>NC_092713.1:277196539-277803206 GCF_047496885.1 Scyliorhinus torazame | reverse complement strand
ACACCCCGTAGAATTTCTTTGGGACACAGAAGGGTCCCGCACCACACTCAATTCCTCCACAATGTTTCAGTGAGACACGTGGCCCACAACAGACACCATCACACTCAGCGGCTTTACAGGTCATTTACAACAAAGACACATCACAGCCCCTGTAGCGATACAAATAGGGAACATTACAACTAAACACCCCATAGTTTTGGTCGATTTACCCCAAACAGCTGAACACATCCTAGAATCGATTTTATGAGCTCCCACAACCTCTCTTTTGATCCAGTTAATAAATGTTTATGGAGAATGGCAAAGGCAGTACGAGCCCCCACCACGCTCACAGTTGAAATGAAATGAAATGAAATGAAAATCGCTTATTGTCACAAGTAGGCTTCAAATGAAGTTACTGTGAAAAGCCCCTAGTCGCCACATTCCGGCGCCTGTTCGGGGAGGCTGTTACGGGAATCGCCCCGTGCTGCTGGCCTGCCTTGGACTGCTTTCAAAGTCAGCGATTTGGAGACTATGAAAACAGGATTAGCTCAGTAAGAGACTTCTGGTTCGACCCTCGAGCCATTAGTCAGGAAAAACAGGTTAGGAAAGTCCTGCAGCAACACAAAGCAGCATTTGCACGGCACAAGCACGACTGGCAAAATAGCTGGCTTGGTAAATATTACAGGTCCCGACCCCAGACCCCAAAAGCAGAATGGTTTTCCCCAAGAGGCAGAGGGAGAAATCTCCAAAGTAATAGAAAGTTTGCTGGATCAAGGCGTACTCAGACCAGTAGCCTCCCCAAACAACGCACCAATTTGGCCCGTCAGGAAACCTGATGGATCATGGCGACTGACCATTGATTACCGGGAACTGAACAAAGTAACCCCAGTAGCAGCCCCCACTGTAGCCACGAGTCCCGAGACCATGCTCAAACAGGGACACCAGTCAAAAAAAAATTCAGTTTTGGACATTAGCAACGGCTTTTGGTCCATTCCATTAGATAAAGCGTGCCAGTAAAAATTCACCTTTACATTCCAGGAACAACAATATATGTGGACGTGCCTTCCACAAGGCTTCCACAACTCCCCCTCCATTTTCCACTGACAGCTGGCAAATGGACTAGCAAAATGTTCCCGCCCCGATTGTCTAGTCCAGTATGTAGATGACTTGCTACCACTGACAGACGCAAAGGAAGAGCACATTTTGCTTCTGGCCGAACTCCTAGGACTCCTCAAAGAAATTGGCTGTAAAGTCAACCGCAAGAAGGCCCAGATTTTGCAGCAAAAAGTGATTTACTCGGGTACAGTAATCACACATGGTAAACGCGAGATCAAGCAAAAGAGAATTGACTCAATCGTCTAATTGCCCCTTTCCCACAATGTCTCAGCCGCCCGGTCATTTTTAGGACTGGTTGGCTACTGCTGAAACCATATCGATAGTTTCGCCACAAAAGCAGCGCCCCTATCCGACCTTCTCAAGAAAAAGACACCTTGGGAATGGCTTCCACAGCACACGGATGCCGTGGACGCTTTAAAAAGAGTCCTCAGCACATTACAGGTCCCAGATCCACTTTCCCCGCACGCAATTGAAATTGCAAGCACCGACCAAACCCTTTCGGCTGCGTTCCTCCAGGAACGCCATGACCAATTAGCATACGCCTCACGCGTGTTAGATCCTGTCGAGCAAGGATTTTCTGCCTGCGAAAGGCACCTGCTCGCAATTTTTGGGGCAGTACAGTACTTCGCCTACATTGCAGGACTCAACTCCATCACCATTCTCACTGAACACATCCCAACACAGCTATTATTAGACGGTCGACTTAAAGATGACACAGTCAGCCAAATCCACGCAGCCCGTTGGACCCTTCTTTTATAGGGACGGGACATCACAGTTAAAAGAACCAAGACCCACACCTTCCTAGCCGATAATTTGCAATATGCAGGAACCCCTCATGAGTGTGAGATCATCACCACAAAACACAACACAGGCCCATTTATACCTAAAATGCCTCCCAGGAAAGCAGGTAATACACCCCAGAGACCCCAGCCCACAGACACGTGCGTACCCCTGAAAATTTATGTGGATGGCTCCTCCACAGTTTGAACGGAAAGAGAATTACCGGTTGTGGCATTTATGTAGAGGACGCGCAGGGACGTGCCCTGGAAGAGTTTTCATTAAAGTTGCCAGGACATCTAGGCTCGCAGGTAGCAGAACTGGCAGCCATAGCTTACATTGTAGACCACCCTGACTCGTTTCCGATCCCAGCAGACATCTATTTGACAGTTTGGATGTCTGTAATAGTGTGATGGAATTCCTACCCCTTTGGGAAACTAGAGGATTTGTTTCCGCAGGCGGAAAGCCCCTACCCTCAGCCCCATTACTCCGACATTGTGCAGGTCAAGGAGGCACAGCCTGAGTGAGTGAGACACAGACAGAGTGAGAATTTGGTAATTTGGTGCAGTGAGGTAACCAGGAAAGGTAAGTGGTTAATTTAATTTTGCTGTTTTTCAGATAAAAGTGCAGTGTAGATTAGTGTCTGATTGGCTGAAGCTGCCCCCACCCTAATTGCTGAGAGACAGTTATCTGGCAGTCACCTGAGGCCTGTTAAGGGGCACAAAGGTACACATTGTTTTCTTCTCTTTGAAGTTTTAGTGTGAGTCATCCTAAAGTCTGTATAAAAGACAGACAGAAAGCGCACATTAGCAAGCATTGCGCAGGTCAAGGACACGCAGCCTGAGTGAGAGAGATACAGACCGAGTGAGAATTTGGTAATTTGGTGCAGTGAGGTAATTCGGTGACGAGTGGGAGAAGGTGCTTTTTCCCTCTGTTTTGTTCTCTCTCTTCGGGCCTAATTTCGGGAGCCGTTTGGAGGAGGAGGAGCAGTCTCTGAGTATAAAAACCTAATGGTAACTTCCTGTTTTCCAGTTTTTTTTCAAAAAGTAACGTCAGAGGGAAGCTGTGACCTGATTGGTTGATAGCAAATCTGCTACAAATTAAAAAAAAAAAACACAGCTAAACTCGTAAACTTAAATTAAACTAATTAATTAATTAGTGATGGCTGGTCAGGTGATGTGCTTGAGCTGCTTGATGTGGGAGCTGGCCGATCCCATTGCGAGCTGCAGCGACCACATCTGCAGTAAGTGTTGGCTGCTCGAAGAGCTCCGGCTCAGAGTGGATGAGCTGGAGTCTGAGCTTCAAACACTGAGGCATATCCGGGAGGGGGAGACTTACCTGGACACTGTGTTTCAGGGGGCAGTCACACCTGTCAGAGTAAGTAGTTTAAATCCTGCCAGTGGCCAGGGACAGCAGGGTGTGACTGCAAGTCAGGCAGGTAAAGGGAACCAGCAGTCAGGAACTCAGGAGCCTCAGCCCTTGACCCTGTCCAACAGGTATGAGGCACTTGCTCCCTGTGTGGATGGCGAACAGGGCTGCAGGAAGGATAAGTCAGCTGACCAAGGCACCATGGTTCAGCAGGCCATTCAAGGGGAGGGAGTAAATAGGCAAGCTGTAGTTGTAGGGGATTCTATTGTCAGGGGGATAGATAGTATCCTTTGTGAGCAGGATAAAGAGTCCCGCATGGCATGTTGCCTGCCCGGTGCTAGGGTGCGGGACATATCTGACCGGCTTGAAAGGATACTGGAGAGGGAGGGGAAGGATCCAGTTGTTGTGGCCCATGTCGGTACCAACAACATAGGCAAGTCTAGGAAAGAGGACCTGTTCAGAGATTATAAAGAGCTAGGATTCAAATTAAAAAACAGGACCTCAAGGGTCATAATCTCCGGATTACTGCCCGAGCCACGTGCAAATTGGCATAGGGAGGCAAGAATAAGGGAAGTTAACACGTGGCTGAAAGAGTGGTGTGGGAAAGTGGGGTTCCTTTTCATGGGACACTGGCATCAGTTTTGGGACAGGGGGTCCTATACCATTGGGATGGTCTTCACCTGAACCGAGCTGGGACCAGTGTTCTGGCGAAAAGAGTAAATAGGGTGGTGAATAGGCCTTTAAACTAAAGATTGGGGAGAAGGGAAAGTCAAGGAACCAAGAGGTGAAGTAATCAGTGGGAAGCGTAGCTGCTTAGGAATACAAAAAAGCACGAAAAGACAAAACTCAGGAGAGGTTACGATAGTCCCCATCCCACAAAATATGACACAGTGTATGGAAAGGCTCAGTAAACCAAGGTCCACCACACTAAGAAAACAGAAAGGGACGGTCAATAGAGAATTAAAGGTGCTATATTTAAATGCGCGCAGTGTACGGAACAAGGTAGATGAGCTTGTGGCCCAGATTGTGACTGGCAGGTATGATGTGGTAGGCATCACAGAGACATGGTTGCAGGGGGTTCAGGACTGGCATTTAAACATCCAGGGATTCACAACCTATCGAAAAGACAGAGAGGTAGGCAGAGGGGGTGGGGTTGCCTTGTTAATTAGGAATGAAATTAAATCAATAGCACTAAACGACATAGGGTCAGATGATGTGGAGTCTGTGTGGGTAGAGTTGAGGAACCACAAAGGCAAAAAACCATAATGGGAGTTATGTACAGGCCTCCTAACAGTGGTCAGGACCGGGGGCACAAAATGCACCACAAAATAGAAAGTGCATGTCAGAAAGGCAAGGTCACAGTGATCATGGGAGACTTCAATATGCAAGTGGACTGGGTAAATAATGCTGCCAGTGGACCCAAGGAAAGGGAATTCATTGAATGTTTACAGGAGGGCTTTTTGGAAAGCTTGTGATGGAGCCCACGAGGGAACAGGCCATTCTGGACTTAGTGTTATGTAATGAGCCAGACTTGATTAAAGATCTTAAAGTAAGGGAGCACTTAGGAGGCAGTGATCATAATATGGTAGAATTCAATCTCCAATTTGAAAGAAAGAAGGTAGAATCAGATGTAAAGGTGTTACAGTTAAATAAAGGTAACTACAGGGGCATGAGGGAGGAACTGACGAAAATCGACTGGGAGCAGAGCCTAGTGGGAAAGACAGTAGAACAGCAATGGCAGGAGTTTCTGGGAGTAATTGAGGACACAGTACAGAGGTTCATCCCAAAGAAAAGAAAGGTTATCAGAGGGGGGATTAGGCAGCCATGGCTGACAAAGGAAGTTAGGGAATGCATCAAAGCAAAAGAGAAAGCCTATAATGTGGCAAAGAGTAGTGGGAAGTCAGAAGATTGGGAAGGCTACAAAAACAAACAGAGGATAACAAAGAGAGAAATAAGGAAAGAGAGGATCAAATATGAAGGTAGGCTAGCCAGTAACATTAGGAATGATAGTAAAAGTTTCTTTAAATACATTAAAAACAAACGGGAGGCAAAAGTTGACATTGGGCCGCTCCAAAATGACGCTGGTAATCTAGTGATGGGAGACAAGGAAATAGCTGAGGAACTAAATAAGTACTTTGCGTCAGTCTTCACAGTAGAAGACATGAGTAATATCCCAACAATTCCGGAGAGTCAGGGGGCAGAGTTGAATATGGTAGCCATCACAAAGGAGAAAGTGCTAGAGAAACTAAGAGGTCTAAAAATTGATAAATCTCCGGGCCCAGATGGGCTACATCCTAGAGTTCTAAAGGAGATAGCTCAAGAAATAGTGGAGGCGTTAGTTATGATCTTTCAAATGTCACTGGAGTCAGGGAAAGTCCCAGAGGATTGGAAAATCGCTGTTGTAACCCCCCTGTTCAAGAAGGGAACAAGGAAAAAGATGGAAAATTATAGGCCAATTAGCCTAACCTCGGTTGTTGGCAAGATTCTAGAATCCATTGTTAAGGATGAGATTTCTAAATTCTTGGAAGTGCAGGGTCGGATTAGGACAAGTCAGCATGGATTTAGTAAGGGGAGGTCATGCCTGACAAACCTGTTAGAGTTCTTTGAAGAGGTAACAAATAGGTTAGACCAAGGAGAGCCAATGGATGTTATCTATCTTGACTTCCAAAAGGCCTTTGATAAGGTGCCTCACGGGAGACTGCTGAGTAAAATAAGGGCCCATGGTATTCGAGGCAAGGTACTAACATGGATTGACGATTGACTGTCAGGCAGAAGGCAGAGAGTTGGGATAAAAGGTTCTTTTTCGGAATGGCAACCGGTGATGAGTGGTGTCCCGCAGGGTTCAGTGTTGGGGCCACAGCTGTTCTCTTTATATATTAACGATCTAGATGACGAGACTGGGGGCATTCTGGCTAAGTTTGCCGATGATACAAAGATAGGTGGAGGGGCAGGTAGTATGGAGGAGGTGGGGAGGCTGCAGAAAGATTTAGACAGTTTAGGAGAGTGGTCCAAGAAATGGCTGATGAAATTCAACGTGGGCAAGTGCGAGGTCTTGCACTTTGGAAAAAAGAATAGAGGCATGGACTATTTTCTAAACGGTGACAAAATTCATAATGCTGAAGTGCAAAGGGACTTGGGAGTCCTAGTCCAGGATTCTCTAAAGGTAAACTTGCAGGTTGAGTCCGTAATTAAGAAAGCAAATGCATTGTTGTCATTCATCTCAAGAGGCTTGGAATATAAAAGCAGGGATGTACTTCCGAAGCTTTATAAAGCATTAGTTAGGCCCCATTTAGAATACTGTGAGCAATTTTGGGCCCCAGACCTCAGGAAGGACATACTGGCACTGGAGCGGGTCCAGCGGAAATTCACACGGATGATCCCAGGAATGGTAAGCCTAACATACGATGAACGTCTGAGGATCCTGGGATTATATTCATTGGAGTTTAGGAGGTTGAGGGGAGATCTAATAGAAACTTACAAGATAATGAATGGCTTAGATAGGGTGGACGTAGGGAAGTTGTTTCCATTAACAGGGGAGACAAGGACCCGGGGGCACGCCTTAGAATAAAAGGGAGTCACTTTAGAACAGAGATGAGGAGAAATTTCTTCAGCCAGAGAGTAGTGGGTCTGTGGAATTCATTGCCACAGAGAGCGGTGGAGGCCGGGACGTTGAGTGTCTTTAAGACAGAAGTTGATCAATTCTTGATTTCTCGAGGAATTAAGGGCTATGGAGAGAGAGCGGGTAAATGGAGTTGAAATCAGCTATGATTGAATGGTGGAGTGGACTCGATGGGCCGAATGGCCTTACTTCCGCTCCTATGTCTTATGGTCTTATAGGATGCACAGGGAGATCTGATGGAGATCCCTGATTGTTCTGCATGCTATAGTCTCTGTCTTGGAGGGGTTCATGCAGAGCATGAGTACTTTATTGGTTCTGAGCACCAAGCACACAGCCCCTGAGGGTCTGGTGACTCTCATGGAGAGCCCTATGTCTTATGGTCTTATGGTCTTATGGACATATCCGAGAGACAGCCAAAAATAGAAAATGTAGCATAATTAAAGTTCACAGTCATCACTGTTCTCCCCCCCCCTGGTAACGTTAAAGCAGACGCCCTAGCGAAGGCAGGTTCCAGGCATGGTTACTTTTGGAAACCCCCCCCCCGAGAGCACCCCAGTACATGTGGTTCAGGTCTCACAGACCAACATTCAGGCTCTAGCAAAGGCACAGAAGGAAGATGAAAAACTCAGGGAAGTTTTAAAAGGTATCTTCCCAGCCCCGTATGACAAGTTTAAAACCACAATCACCACACACGACGGTGTGATTTTAAAAGAAGGCATTTATGTAGTTTCCAGCCAGGACAGGAACCAGATTATTTGTCAATTCCATGACAATCATGGATACCAAGGCATTGAACCCACCCTAGCCCACCTCAGACTGCTCAGCTGGTGGCCTGATTTAAAAGCCGATGTTACTCACTACATCGAAAATTGCTTGATCTGTGCCCAGAACAATCCGGATAGATATGCAAGAAAGGCTCAGCTTAGTCATACCCGCCCCGTTAATGGCCCCGGACGAATTTGCAGATAGATTACATTGGACCCCTACCCCCCTGCAGAAATGGTTATAAGTATGTGATGGTGGTCATCGACACCTTCACAAAATGGGTGGAAGCTTTTCCATCGAGAACGAATAAGGCCAAGACAACAGCTAAAATACTAACATAGCACATCTTCACAAGATGGGGCCTCCCCCGCAGTATAGAATCCGATCAAGGCTCCCATTTTACAGGACGAGTAATGAAAAACGTCCTCTCAATTTTTGGAATTAGGCAAAAATTTCACATAGCATACCACCCCCAGTCAAGCGGCATTGTAGAGAAGATAAAAAGGACTTTAAAAACCACTCTCAGGAAAATGGTACAACAGAACAACAGCACCTGGGATTCAGTTCTCCCATTTGCTTTAATGTTCCAAAGAAACACGGTATCCACATCCATAGGATACACCCCACACACCCTCATGACCGGACGCCCCATGAAAGGGACAGAGTATTTATTAGGACTGGATTTGGCCAGCCCCGCAGTCACCGCCCTCACGCATGAAAATGCTGTACAACAGTTACTTGAGAATATAAAGGCAGCCCAACTCGCAGCAGCTGTGAGACTTGGGACCAGGAGGAAACAAAGCAAGGCTTGTTTCGACAAAAAGGTACACGCCACCGAGTTTGTAGTAGGGCAGCAAGTGATGCTTTCCCTATACAACCCCAGTTCATTCCTTTCCCCCAAATTTTCCGGACCGTACTCCATTTCGGACAAAGTAAGCCCCTCGGTATACAAAATCACATATCCCAATAACAAGTCTGCATGGTTCCACATAAACCAGCTTACGGCTTATGGCTCGCAGAACAACCATTCACACCCATCTTGCTCGCAGCAGCAGATGAGCACGCCCCGCCCACAGATGACATATTCCTACCCTCCCCCAGCCAGTCCAGCCCTTCCTCAGACACAACTTCAACTCCACCTCTCCCTTCCTTCTACCAGCAGTGACAGCGACAGTGATAGTGATAGCAATGATGACAGCCACAGCACACCACGTTATGATTATACCCCTGCACCAGGCCCCACTCCCAGTGAATCCGTGCATGATTCCAGTGACCCCTTCGATCACATACGTCAAAGCCTCTGATCCAGACCCACTGCCCGACGATTACGGATTACACCCTAACAACTCCAACCTCGACACACGATTCTGGCACCGCGACAATTCGTTCAGGCTCATCCAGAATGATGAGGTGGACCCCAATTCACCCCAAGCAGCTTTAGCCAAACTACTCCAGTCAAGAGTATGGCAGCCTGGAGCAGATGATGACATAGAGTCTGACTCCCACCAAATGAATCCCTTTGCGACCCTGTTCGTTACTGAGCAATGAGGTGTCCAGATGATGGAAAAAAGGAACCGATGGAGACATACGGTGTCCTTTCTGATGGAACCTGCACCATGTTTGTTGTATGTTTGTTTGTTTAATGTACATGTTTGTTGTTTGGAAATTTGAAAGTTTTTCATGGCTCCGTGCCACCACCCCTTTGACGCCCAATGACTGTTAGAGGAACTAGTTTGTCGACAGACAACCGTTCAGAGGAACTAGTTTGTCGACACACACCACTCATAGCTACTCTCCTGATTCGATCATGAGAGGCAGCCCCCCACGACGACCACATTCTTACCCGTTCTTGCCGGTCGCTCAGGCAGTGGAGAAACGGCACTGGTCCCCACCCTGCCTGAGGACCCCCCTCTGGTCAGCTACACTTGGGTAGAGCACATACGGCACTGATCACCATCCTACCCGGGGATTCCACCCATTTCTTACCCGCACCTACGCACCCATTTTGGCACTTCCAGTTCGAAATTTGTTTGTTTTTGGCGACCCTTAGGTTGCTTCTGTATGCTATTTACATCCTCAAACACTAGGAAGGTAGATCGCACAGGCTGCGAGACAGCTTGCACTATGTCAGTATTTTTCTCGGATGTCTTGTCCCAAATATTTGGTTAAAAAAAAATGAGTGAGTCACAGATGATGACCAATCATAATGGGTAATTGGCAACAAAGGCCAGACAGACAGACATACATTATCTTAAGCAAGATAATAACAGATATTATGCTTGTGTCTATAGAACTCCGGAACCTCAGGAACCCCAGAGGAAGAAAAAGAAGAAGACAGAAAGACGGAAAAGATGAAGACAACCTTCATGTTCACCTGGATCTTAGCGGTATCCCTTCAGTTGCACGCGGGCGCTACCCCCCTGACCCCTACCACTCAGGCGGTGAATGATTCCCACCCCTGCTACAGAACCCCAAGATAGTTAGTCCTAAGACAGTTAACGATACCCCGACCTGGTGTGATAAGTTTATCACCTGGTATTCACTATCCTACATAGTAGAAGCCCTCTTAGTATTGGCGATACTTTGCAGTGTTGTGCAGACACTTAGAATCAGAAAATGGCAAAGGAGAGCCTACCGCTCTCGCACCCCGGTATACACGCTTAGGTCTCCTATTTTCGGACTTCACCAAACCCCCGAACCCCTTGACATGAATTAAAGTGCATCCGCTTCTCTTTATGTGTGTTTTATTCAATAAAGAAATGTAAACCTCTGTGCCTGACTGCCAGGCAAGATAAACTTGTGTTGCTATTTTGTACATTTAAAATGTTGTAGAATTATTGTTGATTGCTTGAGTTAGGATAGTTTATTGAGGATAGTTAGAGATTCCAGTTTTTAATTTTGTAATGCATGCCTGAATGTCATAGCGCACCGTAGAGTTTTATCCTGATGTATGTAAGTAAAATGATTTTTGGTAAAGGATTGCGTTTCATAGGATAGGGCAGTGTAGAGCCCATGGACTGCTTATGGGTGTCCTGCTTGGTCAGAGAACGAAGACGATGCAGTAATGTGATCCTTCACGCGAAGCATGAAGGATCACAAGGAGGGTATGTAGCCATCTGGGATGGCCACTTCCCGATTACAAAATGGACACATTGCTAAAATTACAGGGAAAATGGACAGTTCTGAGAAAGCAAGCAGGTGCAGGGTTTGTCTGTTGATTGGAGCCGTAGCTCCCAGATAAGACCGATACTGCAAAATCATTACCATACTAATGAGCCATCCCCGGGGACAAAAGGGTAACATTTAAGTAAGCAATACCAAGACAGACACCCCGGTGCCAGATGAGACCAGAATAAAGCAGGCCAACGGCCACCTAGGACACGCCCAGCAATCAGGGCACCCACCCCTCTATTGGAAGAAATCGATAGGAACAATTGGGAAATAACCCAATTCATTGGGGCCAAGTTCAAGGCCTGCCCAAAAGAGCGCAAAGCCCCTTTTGGGCATAAGAAGAATCCCCAAGAGAGAATCGCTCTCTTGTGGCTCCGGCTCTGACAAAGGAGAGACCTGCCCAACAGCAACATCAGAACAAGTAAGTCCCAGGTCAACGCACGCCACGAGACAGACGCTCCTAGCTGTTAGCTGTTATTCCATACCAATTCGACCCCAGCAGTCTCAGAACCGAACAACGGCCATTGTTCCGCCCGAAGCTAAGTATAGGCTTTAGCAGTAGTGATAGATTAGTTTGTAGAGTTTTATGCATGAGTATATTTGACCGTGTGTGTAAATAAATGAGCATTGAGTTTGAACTTACTAACTGGTGAATTGAGTCTTTGATCAGTATTCGGTTTTGAACCTTGTGGCGGAATCGAGAGATACCTGGCGTCTCTAGAGCAAACGTACTTAGAATTAAGGAAGGCGACCATATTGGCCACCATTTTCAGAGCCAAATTAAGAGAAACACAATTAGCAACAATTGCACCTGGAGCTGATCCCCTGGCTTGGTTGTAATGGGGGGATATGCCGGGCCATGATATTACAGATTGTGGCTGAGTATAACTCTTCTGCTGCAGATGGCCAACAGCGCCTCATGGATGCCCAGTGTTGAGACGTCAGATCTGTTCTGAATTGATCCCATTTAACACGGATTTAGTGCTACACAACATGATGGAGGGTACCCTCAATGTCAAGGTACAAAGAATCATACAATCCCTACAGTACAGAAGGAGGCCATTCGGCCCATCAAATCGGCACCGATTCTCTGAAAGACCACTCTACCTAGGCCCACACCCCATCATGTAATCCCACCTAACCGTTTGGACACAAAGGGACAATTTAGCATGTGCAAACCACCTAACCTGCACACTTTTAGACAGTAGGAGGAAACCGGAGGTCCTGGAGGAAACCCATGAAGACATAAATCCAGAAGACCATAAGATATAGGAGCAGAATTAGGCCACTCAGCCCATCGAATCTGCTCTGCCATTCAATCATGGCTGATATTTTTCTCATCCCCATTCTCCTGCCTTCTCCCCATAACCCCTGATCCCCTTATTAATCAAGAACCTATCTATCTCTGTCTTAAAGACACTCAGTGATTTGGCCTCCACAGCCTTCTGCGGCAAAGAGTTCCACAGATTCACCACCCTCTGGCTGAAGAAATTCCTCCTCACCTCTGTTTTGAAGGATCGTCCCTTTAGTCTAAGATTGTGTCCTCTGGTACTAGTTTTTCCTACAAATGGAAACATCCTCTCCATGTCCACTCGATCCCGGCCTCGCAGTATCCTGTAAGTTTCAATAAGATCTCCCTTCATGGGGAAAAAGTGCTAACTCCACACTGACAGTCACCCAAGGCAGTAATCAAACCCGGGTCCCTGATGCTGTGAGGCAGCAGTGCTAACCACTGTGCCACCGTGCCGCTGTGCCACTTCATCTCCAGAAGGTCACTCCTACTGATACTGTCATGGGCAGATGCATCTGTGGCAGGCAGGTTGGTGAGGATGAGGTCTTGTGTGTTTTTCCCTCTTGTTGGCTCCCTCACCACCTGTCACAAGCCCAGTTTAGCAGCTATGTCATTTTGGACTCGGCAAACATTTTCTGTGGTGATGCTACCGAGCTACTCTTGGTGATGGACATTGAGGTCCCCACCCAGAGTACATCTGTGCCCTTGCCACCCTCAGCGCTTCCTCCAAGTGGTGTTCAACATGTTCCGCAGGGATCAGTGCTGGGACCTTTGCTGTTCGTAGTATATATCCGGGCAGCACGGTAGCATTGTGGATAGCACAATTGCTTCACAGCTCCAGGGTCCCAGGTTCGATTTCCGGCTTGGTTCACTGTCTGTGCGGAGTCTGCACGTTCTCCCCGTGTGTGCGTGGGTTTCCTCCGGGTGCTCCGGTTTCCTCCCACAGTCCAAAGATGTGCAGGTTAGGTGGATTGGCCATGATAAATTGCCCTTAGTGTCCAAAATTGCCCTTAGTGTTGGGTGGGGTTACTGGGTTATGGGGATAAGGTGGAGGTGTTGACCGTGGGTAGGGTGCTCTTTCCAAGAGCCGGTGCAGACTCGATGGGCTAAATGGCCTCCTTCTGTGCTGTAAATTCTATGATATATAAATGATTTGGAGGAAAATGTAACTGGCCTGATAAGTAAGTTTGCGGATGACACAAAGGTTGGTGGAATTGCGGATAGCGATGAGGACTGTCAGAGGACACAGCAGGGTTTAGATCGTTTGGAGACTTGGACAGCGAGATGGCAGATGGAGTTTAATTCGGACAAATGTGAGGTGATGCATTTTGGAAGGTCTAATACAGGTAGGGAATATACAGTGAATGGTAGTAGAATGGTTTGTTCTGACTGGAACGAAGAAGGTTGAGGGGCGACCTGATAGAGATCTACAAAATTATGAGGGGCATAGACAGAGTGGATAGTCAGAGACTTTTTCACAAGGTAGAGGGGTCAATTACTAGGGGCCATAGGTTTAAGGTGCGAGGGGCAAGGTTTAGAGGAGATGTGTGAGGCATGTTTTTCACACAGAGGGTAGTGGGTGCCTGGAACTCGCTGCCGGAGGAGGTGGTGGAAGCAGGGACGATAGTGACGTTTAAGGGGCATCTTGACAAATACATGAATAGGATGGAAATAGAGGGATACGGACCCCAGAGGTGTAGAAGATTTGAGTTTAGACTGGCAGCATGGTCAGCGCAGGCTTGGAGGGTCGAAGGGCCTGTTCCTGTGCTGTACTTTTCTTTGTTCTTTATTGTTCTTTGTCCCAGCATTTGTTAGGATACTGGACAAGAACCCTGAACAATTTTCTAAATTTTCTTTCTAAAGGGGTACTGATTTATGAACTGAGGCTGGATGGTACGTGGTAATCAGCAAGATGTTTTCTTGCCCATGTTTGACCTGATGCCGTGAGACTTCATGGGGTCTGGAGTCAATGCTGAGGACTCCCAGGAAAATTCCCTGGATTCGAACCTAGGTTTCTGGAGACCAGTCCTAATTCTCGCCACCGTGAGGCATGGCGGTGGGTCCGGTTAATACCGGAAGCACCGAGATTGCGGCCTTGAACAGGCTGTGCATATTTAGGTGAGTTTAATTACACATTTCAATATGCTTATCTGGATCACCCCCAGCGAGGGCGTGATCCACATCAAGTTGGGCGCAACAGGTCGGGTGCATTGTGTGCGGCTCAGCGCCCGGCGCGAAACCCGTTTTGCTTTGTTCCGCTGCACCTGGCATAACGGGATCGGTGCCATGGTGGGAAAATCACGCTACCACATTTCAGTAAGAATATAATGGCTTTGGACCTGCTGTTGGAAGCAAATTCAACAGTAACTTTCAAAACTAAATTGGATAAATATTTGATGGAAATAATATTACAAGGCAATAGGAAAAGGCTCTTTTAAAGATCTGGCATGGGGACATAGTGCTGATCAGTCTCCTTCTGTGCTGTATCATTCTATAATTCCATAATTTTTGATACAAATAAAATGTAATATATCAATACGTGTATTACTATCTTAAAATGGCATTAAGTACTGGTCAACGAGTCTTGCTCCAAAAGTGTACTTTACTCTTCGCTTGAATTGGAGATGTAACAATATGGTTTTCACACTTTGAACTTTCAGAAAGCTCAATATGAATTCAAACTAGCATACAAAACCATGGTCAATTGGAAAGTATTTGTAATGAAGCAACATGTTTCGACAACATAGTTAGATAGGAAATTCCAGGATTTTGACCCTGCAATAGTAAAGAAATGTAGCTATGTGTCCAAATCAGGTTGGTATCTGCCTTGATGGGGAATGTTATTCAGCACCTTGTCTCCTATACTGTGGAGATTGGGGGTTTTGGGAGTTGCTATTGAAGAAGCCTTGCTGACAGTGCATCCTGTAGATAGGATGCACTACAGAAACAGTACACCAGTGGTGGAGGAGGCAGATGTTTAGGTTAATGGAGGAGATGCCAATGCTTCTTTGTCTTGGGTGTCAAGCTAATTGAATATTGTTGCAACAATACCCATTTAGGCAAGTAGAGAGTACTGTATCAAACGCCAATCGAGATAGGCGCTTCATTGGTGGTGGAGTGGAGTTGGGAATTTGTGGGTGGGCCACTTACTGCAGAATACCCAGCCTCTAATCTGCCTTAGTAGCCGCAGCATTTATGCAGTTGGCCTGTTCAGTTGAGTATCTCTTCAGCAGTGAATCTCAGGATGTAGACGATTGGGGAAATTAGTGATGGCAATGTCATTGAATGGCAAGAGGGGGTGGTTAGTGTCTCTTGTTAGTGATTGCATTGCATGGCATTTGTATGACACAAATCAGGAATCTTTTCTGAATTTGTCTTTCTTTTCTGAATGTCAAACCAAGTTAACATTGACTTAAGCTGCTGACATTTATATCTCATAGGTTAACAACTCCAAGAAAGAAGTAATTATTCTTTAAATTATGTTGAGCACCTAACAGAAAGCCCGATAATTATCCTTTAACATAGATAAATATAATTAAATTTCAGCCTGAGTTTGATTACTACACTTTATGTTTGCTTCTCTTAGCACCACCCCCTGACATTTAATGACATTACCTTTGTTCAAGGAGAAACATAGATGTGCAAGACTCGTGCTGATCTGTACAGCTGTACATATTCATGTTCGACAGTACTTAGTGCAGCCATCAGCTGCAATAAAATGATAAGCACAGTAAACATAGCTGGCGTTGAAATACTTCAGATGACAAAGCTATTAAAACTGTCCTGATTAAGGATACTTGATCTAAGTTGCTTCCTTCTTTTGATGAATTTTGGGCTAAAGGCAGTATCCCAACATTACTGTGGGCGGTTTCTAGGGTGCACAGCTTTCTGTTGGGCTTCCATCTTATATTGACTGACTGCACGTAAACCGCTGCTTGGAGGGCCGAAGGGCCTGTTCCTATGTGGTGTTGTTCTTCCATTTGTGCACTCACCTGTGTTGTTGAGAATACACTTGTATAATCAGGGGGCGCAACATGAGAGACCCCAGGTTTGTGACTTGTGTTGTATTTTTGCTGTAGCTGGCTAAGAGATGATGACAGAGACTTGGATATGTCTGAACAATAATTGGTTCATTGGATGAACAAAACTATAAACAGATATACTGGTGTTATTCCATCTAAGCCTTGAGCTTTGTCCCAGTTATGTGACTCTTCCACCATCATGTGGGTGGTAGTGTTGCTTTAGTTCCACACACAAACCCTCGCAACCTTGAACACCCTAATACTACAACTCGCACTTCCATTATCCCCAATTGCGGTGATGGATTGGCAATAAAGAAGTAAGAATTGCATGAGGCATATAAAAATAAGCATTGACTACCATGGGATCAAGCAGCTGGAGAAGGATATAGAAATTGTTACCTGTGTGCTGTTTCAAAGGAATGGCAAGTCTTCTGCCAGGCATAAACTGTCCCACCATATTTTGCAATCTTGCAGGATTGATGCAGAGTGACATGCTCACAATGTTTCAATCTAATCCTCATAGATGATCAAATTTTCGATGTCCACAATAACCCCTTTGGTGCTTTGCCTTTCATGAGAACTGAAAACAAATTTATCCTATAATGATGGAACAAGGTGAGGACTAACATTTAAGGAATGTTTTCCAGGTGGTATTAGGCAGACAATACAAAAGCAGAGGAAAGGGTTTTAAGGTTTTGTGTACTACAAGGTGAAATGGCAACAAATACATTTTCAGATCCCGAATTCGGGAACGCTTTAACCAAAATATAGCATGAAGGATGATTTGTATTTAATAATTTTAAACAGTGAACATAATATTCATGTTTTTGTGCGCAAGTAATGTTGTGCCTGCCCTGGATAGGTGTTCCCCAACTGGACTGCCATTCTGTAGGTTATAAATGTGATCATCTATGCCCACCGTCTACTCACATTTGAGGTTCGAGAAGTTTTCATGACCTTCTCCCTTGGACCTGCAGTCCTTCTCTCCTTTGATATATTTTATCCAAGAAGGTTTGGGCTACCTCATCCCAGGGCCATGTTTTTGGTTTGGATAATTCTGCCAATCTTGGGCTCGACTGTATGTTTGAGCAATGACCTAAAAACTCCCATGAGTCATCTGCTACATACAGTTGCCAATACTCTTGATCGAGCATAATGTTCGCCATTGACTCGCTGTTTCCTCCAACTGTTGCTGTAATTCTGAGCCACTCTAGACTTTTTAATGGCTGTACCCATAATTTCCAATCCCATTGCATAGTATTCCCATGTTAAATGAAACCTGCACACAGCAGGACATATTCAAATAACCTGACCAGATAAACTTTGGTAAATAATGCTGTGGGGAATTATTCGATGGGCATACACTCTCCAGAGTGGGGCATCAGTGTAAAAGGCTCCGTGTATTTTTCAGGTTCCAATTTATTGCCTTGGTAGTATGATGCTGTGTATATTTTAAAAAATTTAATAATTGTTTTCAAGATCAGTAATATCAAGCAATAAATGCGTTCTACCCTACATTTCTCAAAAATACCTCATCCTTTTCCAAATCGCCATTAAAAGGAATAATAGTTCATGAAGTGCCTCAAGCAAGGTAATAAAAGTCAGCAGGGAGCTCAAGGTTGGCAAGTAGTACAATAGGAATTCTAAAACAGATGTTAGTAGAATATTCTTTGTAGTTGGGTTGGTATCAAGGGTTTTAATGAATGATAAAAATCGCAATGAATGATTAGGACATAAAAGTATGTGTGCTTATGACATTGATAATGATTTGCTTTGCCCCAAACATTTAGATTCTAGAATAACAAATTATAATGTGATTGAGGAATGCTTTGCTATCTTGTTTTATGAACCAATAAAAAATTAATTACTTCAAAAGAAAAAACTTAAACGCCATATGAAGCCAGCAGGAAAGTAGGATTTTTAAATTTGGGTTATATGACGACTACTTGATCAGCTGAATGGTCTATTTTTGTGCTTTAATATTCCATAATTCTAATATTGCAAGTGATTTTTGGGAATGTGCCATTCCTGTCCACAATGGTCAACACCAAAGTTATCTGTTGTTTGAGGGCATGAGACAGGAGTACGACTTGAGCTTGTTGCTTTCTTCCCTGTGAGAAATCATGTAGGAAATTGCTACTAGGCGCTTCTTCATTGACCTGACAAAGCTTTCAAATTCACTGCATCAAAACTATGCATAATTCATGATGCTGGAAACAACTCTCATTGGGGATCATTCTGACTTGAGGCAATGGTGTAAAAATGGAGGAAATTGGATCAGCCACCTGATATTGACCATTTTACACGATACGGTTCAAAGTCAAAATTACCTGTTACGTATTATGCATTATTCCCTAATGTTTAATTAATGTGTTACAATGCCCAGATTCCTTCAAGTCAATGCAGAATATGTTTGAAGATGCCATGATTCATTCATTCTTCAGTAGCCCAGTGTATTTATTCTCTAAGACTGAAGAAATAAGGCAATAGCTATTCAGGCTATTCAACACTACTAAGGAAGGTAGACTCGAGAAGATCATAAAAAGCTCCTGGGACAGAGCTGAAAGACAAAACTTGTCAACAAAACTTCCAGGGATATGTGTAGTTATACGACTATTGTATATAATTTACATGGTTAACACTTCAGAACTTTCTCATGGTTCAGTGCAACATAAGGAAAGGTTCCTGCAGCTTTCACTCACTCTAGACTGATCTGCATTATTGAGAAGCCCTCGCTCATGTTCCAGAATGGAGCACACTGAACTAGTGATACTGCCGGCCCTGCCATCTGTTGCATATTTTCAAAGAATATAGGCACACAGAAAATAAGAACAGGAGTAGGATATTCAGCCCATCGAACCTGCTCCGACATTCAACTTAATCATGGCTGATCTTCTACTTCAGCACCATTTTCCTGCACTATCCCCACATACCTTGAAATCGATTGATCACTGCCTTGAATATACTCATTAGCTGAACCTCCATGGCCCTCTGGTGTAGAGAATTCCAAAGATTTACTATCCTCTAAGTGAAGAAAGTCCTTCTCATATCAGTGTTCTACAGCCTACCCCCCCTTATTCTGAGACTGTGTCCTCTGGTGCTAGCCCTAACCCTAACGCCCCACCCCCCAACTCCAGCCGAAGGAAACATCCTTCCTGCAACTGCCCTGCAAGACTTTGTATGTTTCAAAGAGATCACCTTTCATTCTTCTAAACTCTATAGAATACGGGCCCAGTCTCCTCAACCTCTCCTCATAGCCCATCTCTTCATTCCAGGAATCAGTCTGGCTTTTCAGTGCTTAATGTGAGTTTGATGTTTTTCAAACATCCTTTTTTTCCTGGTAGGATCTCCGAGACCATTGTCTGAAGTAAATATTCTTTTCATTTACATGTCATCCACTTCCAATATCTCCCCTTTTACATTCCTTGGATGTTGTGCAGCATCCAAAGACAATTTTTCATCTGAGCTCTCTATATCCTCCTGAGTGTGAGTGAGAAGGTACATGACAAATATCTGCTTTCAAAGATCTTATTACTGGAGAATCTTTGCTCAATATTTCTTCTTCCCTGATTCCAGCAGCTGCGAAGGGGAAAAATAAATGCAATTAGTTTCCTGAGCCACCAGTTTATTAATATTCCACTTATAGAAGAGTGTTTGAATATCCTTAAATCATTCTCAACCCATGTCCCCTTCCCACCTCCCAATCATGGCTTCCTTCTCCATCTGCCACTGCAAAAATACTACCTCACAAATAACTCACAATTGCGCTTTCCAAATCCGAATTTTTTCGCTGTTAGCCCTCCACTCAGAATTACGTAACTGCAGCTACTGATCTGCTTGACAACAGGACAACATCAGCAGATACCTGGGAACCCCACAAACTGGAGGTTCCCCTCCAGGCCACTCATCACCCTGACTGGGAAATATATCACCGTTCCTTCACTGTCCTGGAACTTCCTCCCTAACCGCAGTGAAGTACTGCAGCGGTTCAAGATGGCAACTCACCACCATCTTCTGAAGGGCAACTAGGGATAGGCAATAAATGCTGGCCTAACCAGCGCCGCCTATATCCCTTAACTGAATGGAATAAAACACCTACTCTTCCACCTTTGGTGCCCTGGCCTCCAATAAAACCATTACTCACTCTCATCCTGGCTCTTGGTAGATGCCTCATCTTCACCTTAAATCCAAGGGATGGAGATTTGAAGAGATAAACCAGACAACTGGTTAAACCATTCACTACCAGATATGATGGGACCACACAAGGGGCTACTGAGTCCTTCTCTTGTCTGATAACCACTTACAATTCCAAGATCCTTCACTTCCTTCAAACACGCTTCTTAAAACCTTCTCCACTGCTCTTCACTCTCACTTCCAAGGGCAATTTGAGAAGCTCATGGACTTTGTCACTGACACTTAAAGCATCCAACCAGCTACACCTGCTACTCTCTTCCCTTCTCTTAGCCGAGCAGGTCAAAACCCCTCTAAAATTTGGACCTGCACCAGCCCTGAACTCACATGTTATTTTGTGTCTATCTCCCCTTATGTCCTTTTCCAACTAATCTGGTTCATTAGGCTCACCTCCTGCACCCTTGACCCTGTTACTGATAAACTGCTGACCACCCAACCCCTCTTCATGATCCATGTTCGGTGGTGTTGATATTGGTTCTTTCTCTTCAGGTGTCGTCTCTCTCTCTCTCTCTCCTTTATATCTGCCATTACCACACATCACTTCAACAAAACTAACACTTAACTTCCCAGTTCTTGCAAAGTCCTACACCAACTCCAACCTCCTTGAACTAGTTGTCACCTACCAAATCTGTGTACAACCTAGGTGTCGTATTTGATGACAAGATAAGCTTCCAACCACATATCTCCACAAGACCACCTATTTCCACCTCTTGTAACAGTGCCTAATGTAGCCTCTGCTGCAGGAGATCCGCTGGTAACATCATCTATGTTGTTGTTACTCTAGACTTGACTCTCCCAATGCGCTCCTATGGATGGCCTTCTATGCTGTACCCATAATAATCTGAGGTCATCAAAAACTCTGCTGCCCATGTCCTAACTCATATCACATCCCATTCATTCATCACCCCTGTGTTCCGCTGATCTGCACTGGCTCCCAGTTAAGTAATGCCTTGATTTTAAAATTTGCATTCTTATTTTCAAATCTCTCCATGGACTCACCCTCCTGCCTCTGTGACCTCCTCCAGCCTTAGAACCCTCCAAAATATCTGTGCCCTTTCTATTTATGAGCACTCCTGATTATAATCTCTCTCATCAATTGGGGTCATTCCTTCAGCAGCAAAGCCCAAATTCCAGAATTCTAGGTCTTTGACTCAGTTTTTGGTCATCTGCCTGAATACCTGATTAAGGGGCTTCATGTCAAATTCTACTTGCGAAAGCTCTCACGAGGAGCCTCAGGATATTTTACCAGGTAAAGGTGCTACAGAAATGAAAGCTGCTGTTTTTGTTGTTGTTAATGGCTCAGTATCTGCCTTTCTCCCCCCTGCCGTTCTTCATTCCTGTGAATTATCAGCATTTTCTTTGATGCACAGAATAGCATGATTATTACTTTCAGTTGCAACTGTTGAATCTGTGTCCCACGGGGAAAAATGATTCTTCAAAGGATATCCATGCATTTCAGGATTCTCCAGTGACACACAGTCAAGCCCACTTAAATGAATAACTGATAAAAGAATAAAATGTTGAAGAAAACATACTCTCAAAGCACAAATTCAATTTCTATGTTTTCCCATGATAGTTGTCCTTGTTAAACGAATAACTGTTAAATGGATAAAATATTTAAATGAATTACAAAAGTCTGTATTTATTTATTGAAGTATTTTACTATTTCACTGAAGCTAATGTGTGAAGTCATTTTCGCTAATCAGCAAAATGTTTTTGTTTAGATGTGAAAAACAGCGATCAATTCAGTAATGTTTCAGTTTTTTTCACCTCGCAAGTGCCAAGGTTCAAGCAATCAGGTGCAAATGGTTAAACTGTGTGTTCCATGTTAAGGTGACAATTCCTTTAACACCAAACTGTGGCAGAACCTCCACCTCTGTTAAGAATAAAACACTCTCTCTAAGATTACTTCTCTTCTATTTTCTTGCTGAGAAGGTGAAAAGGATTGCAGTACTACATTAGCCAAAAGCTTTCCAGTTTTCCAGAATAAGGTCGTTAAAATGTAGCCCTTGTGCTCACCAATTCAAATTGGCTCCCGGTCCAGTAATATTATGAAATTAAAATTCTGATCTGTGTTTTTAATTCCCGTCATGGCTTATAAGTTTCTATCTCTAGAACCTCCTCAAGCTCCACACCACTGCAGGAACACTGCTCTTTATAATGTTCTTTTTGGATGCCCTGATTTATATTACAAGAACACTTGTAGCTGAAGCTATGAATGATTTATTAACATTAACTGTAGGTTAACTTTCCACAAAACAACAGACGAATAACAGTATGAA
Source organism: Scyliorhinus torazame (assembly GCF_047496885.1). Classification (NCBI taxonomy): domain Eukaryota; kingdom Metazoa; phylum Chordata; class Chondrichthyes; order Carcharhiniformes; family Scyliorhinidae; genus Scyliorhinus; species Scyliorhinus torazame. Next base: position 277,780,625 of record NC_092713.1, on the reverse strand, counting down.
CATGCACAAGCAACTTCTCTCTTCCAGCTCCCAAGTCAGTCTGAGGTCACTTGACTCTAACATTCACTTATATACAAAGGAGACTCCTAGTGGTCAGTCGGTGAATTACAACACAACCATGATATCACTACATCCCCTGTCCTTTGAAGGAAAAGATTATTACATATATATATATATAATGCCGGAGAACTTAGGGTTGTTGAATGTGTTGTATTCCTGTATGATATCAGGAATTGGCTTAGTCATTTAGATAATGATCCTTGCTCACAAGTTACCTTTAATGAATGCTTTATTGTCTCAACAAACCTCTCAACCAACCCATGTGTTGGATTCCATTCTTTAGATAATTTGTGAATTCTTGTGAAATGAACTGTGGCCCATTGACATTAAGTTGTTCAGGGTAATCGAATCTTACAAAAATCTCACTCAGTCTTTCAATTGTTCTCTCTGAGGATGTAGTCTTCATAATGGCAACTTCAGGCTACTTTGAGTATGTCTACCGCAATGAAAAACATTCATCCTTTGAATGGTCCAACGTAATCTCTTCTTCATGACCCTTCTGGCCACTCCCATGGGTGGAATAGCACTAATGGCGGCAAATTTTCAAATTACGTACAAGGCAGACACATGCTCACCTTCTTCTCAATTTACCTATCGAGCCCTGGCCACCAAAAATAGATTCTGGCTATTTCTTTCACCCTTTCTATTCCACAATGACCTTCATGAAGTTTGTTTAGGATACATTTCCTTAGCATTGGTGGAATGATGACTTTCATTCCCCAGCCTGTATGGATAGTTTGAGTCTTTTGGGTAACATATGGCTTCCACTCATTGTTTGTTCCCGCAGTCTTGCCATGAAGTATCATGTCCATAACCTCTGACAGGAGTGGATTATTTCTGGTATACTTAACTTGTCCTTCAGTTACAGGAGTGTTATTATCAATTTCTTTGAAATAGAAAATATTACCATTCAAACTATTCATTGACGACTCATTAGGTAAAAGTAATCTAGAGAGTCCATCAGGGTTTCCATGGAGAATTGATTGACGATATTTTATCATGTATGTAGGTGCTGACAACAGCAGTCCCCATCTCTACACCCGGGTCGCTGCTAGAGATGGAATATTGGTGTGGCGCAAGTATCATTGTCAGTGGTTAATGGCCCGTTAGTAAAGTAAATTTCCTTCCACATAGATAAACAACAAAGAACAACAAAGAAATGTACAGCACAGGAACAGGCCCTTCGGCCCTCCAAGCCCGCGCCGACCATACTGCCCGACTAAACTACAATCTTCTACACTTCCTGGGTCCGTATCCTTCTATTCCCATCCTATTCATATATTTGTCAAGATGCCCCTTAAATGTCCCTATCGTCCCTGCTTCCACTACCTCCTCCGGTAGCGAGTTCCAGGTACCTACTACCCTCTGCGTAAAAAACTTGCCTCGTACATCTACTCTAAACCTTGCCCCTCTCACCTTAAACCTATGCCTCACAGCGCCAGGGACCTCGGTTGAATTTTGGAAACTGCACGTTCTCCCCGTGTCTGCGTGGGTTTCCTCCAGGTGCTCCGGTTTCCTCTCACAGTCCAAAGATGTGCAGGTTAGGTGGATTGGCCATGCTAAGTTGCCCTTTAGTGTCCAGGGATGTACAGGTTAGGTTCCGGGGATAGGGCGGGGGAGTGGACCTAGGGATGGTGCTCTTTCAGAGAGTCGTGCAGACTTGATGTTCCAAACAACCTCCTTCTGCACTGCAGGAATTCTTTGGTTCTATTCCATGGTTCCAGCAAACCCATGTAGACATGGGGAGAATGTACAAGCACCACACAATCACCCAAGGGCCGAATTGAACTCGGGTCCCTGGTGTTGTGAAGCAGTGTGCCACTGTGTTACCCTTGTTATTATTTTTCAGCCTTGTTTTCTTCAGTTACCTTATTCATTTCTAATTATCTCATAATTAAATGTTGCATTTTGATGTTTCAGTAAGACATTTATTTGTAGAAGCTTATAAGGTTTCATGTAAACTAAATTATTAACAAAACTAATTTTATCAATACAAACTTTGAAACCAGTTAACATTTAACTTTTCATCTGAACAATAACATTGAACTACCTCAACTTTTACAAATTTCTCGCAATAAAATATATTTTTTCACTTAAACACAATGGCCAATAAATATATTTACCTTCAGAAATACAATGGTTCTGTCTATTTCTAAAAAGGAGGGAGTGAGGGAAGAGGGGGAAGGGGAAGGAGGGAGGGAAGAGGGGAGGGTTTTGACATACCAACTGTTAATGTTGCAAGCTCAAAGTTCGAAAGCAGCAGCATCTGAAACGCAGTTTCCTGACACACATCTGCTCTGACCTCATTTCGGGATGTCCCTTGGCAGTACACTTGGGGGGCTATTTAGCTCACTGGGCGAGATAGCTGGTTTGTGATGCAGAACAAGGCCGGTTCAATTCCTGTACTGGCTGAGGTTATTCATGAAGCCTGTCTTCTCAACCTTGCCCCTCATCTGAGGTGTGGTGATCTCAGGTTAAACCACAACCAATTAGCTCGTTCCCTCAAAGGGGCAAGCAGCCAATGGTCATCTGGGACTATGGAGGGTTGACCTTTCACTCTTAGCGGTGGGTCATTGATTTTCTGCAGAGCCTGCCAGAGAGATCGTTCCCGTTAGCTTACATATACCAACTAAGGCATTATATTTTGTTGAAGCATTTGAAGTAATCACTGAAGCTTCTAAGGATGAACATTACACCATGGAGACTCTTAAACAACACAGCTTAAAATACATTGCAAAATCCAAATGTACTTTCGCTCTGAATCAGCTGGGAGGACAGGCATGCTATCATTAGTGTCCTTGAAGGAGTCAATATAGCACCAGTATCGAGACCATGATCATCTGAAACCAACTCCGCTGATTCACCCCTATGCTTAGGATGTCAGAGTCCCGACTACCGAAGCAATTCTTCTTCACCCAGCTCAAGGAAGGATCCCGAAAAGAGGATAAAGAAAGCTCTTCAAAGACAGCTTGAAGACTTACCTCAAGAAACGGAACATTGATGCCAATGCCTGGGAGGCCTTTGCTCAGAAGAGACCTACTTGATTGAAGGGTCACAATTCTTCAAGAACGCCCGACGGCAAGAGGAGGGCTGGAAAAGGAGTCTGAGTGAGGAATACCCGTGACCAAGCGTCCAAGGACCGATCCCACCTTTAGGAAACTTCAGCCAAGTGAGTGATTGAATATGTGACTCTAGGATCGGGCTCATCAACCATGCAAGGCCCGACAGAACACGGAGCATCTTAGATGGACAATCGTAGTCGTTAGCGACTGATCACCACATTCTGTCCATTATAGTTCCTTTAAAGGAATTAACAGCCTCATGACAAACCAAAGTTTTAAAAAAATACAAATATATCTTCCTTTCATTTTATTTGCATTTTGAACATATTTATAAATGCAAACACTAATAACATAAACATGAACCTCCCAAAAAATGTCTCCCGAAGTCTCCTGCCTCTGCTCAATTATCCTAGACTGAAAAATAAAAGTGCAAATAAAAATGTATAAACACTCACATAACGTCGGGGCAAGACGTCCAAGTTAGTGCCGAAGCTGCATTTTTCATTCAGCGGCTCCAGCACAGTTCATGGATTAATGCAGGGGAAAAAAACTGTCCAGGAGTTTGACCGCCGCACGCTGGGTCGTCACACCGTGCATGTTTGGCAGATCAGCAACTTAAGTCGCTGACCCGAGAGGAAGTTATGGGCCATTGTCCAAGTAGCACTGGACTCACTCTAGTCCACTTAGAGTTTGATCCTGTATATGTTGGAACAATGCAGGTACGGACGTAACACCACAACAGACTGAGCACAGGGTCACCTTGTTTGAAAAAAAGCCTTAGGTCAAGGCAGAATTAGAGAGGCTGGTCAAAACATCGGTCCTCGAACCCGTTAATGTGAGTGATTGGGCCACACTGGATGTACCCATGGTGAAGAAAGATGGTTCGGTATGCATATCTTTTATATCTGAGCAGCCCTTTGTGTGTCACAATTGTCAAATATTGTTGTGAATCTGGATCTATATTGATCTGGAGATGAGCTTGATTACGGTCAACTTTACTGAAATGCTGGCCTCCAGCCAACCCAGCAAATAAATCACCAATTAAAGGTAGAGTGTACTGCTCTGTACACAGTACAGGATTGATACTGACTTTAAAACTGTCACATATGCATACCGAACCATCATTCTTCACCATGTGGGTGTGGTTCGCTGGGCTTCTCGAGCATCTCCCACACCTATCTTCTACCCCGAAAAAATTAACTGAGCCGTGCTCCAGTCATATGCGCCCTGTGTAGAACCTTGAATTGTATCAGGCTTAGCCTGGCACACGAGGACGACGGGTTTACCCTACGTAGGGCCTCAGCCCACAGCCCCTCCTCAATCTCTTCCCCCAGCTCTTCTTCCCATTTCCCTTTCAGCTCATCTACCATGATCTCCCCCTCGTCCCTCATTTCCCTGTATATATCCGACACCCTACCATCCCCCACCCATGTCTCTGAGATCACTCTATCCTGCACCTCCTGCGTCGGGAGCTGCGGGAATTCCCTCACCTGTTGCCTCGCAAAAGCCCTCAGTTTTTTAAACAAGTAATAAATAATATATAAACAACATCAAAATTAAAAAACAAAACTAAATGGCAACTGTCTTGTCCCAAATAAATACTCTCCAAAAATACAATTCAGCAGTCCAGTATACAATTACCTATAACAAGAACCTATACATATTATACTTATACACTAACATCCCTGAGTGTCCTTCTGGTTCCTCCCCCCCCCCCCCCCCCCCCCCAGGTTGCTGCTGCTGTCTTCTTCTTTTCCATTCCCTCTATCTTTCTGTGAGGTATTCGACGAACGGTTGCCACCGCCTGGTGAACCCTTGAGCCGATCCCCTTAGGACGAACTTAATCCGTTCCAGCTTTATAAACCCTGCCATGTCATTTATCCAGGTCTCCACACCCGGGGGCTTGGCTTCCCTCCATATCAACAGTATCCTGCGCCGGGCTACTAGGGACGCAAAGGCCAAAACATCAGCCTCTTTCGCCTCCTGCACTCCCGGCTCTTCTGCAACCCCGAATATAGCCAACCCCCAGCTTGGTTCGACCTGGACCCCCACCACCTTCGAAAGCACCTTTGTCACCCCCACCCAAAACCCCTGTAGTGCCGGACATGACCAGAACAAGTGGGTGTGATTCGCTGGGCTTCTCGAGCATCTCGCACACCTATCCTCTACTCCAAAAAATTTACTGAGCCATGCTCCAGTCATATGCGCCCTGTGTAACACCTTAAATTGTATCAGGCTTAGCCTGGCACACGAGGTCGATGAGTTTACCCTACTTAGGGCATCAGCCCACAGCCCCTCCTCAATCTCCTCCCCTAGCTCTTCTTCCCATTTCCCTTTCAGCTCATCTACCATAATCTCCCCCTCGTCCCTCATTTCCCTATATATGTCTGATACCTTACCGTCCCCCACCCATGTCTTTGAGATCACTCTGTCCTGCACCTCCTGCGTCGGGAGCTGCGGGAATTCCCTCACCTGTTGCCTCGCAAAAGCCCTCAGTTGCATATACCGGAATGCATTCCCTTGGGGCAACCCATATTTTTCGGTCAGCGCTCCCAGACTTGCAAACGTCCCATCTACAAACAGATCTCTCAATTGTGTTACTCCTGCTCTTTGCCATGTTCCAAATCCCCCATCCAGTCTCCCCGGAGCAAACCTATGGTTATTTCTTATCGGGGACCACACCAAGGCTCCCGTCTTTCCCCTATGCCGTCTCCACTGCCCCCAAATTTTCAGAGTAGCCACCACCACCGGGCTTGTGGTATATTTCTTCGGTGAGAACGGCAACGGCGCCGTCACCATAGCTTGTAGGCTAGTCCCCCTGCAGGACGCCCTCTCCAATCTCTTCCACGCCGCTCCCTCCTCTTCTCCCATCCACCTACATACCATTGAGATATTGGCGGCCCAGTAGTACTCACTTAGGCTCGGTAGTGCCAGCCCCCCCCTATCCCTACTACGCTGCAAAAATCCCTTCCTCACTCTCGGGGTCTTCCCGGCCCACACAAAACTCATGATACTCTTCTCAATCCTTTTGTAAAAAGCCTTCGTGGTCACCACCGGGAGGCACTGAAACACAAAGAGGAATCTCGGGAGGACCACCATTTTAACCGCCTGCACCCTCCCTGCCAGTGACAGGGATACCATGTCCCATCTCTTGAAGTCCTCCTCCATCTGTTCCACCAACCGCGTTAAATTTAACCTATGCAATGTACCCCAATTCTTGGCTATCTGGATCCCCAAGTAGCGAAAGTCCCTTGTTACCTTCCTCAGCGGTAAGTCCTCTATTTCTCTGCTCTGCTCTCCTGGATGCACCACAAACAACTCACTTTTCCCCATGTTCAGTTTATATCCTGAAAATTCTCCAAACTCCCCAAGTATCCGCATTATCTCTGGCATCCCCTCCGCCGGGTCCGCCACATACAACAACAAATCGTCCGCATACAGAGATACCCGGTGTTCTTCTCCTCCCCTGAGTACTCCCCTCCACTTCCTGGAACCCCTCAATGTTATTGCCAGGGGCTCAATCGCCAGTGCAAACAATAATGGGGACAGAGGACATCCCTGCCTCGTCCCTCTATGGAGCCGAAAATACACAGACCCCCGTCCATTCGTGACCACGCTCGCCATCGGGGCCCTATACAGCAGTTGTACCCATCTAATATACTCATCTCCAAAGCCAAATCTCCTCAACACCTCCCACAAATAATCCCACTCCACTCTATCAAATGCTTTCTCGGCATCCATCGCCACCACTATCTCCGCTTCCCCCTCTGGTGGGGCATCATCATTATCCCTAGCAGCCTCCGTATATTCGTATTCAGCTGTCTCCCCTTCACAAACCCAGTTTGGTCCTCATGGACCACCCCCGGGACACAATCCTCTATCCTCATTGCCATTACCTTGGCCAGAATCTTAGCGTCTACGTTCAGGAGGGAAATAGGCCTACAGGACCCGCATTGCAGCGGGTCTTTTTCCTTCTTTAGGAGAAGCGATATCGTTGCCTCTGACATAGTCAGGGGTAGCTGTCCCCTTTCTCTCGCCTCATTAAAGGTTCTCATCAGTAGCGGGGCGAGCAAGTCCACATATTTCCTGTAAAATTCAACTGGGAATCCATCCGGTCCCGGGGCCTTCCCCTCCTGCATGCTCCTAATTCCTTTCACTACTTCCTCCATTTCGATCTGTGCTCCCAGTCCCACCCTCTCCTGCTCCTCCACCTTAGGAAATTCCAGCTGGTCCAGAAAACACATCATTCTCTCCTTCCCATCCGGGGGCTGAGCTTCATATAATCTTTCATAGAATGCCTTGAACACTCCATTCACTCTCTCCGCTCCCCGCTCCATCTCTCCCTCCTCATCCCTCACTCCCCCAATTTCCCTCGCTGCTCCCCTTTTCCTCAATTGGTGGGCCAGCAACCTGCTCGCCTTCTCCCCATATTCGTACTGTACACGCTGTGCCTTCCTCCACTGTGCCTCTGCAATATCCGTTGTCAGCAAATCAAATTCTACGTGTAGCCTTTGCCTTTCCCTGTACAGTCCCTCCTCCGGTGCCTCCGCATATTGCCTGTCCACCCTCAGAAGTTCTTGCAGCAACCGCTCCCGTTCCCTACTCTCCTGCTTTCCTTTATGTGCCCTGATTGATGTCAGCTCCCCTCTAACCACTGCCTTCAGCGCCTCCCAGACCACTCCCACCTGGACCTTCCCATTATCATTGAGTTCCAAGTACTTTTCAATACACCCCCTCACCCTAAGACACACTCCCTCATCCGCCATTAGTCCCATGTCCATTCTCCAGGGTGGACGCCGTTCTTTTTCCTCCCCTATCTCCAAGTCCACCCAGTGTGGAGCGTGATCCGAAATATCTATAGCCATATACTCCGTCCCCCTCACCTTCGGGATCAACGCCCTTCCTAAAACAAAAAAGTCTATTCGCGAATAAACTTTGTGGACATAGGAGAAAAACGAAAACTCCTTACTCCTAGGTCTGCTCAATCTCCATGGGTCTACTCCTCCCATCTGCTCCATAAAGTCTTTAAGCACCTTGGCTGCTGCCGGCCTCCTTCCAGTCCTGGACCTCGATCTGTCCAGCCCTGGTTCCAGCACCGTGTTAAAATCTCCACCCATTACCAACTTCCCCACCTCTAGGTCCAGGATACGTCCTAACATGCGCCTCATAAAGTTGACATCATCCCAGTTCGGGGCATATACGTTCACTAAGACCACCGCCTCCCCCTGTAATTTGCCACTCACCATCACGTATCTGCCCCCACTATCCGCCACTATGGTCTTTGCCTCAAACATTACCCGCTTCCCCACTAGTATAGCCACCCCCCTGTTTTTCGCATCTAGCCCCGAATGAAACACCTGCCCCACCCATCCTTTGCGTAGTCTAACCTGGTCTATCAGTTTCAAATGCGTCTCCTGTAACATAACCACATCTGCCTTAAGTTTCTTAAGGTGTGCGAGTACCCGTGCCCTCTTTATCGGCCCGTTCAGCCCTCTCACATTCCACGTGATCAGGCGGGTTGGGGGGCTCTTTACCCCCCCCCTTGTCGATTAGCCATCCCCTTTTATCCAGCTCCTCACCCGGTTCCCACGCAGCTGTGTCCCCCCCAGGCGGTGCCCTCCCGCCCCGCCCACCCCACCCCATACCAGCTCCCCCTTCTCCCCAGCAGCAGCAACCCAGTAAATCCCCCCTCCCACCCCCCCCCCCCCCCCCCCGCTAGATCCCCCCACTAGCGTAGTTACACCCCTCATGTTGCTCCCAGAAGTCAGCAAACTCTGGCCGACCTCGGCTTCCCCCCGTGACCTCGGCTCGCACCGTGCGACGCCCCCTCCTTCCTGCTTCCCTATTCCCGCCATAATTATCATAGCGCGGGAACAAAGCCCGCGCTTCCCTTTTTGCCCCGCCCCCAATGGCCAACGCCCCCAGCTCCTCCACCTCCCTTCCTCCCTCCCCCACAACCTGTGGAAGAGAGAAAAGTTACCGGGTCGCAGGATTAACAACATAAAAATCATCTCTCCCCCCTTTTTCCCCCCTCTTCGCCCCCCATATTCGCCCCACCACTTTGTCTCAAACGTTCTTTTTTAATAACCCGCTTATTCCAATTTCTCTTCAACAATAAATGTCCACGCCTCATCCGCCGTTTCAAAGTAGTGGTGCTTCCCTTGATATGTGACCCACAGTCTTGCCGGCTGCAGCATTCCAAATTTAATCTTCTTTTCATGAAGCACCGCCTTGGCCCGATTAAAGCTCGCCCTCCTTCTCGCCACCTCCGCACTCCAGTCTTGATATACGCGGATCACCGCGTTCTCCCACCTACTGCTCCGAGTTTTCTTTGCCCATCTGAGGACCATCTCTCTGTCCTTAAAACGGAGGAATCTCACTACTATGGCTCTGGGAATTTCTCCTGCTCTCGGTCCTCGCGCCATCACTCGGTATGCTCCCTCCACCTCCAACGGACCCGTCGGGGCCTCCGCTCCCATTAACAAGTGCAGCATCGTGCTCACATATGCCCCGACGTCCGCCCCTTCTGCACCTTCAGGAAGACCAAGAATCCTTAAATTCTTCCTCCTCTCATTATTCTCCAGCATCTCCAGCCTTTCCACACATCATTTATGGTGTGCCTCGTGCATCTCCGTCTTCACCACCAGGCCCTGTATATCGTCCTCGTTCTCGGCAGCCTTTGCCTTCACGACCCGAAGCTCCCGCTCCTGGGTCTTTTGCTCATCTTTTAGCCCTTCAATCGCCTGCAATATCGGGGCCAACAGCTCCTTCTTCATCTCCTTTTTAAGCTCTTCCACGCAGCGTTTCAAAAACTCGCGTTGTTCAGGGCCCCATATTAAACTGCCACCTTCCGACGCCATCTTGGTTTTTTGCTTGCCTTCCTTGCCGCTGCTCTAAAGGATCCACCGCAATCCGGCCACTTTCCTCTCCTTTTTCCATCCGTATCCAGGGGGGATTCCCTTCTGGTTTACCGCACAGTGCTTTTAGCCGTTAAAATTGCCGTTGGGGCTCTTATTAAGAGCCCAAAAGTCCGTTCCACTGGGAGCTGCCGAAACGTGCGACTTAGCTGGTCATCGCCGCACCCGGAAGTCCGAGGACCGATGTTTTGACCAGCCTCTTTAATTCTGCCTTGACCCATGGCTTTTTTTCAAACAAGGTGACCCTGCGCTCAGTCTGTTTTCTTCCATGTTATGGAACACTCCCAGCTCTAAAATATTGTTGCAGAGTACTTGCTGCTCACAGTTCTCCCTGTACTGTTCCAGGTCCTTCTAGGCAGAGCACGTGGTGAGTTTATTTCCGATATTGTTTCATCCGAACTCTACGGGTGCGACTCAGTGGACTCAAATTAAAGTCTGCTGAATGGCGAGATTAGCGGGATGTTTCTCGGTGCCTGGAGCACTGAGAAAGACCCCGCAATTCAACAGTACTTTGTCGATTTTGTTTTTTGGCCACCCTTTTGTTGTGTTATGGACTCTGGGATAACACAGGCTGCAACTCGATGCAGCTTTGACGAAAAGATACTCCAGACTTTGAAGTATGTTCAATGTGATTTATTGAACCATTTGAACAGTTCTCTATGAGTTCGACTCTCCTGCTAATCTTGCTATAGTAACTCAGTCTAACTAACCAGTCTGCTCTAAGCTACGTGGTGGGTGTGATGCTTCTGATCTGCCCCTGTCCTACACTCTAAGTGTCGCCTGTGGAAAGAGACAGAGCATGTGTGCCTTGTTCTTATATATGGGTTGTGTAATGCCCCCTTGTGGTAGTGTCTCCTCTGGGTGCCTTGACTGCCCATTGGTCGTGTCCTACTCGATGTGTTCATTAGCTGTATGTCTGCATGTCATGACGTCTCTGATGCTCCCTCTAGTGTTTACTTAGTTGTAGTGTATTTACATTAATCCCTTGTGTATTTACAATGATGCATATCAGCACACCTTGAAGTAATTTCCAGCACTGGTGAGGTAAGACTTTGCGCGGATCGGGGCTCTGTTTTTAAAGGCAGCCCTGATCGTTTGATCGTCCTCAGGACCATGGCCCCAGGACCTGCCCACTTCACCCAACTTACTCTTCCGCGGTCCTCGAGCCATCACCCCCCCCTTGCCCAACCCCTGGCATGGGCAATCTGGCACACACCAAGTCAGGTGCGGTGAGGCGGCTGAATCGGCCCTGCGTTTAAATTTTGGTTCCCTCAATGGCTGCGATCGGTACTTGAACCCCTTTATCGGCAACTTTGTTGTAGCAAAGTTTAGAGCTTCTTAATCTTTTTTGGATGTCTGCGCACAGATTGAGGATTTTTCTGCTAGTGTGGTTCCGAGCTCTTTGTCGCCAGTTTTCTTTGTGGCATTTTTAAAGGATAGGCTTGCGGACCATGAAGGTACATGCAAACAAGAGCTTAATTGGAAAGATGCTTACTCTACTGGCTGTAAAAATAGATTCCCGTTTACCTGCGCAAATGACTGATGATATCACCAATACGTCACGTGATCAGACTCTTAAAGTGACGTTGTTCCAACTAGAAACAAATATGAATATGCAACATTCTTCACTATAGAATCTGATGAAGAAAATTATGCAGATACATTTTCAATTGTACATTACAATTTGCACGGTACTGTAATCACAATCAAGTTTGTATTCCCTGGTTTCTTTCTTGACTTATATAGTACAATAGTTCAAACTGAAAAAAGAGTAGGGTGATTAAGTGGATGGAATTTCTTGCTAAAATCATGATTTATTTTACAGTTATTCTCTGTGATGTGTTAGGCAGGTAGGTTCGATGTGGACTGCACTCGATGCAGGGAAGTTAGAAACAGACGTCAAACACAGGAAAAGATCCAACACTGTTTTATTCAACTCGATGAACTGCTGTACATATTCAGCTGTGGTTCGACACTATACTGATCTGACTCGTGACCTTGTAGTAGCCTGACCAGACTTACTAGCTGCCGCATGGTGTTTGTGCTTGCTAGCTCGTGGACTCTGACTGTCTCAGTAGCTGGGTCCCGAGAGAGCCGGAACCTAGTGCCCTCTGGCTTTATAGTGGTAGTGTCATGTCTGGTGATTGGCTGTGCTGTGTTGTATGCTTACTGGTCATTCTATGTGTCAATCACTGCCTGTCTGCATCTCATTATATACATGAGTGGATATTATGGCATCTCCCCCCCTTTTTTTGAGTTAAATAAATACTGAGGTGTGTATATATATATATATATATACATATATATATATATATATATATGCCTGACTGTATACAAACAGTGATTGAACAAACGTATATACATGGGAAGGTGTCGATAGTGCAGATACATGGCAAACTAAGCAATATTTACAAGAGTTAAGTCTACAAATTCAGTCTTTGTGGCGGGCGCCAAATTCTTGTCGATTGCCGCAGAGGTGGATCAGGAGCCGCCTGCACGTGGAGAGGTGGGATCGCTGCCATTGCGGTGGTCGCGTGGGCTGGCAGGATCGCTGGCAGATCGGTGGCCTCGTGGCAGGGTACGTCCGGAGGAAACATGGTAGCCGGCAGAACACGGCGGTCAGATGGTGGGCGTGGAACTCTTCGCAATGCCCGTCTGATGCGCTGTAGCAGGGAGCCATCTGCCATGCGAACAATGAAAGACCTCGGGGCAACTTGTTTGACAACAACAGCTGTGGCTGACCAACCGCCCTCAGGAAACTGGACGCGAACATGATCGGCTGGAGCCAGCTCAGGTAAATCCGTGTCATCAGCATCATATGTGGCCTTCTGTTGGGCCCGGGACTGCTGCACCTTTTGTAGTACCGTGAGGTGGTCAAGGTCTGGAACACGGATGGCTGGAACTGTGGTCCTCAGAGTGCGATTCATGAGCATCTGCACTACAGACAACCCAGTGGACAGTGGGATTGCCCTGTATGCCAGCATTGCCAGGTTGAAGTTGGAGCCTGGGTCTGCAGCTTTGCACAGCAACTGCTTGACAATATGGACCCCTTTCTCGGCCTTCCCGTTTGATTGCGGGTAGTGGGGACTGGAGGTAACGTGACGGAAGTTGTAGGACTGTGCAAAATCAGACCATTCTTGGCTGTAAAAGCATGGACTGTTGTCGCTCATTACCGTGAGCGATATCCTGTGCCTGGCGAACGTTTCTTTGCAGGCTTTGATGACCGCCTTCGACGTGAGGTCGGACAGTTTCACCACTTCTGGGTAACTGGAGAAGTAGTCGACCAGGGGTACGTAGTCACGCCTCTTGGTGTGAAAAAGGTTTGCACCTACTTTGGACCACGGAGAGGTCACAATCTCGTGCTGTTGCAGTGTTTCCTTGGGTTGAGCCGGTTGAAACTTCTGACAGGTGGGGCAGTTGAGGACCGTGTTGGCAATATCTTGGTTAATGCCCGGCCAGTAGACCTCCTCCCGAGCTCTGCGTCGGCATTTCCCGACTCCAAGGTGACCCTCATGGAGTTGACCCAGCACCATAGCCTGCCTGATTTGAGGAATAACGATCCTGTCGAGTTTCAGAAGGATTCTCTCCACAACTGTCAGTTCGTCTTTAACATTAAAGAATTGGGGATATTGTACCTTCTGCCAGCCATGGGTAAGGTGCTGCATCACATGCTGCAGTAAAGGATCCTTGGCCGTTTCCTCACGAATTTGGACCACCCGTTCATCAGAGGCTGGGAGGTTGGTGGCACACAATTGCACTTGCGCTTCTATGTGGCAGATGAAGTCACCTTGTTCACACGGTGTGGTGATGGGGCATCTGCAATGATCAGCTCTTTGCCTGGTGTGTAGACAAGTAGGAAGTCATGTCATTTAAATCCTTCTGGATTATGTGAATTTCGGCAGGCCATAAACGTAGTCATGAAACTTGACTGTTCCTGTCAGGAGACCCAGACACTCCTTATCGATCTGGGCATACCGTTGCTCAGTGGGCATCATGGCCCTGGAGGCATATGCCACTCGAGCCCAGGATGAGGAGTTATCTCGCTGGAGGAGCACCGCCCCAATGCCGTCCTGGCTTGCGTCAGTTGCTATCTTGGTTTCCTTGGTTGGGTTGAAGAACGCTCGAACTGGGGCTGTGGTGAGCTTTGCCTTCAGCTCACGCCATTCCTCCTCATGTGTGGGCAGCCACTGGAATTCCGTTGACTTCTTGACGAGATGGCGGAGGGCCGTGGTGTGGGATGACATATTGGGAATGAATTTCCCGAAGAAGTTGACCATTCCGAGGAAGTGGAGGACCGCCTTCTTGTCCTCCGGGGTCTTCATGGCTTTGATCGCCAAGACCTTGTCGGCGTCTGGCCGCACACCCTGCCGCGAGATGTGGTCACCTAGAAACTTTATATCAAACTGACCAAATGAGCACTTGGCCCTGTTGAGCTGGAGACCATGTTCATGAATTCGCTGGAAGACCTGCTTGAGGTGAGCGATGTGTTCCTGGGGGGTTGTGCACCAGATGATCACGTCTTCCACGTATACTCGTACCCTCACGATGCCCTCCATCATCTGCTCCACGATGCGATGAAACACTTTGGAGGCAGATATGATACCGAAAGGCATGCGGTTGTAACAGTAGCGGCCGAACGGGGTGTTGAACGTGCACAGCTTGCGACTGGACGCGTCCAGCTGTATTTGCCAAAACCCCGGGAGGCGACCAGCTTAGTGAAGAATTTGGCATGAGCCATCTCACTGGTTAACTCTTCACGCTTCGGGATCGGGTAGTGCTGCCGCATGATGTTGCGGTTTAGATCCTTGGGATCAATACAAATGCGGAGCTCCCCTGATGGCTTCTTTACGCAGACCATGGAGCTGACCCAGTCTGTTGGCTCCGTGACCTTCGAGATGATGCCCTGGTCTTGGAGGTCCTGTAGTTGCTTTTTCAGACGATCCTTGAGGGACGCCGGCATCCGGCGTGTTGCATGGATTACAGGGGTGGCGTTCGGCTTGAGCAGTATTTTGTATCGGTACGGGAGCGTGCCCATTCCATCGAATACACTGCGGTACTGTGCGATAATGTGGTCTATGTCGGCTTGCAAATTTCTATCGGGCAAGGCCGTCGCCGGTGATGATGACATGATGTGGACTCGCTGAACCGGGTTCAGGAGCTTGCAGGCGCGAGCACCGAGCAGGAGCGCCCTGTCAGGCCTGACGATTTCAAGTCGCAACATTGCCTTGATCGCCTTGTTGGATACCCCTAATTGACATGAGCCACGGCAGCTATGGTATTGCCATTGCAGTCAAGGAGCTGGCAGGCTGGGGGAAGAATGCTTGGTCGGGCCCGGATGGTGTCGATGTCGGATTGTGAGATGAGGTTTGCAGACGCGCCGGTGTCCAGTTTAAATCGGATGCGGACCTTGTTAACTGTGAGGACAGCACACCACTCGTCGTCGGGATCCACACTGAGGATCGAGAGGCATTGCGCAGATGTGGTGGAGACCAGCTTGTGGTAATACCAGGTATTGCAGTACCTGAGAGGTGGATGCCCATTGGCTAGACCTAGGAGTCTACCATTGGCTAATGTACATAGCTCCGCCCTGAGAGGTGGGGTATAAGAACCAATGCCGTCCCAGCAGCCTTCACTTTCTGTATCGAAGCTGCTGGGCACAGTTCTAGCTGATTAAAGCCGATTAGTATGACTCTCCTTGTCTCAAGAGTAATTGATTGTGCATCAATTTAATCAGCTAAAGAAGCCGAGGCAGCGCTTTAGGGCCTTGGGGCAGTGAGGGAGGGGGAACTCCATGAGGGGGCGCATGCGTTCAGGGTCGGGGGCTATGACTCCATTTCGCACTACGTAGCCTAGGATGGCTAGACGGTCGGTGCTAAACACGCATTTATCCTTATTGTAGGTCAAATTAAGGAGATTCGCGGTCTGGAGAAATTTTCGGAGGTTGGTGTCGTGGTCCCTCTGGTCATGGCCGCAGATGGTGACGTTATCAAGATACGGGAATGTTGCACGTAAGCCGTACCGGTCAACCATTCGGTCCATCTCACGCTGGAAGACCGAGACCCCGTTCGTGACACCGAAGTGAACCCTTAAAAAGTGATAGAGCCACCCATCTGCTTCGAAGGCAGTGTACTGGCGGTCCCCATGACGGAGGGGCAGCTGGTGGTAGGCAGACTTGAGATCCACCATGGAGAAAACCATGTATTGCCATGCCGTTGTTGGCGAACGTAAGCGAATTGTAGATGTGGATGGCGTGTTCCCATGCAGTGGAGAGAAATAGCGCGATCTTCCTGGCATCGGATGCTGCCTCGAGGTCGGTGGCCTCGTTGAACAAGAGGAACTTTTGCTTGAAGATTTTCCAGTTGGCGCTGAGGTTGCCGGAGATGCAGAATTGCGGAGGAGGCTGGATGTTTTCCATTTCACTGGATGGCTGCATGCTGGTTGGTGCTGATTCACTCAACGTAGGTCCGTCAAGATCAATATCACTCTGGTACCATGATGTGTTAGGCAGGTAGGTTCGATGTGGACTGCACTCGATGCAGGGAAGTTAGAAACAGACGTCTAACACAGGAGAAGATCCAACACTGTTTTATTCAACTAGATGAACTGCTGTACATATTCAGCTGTGGGTCGACACTATACTGATCTGACTAGTGTAGTAGCCTGACCAGAGTTACTAGCTACCGCATGGTGTTTGTGCTTGCTAGCTCGTGGACTCTGACTGTCTCTGTAGCTGGGTCCCGAGAGAGCCGGAACCTAGTGCCCTCTGGCTTTATAGTGGTAGTGTCCTGTCTGGTGATTGGCTGTGCTGTGTTGTATGCTTACTGGTCATCCTATGTGTCAATCACTACCTGTCTGCATCTCATTATATACATGAGTGGATATTATGACACTCTGAAACATAGTAGTCCAAGAAAAGAGCCTGCATTATTCATTTAGCTCGTATGAACCTAGTGGTGTGGAGTATCAACAACAATCTCTCCCTCATCATCAGCGAAACTAAGGAGCTGGTCATTGACTTCAGGAAGCAAAGTATCGTACACACCCCTGTCTGCATCAATGGTGCCGAGGTGCAGATGGTTGACAGATTCATATTCCTAGGTGTGCACATCACCAACCATCTGTCCTGGTCCACCCATGTCGATGCTACAACCAAGAAAGGACAACAGCACCTTGACGTCCTCAGGAAACAAAGGAAATTCGGCATGTCCACATTGACTACTACCAATTTTTACAGGTGCACCATAGAAAGCATCCTATCTGGCTGCATCACAGCCTGGTGCGGCAACTGCTTGGCGCAAGATCATAAGAAACTAGTGAGTCATGAACACAGCCCAGTCCATCACGCAAAACTATCTCCCATCCATTGACTCTGTCTACACCTCCTACTGCCTTGGGAAAACGGGCAGCATATGGCAATTTTCGGGAACCTTGGATGACGAGTGATATTGTAGGCCTCGTCAAAAAGAAAAAGGAGGCATTTGTCAGGGCTAAAAGGCTGGGAACAGACGAAGCCTATGTGGCATATAAGGAAAGTAGGAAGGAACTTAAGCAAGGAGTCAGGAGGGCTAGAAGGGGTCATGAAAAGTCATTGGCAAATAGGGTTAAGGAAAATCCCAAGGCTTTTTACACGTACATAAAAAGCAAGAGGGTAGCCAGGGAAAGGGTTGGCCCACTGGAGGATAGGCAAGGGAATCTATGTGTGGAGCCAGAGGAAATGGGCGAGGTACTAAATGAATACTTTGCATCAGTATTCACCAAAGAGAAGGAATTGGTAGATGTTGAGTCTGGAGAAGGGGGTGTAGATAGCCTGGGTCACATTGTGATCCAAAAAGACGAGGTGTTGGGTGTCTTAAAAAATATTAAGGTAGATAAGTCCCCAGGGCCTGATTGGATCTACCCCAGAATACTGAAGGAGGCTGGAGAGGAAATTGCTGAGGCCTTGACAGAAATCTTTGGATCCTCGCTGTCTTCAGGGGATGTCCCGGAGGACTGGAGAATAGCCAATGTTGTTCCTCTGTTTAAGAAGGGTAGCAAGGATAATCCCGGGAACTACAGGCCGGTGAGCCTTACTTCAGTGGTAGGGAAATTACTGGAGAGAATTCTTCGAGACAGGATCTACTCCCATTTGGAAACAAATGGACGTATTAGTGAGAGGCAGCATGGTTTTGTGAAGGGGAGGTTGTGTCTCATTAACTTGATAGAGTTTTTCGAGGAGGTCACTAAGATGATTGATGCAGGCAGGGCAGTGGATGTTGTCTATATGGACTTCAGTAAGGCCTTTGACAAGGTCCCTCATGGTAGACTAGTACAAAAGGTGAAGTCACACGGGATCAGGGGTGAACTGGCAAGGTGGATACAGAACTGGCTAGGCCATAGAAGGCAGAGGGTAGCAATGGAGGGATGCTTTTCTAATTGGAGGGCTGTGACCAGTGGTGTTCCACAGGGATCAGTGCTGGGACCTTTGCTCTTTGTAGTATATATAAATGATTTGGAGGAAAATGTAACTGGTCTGATTAGTAAGTTTGCAGACGACACAAAGGTTGGTGGAATTGCGGATAGCGATGAGGACTGTCTGAGGATACAGCAGGATTTAGATTGTCTGGAGACTTGGGCGGAGAGATGGCAGATGGAGTTTAATCCGGACAAATGTGAGGTAATGCATTTTGGAAGGGCTAATGCAGATAGGGAATATACAGTGAATGGTAGAACCCTCAAGAGTATTGAAAGTCAAAGAGATCTAGGAGTACAGGTCCACAGGTCATTGAAAGGGGCAACACAGGTGGAGAAGGTAGTCAAGAAGGCATACGGCATGCTTGCCTTCATTGGCCGGGGCATTGAGTATAAGAATTGGCAAGTCATGTTGCAGCTGTATAGAACCTTAGTTAGGCCACACTTGGAGTATAGTGTTCAATTCTGGTCGCCACACTACCAGAAGGATGTGGAGGCTTTAGAGAGGGTGCAGAAGAGATTTACCAGAATGTTGCCTGGTATGGAGGGCATAAGCTATGAGGAGCGATTGAATAAACTCGGTTTGTTCTCACTGGAACGAAGGAGGTTGAGGGGCGACCTGATAGAGGTATACAAAATTATGAGGGGCATAGACAGAGTGGATAGTCAGAGGCTTTTCCCCAGGGTAGAGGGGTCAATTACTAGGGGGCATAGGTTTAAGGTGAGAGGGGCAAGGTTTAGAGTAGATGTACGAGGCAAGTTTTTTACGCAGAGGGTAGTGGGTGCCTGGAACTCACTACCGGAGGAGGTAGTGGAAGCAGGGACGATAGGGACATTTAAGGGGCATCTTGACAAATATATGAATAGGATGGGAATAGAAGGATATGGACCCAGGAAGTGTAGAAGATTGTAGTTTAGTCGGGCAGTATGGTCGGCATGGGCTTGGAGGGCCGAAGGGCCTGTTCCTGTGCTGTACATTTCTTTGTTCTTTGTTCTTTGTATAAGCAAAGACCCTTCCCACCCAGATTATTCTTTCTTCCAACTTCTTCCATTGGGCAGGAGATACAAAAGTCTGAGAACACGCACTAACTGATTCAAAAACAGCTTCTTCCCCACTGTTACCAGACTTCTGAATGACCCTCTTATGGACTGAACTGATCTCTCCACACATCTTCTCTACTGAGTAATACTACACTCTGTATGCTTCATCCGATGTCTGGGTCTATGTATTTACATTGTGGATTTATCGTATGTCCTATGTTTTTTTCATGTATGGAACGATCTGCCTGGAATGTACGCAGAACAATACTTTTCACTGTACCTCGGTACACGTGACAAGAAACCAAATCCAAATGATGAAAGCCTTGAGTTTGGTGTTACAAGATGAGGCCACATGTTAGTCTGCAGTATGTAAAGTGCAAATTATAGATGCTGACATCGCAACTGCCTTGATTGACCTTGTGAGGTAATTCTCCTACCAGGGGAAGTCATGGAGAGGAGGTAATGCCATTCGCTACCTGGGCTCCACATGATTCTGGCTGCTGTGTTGGCTGGTCTTCTGCCTTTCAGCTCCATTATTTCATTTCTAATGTTTTTAGATTCAGGTTGAAGAATATTAACATCACTGCAAGAGAATTGTGAGGATCTTTTCTTCTTGCTTTCACTTGGAGCTATAAGTCTTCACTTGCTGCCAACTGGTTCTGCTTTAAGTCTAGTCTGGCTTCAGCTGAACAGCTTCTACCTTCCAATATTTCTTCCATCTCTGCTTTCATATTTTGTCTGGCCTTCCTGACATATTCATGTTATATTTCTATGTCTATAAAATTGCGGGCGGGACTTGCAACTCTATTCCATCCATAAATATGAAAATTAGCTGACCCAGAACCCAAGTCCCACGTAGACGTCTGTCAATTGTGGGCTGTTTGGTCGGTTCTGTTTAGCATTGATTTTCAATGTTGCCATTCTATGGTATCTTCTTTCTCAATAAGGATCCACAAAGAAAAAAATATTAAGTGACAGCGAAGAAGCCAACACATCACAGCTTGAGCACAAGGATGTTAACCAATCTGTGGATTTAGCAAGTCAGGTTTTTATTAGAAATTACATTTGTACACTCTTGCAATTAAAAGTTGTAATTATATTTATGTTAACAGGTTGGTATATGGGAAATCAATCAAAAAGATAAATGTGTACTAACTTCATTAGCTCCAGTCGAAGGAGAATAATCAGCATCTGTCCTGTCAAATAAATATTCATAAGAATGTATCGTAGCAGAAATTGTAACCCTGATTTTAACACAGAGCAGGAATCGGGTTGCTGAAGCGTTTGAGAACAGAATGCCATCACAACATTACCTATTTTAAATATCAGTGATTTTAACTCTGGAGCTTCATTTTAATAGAGCTGACAGATTGCCAATTGATTGCACCAGGAAGTGGGCAGCCCACCCACTTTGGCCCTGCAATAATTGACAAACCGATCACTGAAATGGACCTTTTAAAGTGAGTTTCCATTCTCTGCTTTGATTTTGCATTGCAACCGTATTGGACAAAACTCTGCCACAAAAAATGAGACTTGGTGCAAAAGGTCAGGGCAAGGCAGTAGAGACTGTTTCTTAACACTAGAAGAAGTATATCAAGGGCGATTATTTAGCAGACCCGGACAAGCGTGTCTGCGAGGGTCAGAGACAACAATGTCATTCCCAGGATATGAAGTGTAGGAAGATGACTTCATAAGACAATAGAGCGTGAGTAAATTGCTTCACTCTCAACAATCATCTCTCTCAACAATGTTGGGAGATGGTGTTTGTTACACAATGTGCCTGTTAAAGAAGTGTTAGTAGTTTTTTGTATGTTAATAGCAAGTCTTTATTAACTACGTTTAACTATATACATATATATAGTAAAGGGTAATGCGTCTCCGCTCAACACCACGCTGTCCCATTGCACTTGGTCCCATATTAACCCTGCATGTGCCAAACCCTTATACTGTAAACAACCCCTGCTGAATCACCTTTAACAACTTCCCCCTCCCCTGCATGTGCCAAACCCTTATACTGTAAACAACCCCTGCTGAATCACCTTTAACAACTTCCCCCTCCACCACTCTCAATAATTTAATTCCTTCCATCACACCTTCAGCATACAAGCAAGCTGCTTGTATTTTATCTCTCTTTTATCATTCCAAACAATCTTAACTGTTCCTATTCCACATCGCACACTAACATCATTGTTTTCTCACACTGAGCACTTGCTCAACCAGCAACTCCTTTCAGGATACCTTCCTCACTTTACATTCTACACTCATAACTTTTTACAAATAAATTTAGAATATCCAATTTTTTTTTCCAATTAAGGGGCAATTTAGCATGGCCAATCCACCTAACCTGCATATCTTTGGGTTGTGGGGGTGAAATCCACGCAGGCATGGGGAGAACGTGCAATCCCCACACGGTCAATGAACCAGGCCCGGGATTCGAACCAGGGTCCTCAGTGCCACAGTCCCAGTGC
Source organism: Scyliorhinus torazame (assembly GCF_047496885.1). Classification (NCBI taxonomy): domain Eukaryota; kingdom Metazoa; phylum Chordata; class Chondrichthyes; order Carcharhiniformes; family Scyliorhinidae; genus Scyliorhinus; species Scyliorhinus torazame. The sequence goes on along the minus strand of NC_092713.1, from coordinate 277,758,629 downwards.
AGACCACCGCGCCACATGCCACCCTACACTTATGACTTGACATTTAGCTCCATATAGCTTCTTCTTCAACTCTAGACCCTAAATGCACAATTGCTACACGCCTACATTTTTTCAATGACTCTTGCCCCTTTCTTCTACAGGACAACAAAGCACATAATGCCAGGAAGAAAAAAAGGAGTCGGGCATGAGTACCAGGCCTCACTTCCTTCACCCAAACAGAGCAAGCGAACCTGTTCATTAGGGGCCTAATCAAACTACCAGCATTGGGAAAACTGAGGTGGAGGCTTATTCGAGCAGGGCGGCAGCATATTACTTGTCGGTCTTCATTCACATCAGTAGAATATTCAGCAAGCTTCACAATTTCTTAAGACTATCACCTGACAATTTATCCCCTCTCAGTGCTGTACTAACTGTTCTCCATTTTCGCTTCACTAATCCCACATGAGTTTCATGAAGAAAGTATCTTGGAGGAGGACGCTGCCTTTGCCAATGCACAGTCTTGCATTCCATCCTTCCCAAGAACTATCTTGATATCAGTATTTCTTGTGCATTAGATAGTGAGCGAGAAGGCTCTGCACAGGCAGAAACACCATCCACAAGTAAGTAGCAACAGCTACTAATTCCAGGGACAGTTCAGGAGCGAGTGCGATCTCTTGTCGCTGCTGTTCAGTCAAGCGTTGGACCTCAGAGGCTCAGCAATGGAAAGACAATTGCTTACAGCTCATAAGTAGCTGTGTGAGATGTTGGAAGGCCTGTCAATGAGTTTCACTACTGTGACTCCAAGTGTGGAGATTTTGTTACAAGCCAGGTGACGTAGTCTACATTGGAGACTGTTGACACCTCCAAGGATTCTGGAGCTAGACTAATGGTTAAGCATCTGTCCTGTTGGCTCTAGGTTCTTGCTACAAGTAGTCACCTTGGAGAGATTAACCAATTATGCAGATTGGGGATTCCAATAACTTAACCACTTGCAGTAGTTTGCTCTTTAAAATAGTTGCTCTGAGGTTAAGTGCTTTTTGTAAGCATGAGGGTAAAACTGACAGACCCATACAAAGCAAATTAAATCGCTTTGTCAGATGGTTCCCAGCCCAACACAATTGTCCAGGGAAAGTTAGAGCTTCTGGACAATTGCTGGATAACCCTTACGTGGGAACGTCCTGGAGGGATTCTCTCATACATCTTTCGGGTACCACTCTAAATACAACTTTGGGGATCCAAGAAAGTATGGCCCTATAAAAATGAAATTTCTACTACCTGCAAGAAATGCAGCAATTGAATGCACAATATCCTTCAAACAATCATTTAATGATAGAATCACAAAGGATAATTTTCCTCTTCTTTCCAGTTAGAGACACTTTTGTTTTCTTGCCTTATTTGACAATGAAATGAAATGAAAATCGCTTATTGTCACAAGTAGGCTTCAAATGAAGTTACTGTGAAAAGCCCCTAGTCGCCACATTCCGGCACCTGTTCGGGGAGGCTGTTACGGGAATCGAACCGTGCTGCTGGCCTGCCTTGGTCTGCTTTCAAAGCCAGCGATTTAGCCCTGTGCTAAACAGCCCCTGCATCTCCATTTAGTCGAGGTCTGAGTAAGCCGTCATCCGCAATTCATAGGATCATAGAATCCCTACAGTGCTGAAAGAGGCCATTTGGCCCACCGAGTCTGCACCGACCCTCTGAAGGAGCACCCTACCTATGCCCACTCCCTTGCTCTACCCCCATAACCCCATTAAACAACCTAACCTGCGCATTCTTGGATACTAGGGGGTAACTAGGGGGTCATTTATCATGGCCAATCCATCCAACCAGCACATCTTTGGACTGTGGGAGGAAACCGGAGCAGCCGGAGGGCAGCCACGCAGACACAGAGAATGTACAAACTCCGCTCAGACAGTCACCCACGGCTGGAAGTGAACCTGTGTTCCTGGAGCCATCATTATTGATGAGTCACCATTAGTAAGCCTGAGTTAAATTAAATGAGAGGAGCACAGGGGAACAGATAGCAGGATCATTGGAGGACCTAAAAAGACAAGTACCCTTTCTCGGGTCCCTTGGATCTTTGGGTTTGGAGGCCTTTCTGAATTTTTATGATTGCACACTGTACGCTATTAACTGGGATTGATGTTGTTGAATGAGAAGTGTATCTAAGTTAAACATGAATGGGACCTGAATAATCTCACAAAGTAAAAAATAAACTGATGATTTAGAAAATAAAAAGAAATTAAGGCAACAATAATCACACAATTTGTTTTGAACGATAAATCCCAAGGTTAAAATGCTTTCAAGAAAATCCAAAAACAAATTTATTTGATATATTCCTTTGACTTATTTACTTCCCTCTGTGCATTACTTTCAATGCACTGGTTCATGTGTTTGCTGAAGTACCCAGCTACATTATTTATTACAGACATTAAGCAGCTTAACAGGTACACGTTAAGCAATGCACTAAAAATAACTGATGCAGGGAGTAAAACTCCCGTGTCACTTAATAGGCTTTGCTAAAAACATGATGAAAATTCTTTGTAGCTTGAAAACATTTTCTAAATTACCAGGAACTCTTTAAAAAGGCGATTTTGAAAAAACACAGATGCAAGGACATGCATTCCCAGATCTCAGACATTTTCCCTACGTAAAAAAAAACTAATTCAAGTTAAAATGACGTTGGAACAAATTATTTCCTTGATGTCTTGAGTAAACGAGTGCATCTACTCTTGCCCAGTGAGTAATCATTGAAAGGTTTGAAGGGATAGCACAGATGGGACAGGAGATCAATGACAAAGGACCTGTTCATCATCAAGTGCTCCAAAAAACACTTTTCTTTCCCTGCAGGTTGATAATGTAGTTGAACATATCACTAGAGATTCCATACTCTGCTAATAGTGTTCATTTCTCCTTCCTCCAGGAACAAGTGTTACCCTGCTGCAGAATACAGAAGTGGGATTCTCCGAGTCTTCACGCCGAGAATGGGCGTCAAACCCGAAATCCAGTCTGATACCGCTCCCGCGATTCGCGCGTGCAGGTCGGGGGCCATTGACAGAGGACCCCGCAGCCATTCTCCGACGTAAACTGACCGAGTTCCCGACAGCGTGGTTCTAACCACGTTTTGCCTCTCGGGAACGGCCGGTGGCAGCTGCAGAGTCAGTCCGTGGTTGTCCTGGTGGGGGGCAGGGGGATCCTTCACCCATGGGGGGTTGCCTCACAGACGGCCAGGCTATCGATTGGGGGCCACCAATCCACGTGCGCGGGCGATCTTGGGGGAGGCCTATCTTTTTGGTGCCAGTCCGCGGTATGGGTCCGCCATGTCGGGAGGGGCGGCCGACGCAGGCCGCCGCCGTGCGCATGCGTGGACTTCCGACCGGAAGTGCAGGGACCCGTATCGGCAGCCGGAGCTGCGAGGGCTACTCCAGGGCCCTGCTAGCTCCCTTCAGGTAGGAAAATCACTCTGGACTTTGAAACGCCCGCGTTTTGACACTGGAGTGGGAACAAAGCCACATTATTGGAGAATCCCGCCCCCTGTCTTTCAATAAATCATTCTAAGAATTGATATGTTAACTGAAAACAGACAACCCTAGATTGCGATGCAGTGAAGTAGCATGTCACGCAGGGCTTCAGTCCACACTGACCTGGCATCAATACCTTCCCGTCAGGCTAAGATGAATGCCATGGCTGAAGAAAAATTACATTTGACCAATGATAGGCAATAGCGTTTCCACTGTCTTATGGTGGAAGTAGGGGAGAAATGCTATCAAGTTTTGTGGTGTGGCGATTGTGATGTATATTTACCCCAAGGTAGCCCCATTGGGTGGGCAGCAAACTTCATGCTGCCTGTTAATTTCAATGATTGTAGCATGCAGCCCAGCATGAAGAGCACTGCTGTCTGGTTAACAGAGGGCGCAGCAGCATGCATGGCTCGAAGGGTGCACAGCAACCTGGACTGCTTAAGTCAGCCTGCTCTTCTGAAGGGGGACCCCTGTTTATGCAACAGCAACTTTTGAAACAGCTTCAGGAAGGTGTGGCTGGGAGGTAAAGAACAGCAAATGGAGCCCTGGACCAGGGAGAGAGAGGCGATTGTGGATGTGCTGCTGGATGCCTCAGTGATGGAGGTGGAAATAAGGAGGACTTGCCATATTTCAATGGAGGGAGAAGGGGCGAGAGGCTCCCAAACACATCCTAAGAAGGGAGTGGGAGCAATTAGGCATGGAGGTCAGTTTCCAGAATCTGTTCTCGAGGACCTGGCTATGAGCTGCAAATCCCACCTCACTCTCACAGGTCAAAGAAAGCTCAGCAGGAGACTGTTTACACAGGCTGGAGTGAAGTGTTAGCTTTGATTGATTGACACCTTTGTGAATTGATCATAAGTTATTCTTTCTTTGGTCTTTTTTTCAATATCTGTATGTATACTTGGGCAAGATTAAAGAAGTGTGAAGAGATAAACTTTCTGTTATTGAAAGTACGAATGGCAGCGTCTGATACTTCTATAAGGTTGTAAGCAGCAGGTTATTTCAAAGCATGTTTCTGAATGGGTATTTTTACATGAGCATTTCAAAACTTGCCATCATTATTAAATGGCTCATTGCTTCTGTAGTGCATACTGAGTGAGTGGACATGAAGGATGCAGGGGAGCCATGGATGGGGAAAGGTCGCCTGATGACATTGTGATGGCATAGTGGCATGGGGGGCAAGGAGGGCATATGGGTAAGACCTTTCAAATAAATCTTTCAAATCATTCCTAAATCCACACTATAGTACACAACTCCTCTGAGAAAATCCATAGAATCCCTACAGGGCAGAAGGCAGCCATTCAGCCCATTGAATCTGCACCAAGCCGTTAAGAAAGCACCCTACCGACGCCCACTTCCCGCTCTATACCCGTAAACCCATAACCCCACCTAAATGGCCCATCTTTGGATATTGTGGCAATTTAGCATGGCCAATCCACCTAACCTGCACATCTTTGGACTGTGGGAGGAAACTGGAGCACCCGGAGGAAACCCACGCAGACACGGGGAGAACGTGCAAACTCAACATACACAATGACCAAGGCCAGAATTGAACCTGGGACCCTGGCGTTGTGAGGCAGCAGGGCTAACAAGTGTGCATCTTGCCACCTCATGAGAGGTCATGAAACTTGAGTCCTCGAGAAGTTGGCTGAACTCCAGGAAAACTGCTGGGGAGGAGTGGGGTACAAAATGCTTACCCCTGCAGGTCATGTAGTGCAAGATATGGGCTCGCTGCCTGCACGCTTTTCCTGTGAACATGAAAATTGCTGATGCTGGCAATGAGGGCAGAAATCCTGCAATCGGGTCTTGCCTGCCATTGTCAAAGGCTCCCAGAGTCAACCTGGGGTTATGTGAAAATTCGGTCTTATGTCTCCCTTTCTGAAGCCGGCTTTCTTTAAAAGGCCAACTAATTCCCTTGATCTGCTTATCAGGATCAAGCACCAGTAGTTTGACAAACTCCTTCAATAACACTGAAAATGCTAACTCTGCACCAGCAAAAGAAAGTCAAAAGGACCTCACCTGGAGGTGAGTTAGTTAGCTTTTTAAAGAACACCAAGAGCGTGTGCAATTGCATGAATGCTCAGCCGGGGGTGATGAGGAGATAGTGTTAGCTGGACTTGCATGATCCAAAATGACAGATCATATGCTAAATCATTGCTATAGGCTGTTTGAGGCCACAATCCACCCACTCTCCATTGCGTCCAGTACAGGCATAGCACATCTGTGCTAGAGGTTGCCAGTCGGGCAGCATTGTGCTCACCAAGTCAGAAGCATCCGGAATGCTTTCAGCGACATTTAAGCAGTTTTGGGCAACTGTAGAGCTGGCAGTAGATACGGAGTTTAATTTCATAGCCAAACAATCTTATCAAGTCAAATATGCAAAAGCATTGGAGGCTTTTCTGCTCAGTCTACACATTTGGTTTAATTTATAAAGAAATTGCTGCTCCTGGCTGCTATCAAACTTAGATCTCAATTCAAAATAATGTACGTCAATAGAGCTGTAATGGAGTTAAATGCGAGACGTTCCTTGATAGAATATTTGATCTTCAAGATACTCATTTCAATAAAAAATCCATTAAAATAAATATTTAACTACAAACTCTTACCATGAATCATTATAAACCCTTCAAGGTTTCTTGGGTAATTGTTAGCATTTTGATAAATGGCTCCATCAAATTTGAAGTCCTGGACGATTCCTGTTTTCATTGCTTATCACCAGCAGGGTTTATCATTAAAACTGTATTTCTCAGTTCTACTTTAATCAAACAATGGCACTTTATATTCATCAATACAGATTCGTAGAATACTTCTGTTTGGTTCCGCGAGGTCTGCTTACAATCTTACATTACGGAATGACCTGAAAGATATTCATTTCTAAGCTGTGACCCTGCTTATTTAAAGTAGCCTGCTTAACAAATAAACTTACTTTAGTGCACGTAATCCTAAAATTCGTACTACACAGAGAGAAGCTATTCGGCCCATTGAGTCTGCACTGACCCTCCAAAAGAGCACCCACTGACCTAGCCCCATAACCCAGGGCATTGATCATGGCCAATCCACCTAAACTGCACATCTTTGCATGATACTGCATGGTAAACTGTTAGGTCTATGTTAGGAGTTCTCAGTGACCTGAAGGTCATTAAACTGAAAAAAGTATCATTTAACATTTTGGTGAAATACTGTGGATCAGTGGCAGATCTTGCTGTGGAGTGTCATCTGCGCCAGTCATCTTGTTCAAGCACATGAGCTTGGAGGAGAAGGAGAAAAAGAGAAATCGATGGTGAAAGAGCAAACAGAAACAGACTGAGAGACAGATGGATGCATCTACTACCCCCATGAGACCCAAGGGGAGGCCCGATTGATTTCCCCCTGGGAAATATGAACTCCCCCACTGAGGGGTAGAGGCCCAAGAGCGGGACTTGTTAAAATACATCAATAAAAACCGTCCAGGAAGGGAACCACATTGTCAGATCGTCCTTGCTGGGACTAGTTGTACACCCGCCGCTTTACGGCTTTGCTTTGGATTGTTGAATAAACATTTTGATTTGAATCCTTCTCCGAGCTCTTGTATTGTAATAATGCAGAAGATGGAATGGCCTTTGCAATAGGCCTTCTCTTCTGTAAACAATAGATTGTCTGCGGAACTATGATTTAGGCAGAAGGAGAGGAGACTGCAGCACCCTCGATAATATCCCTATTGGTAGTGATGCATGCATCTTGTTTCTAGCCAGCCTTTACATTCCAGCATAGACAATAGAGCTGCAGGAAATTTGGTTGTAAGATCCTGAACTGTGGAAATTATATAATTTGTGTTTTCCTGATTGATTGTCACCTTGCTTGGCTCCGTAATGAACACATCTTCTTTGGCCATCAAGTTCTGGGAAGGGACTCGAACCTCAAGCTCAAAGGCAGCCACACTACCCATTGTGCCACAAAACCATCAATGGTGTAGGTGCAGATATTGAATCCAGCTGTAGTGAGACCAATTAAATGAACAGCTCTTTCCTAGATGGCGTTAACCACCACATCCCGCTAAATGATGAGTATTTTGCAACACTCCCTGGCTTGAATCCTGCAGGTGATGGAGTGGGGCTGAGGGGTTGGAATATGAGCTACTTGTTGCAGAGCACCAATTGTAGCCATTTTGTTGAGTAGCTGGTCCACTATATATTGATGGTACCATTGAAATGTCAAGATGATCATTAGCTGGCACTTTTGTGATGGAGATCTTACCTGCCTCTTATTATCCCAATCATGAATGTTATCCAGGTTCATTTGTAGGCCTACATGAGCTGTTTTTTTAAATTATAAATTTAGAGTACCCAATTAATTTTTTCCAAATTAAGGGTCAATTTAGAGTGGCCAATCCACCTACCCTGCACATCTTTGGGTTGTGGGGGTGAAACCAACACGGGGAGAATGTGCAAACGCCGCACGGACAGTGACCCAGAGCCAGGATCGAACCTGGGACTTCGGCAGCAGTGGTAACCACTGCACCACTGTGCTGGCCCCTGCATGAGCTGTTTTATTATCAAAGAGCTTGGACACTATGGATTAGCCAGTGAGCAGCACCATTCCTTACCTAATTATGGGGACCATGATGTGGAGATGCCGGCGTTGGACTGGGGTGAGCGCAGTAAGAAGTCTTATAACACCAGGTTAAAGTCCAACAGGTTTGTTTCAAATCACTAGCTTTCGGAGCACTGCTCCTTCCTCAGGTGAATGAAGAGGTATGTTCCAGAAACAAATATATAGACAAAGTCAAAGATGCTAGACAATGCTTGGAATGCGAGCATTAGCAGGTGATCAGGGTTACAACAGCGATTTTCCAATCCTCTGGGACTTTCCCGGACTCCAGTGACTTTTGAAAGATCATAACTAACGCCTCCACTATTTCTTCAGCTATCTCCTTTAGAACTCTAGGATGTAGTCCATCTGGGCCCGGAGATTTATCAATTTTTAGACCTCTTAGTTTCTCTAGCACTTTCTCCTTTGTGATGGCTACCATATTCAACTCTGCCCCCTGACTCTCCGGAATTGGTGGGATATTACTCATGTCTTCTACTGTGAAGACTGACGCAAAGTACTTATTTAGTTCCTCAGCTATTTCCTTGTCTCCCATCACAAAATTACCAGCGTCATTTTGGAACGGCCCAATGTCAACTTTTGCCTCCCGTTTGTTTTTAATGTATTTAAAGAAACTTTTACTATCATTCCTAATGTTACTGGCTAGCCTACCTTCATATTTGATCCTCTCTTTCCTTATTTCTCTCTTTGTTATCCTGTTTGTTTTTGTAGCCTTCCCAATCTTTTGACTTCCCACTACTCTTTGCCACATTATAGGCTTTCTCTTTTGCTTTGATGCATTCCCTAACTTCCTTTGTCAGCCATGGCTGCCTAATCCCCCCTCTGATAACCTTTCTTTTCTTTGGGATGAACCTCTGCACTGTGTCCTCAATTACTCCCAGAAACTCCTGCCATTGCTGTTCTACTGTCTTTCCCACTAGGCTCTGCTCCCAGTCGATTTTCGTCAGTTCCTCCCTCATGCCCCTGTAGTTACCTTTATTTAACTGTAACACCTTTACATCTGATTCTACCTTCTTTCTTTCAAATTGGAGATTGAATTCTACCATATTATGATCACTGCCTCCTAAGTGCTCCCTTACTTTAAGATCTTTAATCAAGTCTGGCTCATTACATAACACTAAGTCCAGAATGGCCTGTTCCCTCGTGGGCTCCATCACAAGCTGTTCCAAAAAGCCCTCCTGTAAACATTCAATGAATTCCCTTTCCTTGGGTCCACTGGCAGCATTATTTACCCAGTCCACCTGCATATTGAAGTCTCCCATGATCACTGTGACCTTGCCTTTCTGACATGCACTTTCTATTTCGTGGTGCATTTTGTGCCCCCGGTCCTGACCACTGTTAGGAGGCCTGTACATAACTCCCATTATGGTTTTTTTGCCTTTGTGGTTCCTCAACTCTACCCACACAGACTCCACATCATCTGACCCTATGTCATTTAGTGCTATTGATTTAATTTCATTCCTAATTAACAAGGCAACACCGCCCCCTCTGCCCACCTCCCTGTCTTTTCGATAGGTTGTGAATCCCTGGATGTTTAAATGCCAGTCCTGAACTCCCTGCAACCATGTCTCTGTGATGCCTACCACATCATACCTGCCAGTCACAATCTGGGCCACAAGCACATCTACCTTGTTCCGTACACTGTGCCATATAGCACCTTTAATTCTCTATTGACCGTCCCTTTTTGTTTTCTTAGTGTGGTGGACCTTGGTTTACTGAGTCTTTCCATACACTGTGTCATATTTTGTGGGATGGGGACTACCGTAACCTCTCCTGAGTTTTGTCTTTTCGTGCTTTTTTGTATTCCTAAGCAGCTACGCTTCCCACTGATTACTTCACCTCTTGGTTCCTTGACTTTCCCTTCCCCCCCAATCTTTAGTTTAATGTCCTATTGACCACCCTATTTACTCTTTTCGCCAGAACACTAGTCCCAGCTCGGTTCAGGTGGAGACCATCCCAACGGTATAGGACCCCCCGTCCCAAAACTGATGCCAGTGTCCCATGAAAAGGAACCCCTCTTTCCGACACCACTCTTTCAGCCACGTGTTAACTTCCCTTATTCTTGCCTCCCTATGTAATCCGGCAGTAATCCGGAGATTATGACCCTTGAGGACCTGTTTTTTAATTTGAATCCTAGCTCTTTATAATCTCTGAACAGGTCCTCTTTCCTAGACTTGCCTATGTTGTTGGTACCGACATGGACCACAAAAACTGGATCCTCCCCCTCCCTCTCCAGTATCCTTTCAAGCCGGCCAGAGATGTCCCGCACCCTAGCACCGGGCTGGCAACATACCATGCGGGACTCTTTATCCTGCTCACAAAGGATACTATCTATCCCCCTGATAATAGAATCCCCTACAACTACAACTTGCCTATTTACTCCCTCCCCTTGAATGGCCTGCTGAACCATGGTGCCTTGGTCAGCTGACTCATCCTTCCTGCAGCGCTGTTCCCCATCCACACAGGGAGCAAGTGCCTCATACCTGTTGGACAGAGTCAAGGGCTGAGGCTCCTGAGTTCCTGACTGCTGGTTCCCTTTACCTGCCTGACTTGCAGTCACACCCTGCTGTCCCTGGCCACTGGCAGGATTTAAACTACTTACTCTGACAGGTGTGACTGCCGCCTGAAACACAGTGTCCAGGTAAGTCTCCCCCTCCCGGATGTGCCTCAGTGTTTGAAGCTCAGACTCCAGCTCATGAACTCTGAGCCGGAGCTCTTCAAGCAGCCAACACTTACTGCAGATGTGGTCGCTGCAGCTCGCAATGGGATCTGCCAGCTCCCACATCAAGCAGCTCAAGCACATCACCTGACCAGCCATCACTAATTAATTAATTAGTTTAATTTACGTTTATGAGTTTAGCTGTGTTTTTTTAAAAATTTGGGGCAGATTTGCTATCAACCACTCAGATCACAGCTTCCCTCTGACGTCACTTTTGGAAAAAAAACTGTAAAACAGGGAGTTACCGTTAGGTTTTTATCCTCACAGAGACTGCTCCTCCTCCTCCGAACGGCTCCCGAAATTAGGCCCGAAGAAAGAGAGAGAACAAAACAGTAGGGAAAAAGCACCTTCTCCCACTCTTCACCGAATTACCTCACTGCACCAAATTACCAAATTCTCACTCGGTCTGTATCTCTCTCACTCAGGCTGTGTGTCCTTGACCTGTGCAATGCTTACTAATGTGCGCTTTCTGTCTGTCTTTTATACAGACTTTAGGATGACTCACACTAAAACTTCAAAGAGAAGAAAACAATGTGTACCTTTGTGCCCCTTAACAGGCCTCAGGTGACTGCCAGATAACTGTCTCTCAGCAATTAGGGTGGGGGCAGCTTCAGCCAATCAGACACTAATCTACACTGCACTTTTATCTTTCCTGGTTACCTCACTGCACCAAATTCTCACTCTGTCTGTATCTCTCTCACTCAGGCTGTGTGTCCTTGACCTGCGCTCAGGAAAATGTGGGCGTCCGTTGCTGTGGTTTCATTCCATTCTGCATCCTGCCCCCTGACAATGTTCACTCCCTATATTCCCCAATTGACTTACTTGATTGCTAGCAACACTTCCTTTGGTGACAGCCTCCTGCCACCTAAAATCACTCTCCCACTTGCTGACTGAGTAATAATTCCAGGCAGGTTTGTTTGGGATACTCTGCTCCAGGAGTAGGGTTTGGTTTAGGGTTGGGTTTGGGTTGGTGTTATGGTTAGGGTTAGGGTTACCACTATTAGAGTGGCTATATGAAGACCCATGTTATAGACATGAATGCTCTTTTACCAGTTATGGACATTTTGGGATAATACTCAATCCTTCTGTTTGTCTGCAGGTGAAAGGAGCTCACAATCGGCATGAGCAAGAGAAAACTGGAGGCGGGGACCCTGAGCTCAGATCCTTCACCCCGGCTGAGGAGGAGGCCACAGAACCTGTGGAGGAGGACCATGACCAGGGGTACATTGATGGAGAGGCCAGCGTCTCCACATAGTTCAGCGAGGAATTCTCCAATCTATTGCCTCAGTGTGTATATTCTTGATTAGGTTCGGGGTCACAATCTGGTGAACATAATAATGACACATGCCCACAGCTGACAGAAGATGCGACAGCCAAGGCCTGCCATTCAGAGGATTCTGGCGACCATGCCGAGGCTCATGGAAAGGATGAGCCTCTGAATTCGGCCGTAAGAGACATGTTGGCGATGCAGAGACAGACAGAAGCAAATGAGGCAGAGATGCCAGAAGCCATGCACAGATTTGAGCAAATCCTGGAGGAGTTTGTCCAGGTTCTGTCTACGATCATAGCTCTGGGAAATGAGCGATTGTCGCCCCCCCCCCCCCCCCCGGCCACCCCGTGGAAATGGTGGTGTTTGCCTTAGAGACTTAAGTCCAGCAGAACACATAATGGCTGCCGGCTATGTGTTCAGACCTGCACTCGAGGCTGGGTGTGGAGCAGCAATGTCTAGATGAGATGAGTGGTGTGTGTGTGTGGGGGTGGTGGGGGGGGGGGGGGGGGGTTGGTGAGGATCCTCAACCACTCTCCAGGTGCTCTTCTCTTCAAGCGTTCATCGTGCACCAATAAGAAGGAGGTGAGCCAACCAGATAGCCTGGAGCTTCATCCCAGGACACCGCAAGGTCTCTCAACCTCCTCTCTTTGACCCCATCACCTCCAACAAGTCAGGTTGAGGAGGTTGCACTGCACATGTGCAGGAGGCCCTCAGAAGGCTGAAGTTTTCTCGGCCTCGGAACAGCAGAGGGTGGCCGCCAAGGTTACCTCAGGCAATGGAACATTGCAGTCAGCAGGCTGCCTCCATCTCAGCTGTGGATGATGGGCGGTACCCAGGCATAGTAATAGAAAACGATTGAAAAAATATAAGGGCACAAAGGTGGCACAGGTGTCTAATCACTGTATATATGAAACTCACTTCTGTAAATATATGTTTGATTTAATTTTATTCATGTGTGTTGCATTTTCATTATGTTCCTAATTGCAGCAAAGGCCCCATGCATTTAAGGATGTAGTAGTTCATTCCCAGTCAGTCTGGGATGAGATAGGCTTATGGATGTACCATTTATAGTGCTATATCATCAGCAATGGCATCTCCAAGTATCCTGCGTAGGATTGAAACTTGAGTATCATTTGTAAATTTGCAGCTTTAGAATATGTCTGGCAACACATTGGGCAGTTTTCATGTGATTATCATCCCTGAGAGATTGCTGTCTGAGCAGAATTGTATTGCAGCAATGGTGTCCACATGACAGCTCTTTAAAAAGCATTTCATCGTGGCATCTCTAAGATGAAAATACTTGCGTGGAGTTATATGTGGCAGGGTGACCGGGTATTGATGCTAATATCAAGAAGCTAGTCAAGCACAGTCAACAGTCCCAACTGCAACAAACGTTGCCTACTACAGCCCTACTGCACCCTTGGGAATGGCCTGGCCGGTAAGGGTACGAATCCATATTGATTATTTTGGTTTATTTCTGGGCACAATTCTTTGCTCGTGATTGATGCCCACTCTAAATGGATGGACATTTTTGAGGTCATATCACCTGCATCGGATGCTACCATTGAAAGATTACACCAATGCTTTTCAACTCATGGATTAACTGAAATCAAGACATCAGAAAATGGAACTGTTTTCATAAGTGGGCAGGATGGTAGCACAGTGAGTAGCACGGTAGCACAAGCGGATAGCACTGTGGCTTCACAGCGCCAGAGTCCCAGGTTCGATTCCCCGCTGGGTCACTGTCTGTGCGGAGTCTGCACGTTCTCCCTGTGTCTGTGTAGGTTACCTCCAGGTGCTCCGGTTTCCTCCCACGGTCCAAAGACGTGCAGGTTAGGTGGATTGGCCATCATAAATTGCCTTTCGTAACCAAAAAGGTTAGGAGTTATTGGGTTATGGGGCTAGGGTGGAAGTGAGTGCTTAAGTGGGTCGGTGCAGACTCGATGGGCCGAATGGACTCCTTCTGCACTGTATGTTTTATGTAAGTGCTGAGTTTCAAAACGTTACCGCTCTTAATGGTGTTAATCACATTAGAACTGCACCTTAACACTCAACTTCAAATGGACCCTCTGAGAGAGCCATCCGAACTTTCAAGTCTGGCCTAAAGACACTGTCAGGAGGAACCTTGGAGACCAAAAATCTCACAATTGCTCCTTAGCTATCGTACGACTCCACCTGCAAGCAGAGAAGTTCCACCAGCAGAACTGCAAATGAGACGTCATCTCAGACCAAGACTGAGCCCCGTTTTTCCAAATTTGCCATGAGAGTAGAGGTCAGGCAAAGTAATCAGAAAGCAAGCCACGATTCACATAGTGCAGCACAATCATTGATGGCGGATGAAGTTGTATACTTGAGAAACTTCAGTAGTTGATCAAGTTGATCCCCAGAATTATTGTCTCTAAGGCCGGACCTTTCATACCAAGTGGACAGGAGGGACAGATCGTTCGTAAACACTTGGACCACTTGAGGATTAGATCGATTCTCCAGCAGTCAATGTTGCCATCAAGAAATGTTTTTGAACCCATAAACACCAAAGTACCTGATCGGCCTGTTATTGCCATCACTGATGTCTCTGTGGAAGCGAATAATGATAAATCGCCAGTGTCAGTATCCATTATTGCAGTTCCTGTTAACATCAACCCTGTGGAAGCACCTCAGAAAACAGAATTATGCTGCTCTACAGGAAACAGAAAAAACCCTCAAAGACACAATTAATAATTGTCCAACTCATTTACGTAATGTTTAGTTAGTATTTAGGACTGAGTCTATTAGTTACTGAAGATTGCACAAAGGATTTCAAGGGGGAGGGATTGCCACTTTAAAGGCAACACAACAGAGTAAGGGTCACATGGCCTGTGTGACCAATCGGGACTGAGTGGGAAATGACTCCTTGGTGAGAGGTTCCTGAACAGAGACATTTTAGGAGTGAGTTACAGCTAAGAGGTTTAACTTTTAATAATCTTTATTGTCACAAGTAGGCTTACATTGCAATGAAGTTACTGTGAAAGCCCCTAGTCGCCATATTCCGGCGCCTGTTCGGGTACACAGAGGGAGAATTCAAAATGTCCAAATTACCTAACAGCACGTCTTTCGGGACTTGTGGGAGGAAACCGGAGCACTCGGAGGAAACCCATGCAGACATGGGGAGAACGTGCCGACTCCGCACAGACAGCGACCCAGCCGGGAATCAAACCTGGGACCCTGGCGCTGTGAAGCCACAGTGCTAACCACTGTGCTACCGTGCTGCCCATGCAATGCATGGCTGCTATGCAAATCTTCATAGAATTTACAGTGCAGAAGGAGGACACTTGGCCCATCGAGTCTGCACCGGCTCTTGGAAAGAGCACCTACCCAAGCCCACACTTCCACCCTATCCCCATAACTCAGTAACCCTACCCAACACTAAGAGCAATTTTGGACACTAAGGGCAATTTAGCATTGTCAATCCACCTAACCTGCACATCTTTGAACTGTGGGAGGAAACCGGAGCACCCGGAGGAAACCCACGCACACATGGGGAAAACGTGCAGACTCCGCACAGACAGTGATCGAACCTGGGACCCTGGAGCTGTGAAGCAATTGTGCTAGCCACTATGCTACCGTGCTGCTCAAATCTTGTTAATAAATACCTTTTGAGGCAGCACGTTGGCACAGTGGTTAGCATTGCTGCCTCACAGTTGTGGTCCCAGGTTCGATCCCGACTCTGAGTCACTGTCCGTATGGTGTTTGCACATTCTCCCCGTGTTTATGTGGGTTTCGCCCCCACAACCCAAAGATGTGCAGCGTAGGTGGATTGGCCGCGCTAAATTACCCCTTAATTGGAAAAAATGAATTGGGTACTCTAAATTTTTTTAAATTAAAATAAATAAATAAATAAATGCCTTTTGTGTTCACTAATGAAGTCTGTGAAAATGCATCTTTACAGTATCCCTGCCAAATTCACAGTGCATGAAGCTTACAATGTAACATGTTTATGGGATTACTTCTGTCAAAGGCCTGCAGCATTTTTCCTTCCAGGTGCCAGAGGCCACAGGAATATGCAGTGTTGTACAGATAGTGTTATGCTCCTGCTGGCACTGACGCCGTAATGTTATCTGAACAGCTCATTTTACACAAGTGGAATGTATTTCATTTCAGATTGACACTTGCAAGGTAGAGATTTGTACATACAGGGTTAATGTGAGACTGATACCACCAATACAGTGATGCAAGAAAGGCAGGTGAGCCAGTGCCAGGGTCAGTCAAGATGAACAGAGAGGTGTAAAGACCTAGGATGGATTCAGCTCCATATCTGTACCCTCTACTCTACATATGTATATAGCTATGAGTGGTTAATAAAAACTTGCTGTTAATATATTCAAGACTTTGATGCCTAGTTCATGGTGTCCGAAGCACGATCCTTCAGAAAGGGTCACATTACCAGCAATTTTAATGTGAAAATGTACAATTTAATGCAGCCACAAGAACATAAGAGCAAAGAAATAAAACCAAAAAGTCCACATCCACTAGGGAACTTCAGGCTCCCAGCCAACTGAGGATTAGAATAGACAGCGTAGGAGAGATCTGTCGGTGTCTCACTTGGCCTGGAATCTGGTGGCGATAAGTTTGTCATGAGGCTGTGTGCTGCATTGCACCAATTCCCTGGCTTCTGCCACTGCGTTATCAGCAGCATCATCTTTCTCTTCATCCTCAATAGAGGAGACAAATAGGTCATCCATCTCCCTCATCCTGCATTTGCTGAGTGAGGTTGTACAGGATGTAGTAAGCCACAAGGAGGCTGGACACTCTTTCTGTTGAGTATAGAAGCTGTCCACCTGAGGGATCCAAGTAGTGGAACATCATTTTAAGCAGGCATATTGTCTGCTTTATTGCTGCCCTTGTTGGGGCATAGGTGGTTCTCCTCAGTGGCACCTTTCGATTTCCGCACTGGTGTCATCAGACTGCTCCCTGTCGTTATCCCCTGTCACCAATGAGCTAGTCCTGCAGTTGCTGAAGTGGAGCAAATACTTGCGGCACTTATACGTTGTTCAGTGTGAGGCATCGTGAGAGCTCTCTGGGTAGCGCACGTAAACCCTAATAATGTTTATCTGTAATCATATACCAGCTGCACTTGCAGCGTCTGTACCAAATTTCACAAACATTTGGCTTGTGCCAAAGTTGGGAGAGTTGTCACGCAGACTCGTCAAGCAACAGCCTGACAATGTCATACTCTTGACATTATACCTTACAGACGATACCCCAAACACCACCATCACCATCTCTGGGTACGAGCTGTTCCATTGGCAGGACAGACACAGCAGAGGGAGTGTCATGGTATACAATCAGGAGGAAATTAGCCTGGGAGTCCTCAACACCAACTTTGGACTCCACAAAGTCTCATGGCATCAGGTGAAACATGGGCAGGGAAACCTCTTGCTGCTTACCATCTTCCGCACCACTTTAAGTTTAGGAATAAGTACTACATGTGGAACACAACTTGGAGGAAGCACAAAGAGTGGCAAGGGCACAGAATATACTCTGTGTGGGGGACTTCAACAGCCATCACCAAGACTGGCTCGGTAGCTCCATTACTGACCCAGCTGTCTGAGTTCTAACGGACGTAGCAGCTAAACTGGGTCTGCAGCAGGTGGTGAGGGAGCCAGCAAGAGGGAAAAGCATACTTGATCTGACCTTCGCCAGCTCGTCTGCCGCAGGTATATCTGTCCATGGCAGGAATGACCACCGCACAGTCCTCATGAAATTTGAGGAGACCCTCCATTGTGTTGTGTGGCAGAACCACTGAGCTAAATGGGATTGATTTTGAACCGATCCCCCAACACAAGACTAGGCATTCATGAACATTGTGGGCCATCAGCAGCAGCAGAATTGTATTCAATCACAATCTGTAACCTCATGGCCACCGGCATATCCCCCTCTCTACCATTATCACCAAGCCAGAGGATCAACCCTGGTTCAATGAAGGGTGCAGGAGGTATGCCAGAAGCAGCACCAGACATACCGAAAAATGAGGTTACAACCTGGTGAAGCTACAACTCAGGACTACTTGCCCGCCAAACTGTGAAAGCAACACGAGATAGACAGAGCTAAGCGATCCCAAGACCAATGGAGAGGTGAATGGTGGTGGATTATTAAACAACTCACTGGAGGAGAAGCTCCACAAATACCCCATCTCAATGATGAGGGAGCCCAGTACATCAGTACAAAAGGTAAGGCTAAACCATTTGCAACAATCTTGAGCCAGAAGCGCCGAATAGATGATCCATCTCAGCCTCCATCGGAGGACCCCAGTATCACAGATGCTAGTCTTCAGCAAATCTGATTTGCTCAATGCGATATCAAGAATTGGCTGAAGGCACTGGATACTGCTAAGGCCCCTGACAATATTTCAGGAATGGTATTGAAGACTTGGACTTCAGAACGTGCTGTGCCCCGTTAGCTAAGGTGTTCCACTACACCTACAAGACGGGCATCTATCTGACAATGAGAGAAATTGTCCAGATATGTCCTCTGCACAAAGAAGCAGGGCAAATCCACCCCGGCCAACTCATAGAATTTACAGTGCAGAAGGAGGCCATTCGGCCCACTGGGTCTGCACCATCCCTTGGAAAGAGCATCCTACCTAAGCCCTCACCTCCACCTTATCCTCGTAACTCAGTAACCCCTCCCAAACGTTTTGGACACTAAGGGCAATTTATCATGGCCAATCCACCTAACCTGCACATCTTTGGACTGTGGGAGGAAACCGGAGCACCCGGAGGAAACCCAGGCAGACATGGGGGGGGGGGGATGTGCAGACTCCGCACAGACAGTGACCCAAGCTGGGAATCGAATCTGGGACCCTGGAGCTGTGAAGCAACTATGCTAACCACTGTGCTACCGTGCCCCCCCAACTATCACCCCATCAGTCTACTCTTGATCATCGGTAAAGTGATGGAAGGAGTTATCAAATTACTCAGCACTAAACTGTTCACTGAATCTCAGTTTGGGTTCTGCCAGGATCACTCACCACCTGAGCCTGCGTTCAAACGTGAACAAAAGAGCTGAATTCCAGAGGTGTGGTGAGAGCGACTTCAAGGCAATAAATATTTGACCGAGTATGGCATCAAGGATCCCTAGCGAAACTGGAGTCAATGGGAGTCGGGGGAAAACTCTCTGCTGGTTGAAGTCAGACCTAGCACAACAGAAGATGGTTGTAGTTGTTGGAGGTCAAGCATTTCAGTTCTATGGCATCATGCAAGAGTTCCTCAGGGTTGTGTTCTTGGCGAAACCACCTTCAGCTGTTTCATCAATTACCTTCCTTCCATCATATGATCAGAAGATGTTCACTGATGAATGGACAATGTTCAGCACCATTCAGGACTCCTCAAACACTGAAGCAGTCCATGTACAAATTCAACAGGATCTGGACAATATCCAAGCTTGTCCACCATCCTGTCCACCATCTACAAGTCAGGAGTGTAATGAAATGCTCTCCATTTACCTGGATGAGTGCATCTCCAAAACGCCCCTGAAGCTCGACATCATCCAACACAATAGGAAGCCTTGTGGCACAGTGGTAGCGCCCCTGCCACTTGACCAGAAGCGATGGGTTTGAGTCCAACGCCAGGAACTGTTGGCCATGGAAGGAGCATTCAATGTGGTTAAACGGGCTGATAATCAACTTGAAAGTCCTTCCACTGCCACCCCCACTATTCCCCAAAAGGTAATAGCAGTGTATGGGTGTGAAGATACACGATCACCAATAACCATCAAGGTAAAAGCAGCCTGAAACCCATCCACAAACAGCCATTCCCTTCACCACCGACGCATGGCAGCAATGGTGTATACCAGCCACGCACTGCAGGAATGCCTAAGGCTCCTGAGACAGCACTTTCCAAACCCACAACTGTACCATCCAGAGGGATAAGGTATTGCATGCACCTGAAAGTTTGCCTCCAAGTCACACAGCATGCTAACTAGAAATATATCACGGTCCTTCACTGTCGCTGGATCAAAATCCTGGACCTCCTTCCCTAACAGCACTGTGTACGTATCTACACCACATGGACTATATTGATTCAAGAAGGCAGTTCATCACCACCTTCTCAAGGGCAATTAGGAATGTGCAAAATACTGGCTGAGCCAGTGATGTACATCCTCGTGAAATAGATTTACAAAATAGTCTTCCAGTCTGGAGTGTGTTACCAGCAAGTCTTTATTAATAACTCATAACTATGTACACATTTACAGTAGAAGGTGCAGGTATGGATCTGCCCCTCTTCTAAGTCTTAACTCAAATGTGTCCCTTTCCAGACTCTGGAACATTTGTCTTCTTACATCACTGTGAGTGGTACTACACTCAGTCTCATATTAACCCATTACATACCACACACATATACTACAAATATATCCATGTGCAAACCTAGTGCGGAGGGGAGCGAGGAGGGAGGAGGATTTCCTCCAAGGTCTACTCCTGTGCCTGGTCACAGTGGCTACTAACAAGTCCAGGAAGTGGCTGCCGAGAGGGGGGTCATCCAACCTGACTGTCTTCCCCTCTACCACAGCTACATTCACAGCTGGGTGGCCTTGGAGAGTGAGTACACAGTTACCAATGGCATGTCTCAGGCCTTTCGGACTCGAGGACGCCACGGAGGCCACCCTTGAGGCACATTCGAGAGCTACATGCCTTGCCATCATTGACATATCACGGGGGAGCTTAAAGAGTAACAGAGGTGAAAGAAATTGGGTGGGTTCAGGGTGATGGGGTGATGGGGGAAGTTGCTGAGCGATGGAGGAGGGTACAAGGTGTTGAAGGAGATCTTCACCATCCCACCCCATTACCAGCCATGATCATCTATCTGGGACCCTCAGAGTTTTAAACTGGCACATCATTGTCACCATTCCCCCACCATCCCACCTGGGGTCCAGGGAGCTAGCCCGTGCCTCCCTTATTCCATCCCTCCCTCCGTTTCCCCCGCCTCTCTGGTTAATTTGAGTTGTCCTTCATTGCAGACTTTAGTGCAGCTCTTGACCTTGCTGGGGTCTTGATATGAGACCCACAAGACATGGAGAAAACCGACTGCCTTGTGGGTCTCACCACAGAATGGAGAACACATCTGAGCAGAGTTCTCATCCAGTTGACTGAATTTCACTTTTGTTGTCCAATTGTGCTCACCTGTAACTCTATCCAAAATTACCATCCTCTCACTTTGAAGGACTGCGCCCTCAGCTGGACTGTGTTTTTGAGGGGACATTTAAAGAATGCTGTATTCTAGATCTGCTTCACAAACTTCTATCCTCCTCTATCACTCACCAGCTTCTCCATCACCCCATTATCCTAGACCCACCCAATTCCTCTACCCTGTTACCCTTTAAGCTCCCCATTACTCTCAACCCATCACCATCCACATTCCTTTATCCCTCTCTGAGTTTTCATCTGTTACCAACCCTGTGCCCATCGTGACTCTTCCTGCTATATGAGCCAACTGTTTTATCTGTTCCTGTGACCCTGCCACCCACAAGACCAGTTCAACACGCAAGACCCTACTTCAGATATCACTGACCCCAAACTTTAGAACCATCTCTCTCCCACTATCCATGCCCAGAACCCCCCTTCCACATCAGCCCCTTCCACCCTGTCACTCACAGGAGTGTCCCCCCCCCCCCCCCCAACATGCAAGGCCTTTCCCTCCCACCCACATCCTCGCACACTCACCTTCCCTCCCTGGCGACATCCCTGCCGCAGACACCCGGACTTCCTACCTTCCACCCTGCTCTGGACTTCCTCCCTCTCTCAGCCAACCTTCCTGCCTCATGCCCCATAAATTACCGCTACGTGATCATTCCTCCCAAAAGGGAAAAAACAGTGGCTGCTCACCCCAACACCAGCATATTGACAACCGAACCCGTGGCATGTCACTTACATGCAGTTGTAAATCTGAAGGTACGTATTGCTCGCTTGCCAATTACTTGATTGGGAAGAGGAACTTAATTCTGGTGAGATGGCCCTTGAATGAGCAGGCATGTCATTCCGGCGGAGGAAAAAAGGCTTCCTGTTGCTTTGTCATTGAGATGGTCTACCCGCCTTCACATTTCCCTAAACTCAAGCGCTTACCCAGAAGGAAAAAACAGAACGTAAGATTATGTAAGATTACAGGCCCAAACTGGTCTTGACTATCTTAAAAAGGAACACCAGTAATACCTGGGAAATAAGAATACTGGTCCGAACTGTTATTTTTCCTTCTGGATAGTTTCATCCTGACATCAGGAAGCTGATGTCTGGCCTCCCATTCAATTAGGTTCCCTGCTTTGATTCTCAATCCCTTGTTAAGATGAGATTTCCCAGTTGACATTTCCAATCTTAAACGCTGTTCTTTTGCTGATTTAAAAACATCTTTATTCATTGTTACATAATAGTTTAAAACTTTGCGGGCATCTCAGGAGATTATGATCTTGTTGCAAATGTATTATTATTGGGTTTTATAGCTTGACAGGTAGATATCCTGGGAACAATTGACACTTGAGCACAGTAAAGCATGAGTTCTAATATAATTGAGAGATACAGATGAGGTCTTAATAATGACACAACTCAATTAATTTAGAAGTGGCATTTAGACTTTGAGATGAGTTTGACACTTTCAAATGTATACAGCCTCATGACTCATTGGTAGATTTTAAAGCGTTACATCTTTGTTAACTTTGTACGCATGGGGCGTCATTCTCCGCCGGCAGGAGTCTCCGTTTTGCCGGCGCCCGGGGGTTTCCCGACGGCGTGGGGCTGCCCCACAATGGGAAACCCCATTGACCGGCCGGTGTTACGGAGACTCCCGCCGGCCGGTCGGGGCAGAAATGTGGCGGGGCGGGTAGGAGAATTTCGCCCCTGATCCCCAGCCGGGTTGGAGAATCGCCGGGGCCTGCCGTGAATCCCACCCTCGCCGGTTGCCGAAGTCTCCGGTACCGGATATTTGGCGGGGGCGGGAATCGGGCCGCGCTGGTTGGCGGGCCCCCTCCACTGCGCATGCGCAGGAAACTTTCAGTGGCCGCTGACGCTCCCGCGCATGCGCCGCCCCGACATGTCATTTCCGCGCCAGCTGGCGGGGCAACAAAGGCCGTTTCCGCCAGCTGGCGGGGCGGAAATTCCTCCGCCGTCGGCCTAGCCCCTCAATGTTGGGGCTCGGCCCCCAAAGATGCGGAGCATTCCGCACCTTTGGGGCGGCGCGATGCCCGTCTGATTGGCGCCGTTTCGGGAGAATTCCGCCCCAGAAGTCCATTTTGCATTTTTAAGCAAGGAATGTGAGGAAAAGCAAGAAAGGTTCAATGCAATAAAACTAATGGCCAGGGATTACCTGCCTGACTTCCTAATATGTTGCCTTGCCCTATTGCAAAGCTTTATTGGCACCCTTTAAGATTCACTCCTCGAACAGCTGGTTTTGTAAGCATGACGTCTTTAGAATACAGCAGTGCTGAAACACTAGCCTCACCTGCAGCCATTCTATATCTTCCCTTGTACTGGACAACAACAACATGTACATACACCTACATATAGTAATACAACCCAAGGCATGTCACAGCATGAACCACGCTGACATTATGTGTGAGGGTACCCCAACGTGGAACACCTGGTTGTGGAGGTGTATAGATTTGTTTTTAGGATGGTGTGAGGAGTCAAATGAAATCCCAATCAGAATAACCAGTCCAGTCCATAGTATCCTTGCTGGCTGGAACTCAGGTAAGGGTGATTTTTGAAGGAGTGCTCCCAATCTAAGGTAGTCTATATTTGGGGCTAGACTTATCCATTGAATCCCTACAGTGCAGAAGGAGGCCATTTGGCCCATGGAGTTTTCACCGACACTCTGAAAGAGTACCCTACCCATGCCCATTCCTCCACCCTATCCCCGTAACCTTGTAATCCCACATAACCTTTACATCTTTGGATACCAAGGAGTAATTTTAGCACAGCCAATCCACCTAACCTGCACATATTTGGAATGTGGGAGGAAACCAGAGCACCCAGAGGAAACCCACGTAGATGTGGGGAGAACATGCAAACTCCACACAGGTAGTCACCCAAGGCCATAAACAAAAGCTTGCTGTTTCGAGGCAGATTTTCTACTTGTTGCTGGGCATATCGCATTATATTATGTCTTGTTAAACTTGTGTATTGCTGTTACAAGGAAAATCCATGACAATGATCAAACAACATTTGACACTGAAAGACATAATAAGATGTTAAGACAGGTCATCAATTACTTAGTTAATGAAGGAGATTTTTGTAGAGATAGATGTCTCTTTTTGGGTACGCGTGACGGGGTATTTCCTGGCGCTTGCAGTTCTGAGAACGACCCAGTTATTTCTTGGGCCTCGGCGAGGAACCCTCCCACAAGACCGCACTTAGACTCATTTCCTGCATTAATGAGCTCAGCGCATCAGTGCAGAGAGATTGGCCCCGCTCTCTGAACCCCCACTGCAGCCTCCGGACCTCCTAACTTACAAATTAGGGGTTCTTGGGCCCCCTGCACGCAACCTCATAAAGGCAGGGAAATTCCAGGCCCGATCCCCATCATTGCCAGTGTGCCTGAGTGGCATTGCCAAGATGCCAGGCTGGCCAGGTCCACGTTTGTGGAAATCTGTGCTACATGGCACCTGGTTGGGGGTCTCCGTGGTGAGGCCTTCAGGTCCCGAGCCTTGGATAACTCCGGCGTGAATGTATTTAATGAGCTTAACTGCACACTTAAATATACTCTTGCGAGGTGTAACGAGCATCGTAAATCTCGCGAAAGGCCCCTCTTGAGATTTACCGGCCTCGTCGTGCTCCGACCTGGGTTATGACTAGGCCATTTTGGTTTTGGTTTTGGTGGTGGGAGTGCTTGGGATGTGCTTACATTCGTGGAGGACACATGAAGGATCACTAAGCCAAATAATCATTGAGAATAGCTGACCCAATAGTAACAATTATTGAAGCACCTACCAATGACTCTATATGTGATCAGCAAGTCTATCCAATGAGGAGAGATATTTGTGAATAATGAGGTTGATAAATTTTGCAATCAGAAACAACCATGACTCTTTAAGCTGTTAAAAATGAGATTTGGAAGAAGTGGAAGAATGTTCCAGAACACTGCCTTTCAATGTAAGCATCCTCAATTAATTACCACTATAGTTTTGAAAAATTGATACAGCTTTGTAATTAAAGGATTTAAAAAAAAATCTGATCACATAGTACCTAACTTCCCATTGGGTTTGGTAGCCTCACACTTTGGTGGTAATACCTGCACTACCCAACAATCCATTGCTGTTAATTAAATAGAAAATAACAAACACCGAACGTCAGAGAGCAGAATAGCCCCAATATTTGGGAGGCCAACTAACTTATAGTGTGCTAAAAGCTTCCATTGCTTTAAAAACTCTTTTATTGTTGAAGAAAAACAAGGGGTTTTAATGTCAGATAAATTTATCTGAAGCATGAGTGTGAATTGCTTGGGTTAAACATGTGCCAGTTCAACACTTCAACACAGTTAAAACATTTTTTTAAACTGTGTGGATGGCAACAGACGAACATCAATAACTTATTACGAATAAGAAGTGTTCATTTTATACAGCATGTTTATCCATAAGGCCACAGGCTGAAAATAAAAGAACACGACTGTGCTATTTTAGAAATCTTGGATGTCTGTATGCTGGGAAATGGAACAAGAACTGCTCATGTGTTTGCTTCCTTCACACTACTGCCATCCAGGGACTGAGCTGATGCTTGTTCATTGATTCTTGTCACAGAGAAACTCAAGAAGATTTGAACCTGAAATGAAGCTAACATCAAGGTCGACAGCAATAATGCAAGGCCAATTTTGATTTATTGAAAATATGAATTTTAATATTAATTAAACTGGCCAATTTCCTGTGACATTGGCAGTCAGGACCAAGTGCATTATTCTGGCCAACGGGGTAAAACTGGAGTATGGCGTTTGGTGGAGCTAACTGAGATAGGAGCTGGAAAGAGGATCGCACTGAGAGGGAGGGAGGAAGGAGGGGGAGGGAGGCGAGGAAGATGGAGAAAGCTTGGGAGAAATTTAAAGGGACAGGGAGGAGAAGGGAAGGAGGCAGATTGGAAGAGGAAATGGAGCGATGCAGGAGGGAAGCTAAGGATACAGCATTGGGGGAAGGAAAGCTAAGATGTGGGAAAAGGAGGGGAGGGAGGGAGAAGGAGAAGAGTGCAAAGAGGGAGGAGGGCTGTGGGAGAGGGCTTTGTGAGTGGAGGGGATGGGGAGGAAACGAGGAGAAGAGGAGAGGAAGATGTTGGGAAAGGGAGGAGAAAGGGTAAGGAAGGTTTAAGGAGTAGTAGAGAAGGAGAAGAAGGTAGGAGGAAAGAAGGGGGTAGAGATTGGTAGAGGGTAGAAGGGACAAGGCAGAAGTCATGGAGGAGAAAAGGAGTAGAAAAAACAGGATAAATTAAGAAGCATGAGAGGAAAAAGCAAGAGGGACAGAGAGAATAAAAGATTCCAAAGAGGAATGGAAAAACAGAAGCAAGGGCAAAACAAGGAGTGATGGGGAATGAGGAAGAGAGAGATGACAAAGGAGGAAGAGGTGGATAGGAGAGGGGAGGTGGGGGTCTGGGGATGGGTGGGGGATTATTTAATAAAAACCAGTCCTGAAGTACAGCAGGCCCATCAGCTTCAACGTGTGGGAGGTGGCCGTTAGGCTCAATCTTCAACAGAACCATCAGGCATTAATACAATCCAATGACGAAAATCCGGAATTAAGTCAGAAAGTGCTGGAGCATTCAGTAGGCCAGGCATCACCTGGGGAGAGAGGAAAGAGTTAATTCTTCAGGTTGTTGATCAGAACTGGCAAAATTAGAGATTCAACAGGTTTCAAGCCAGTCCAGAAGCAGGGAAAGTGGGCGGGGAAGAAAAAAAGGAAGGCAGGAATGATGAAATGACAAAAGGGATGTGGTGCAAGGGAAAAAGCGATTGAAATGAAACAAATAAAGAAACAAAAGCTGGGTTTAGAAGGGTTGGGAATGGGAAAAGCAGAACCATCACCAACAACTGTTGTCTGAAAAAATAGTGGCACAGAATAGGAACTGGGAATGTTGAACTTAAGGTAGAGTCTGGAATACTATGAAATGTCTCATCAAAGTTTCTCGAGCTTCTGCAAAGCTTTACTGAAACTGAGGAAAGCGGGATCAGAGTATATCAAATCTTGTCTTGAAAACATGACTGGTCTGAGGTGAAGACGGACTCACAGGCCAAAGTACTGTGTTTCTGTATCTTTTGATGCATATAGGTTTTGTACCTCTTGTTTAGTTGCTTTGTTATTTGCTTTGTTTAACTGAAATGTTGACACAGGTAGATTTGTCACAAATATAAGTGGTCAGTAATGAGCATTAACAGGATACAAGCAGATTTGTTAAGATTGCCTCCTGCAAGTGCAACACATACAGCATGGAATTTTATTCACCAAGTATTTTTAACACACTGGGCGGAATATAATGTTCACGCCAGAATTCCTGCCCACTGGCTCGAAAACCGGAAGGAACACAGCATTGATTATTTTTGGGAAGCTTGACCGAACTTTATACTAATCAAGCACTTACCTGGGAAATGTCGAGTCTTCCATTGAATTAAGCTTGTTGCAGGAAGGAAATCCTGGCTCCGAGTGCTGCCAGCTGATCAGAAGCTGGCAACTCTTCAGTACTGGCAGTGTCACTGGGAAAGGTAGGCACCACATTATTGTAATGGGACCTTCACCAGGGGTCAGTGATGGAACTCTGGAGTAAAGTAACAGTGGGCATGATAAGGGTAACAGGGAGTATGTGGGAGTGTGCGTGTGCTCATATATTGTCCACCCTTGTTGGGAAAAAAGACAACGGGCAGGATTTAACCACGGTGTTGTACCCGGCGTGGATCTGGGCGCACCAGTTAAGTAGCGGGAAATGTCAAAATCGACATTCGCACGGGGTGCCAATCAGTTTGCCATCTAATCGGTCCGCTACTGATGGCGAGTTCCGGGTCACACCCAAATATGGCGAGGGTATCATGAACCCAAATTTGCATTAATTTCCATTCCGTGAGAGGTTGAGGTTGAATGTAATGGCCTACCGGGAATTAACCAGCTCCCTAGCGAAAAATCACACAGTCGCCGTTAGTACTCCTTTTTAAAAATGTGAGGCTGCACAATGGTGTCATGATATTCAAACACACACATCATGATAGACAGACCAACAGACAAATCAGCACACACAACACCACAGCCAATCACAGACAAGGACAGAGACAGTATAAGACAAGAAACACGACACCTGGTGGCCAGTAGATCTGGAGACCAGGACAAGGACAGGACCTGATTAACAACACACTCAGGGAGTCACCACGTGCAGAGTATCAAGACAGAACTGTAAATAGCATGTTAGAATAAAACAGCGTTGTACCAAATACAACCGTGTTGGCTCATCTGTACATCAGAGCACCCAACACCACAAATGGCTGCTGAGGAGAACTGAGGAGGTGAGCAGCCATTTCCATTTCTCTCTCTCTCTCTCTGTCTCTCTCCTTCCCCTCTCTCTCTCTCTCAAAATCTCAAAATGAAAGCAAA
This sequence comes from Scyliorhinus torazame, assembly GCF_047496885.1. Classification (NCBI taxonomy): domain Eukaryota; kingdom Metazoa; phylum Chordata; class Chondrichthyes; order Carcharhiniformes; family Scyliorhinidae; genus Scyliorhinus; species Scyliorhinus torazame. Next base: position 277,729,984 of record NC_092713.1, on the reverse strand, counting down.
GTCTGAAAAGGAGTAAGGTACTGGTCACAGGTACCACCCCTGGAAAACATAGGTCTAGCCTGGAGGAGGTATTGAAAATTTTCTGAAATGCGGGTGTCCACCATTAACGTAGAAAATGTACATTCCACACCATGGAAGTAACATATTTATGTTTCAGAGTAGGCGCAACCGGTCTACATCCCTTTGAGGAGAAGCTCAATGCCATTCGTGAGGTTCCAGCTCCAAAGAATGTCTCCGAGCCAAAATCTTTCCTCGGCATGAGTAATTATTAATATTATTATGGCAGATTCATTCCGAATCTGGCCACAATATTGGCCCCATTGCATCAACTCTTGAGGAAGCACCAACAGTGGCAGTGGAAGGGGGGCCACAGGAAAAAGCCTTCAATTTGGTCAAGGTTACAGTCCTCAAACCTTTTTGTCCATTTTGACCCTGGAGAACTGATTGCACTCGCATGCGATGCGCTTCCTTCTGGGATTGGGGGCAGGGTTGTCCCACAAAATGGAGGATGGTTTGGAGCATCCCATCACTTTCACTCCGAGGATGCTGGCGGAAGTGGAGTGAAATTATGCTCAGATTGAAAAGGAGAGGTCAGCAGTTATATACAGTGTGAAGAAATTCCACCAATACGTCTACGGATGCTGCTTTCTTATAATCACTGACCACAAGCCACTCTTGGGAGAGGATAAACCAATTCCCCCGATTGCCTCAGCAACAGTACAATGTTGGGCCTTGCTGTTCACGGCGTCCCACTACATGTTTCAGCACAGGCCGAGTACACAGAGCGCAAACGCTGATGCACTGAGTATACTCCCCCTTCCAAAGAGCTTGCCACCTCCACCGGTGCCCAGAAGATTATATAAGTGTTGATCTTTTTGGACACACTACCTGTGTCAGCTGGTCATATCCGCATTTGGACCCAACAGGATCCTGTCCGATCAAAAGTAAAGAGGATGATACAGACCTGTTGGCACCATGACAAGACCGAAACCATGAGGTCTTACATAACTTGTTGTGATGAATTTGCTTGCAAGGATGGTGTGATCCTGTGGGGATTATGAGTGGTCATTCCACCAGCAGCCAGGAAACACCTCCTTCAAGAGCTGCATATTGCCCACCCAGGGCAAACTAAGATGAAGGTGCTGACACACAGCTACATATGGTGGCCAGGGATCAGTAAAGTCATTGAGGAGTTCGTACAACAGTATGTCCCTTATCAGACCCAACAGTCTTGTCTCCATTGGCTTGTATCCACCCTGGTGATGGCCAGGTCTCCCTTGGACCAGAGTCCAGATTGACTATGTGGGCCTTTTTTTGGGCTGGATGCTCTTTGTACTATTCTAAGTGGTTATCAGAACAGGAAATGGATGCCACCAACTCGGAGGCAGCCGCCGATACTCTTCGACAAGTGTTTGTAATACATGGGCTGCCAGAATCCATTATTTCTGACAATGGCACCCCTTTCACAGGAACGATTTTCAGAACTTTGTGCAAATGGTATTCACCACACAAGGACAGCCCCATACCACCATGTATCCAATGGCCTGGCCAAGAGGGCCATACAAACCTTCAAAAATGTCATGCGGTAACAGTTTGACTGAGCACTGCGACAGCCACTTTCTAGTTTCCTGCTGTCTTACAACTCAAAGCCCCACTCAATTACAGGGTGACATCAGCCGAGTACTGAAGGGTCATCACCTCAGGACCTGTCTTGATTTGGTGTTTTTGAACTTGGCGGGCAGGGTGGAGGCGCGTCAAGCCTCCCAGGAAAGTCTCCCAGGAAAACCAAGGCCAACAGGTTGTTTCGGGTAGGGCACCCAATTTTGGTTCACAATTCTGTCTCGGGCCACCATGGTGAACCGGCCGCATCGTGACCCAGTCAGGACCTGTGTTGTTCGGGGTTGAGGTGAATGGCAGGACTCTCAAGAAACATGTCGATCACCTGAGGAATCAAGAGGTGGCAACCCCCAGCACAGAGCAGATGGGTCTTTCTTGTATCGTCGAGACGTCTGTGAGTGTCCCTGTGCTGAGGGAGTCAAGTGCTCTGAAGGAGGCCCAGCGAAGCTGGTGAAACCTGTGATCCTGCTGTGGAATGATACCTGTGGAACCTTTGCCTGTTCTGCTGAGCAAGTGGTTGTGTTGAGGAGATCAGGTCGGATTAGGTAGTCCTCGGACCGATTGATTCTTTGATGGATTCTCTGTCTCCTGAGATTTTTCACGATGGAAACAATGTTGTAAACAGTTACTTGTGTTGAAAGGGATTTGTGGCAGAGGGAGTGGGTGCAGGATGTGGTAGCATGGCCCCTTTAAGGGGTGGGCCCAGCGATCCATGTGACTAGTCTGGGGACAATCGCATGGGAGCGTGTGAACCCCAGCCAATTACATGTCAACGTGGGGCCCGTGGTGCTGGGACCCAGGCAGAGTGAAACCCGGAGCTGGGAAGTTAAAACCTATATATAGTTGTTCTGTGCCAGTAGCATACTAGCCTTTCGTCTTCTACAATAAACCCCTTTGGTTTACATTATAAGCCGAGAATCATAGAATTTACAACGCCCCCAGCATGTCCGTCTTGAACCACGACAGTGAGAAGCTGCTTTTTCACCAACTCCGGGGACAGCCCCCAAAGATGATACACCCCTTTTGTGCCTCTCCCTGGCCACCAAATCCCGACTGCCCTCCCCCATTCGTCCCATGGGTTCCTGATGCCTCTCTGGAATCCATGCTGTCTGCTTCATGGGACTGCTTGTGGCTCTTGAGGGCAGCTTGGATTTCCTTTGACTGAGGGTTTGAAGTCCCAAGCTGAACTTGCTAAGCCACCCGCAATGGGGCGGCCATTTTGCAACCAACCTTTCGAATGGGGGACGGGTGGTGGTGGACAGGATAAAGCAATTCCTCCCTCCCCCACATAAAATTCATCTTTTATTTTCTGGGTTACATGCAAATCCATGTCCCAAAGTGGAAAGTAAAGTGAGACCAAAAGTGCCCCATTTTTCAAGTATACTATTTCATACATGTGGTAAACCACTGTGTTCTTATATTAAGGGTTGTACGGTAGAACCTGTACTACAGGTTCACCTGGGCCCCTGCATGCTAGCTCCGCCCAGGAGCCAGGTTGTAAATATGCGTGGCCTTCAGCTCGCAGCCATTTCGTCAGCTGCTGTAGGAGGCCACACTTCAGATACTAATAAAGCCTCAGTTTGAATTCAACTTCGTCTCCAGCCAAATTGATCGTGCCTCAATTTATTAGTATCTGATTCAGAAGATGGACCTCCGGATTAAACCAGACCGACTGCAGCTGGATCCACACACAATCGACGCCAGAAAGGACTTTCAGCACTGGCTAGCTTGTTTTGAAGCGTGTATCAACGCGGCGCCGGCCCCTGTTCCAGAGGCTCAGAAGATTCAAATCTTGTACTCCAGACTCAGCTCTATAATCGTCCCGCTGATCCAGGATGCGCCCAATTATGCTGACGCTATGACTCGACTCAAAGAAAATTATGAGCAGAAGACGAACGCGCTCTTCGCCAGACACGCACTCGCAACGCATACTCAACTACCTGCTGAGTCAATCGAGGACTTCTGGAGGGCCCTGATCCCACTAGTTCGGGACTGTGACTGCCAGGACATTACAATTAAGGGGCACTCAGATCTCCTTATGAGGGACGCTTTTGTAACTGGCATTGGATCCGATGTTATCAGGCAGCGGCTCCTAGAACGGGCCACGCGCGACCTCGCAGAGACTAAAACACTAGCGCTTTCCATGACGGTCGCCCTTGCAAAGTACAATCCGACGCCCCCAAACGCGCGGCCCACTCCTCCTACACTTCATGGGCCCCACAGGCAGCCGCCCCAGCGGGGGCGCTACCCACCCAATACGCCTGCGCTACGCGCCAGCCAGTGATCTCCGGGGGGCCCCGATGCTATTTTTGCGGCCAACAAAGACACCCCCGCCAACGCTGCCCGGCCCGCGCTGCCCTTTGTAAGGCCTGTGGGAAGAAGGGCCACTATGCAGCGGTGTGCCAGGCCCACTCAGCGGCAGCGGTCGCCCCCACCACCCCCCAGTCACGGACAATGGGCGCCGCTATCCTATCCTTCTCTCCAGGCCATGTGCGACCAATGGGCGCCGCCATCTTCTCCCCCGCACAACACGTGCGTTTTATGTGCGCCGCAATCTTGCTCCACCCCCGCAACGTGCGTTCCATGGGCGACACCATTTTGTGACCCCCAGGACCTCTGGGCGCCGCCACCTTGTCCACCCCGCAGTACATGGAGACCAACGGCGTTTCAGGACCCCGACTCAGCGGCCGCCTCACTACCTGACGATCAACCACGACTCGCATCCATGGTAATCGACCAGCCCAGACCACACACTCTGACGAACGCATCCACCAGAAAGTCAATGGCCACGTGACCTCCTGCCTACTGGACTCCGGGAGCACCGAGAGCTTTGTACATCCAAATACGGTAAGGCGCTGCTTCCTTAAAGTACACCCTACCAATCAAAGTATCTCCCTGGCCTCCGGATCCCATTGCATAGCGATCCGGGGATACTGCACGGTCACGCTCACAGTCCAAGGCATAGAGTTCCACGGTTTTCCCCTCTACATCCTCCCTAACCTCTGCGCTGCACTTATCCTTGGCCTGGATTTTCAGTGCAACCTCCAGAGCCTGACCCTTAAATTCGGCGGACCCTTACCACCCCTCACTGTGTGCGGCCTCGCGACCCTAAAGGTCGATCCTCCTTCCCTCTTTGCCAATCTAACTCCAGATTGCAAACCCGTCGCCAGCAGGAGCAGACGGTACAGCACCCGGGATAAGGCCTTCATCAGGTCCGAGGTCCAGCGGTTGCTTCAGGAGGGAGTCATCAAGGCCAGCAACAGCCCCCGGAGAGCTCAAGTGGTAGTGGTTAAGTCTGGGGAGAAAAATCGAATGGTCATGGATTACAGCCAGACCATCAACAGGTACACGCAGCTCGACGCGTACCCCCTCCCATGCATATCTGACATGGTTAACCAGATTGCACAGTACCGGGTCTTCTCAACGGTGGACCTGAAATCCGCTTACCACCAGCTCCCCAACCGTTAATCGGACCGGCCATACAGCATCTTCGAGGCAGACGGCCGGCTATATCACTTCCTTAGGGTCCCCTTCGGCATCACCAATGGGGTTTCGGTCTTCCGAAGGGAGATGGACCGAATAGTCGAACGGTACGGCTTGCGGGCCACGTTTCTGTACCTAGACAATGTGACCATCTGCGGCCATGATCAGCAGGACCACAACTCTAACCTTGCTAAATTTCTCGCACCGCCACTCTCCTCAACCTCACGTATAACAAGGAGAAGTGTGTGTTCCGTACAAACCGCTTAGCCATCCTCGGCTACGTGGTCCAGAACGGAGTTCTGGGGCCCGATCCCGATCGCATGCGCCCCCTCATGGAGCTTCCCCTCCCCCACTGCCCCAAGGCCCTCAAACGCTGCCTGGGGCTCTTCTTGTATTACGCTCAGTGGGTCCCAAACTATGCGGACAAGGCCCGCCCACTCATACAGTCCACTCATTTCCCCCTGACGGCCGAGGCCCAACAGGCTTTCGCCCGGATCAGAGCTGATATTGCCAAAGCTGGAATGCACGCTGTAGACAAAACGCTTCCTTTCCAAGTATAAAGCGACGCATTGGACGTCGCCCTTGCCCCCACCCTCACCCAGGCAGGCAGGCCCGTGGCATTCTTTCCCCGCACCCTCCATGCCTCCGAAATCCGGCACTCATCCGTCGAAAAGGAGGCCCAGGCTATCGTTGAGGCTGTGCGACATTGGAGGCATTACCTGGCCAGCAGGAGATTCACTCTCCTCACTGACCAACGGTCGGTAGCCTTCATGTTTAACAACACACAGCAGGGCAAGATCAAGAACGACAAAATCTTGCGGTGGAGAATCAAGCTCTCCACCTATAATTACGAGATTAAGTATCGCCCTGGCAAACTCAACGAGCCCCCAGATGCCCTATCCCGATGTACATGTGCAAGTACACAGGTAGGCCGGCTCCGGACCCTGCACGACAACCTTTCTCACCCAGGGGGCACAAAATTTGCCCTACTCCGTCGAGGAACTAAGGACGATCACCAAGGACTGCCAGGTCTGTGCGGAGTGCAAGCCGCACTTCTACCGGCCGGACCGCGCGCACCTGTGAAGGCCTCCCGCCCCTTTGAACGCCTCAGCGTGGATTTCAAAGGCCCTCTCCCCTCCTCCGACTGACACACGTATTTCCTCAGTATGATCGATGAATACTCCCGTTTTCCCTTCGCCATCCCATGCCCCGACATGACATCTGCCACTGTCATTAAAGCCCTTAATTCTATCTTCACTCTGTTCGGCTTCCCCGCCTACATCCACAGTGACAGGGGATCCTCACTCATGAGTGATGAGCTACGTCAGTTCGTGCTCAGCAGGGGTATCGTCTCCAGCAGCTACAACCCCCGGGGAAACGGACAGGTAGAAAGGGAGAATGGGACGGTATGGAGGGCTGTCCAGCTGGCCCTATGGTCCAGAAATCTCCCGGTCTCCTGCTGGCAAGAGGTCCTCCCTGATGCACTACATTCCATTCGCTCATTACTTTGCACTGCTACTAACAGTACACCGCATGAACGTCTTTTTGCCTTCCCCAGGAAGTCCACATCCGGGGTATCACTCCCAACTTGGCTCACAGCTCCAGGAACCGTGCTTCTCCGTAAACATGTGTGGCTCCACAAGGCGGATCTGTTGGTGGAAAGGGTGCACCTGCTCCACGCAAACCCACAGGACGCCTATGTGGCGTTCCCCGACGGCCGCCAGGATACCGTCTCCCTCAGGGACGTGGCACCAGCAGGTTCCACCCCCACACCACCCTCGTCGCCCCCGGTGCCACCCTCCCCTCCCCCGCCGCCCCCATCACACCCCCTAGGACTGTCCGTCCTCCCCCTGCCCAACCCCGTTGATGAAGAGGATTTTGGCACGCTCCCGGAGTCAACTTCGACCACGCCAGCACCAACATCGCCGGCTCTACTTCGTCAGTCCCAGAGGACGATCAAGGCGCCGGACCGGCTGAACCTCTGACCGGCCCACCGGATGTCCAGAGACATTTTTTTTACTGTTCTGTAAATATTAAAGATTGCGAATTGTATATAGTTATCCACCACCCCCGCCGGACTCAATTTTAACAGGGGGCGAATGTGGTAAACCACTGTGTTCCTATATTAAGGGTTGTACGGTAGAACCTGCACTACAGGTTCACCTGGGCCCCTGCATGCTAGCTCCGCCCAGGAGCCGGGTTATAAATATGCGTGGCCTTCAGCTAGCAGCCATTTCGTCAGCTGCTGGAGGAGGCCACACATCAGATACTAATAAAGCCTCAGTTTGAATTCAACTTCGTCTCCAGCCAAATTGATCGTGCCTCAATACATGCATGTGCCATATATTGTCCAACGTTTGCAGGAAATGATTGAGCAACTTTTAAATCACTGCTACTGCTTCCGTGAAATAGGGCGTTAGCACCAAGGAGATCCCTGGGAATACAATATCTGGGGCGGGATTCTCCGCAATCGGCACGATGTCCGCCGACCGGCGCCAAAAACGGCGCAAATCAGACCGGCATCACGCCGCCCCAAAGGTGCGGAATTCTCCTCATCTTGAGGGGCCGAGCCCTCAACGTGAGGGGCTAGACCCGCGCCGCACTGATTTCCGCCCCGCCAGCTGGCGGGAAAGGCCTTTGGTGCCCCGCCAGCTGGCGCGGAAATGACTTTGTCGTGCGGCGCATGCGCGGGAGCATCAGCGGTCGCTCACGGCATCCCCGCGCATGCGCAGTGAAGGGGGTCTCTTCCGCCTCCGCCATAGTGGAGACCATGGTGAAGGCGGAAGGAAAAGAGTGCCCCCACGGCACAGGCCCGCCCGCGGATCGGTGGGCCCAGATCGCGGGCCAGGCCACCGTTGGGGCACCCCCCGGGGCCAGATCGCCCTGCGCCCCCCCCAGGACCCCGGAGCCCGCCGCGCCACCTTGTCCCGCCGGTAAGAGAGATGGTTTGATTCTCCGGCGGGACAGGCATTCCAGCAGCGGGACTTCGGCCCATCGCGGGCCGGAGAATCGCCGGGGGGGGGGGGGCCTGCCAACCGGCGCGGCGCGATTCCCACCCCCGCCGAATATCCGTTGCCGGAGAATTCGGCAACCGGCGGGGGCGGGATTCACGCCAGCCCCCGGCGATTCTCCCACCCGGCGGGGGGGTCGGAGAATCCCGCCCCTGATTTTCCCTTTCTCCGGGAATGTGCTTGGCTTCATCATGTTTTTGCATCCAGCTTTAAAAACTTTAAGAATGAGGCAGTATGATTGAGAAGCTGCCCTTCCCCTTGGTGAATTTTAATTTAATTTAAGATAGGATTGTGTTTTTTTGTTCTGATAAGGCTGCAAGGACATTTAAATAAAAGACATTTTGGGATTTTCTGCCTCAGTGATCCTGCCGTATTAATGGTTAGGAAATCACTGGCTGAGGGGCTGTTATGTGTACTGCCAACGTGAGACTGAAGTTAAAAACCCTGACCAGCTATGAATAAAAAATTCATTTAATGTCAATCCCGAGATTTGAGATTTGAGAGGAAAGGTGGAGTGGCTTCTAAATCTCTGCTAATGCTTCAGTGAAAAACACATTCATATAACCATATTCATGTAATTCATACTCTGTAATATTCTCCCACTGAGCGACTGTCACATAGGCACTGAGTCAAGCAACTTCACAGACAGTATTATGCATTGTGGCATTGCTTGAAAGTCTTCAATTGAGGCACCATTTAATTTATTTTATGTATTTTCTGGAAAGAAAACAGGCCCAAACACCTCACAGCACCTTGCATCACTCACACTGTGTTGGCCTAGCACTAGCATGGCTCAAAATACTTTGAGATTGTGGAAGCAAGGCAGGGCATGTAACAGTGGACAAGGAGGAGGAGAAGGGAATTGGCGACTGAATCTCAAACATTTTTTGGCCAAACACGAGATAAACACGAACTGCTGCTGGAGGACGATCAACTCGGTGAAAGAGTGATCTGCCGCAGCTTGCTGGTCTTCAATGGCAAAGAGCAGAGTCTCGCAGGCTGGCACATTTCCAGGTCCAGGACTATGTGCTGGGAGTTGGGAAAAGTGGAAGTAGTAGCTGCATCAGATTCCCAGATTTGGAGGGTGGGAATGGCCTGGTGTGGGTATCCTGCCCGCTGCTGGCAGGTTGGCAGTGAGGCTCATTAATGACATTGATTATCCCTGAACACAACAGGATTTTGAGTGGCTCGGAGGGAGGGGGTGTCTCATTCACAGGCACTTAGTGCCCAATCGAGGGACTCAACATCGGGAAGGATGTGGTGCCACTGAAAGCTACCCTCGTCCCTTTCAGCTGACCCCCTTATTTTATTATTATTTCTGAGATTTGGGCATTGCTGACTAGATCTGCATTTATTGTCCAGCCCTCAATTTCCTGGAGAAAGTGATGGTGAGATACCTTCTTGAACCGCTGAAGTCTATGAGGTGTAGGTATGTGAATCACTGTTCCCCCTTCTCCTGTGACCCCCTTCCCAGGAGCCCATCCCACACTCATTCTCCTGACTGTAGGGATCCCATGACAATTCCTGATGAAGTCCCTGGAGCATGCCAATTGGCAGGCTCTGCTCCCGTGACGCTGTGGACAATCGAGAGCTGCTGGCCTCTGAATCACCCCCATGAACCTAAATCCCAGCCAGGCACATAATCCCTTCGGGCCTCCCCTCCCAACATAATGTGGGGCTCCCACCAGTTCTCCAACTAATGGGATTGACCCTCGTCACAAGCATTAAATCCAGTCCTTGAATGGTTATGTAATGTACTTTTATAAATTTCATGAATGAAGTATATTTTTGAAAAAAGACTTTTGGCCAAATATCTACGTCAGTTCCTGTCTCTGCTACAATGCTTAAGAATTTAGACCTCACAAGGCATGTTCTTGTCTGGTTTTGAATATATTGAAATAGTATAGTTATGGATCCTTAGCTGAGTTTAGTTCACATCACAAACAATCAATAGATGTGCTAAGAGAGTGTTCAGGATCAAGTGCACACCCACACCAGCCAGGCGAGGTAGCGGTCTCTCAATGGTGCATCTAGTTATTTGAGCAGGCCTGTCTAGGTGACATTGTGGCCAGGTTCCCCATTTGGGGAAGTGTTCCCGCTGGGACTGAGTAGCTTGCGATCTGCATTTCCGTTAGAGGCGCTATTCGGTAAGCGGATCTGGACATGAAATGAGCTAGCACTCTGCCCACGTGAATTGAGAGCAATGCCCATTGCCGCTGGCATCTGATTCACTGGGGCCAGAATTCACACTGAAGATCCTAACAAGCTGGAGCGGCTTATAAGCGCTCCACTCACCACACTTTCTCATTCCAACCAAGAAGGTGGCTCCATGGAGGTCTGGCCCCAATTTCAGGAAAGTGAGTTAGACTGGATGGTGGATGCAGTGGGACATGACCAATGCAGTGAATGACATGACAGAGCGAGTGAAGGACATGTCTCACTTGCTGAGGGACATGTCCTAGTCTCAGTGTTCCATTGCTGAGGGCATCGAGACCATGGCTCCGACGGAAGCGGGCCTCCAGGACTGGTAGCATCAGGTGACGGTGGAGCCTCCGCAGATCACTCCGGTCTCACCTTCGTCCCATGGTGTAGCCCGGGGCCATTGAGCACCACGAGGAAGTGTCCATGCTGGTGCCTCCCGCAGGGGGTGCTGGAACAACTCTGCACTTCTGAATTCCCCCCACCTGACACTGGCACATCTCATGGGGAGCAGGCAGAACAGGGTGGTATGTCATCACCTATGACACTCAAAGGTCAGCCAGGTCCAACCAGGTCCAGACCCTCTAGAGGATGGCCGCCAACGGCATCACAGGTCAGAGAGTGTGAGAGGCAGCAGTCTGCCTCCACTTCCGATGTGCTGTCTGGAGTTACACCTAGAAGTAGTGTTAGGCCACGTAAAATAAGAAAGTTAGATAACAGTTGAGTTAGCAGAGGTGAGAGATAGGAGTTGAGGCAGGGACGGCCCCCATGGCACATGAACATTCCACATGATGTCACCCTCAGAGAGAAGTGGCAGGGCACGGGGTCAGAAATGTGAGCCTGCCTTGCAAGGGTCACCGGGTGAACAGTGGAATGTTATCCTAAAGGCAGGAGGCAGATTTTGGCAAATGACGAGGAGCCTCAGAGCTCATCTCACAACGAGTCGTCATCCCATCCGTCCCGTGGACAAACCCGCTGATACTACCAACCCAAGGTCAACACCCGATGGTGATGCTGGAGGGACCCTCGGAGGGGGGGAGAGGAGCCACGGCAGTGGGTTGGAGTGGAACATTAGGGGTAAGGTGGAGTGAAGGACTGTGGGACAGGGGAGGTGGAGTAAAGGGCCAAGGACAGGGAAGCTGTAGTGAAGGACTGAGGGAGAGGGACGGTGGAGTGAAGGACTGAGGACAGGGAAGGTGGAGTGAAGGGCTGAGGAGAGGGACGGTGGAGTAAAGGACTGAGGAGAGGGAAGGTGGAGTGATGGACTGAGGGACAGGGAAGGTGGAGTGAAGGGCTGAGGAGAGGGAAGGTGGAGTAAAGGACTAAGGGAGAGGGCAGGTCCTACAGAGCGAGGGAAGTGTGTGTCAGCTGGGAGCTTAGCTTCAGTGTGATGTGGGTCCTGGGTGTGACGCACAAGTTGTGACAACCTGACCAAGGATGGGATGGATGGGAGCAGGCGCATGGTGGACAGGGAGCGCTTGAAGACAGATCGTGGTCCTGTGGAGTGGGCTAGCTGATAGTGCCACTGGTGACGCCTCTGCTCTGAGTAACGCAGAGTGCCAGGGAGGGTGTCAGGGAGGGTGTCAAAGGCCAGGGTGCATGTGTCCTTCATTTGGGGGGAGCCCTGCTAACCTCCTGCTTCCTCTGCAGTGGGGCTGCGCTTCTGAGGAGTGCACTGAGGAGTGCCAACACCAGGTGGGTCGATGATTGAGTTTGGCCAAGCCCATCCCATTGATGATACTGCTGGGGTCTGAGGGGTTCCAGAGGGGCAGCCTGGGTGGGCTCCCAGATGACCAGAGGCTCTGTGAACAGTTACAGGACACAGTGAGCAGTCAGTAGTAAGAACAGCCTGGAGCTGTAAGTAGCACCAAAGGGGTGCGTTTAAAAGACGGACTACAGCAATGGCTGTCTGAGCCAAGTCATCCTGATCCCGAGGGGGAAACCCCCGAGTCTACGGACATGGCATCAAATTGTTCCCCGCTACTCCCCTCAGCCCAGACAGCCACCCCCAGCAAGCCTGAAGATTTTGGAGAGTGTTTGAGAGTTCTGTTACCTTCTGGTTCCCCCCCCCAACATTCATGGCACCCAGACTCCACTTGTATACAAGTGCACTAATTCATGCCTGCATATGTCTTGCCTAAGAGGGGCGGAGCATCATGGAGGGGTGGAGCATGAAAAGTCCAACCCGTTAATGATATGTAAATACATGCAAATGAACTTAGTCTTTTCCATCCAGGCATGAGCTCTCGTGTGCATTCTTGTGCAGTGAACCATAGAGACTTTTGGCCTCTAGCTGCTCTTTCTCTCCTAGATCCTGGCAGTCTGCCTGTGTCTGTGACTTCTTAATGATATCTCAGAAGCCTTTCACCTTTCAAAGCCCAGCTACATGACAATGTGAATTGCATGGGCCTTGTATCCAGGAAGAAATGCTGATTAGCCTTCCTTGAGACTCCAACTATCTTCTTTCTTCAAAGTAAATGATCAGTTTAAAGCACATCTATTTGCAAACCAATATCCTCAACACTTTTTCTCAGACTTTGGAGACTCACAGTCTAGCCACTGACAGCAAATAGACTTTGTCTCCAAATGTAAACATCTTGCACCTTCTTATCAGTAAAACAATCTGGGCCCCTTTAATCTCGAACAATCAAACCCAGGCTTATTGTGAGGTGAATTTCGAACAAGTCCCAAAATATAACAATCTTATCAACCTGTAACAGGGGGAAAAGAAATTTATTTGGGGATTCCCACATTCAGTTTTCATATGTTTGATAGATTGACAGAACATAGAACATACAGTGCAGAAGCAGGCCATTCGGCCCACTTAAGCCCTCACTTCCACCCTATCCCCATAACCCAATAACCCTACCAAACCTTTTTGGACACGAAGGACAATTTAATATGGCCAATCCACCTAAGCTACACGTCTTTGGACTGTGGGAGGAAACCGGAGCACCCAGAGGAAACCCACGCAGACACGGGGAGAACGTGCAGACTCCTCACAGACAGTGACCCAACGGGGAATCGAACCTGGGACCCTGGCGCTGTGAAGCCACAGTGCTATCCACTTGTGCTACCGTGCTGCCCTGTATAGACATATAAATGCTGTTTCCAACCGTCTTCCGACAAAGCTTTTGTTACCAGTCAGAAGAACCCTGTCGGAAATTCCCAATACATGTGTACATATGAACATCTGAACATATGAAATAGCAGAAGTAGACCATTCGGCTTTTTGAGTCAACTCCGCCATTCAATAAGATCATGGCTGACCTGTTTATGATTTGAGTTCCAACATTTCCATCAACTCCAATAACCTTTGATTCCCTTGCTTAGCAAGAATCTACCTACCTCTGCCTTAAAAATATTCAGTGATTCTGCTTCTACCACTTTTAGAGGCAGAGTTCTAAAGTTGCACAATCCTCTGAGAGAAAATAAATTCTCCTCATCTCTGTCCTATGAGGTTGACTCCATCAAAAGCAATGCTTTCTGCAGAAGAAAAGAAGAAGTGAGAACACTTAACTGCTTTTCATGTGGTCCAAGAGCTGTTATTGCGTTTAGTTCTGCAACAGGGTACTTGAGACCCATTCAAGTGTGAGGGGAAATTAAATTAAACAAACCCAGACTGCTGGTTGTGTGCAACCTTTCAATCATAGCCTGGTAAAAACAATTTCCCATTGATGTGAATGAAAGCGTTGCAGATCAAAGATCTGAGGGGATTTAAACCCAGCTAATGTTTTTGCTTTCTAGGAATTTCCAGGCACTGCCTCCAATGCCTGAGCCAGAAGGTATAGGGCACAGATGAGTTTTAAAGCAGTGATTCTTTCACTGTCTCTGTTTTGACTGCTCATTAGATTCCAGGCGGGGGTCTTTAGTGGGGGTTTCTATAATGGGGTGTCTCTGGTGGTGGTGCGGGGGGGCGGGGAATGGATAATGAATCATCTCTGGATTCCTGCTCCTAACACAAGCACAAATCAGTGGCGATTCACCTCTGGCATGAAGAACATAGGGCTGGATTCTCGGTTTCTGAGACTAAGGGCTGGATTCTCCAATTTTGAGACGAAGTGCCGACCCCGGCGCGGAAACAGTGACATTTTACGACAGAAAAAACAGCGCAACAGCTGCACCGATTCAGCTACTTTATATGGGCTAGCACCATCGCCATGTGGAACACAATTCCATGAAAATGGTGCCGGATTCACCGGGTCCGGGATTGGCGCACATGAGGCTCACAGGCCGCAGGCGCACTTAAACGACCCATCCCTCCACACACTGCCCCAGTCAACAAGATGGCTGGAAAGGAGAGCAGCGCCACGGTTCAGGAATGCTGAGATGGACACCCTCGTGAATGCTGTGGAGGAGAGAAGGATGACCCTGTACCCCTGCCCCAGGAGGAGGGCCACCTGGCGCCACCGTTCGTCGTGCTTGGGTGCAGGTGGCAGAGGCGGTCAGCGCAATGGGCAATGCCGTCCGGACTGGCAATCAGCGCAATCTCCTCAGGGCGGCCAGGATGAGTTGGCTGCTCTATGCACCTGGCACTAACTCCGCCCCCCCCACATACCCGTATCCTGTCCCCTCCCCTCCAGGGAACGGCCGAATCCCCATCCTGCCCCATCATGCCTGAGCCGAGGACACTGGACGTGGTCGGCGGCTGGAGGAAAGGGAAGTCGCCATGGGCGGAGTTCGGCGGCAGGCGAGGAAGTGAGATCCTACTTAGTTACGGATCATGACACATGTGTGGACACCTCCCCCTCAGTGCCCTCACCCCACTCACCCTCCCTCCCCCCCCCCACCCACCCACCTCACCCGCCCTCCCGAAGCATCCCGATTTGGTGTCAATCCGGCATCTATCACGATTTTGGGGTCAGAAGCTATTCTCCGCCCAATTGTGTTTCGCGATTTTGGCATTGGCAAATGGATCCAGCTCTAAGTGTTGACTCCAGTGGAGCACATGTGGACTTCCATGACAGAAAATGTGGTGCGAAACCCTCCCCGATTCCGGTACCTGTGAGAGGCTAGCACCTGCGCTGCGTGAAACTCCCGTGGATCGCGCCAAGAACGGCCGGAGGATGGCCGGGTCAAGGGCCGCGCAGACGCACGGCTGACGACCGGTTTCGTCGTAAAGTATGGCGCCGGCCGTGAACGACCGTTGCCCGTCAACCGCCACCCCACAATCCTCTCACTGGCCATCCCTTGGCCACCCCTCACCAGTCCCCCCAGCCCTAGCAGAAGCCCTGTCGGCCAGTGGCACTGACTCTGGCCGAGTGTAGCGGCACTGGACACTGTCCACAGCTGGCATGCCGGGTTCCCGAACGCTTGGGACCACACATGGCCATGCCGTCAGTAACTCAGCCCATCGGGGCGGAGCACCGTGGGTGGGCCGGTCAATGACGGGGCAATGCCATTGAAACGGCACGCGGCACGCAAAACGATGACGCCTGTTCGGAGCGGGCGGTGCATAGCTGATCAGCATCAAACTGCCGTCGGCCCTGATTCCGGCGTCAGAATCCATTCTCCGCCCAATCGCCAATCACAATTTCGGCATTGGGCTACGGAGAACCAGACCATAGTCTCCCAAACGGAGAATCCAGTCTCCAAAATAGAGAATTAGCCCTTCGTTCTGATATTTAATGACAAAGGGATTCAATATGATAAATACCGCAGAACCATTCCTTCTCATTAGGGAATCCAAAGCATAAGGATATCATTGGCTGGATTTTCCGTCCGTCAACGGCAGCGGGATTCTCCAGATCTGTTGCAGTGAATGGGAGATTTGGCTGAGCGCCAAATTCTCCACCCTCGCTTATAGCAGTTGGGGGGTTGCAAACCCGTAATGGAGATTCCTGGCCAAACTTAAATTTACAGCTACTCCATTTTGTTATGAAATTAAGAAGCACTTTTTCATACTGAAAGTTGCTCTCAAAAGAGCTGTGTTTTCTGGAACAATTACATTTTGGAATTAGTAGATACCTTTTCGATAGAGTAATTAAGGCATAAAGAGCAAAGGTGCATAAGTGGAGTTGAGGAACAGGTAGGCCACAATTTTAGTGAATGACATAATAGGCTCAAGGACCTGAATGGACTGGATGTTACTGGGCAGTGTGTTTCCTGCCCTCCCTGAATAAAAGGTCAGTTAGAAGCCTACCAACAAGAAAGCTGGCTGCCCCACAGCCATTCTGATATGCTATTTGATACTTTCAGTGGCCCTTTTCGGCTCTTTCTAGCTCTTCTCAGCCAGTTATACTGCGTGGGCATACTGTGCACTGTACTAATGCACTTCCAATTACAGTGAGGTGATGTGACAAACTGAAGCGGTTTCACTTTTGGTTCTGAAGTACTCAATTTTTCGAAGTTGTGTACACTGTTTTAGTATCCAAATTGACTCAGTGCCCGGCACACTATTCCGGTGTGAATGTGGCAAATGATGTTTCCTTACAGGCCAAACAAGAGACGTCCTTTTCCCATATTAGAAGCCGGTGTTCAAATATGTGAATCAGTGGCCTGCTACATCTTGTCATTTTGGCCTGAGCCAGCCAGGGCCAGTATTGATATCCTCCAGGAAAACCAATGCCTGAATCATCTCTGTTCCCAATTCTCCCCGTGTCTGCGTTGGTTTCCCCCCGGTGCTCCGGTTTCCTCCCACAGTCCAAATGTGTGTAGGTTAGGTGGATTGACCATGATAAAAGTGCCCCTAAGTGTCCAGGGATATGCAGGTTAGGTGGGGTTACGGGGATAGGGCGGGGGAGTGGGCCTAGGTAGGGTACTTCTTCAGAGGGTTGGTCAGAATCGTTGGGCCGAATGGCCTCCTTCTGCATTGTAGGGATTCGATGATTCTTCTATGATTCTAAATCTACCTCTTCTAGTTACTGTACAACCCACATACACCATGAATACACAAACACATGAAGGAAGTTCTGAAAGATTCATAATTCTATCAACTGGAATTTTCCAGTCAGCCTCCAGATTCCTGCAGGAGGAGAGGGCTGGTTTAATTGGTGACCTCCTGATGTATGTTCTGCTGCTGGAGGGTGTAGCGCACAAAGACTCCATGAGACGAATAGAGTGAAGTCGATGAGGCTTTATTAAGCGTGTCTGTTCCCCCGCAGCTCGATAGTAAACTGGCCTGCGGGGGAAGACTCCGGCTTCTTATACACCGCCTTCAGGGCGGAGCTTGAGGTCAACGGCCAACCAGGACCCGGGATCTGTCAGCCAATGACATTAGGGCTTCCAGTCCCACATGACCCCCAGTACATACTACCACATTCACCCCTTGTCAAAAATGAACCCGGCGGGGTGATGCTTCGTATGGTGGTAAGGGTTTACAGGGCTGGTCCTGGGAGGATAAAACATTCACATGGCAATACAGTATTGGACAATTTCGTCCTGTTGCAACTATTTACAGAGGGTATAGGAAGAAAAGCAAAATGTTCTTGTGAACAGTCCATATTTGTTTTACATCGACGCCACGAGTCGGTCGGGCGGTCTGGTCGTCCGTGTCGATCGCCTCGGCCCCGGCGGTGGTGGTGGTGCTTGTACCAGTGTTGTCGCCTCCAGGAGCCGTACGGTTTCAGCTGTCGGTGCAAAGGGGAGGGGGACCGATCCTCCTGGGAAGGGGGCGGTCGCGGGGTGCGGCGGCGGCAGGAAGGGGGGGGTTGGGTTGATGGTGTCGGGGGGGTGTGCGTGTTGCCGGCGGGCGCCAGATCCCGCAGGGAGACCGTGTCCTGTCGGCCGTCGGGGTACTCCACGTAGGCGTACTGGGGGTTCACGTGGAGGAGGTGAACCCTTTCGACCAACGGGTCCGCCTTATGTGCCCGCACATGCTTTCGGAGCAGGATGGGTCCTGGGGCCGCCAGCCAGGTCGGCAGCGACGTTCCAGAGGAGGACCTCCTAGGGAAGACAAGGAGACGCTCATGCGGCGTTTGATTAGTGCTCGTACATAATAACGACCGGATGGAATGGAGAGCGTCCGGGAGGACCTCCTGCCACCTTGAAACTGGGAGGTCCCTGGACCGTAGGGCCAGTAGGACGGCCTTCCAGACCGTGCCGTTCTCCCTTTCTACTTGCCCGTTCCCCCGGGGGTTGTAGCTGGTCGTCCTGCTTGAGGCTATGCCCTTGCTGAGCAGGAACTGGCGCAGCTCGTCACTCATGAAAGAGGACCCCCTGTCGCTGTGGACGCATGCGGGGTAACCAAACAGTGTGAAGATGCTGTTCAGGGCTTTGATGACTGTGGCCGCGGTCATGTCAGAGCAGGGAATGGCAAAAGGGAAGCGGGAGTATTCGTCCACTACGTTAAGAAAATATGCGTTGCGGTCGGTGGAGGGGAGGGGCCCTTTGAAATCGAGACTGAGGCGCTCGAAGGGGCGGGAAGCCTTAATCAGGTGTGCTCCATCTGGCCTGAAAAAATGCGCCTTGCATTCCGCACAGATGTGGCAGTCCCTCGTGACTGTACGGACCTCCTCTAAGGAGTATGGGAGATTGCGGGACTTGATGAAGTGGTAAAACCGAGTGACCCCCGGGTGGCAGAGGACCTCGTGGAGGGTTTGGAGGCGGTTAATTTGTGCGTTGGCATATGTGCCGCGGGATAGGGCATCGGACGGCTCGTTCAGCTTTCCGGGACGATACAAGGTCTCGTAGTTGAAGGTGGAGAGCTCGATCCTCCACCTTAAGATCTTGTCGTTTTTGATTTTGCCCCGCAGTGCATTATCGAACATGAACCGTTGGTCGGTGAGGAGAGCGAATCTCCTGCCGGCCAGGTAATGCCTCCAATGTCGCACAGCTTCCACTATGGCTTGGGCTTCCTTTTCTACTGAAGAGTGGCGGATTTCTGAGGCGTGGAGAGTCCGAGAGAAAAAGGCCACGGGTCTGCCCGCTTGGTTAAGGGTGGCCGCTAGAGCTACGTCGGAGGCGTCGCTCTCGACCTGGAAGGGGAGGGACTCGTCGATGGCGCGCATCGTGGCCTTTGCGATATCCGCTTTGATGCGGCTGAAGGCCTGGCAAGCGTCTGTTGACAGAGGGAAGGTCGTGGTCTGTATTAGGGGGTGGGCCTTGTCTGCGTACTGGGGGACCCACTGGGCGTAGTACGAAAAGAACCCCAAGCAGCGTTTCAGGGCTTTTGGGCAGTGCGGGAGGTGAAATTCCAGGAGTGCGCGCATACGTTCGGGGTCGGGGCCTATTATCCCATTGTGTACTATGTAGCCCAGAATGGCTAGCCGGTCGGTGCTAAAAATGCACTTGTCCTCGTTGTACGTGAGGTTCAAGGCTTTGGCGGTCTGTAGGAATTTTTGGAGGTTGGCGTCGTGGTCTTGCTGATCGTGGCCGCAGATGGTTACATTGTCGAGATACGGGAACGTGGCCCGCAACCCATGTTGATCAACCATTCGGTCCATCTCCTGTTGGAAGACCGAGACCCCGTTTGTGACGCCAAAAGGGACCCGTAGGAAATGGTATAATCGCCCGTCTGCCTCGAAGGCTGTGTACTTGCGGTCACTTGGGCGGATGGGGAGCTGATGGTAGGCGGACTTGAGGTCCACGGTAGAGAAGACTTTATATTGGGCAATCCGATTGACCATGTCGGATATGCGGGGGAGAGGGTACGCGTCTAGTTGTGTGTACCTGTTGATGGTCTGGCTAGAGTCAATGACCATCCTTTGTTTCTCCCCTGTCTTCACTACTACCACCTGCGCTCTCCAGGGACTATTGCTGGCCTGGATTATGCCCTCCTTTAGTAGCCGCTGGACTTCGGACCGAATCAAGGTCCGGTCCTGGGCGCTGTACCGTCTGCTCCTAGTGGCGACGGGTTTGCAATCAGGGGTGAGGTTCGCAAACAAGGACGGGGGTTGCACTTTGAGGGTTGCGAGGCCGCAGATAGTGAGTGGGGGTATGGGGCCGCCGAATTTGAACGTAAGGCTCTGTAGATTACATTGGAAATCTAATCCCAGCAAGGTGGGGGCACAGAGTTGGGGAAGGACGTTAAGTTTGTAGTTTTTGAACTCCCTCCCCTGCACCGTAAGGGTAACTATGCAAAATCCCTGGATCTGTACGGAGTGGGATCCTGCAGCTAGGCAAATCTTTTGTGCGCTGGGATAGGTGGTCAAGGAACAGCGTCTTACCGTGTCAGGGTGTATAAAGCTTTCCGTGCTCCCGGAGTCGACTAGGCATGGCGTCTCGTGGCCGTTTATTAGGACCGTTGTCGTCGTCGTCTGGAGTGTCCGGGGCCGAACTTGATCGAGCGTAATCGAAGCGAGCCGTGGTTGTAGTAGTGGAGTGGGGTCCGTTGTTGCCGACCAAGATGGCGTCGGGGATGAACAAAATGGCCGCCCCCATACATCGCACGTGGCTGGGGGTCACAAGATGGCGGCGGGGGTGGACAAAATGGCCGCCCCCGTGCGTCGTACAGGTCTGGGGCAGTCCAAGATGGCGGCGCCCCTCCTCCCCACGTGGTGGTCGGGACCCAAAATGGCGGCGTCTGCGGGTCGCACATCGGCGCCCCTCCTCCCCTTGTGGTGGTCGGGACCCAAAATGGCGGCGTCTGCGGGTCGCACATGGTGTGCTGGGGGGGGCTGGGGAGCGCTAGGACCGCGAGCGCTAGGACCGCGCGGAGCTCCCTCACCGGGGACAGCGGTGGTCGGGGCCCAAGTCGGCGGCGCCGGCGGGTGAGGCGTGGGGCCGCGAGCGCAAGGACCGCGCGGAGCTCCCTCACCGGGGACAGCGGTGGTCGGGGTCCAAGTAGGTGGCGCCGGCGGGTCAGGCGTGGGGCGCGGGACGGGGGTTAGGGTGGCGTTAGGGACGCAAAAAACTCCCTCCTCTCCGTGGAGAGTGTTGGCCGGGACCCAAAGCGGTAGCGCCGGCGGCGGGTCATACATGGGCTGCGGGGAGGGGGGTTGGGGAGCGTAGGCGGCGTGCAGGGCTCCCAGTTCTCCCGGGACCGCGGTGGTCGGGACCCAGAGCGGCTGCGCCTGCGGGTCGTACATGGCGTGCTGGGGGGGTTGGGGCGCATAGACTGCTTGCAGGGCTCCCTGTGCTCCCGGGACAGCGGCGACCTCGCGGGACCGGCACACAACCGCATAATGGCCCTTTTTCCCGCAGCTTTTGCAGATGGCTGCGCGGGCCGGGCAGCGCTGTCGGGGGTGTTTCGCCTGGCCGCAGAAATAACAGCAGGCGCCCCCGGTGCGACTCGGCGTTTGGACCGCGCAAGCCTGTGGGGTGTCCGCGGGGGGGGTAGGGGGTTTGCCGCGACGGGTACGTACGGGGCCCAATGGCCTGCCGCGCGGTCGGGGCCGTAGGCGCGGGTATTTCGCGCGGCCACGTCTAGGGAGGCTGCTAGGGCCCGTGCCTCTGAGAGTCCTAGCGACTCTTTTTCTCGAAGTCTTTGGCGGATTTGGGAGGATTGCATACCTGCCACAAAAGCATCGCGCATTAACATGTCCGTGTGTTCATTTGCGTTCACCGACGGGCAGCTGCAGGCTCGTCCCAAAATCAGCAGCGCGGCGTAGAATTCGTCCATCGATTCTCCGGGAGCTTGCCGTCTCGTCGCGAGCTGGTAGCGAGCATAGATTTGGTTAACTGGGCAAACGTAGAGACTTCTGAGTGCTGCGAACGCCATCTGGAAATCGTCGGTGTCTTCAATGAGGGTGAAAATCTCCGTGCTCACCCTCGAGTGCAGGACCTGCAGTTTTTGTTCGTCTGAGACTCGGCCGGTGGTCGTTCTGAGGTAGGCCTCGAAGCAAGTCTGCCAGTGTTTGAAGGCTGCTGCCGCGTTCACTGCGTGGGGGCTGATCCTCAGGCATTCTGGAACGATCCTGAGCTCCATAGTCCTTTTTAGGCACGCTTAATAAATTGTAGCGCACAAAGACTCCATGAGACGAATCGAGTGAAGTCAATGAGGCTTTATTAAGCGTGTCTGTTCCCCCGCAGCTCGATAGTAAACTGGCCTGCGGGGGAAGACTCCGGCTTCTTATACTCCGCCTTCAGGGCGGAGCTTGAGGTCAACGGCCAACCAGGACCCGGGATCTGTCAGCCAATGACATTAGGGCTTCCAGTCCCACATGACCCCCAAAACATACTACCACAGAGGGGAAACCTCTGCAGTGTAGATGGGTTGGATTTTACTGGGCAGTGTGTTTCCTAACCTTCCTCAATTAAAGTTCAGTCCGAAGCCTTCCAACAAGACAACCGGCTGCCCCACAGCCATTTTACACTTGGCGGGAGGCTAATTGACTCAGGGTGGGACTTCTGGGGTGGACACCGACACCGGATATTCGGCGGGGGCGGGAATCGCGCCGCGCCGGTTGGCGGGCCCCCCCACTCGATTCTCCGGCCCGGATGGGCCGAAGTCCCGCCTATAAATTGCCTGTCCCGCCGGCGTGGATTAAACCACCTTTTGAATGGCGGGACAAGGCGGCGTGGGCGGGCTCCGGGGTCCTGGGGGGGCGCGGGGCGATCTGGCCCCGGGGGGTGCCCCCAAGGTGGCCGGGCCCGCGATCGGGGCCCACCGATCCGCGGGCAGGCCTGTGCCGTGGGGGCACTCTTTCCCTTCCGCCTCCGCCACGGTCTCCACCATGGCGGAGGCGGAAGAGACTCCCTCCACTGCGCCTGCGTGGGAAACTGTCAGCGGCCGCTGACGCTCCTGCGCATGCGCCGCCCGGGGATGTCATTTCCGCGCCAGCTGGCGGGGCAACAAAGGCTGTTTCCACCAGCTGGCGGGGCGGAAATTCCTCCGGCGCGGCCTAGCCCCTCAATGTTGGGGCTCGGCCCCCAAAGATACAGAGCATTCCGCACCTTTGGGGCGGCGCGATGCCCGTCTGATTGGCGCCGTTTTGGGCGCCAGTCGGCGGACATCGCACCGTTTCGGGAGAATTTCGCCCCCGGTTTGAGCAGTGGCCACTGTTAACAGGCAGTCCCTGAAGAAGAAGAGGCCAGAATGAAAGTGAGTCTGGGATATTGGCGAGGCCTGGCTGGCGAGTCGAAGAGAAGGGTTTAGGTCCTAACAATGCACTTAGAAAAGAAATGACTAGAAGAATTTAGCATTGTTTTACTGAAGGTAAATCTTGTTCATCAAGTCTATTAGTGTTTTTTGATGTTGTAACTAGTAGACAAAAGGGAACCAGTAGTATTTCCAAGGCATTCGATAAGGTGCCACACAGAAAGTTAATTGCCAAGGGCTCATGGTGTTGGGGGTAATACTTCAGCAAGGATAGAGGATTGGTTAATGTATAGAAAGCAGAGAGTGGGCATAAATGTTTTTTTTTTCAAGTTGACAGGCAGTGAATAGTGGAGTGCCTCAGCTATTACAATCAATATTATTGACTTAGCTGAAGGTACAGAGAGTAATGTATCAACGTTTGCTGGTGATACCAAGCTCCGTTGTGGGGAGGACACTGAGAGGCTACAAAGATAGACAGACAGATTAAGTGAGTGGGCAACAAGATGGCAAAAGGATTAGTGTTGGGGCGTCAGCTATTTACAATCTGCATTAATGATTGATAAAGAGACAGAGAATAAAGTATCAGTGTTTGTGATGATACCAAGGTAGGTGGGAGAGTAAGCTGTTGTGAGAAACCGAGAGGCTGCAAAGAGCTACAGACAGGCTGAGTGAGTGGGCAACAAGATGGCAGATGGAGTATAATGGTTGTAAGTGTGATGTTATTCACCTTGGTCATAATAATAAAACAGCAGTATATTTTTTAAAAGGTGTGGAACTTTTAAGTTTTGATGTGCAAAGAGATTTGGTTCTGCTTCTACAAGGAACACAGAAGGTTTGCATGCAGTTAGGAAGGAAAATGACATGTTGGCCTTTATTGCAAGGAGATTGGAATACAAGAATAAAGAAGATATGTTATAATTGTGCAGGGTTTTTGTGAAACTACATCTGAAATACTGTGCATATTTAAGAAAGGATGTGCTCACTTTGGAAGTAGTAGAGCGAGTGTTCATTAAATTGACTCCTGTGAAGAGCATGCTGACCGACGATGAGAAACTAAGTAAATTGGGTTTATATTCTCTGGAAATTAGAAGACTTCGAGACGATCTCAGGCAGGTTTGTAACGAATGACGGAGCAGACTCGACGGACCCTGTGGTCCATCCCTGTTGCCATTTCTTGTGTTCTTGAAGGAGGTGGGGGACTGGGGCCAAGGGGGCGGGTTCAAGGGTGGATATAATCTTGGCGGTTCCTTCCAGTGAGCACAGGTCACTGGAAGCACAGTGAGCAAAGGAAGTCCCAATCCCTGCCCAGCAAAAGCTGCTGGGCTAACTGTTTGGCCTGGGCTTCATAGTGCTGCAGGTAAAATAGGGACAGAGATAGCATTCGGCACTTCTGTGGCCATTAATTAAGGGCCTCAATAGGGCAAGCAGGCTCCCTAACATGTCCCCGCCTCTGGTAACACAAGAGACAGGTCAGGGGGCAGATGGGAAGGCGGTGGGCAAGCGACACATGGCATTTTAGGGGCCCGCCACCTTCCAACACACTGGGGGAGGATTGTAAAATCCAGCCCAATGATTCTGGTCAATGACCTCTATCAGAACTGAAAAGTTGACTCTATTTCTCTCTCCACTTATGTTGCCTGATGCTGAGCATTTGAAACTTTTCCTGGCCTCAATTCAGATGTCCGACATCTACGATCGTTCACTTTTTAAAAAAAAAAATCATTCCTTGCCGGAGAGGGGTGTTTCGCAACTGAGAATGCAACCTTTTGAGGACTGTCAGTTGAAAAGCGTCCTGCAGTTGTTTGAATAGTTGTCATTTTAAACTCATTTAATCAATCAGAAAATAGCAATCCAGTGGAACTGGACTAAAATCAAGAGTGGTGCCTATCTGCTTCACTGAGCGCAACTGAGTGCACACTGAGTGCCAGCGATCTCCCCCGGGTAGGAACCTTAAAGGCTCCATTACAAACAGTTCTGTTTTGTTGATTATTGTCAGTGGGTACCTGAGGCACTGAACTACTGTTATTACTGATCCTGACCTCAAAGCCTGTGTAGCTGGATCCAAGAAACTGTTAAATCTCAACGAAGAAGCTCATTCATCATCAC
Organism: Scyliorhinus torazame; assembly: GCF_047496885.1. NCBI lineage: Eukaryota > Metazoa > Chordata > Chondrichthyes > Carcharhiniformes > Scyliorhinidae > Scyliorhinus > Scyliorhinus torazame. The sequence continues at coordinate 277,704,649 of NC_092713.1, read as the reverse complement.
TTTACAGGGCTGTAAACATGTTGGGAGACAAAATCACATATGGCTAGCTGAATATTCTAATGAACAGTAAGGCAGAATGCAAGTACTTTATTTTTATGTGTTTTTTTTACCTCCTTGTGGGCATGTGCAATTACCATTGTGAGAATAAGGTCAGCAGACCTGCTCCTAGCCAGCTGCCAATTCTGCTATGTTACCGGCTGTTTGTTAGGAGGCACAATGCAGAGATGGTTCACTTGTCATCGGATTTTCTTTCTCTCTCACTCTATTGGAAAGCCATTTGTTCTGTTCCCCAATTCATATACCACAGTACACATTTGTGTGATAGGCAGAACACCTTTTGGCTTGACAGCAGCACCCTGTTAGTGGTGAATACCACTTGTGTTGCTACTGCATAGTAGCAGTGTGAAACAGATAGCTTCTGTGTCCTGGAGGCTACATATATATTATACACAGGGCCCTATTTTTTGCAGACAGAAAGAGCTTGTACACACAATGCACCTGTTTGAACTGAACAAAATAAGTGGTAGCCATTCACAGGGCAATGTTTTGACCTATCAGAGTCAGGCTGTCTGTTTCAAATTTCAAACAATGCTTGGCAGTTAACTGTCAGTCACCATCAACTGGTGCACTCTCCATGGCAACACCTCAACCAATCACAGTCCACTGGCCAACCAATCAGCACCCTCTTCTCATACAGTATAAAGTTGCTGTTTCTCTTGACATTGGTATTCTTGTGATTATACTGATGAGTGCAAGTGAAAAGATTCAACAAAATATATTTTTCAGCATTACTCACTTTCTCTACTACAAACCACTAGGTAGTATTCAAGGACTCTTAAAGCAGTAATGTAGGGAGGCAGACAGGTTTATGGAAGAAATTCCAGACTCAGGGCCTTATCTGCTGAAGGCACAAATCAGGGTTGTGCAAGAAGCCTGAATTGGATGAGTGCAGATATCTTGAAGGTTTGTGGGACCAGGTGAGATAATAGAGATAGGGAGGAACAAGGCCATGGAAGGATCTGAAATCAAAGATAAGAATTTTAAAATCGAGGAGGTGCTGAACTAGGGGTCAGTGAAGATGAATGAGCACAGACAGAGGTGATGGGTGAATGGAACTTGGTTAGGTTACAAGCAGCAGAAGTTTATATGAGCTTGAGTTTATACATAGTGAAAGATGGGAATCCAATGAGGAGTGTGTTGGAATAATCAAATCCAGAGGTAGCCAAGAGATGGATTAAGGTTTCAGCATAGATGATCTGAGACAGGGTGGGTGTAATATTCCATAGGGAATCTACGGAGTGGGAATGCTTGTCTTTCCCGTGTTCCTCGTGGAGTAAAAGTTCCCCCGCTAGGGACAGGGTATCTCAATTAACCCCTGTATATAAGGTCAGTCAGTAAGGCACTGACCTAGACAGGCATCCTGGTAGGGATCTACCGGATAATGTACATATATAATTTGTGTAAATAAATCTTTACTTGGTGTGGCATCACCATGTCCTTATTAAAGCGAGTATAAAAAATGCAGGTGTGCCAAGCTTTTAATTAAGCTCCACAGAAAAAGTAAGCTGCCATTAGCACCTGGTCGACATATGTCAGCTCCATTTTTAAAGGGCAAATGTTATTCCAGCAATGCTGCTCCAGCAGCAACGCCCCCCCCCCCCCCCCCCCCCCCCCCCCCCACCCCCCCACACCCGCCCTGCCCATCCTCAGCATAGGGCCTGGTGCAATTAACTGCCCATGCAACTAAGGATCCTAGAGGATAGAAACTCCCCCCCCCCCACCCCTGCACTCCCTTCCTCCCAGCGAAAGCTGCTGACCAATCAGAGCCTAGCAGTTCTGCATTGCAGGCAGCACCATAGGGAGCGGTGGCTACTGTTGATAGTGTGCTAAGGCCCAATTCTATGAATACAGCTGAATCCAAGGACACAGGTGAGTGTGGGTAGGATGGGGGTCAAGCAAGGTGTTGTTGATGAGATGGAAGGGGGAACCTGCAGTTAATAGAAAGGGCAGGGAGGTGGCTTTCAGCATCCTCCCATTCTCCGATGCTGGGTCCCTCACTTGGGCACAAAAAAGCTGTGAACAAGGACCTTCCTCCCATGGAGCTGCACGCAACGCAATAGGATTTGCTGGATGGTCTTCAGGAGGCACAGAAGAGCTGTGTGAATTTGGAAGACTCCCGAGCAACCACTAAACATCAGTAATTCAGGGATACCTTCTCTGAAGTGACTCATTAATGAGCTTAATTGCCTTCTTGCCAGTGATGGGCAGGATTCCTATTTTGGGCCCTTCCTATCCCTAGCTTAATGCAGACAATTTTCCTGAAGTCAGGAATCTGAAGCGATTACTCCTACCTAATTCTCATGGCTGATGAATTTAATAGGACATGTTGAAAACACTTATTTCTGAATTTTCCCTTCCACAAGTTCTCCCATTGTTTTATCTTTGGCAGCAAGTTATTATCAGGCTCCTCAACGACACCTGCCTGCAGACACTAGGCAGAAAAGCAAGTCAAATGGAACTGGGGTCACAACAACTCCATCTCTGGTGACTGCATCTTGAAATTGCCAGCAACAGAGAGAGAGAGTCCCACTCCAAGCTGTTAGAGTCCTCTGCAAATCAGCCTCCAATGAGATAATTTCTGTCCGGTCTATCAGTTTGAGGCCTAACCCCGTAAACTGCACAATACCTCACTGCAATTGTAACTAATTCCAGAGAGTGTCCAACAAAGTGTGTTGCTATATTTTACAGGTTTCCATGTTAGCCAAGAGGCGTAGGTGTCCCCCTCTGGGCCAAAGAAACCTGGGTCCTCCTACCCTGGGCTTCCTTTAATCCCACCCTGGACGGACCATATTCCTTTCCCAGAACACATACTTTACACTCAGGAACTATTCCCGACATCCTGATGCCTGATTTTAACAACTGGGAGGCCTGTTCCCACTGATCTCAAATCATTTTGGTCCTTTCAATAAGCAGGTAGCCATTGTGCTACAAGGAAGGGTCAGTCTCAGTTTAGAAGTTTTAGAATTGAATCATCCTTAGCAGACAAAGCTGAAAAACTAACATGACAACATTTGAGAGAAAATCAGTTGCAGTATTACAATTAATACAATTCAATTCAGTCTGATTAACCTTTTCCTTACATATCAAATGCTGTGGCAGCTACATAAATAATGCAATTAGTTTAGGCAATCTGACTTCATTTGTGATATGTCCATCCACTCAGTAATTGGCAAAATTATTCAAGCTTCAGTACTTTATTCCAAAAGTTTCAGCATTACAAGCACTGGCTGCTTCATGAATATGAATAGGTTAACTTACTTGGCTGGTTCCCAAGAAGATGTTTGCGATATTTAAAAGAGGAAGCTGATGTGCTGCATTTGTCACATTAGAGTGCCAAAAATAAAGCTTTTTGACTTGATTTACGCATCACCTTTTGTATGAAAACAAAGCGAAAATAAACATTGACAGACACTTTTTATGAATATCCTGACCCTTCAATTGTTTCCATGCTTTCAAATTGTTACCAAACAAGTTGAACTATCTGACAATTCCGTTGTGTTTTGGCATTTTTTTCATAATCTGAAAATCTACTTGAAAATTGAGGCAATTTCATATCCATCAAGTTCCATAATGCTTACTGAACAGTTGCATCGTGCATCTCATCTATCACTTTGATTTAGAGGAATAATTTAGCTACTAGTACCAGTAATTAAATAGTTGTTCAACAATTTTAGATTTTGTCTTATGCTGTTTTATCACAGATTAAATTTTTATTGGGATACATTATTATTGTAGGTGTTAGGTGTAGATGTTATTGTAGATGTTACTGCTGGATGAATCAGATCCCAGGGAAAATGCAGCTGGATAGATCTTACCTTTTATTTTGTGTTTAGGTATGGGAAGGTGGCTACTGAACAGAGTCACAGGAGTCAACTGATGAACTTTTAATAAAATAATTTTTATAAATATTAAATAAGAAAAGATGAACTATAATACACTACTCCATCTCCTAACTATACCTTTACAAATATATACACATTTGTAAGGATAACACAAGTTACAAAATCTATATTATACTCTAATGTTGACATGAAGCACACAGTCCAGGTGTACCAATAGGCACACAGTGGTCAGATACCCTGAAACAAAGTGACAGATTCCATCCTTTTGGCATCTGAATTCCTCATCAATATCCCCCAGATGCTTGTCACATATTGTGAGACAACTGATCTCACTGGAACTCTTGTCTTCTACACACGAGTTTCCAATCTCCACTCTCGAAGAACATGCTTTGGAATCTTTTCCAAAACAATATTTTCTCTTGGATCTCATCACAAAGGATCCACCTCCAGGGTTTGAACCTCTACTTCTCATATTTCTCTGCCCTGGATCACCATGTGCATCCACGCCATCTCTCAGATGACCAGCAACACCAACAGAACACCACAGGTCCATAGCAAGCACTCACCAGCCTCCTGGTCACCTTTGATCTCTGGCTTCTCTCAAGCTCGCTTTGCTTTCTATCTGCTTTCTGCAACTTTGCCTTTTTTAACTTGGAGACTCGCACTTAACTTCACTGAACAGGTCATGTTTTTGAGCTCCGTCCTTGTTCCTTGACTTCATTATCTTCCTGCAATGCTCTTCATCCTATTCCCTGGATTCTGGGACTATTCTGTTTTTTAGTTTGGGGTCTGCTCTTTGCAGCCTCTCTTCTTGTCCTGTTCCAGCAATACCTGTGAAAAGCTCCTTGCTTCTGGGTTACCTTGTTCCAACTGAAATGGCTCTTGCTTTTGTGTGTGGGCCCTGGTTGCTAGCCAACAACCAAGTTTCTTATACCCTAACCAGGATTCTCCATGTCTGAGATTAAGTGTTGATGCCAATGCAGAATTTGTGGACTTTCACAACAGAAAAACTGGCGCCGCACCTGGACCAATTGCGTTACTGTTAAGGGCCTAGCACCGGGTGTGCCACGTGGAGCACAACTGATTCTAATGAGAAAAGGTGTCGGATGTGCCGTTTCACGATTGACAGCCAAAGGCTGACAAGCTGCAGGCGCAGTATAAACAATTCTCTCCCCACACACACCATCCCAGACAACAAGATACCAGTGAGCAAAGCAGCCCTGAGGTTCACAGACGCTGAGCTGGAAACCCTGTTGGACGCCTTGGGGGAGAGACAGATGACCCTGTACCCCTGTCCGGGAAGGAGCCTGCCAGCCGCCTCCATTCGTCGTGACTGGGCACAGGTGGCAGAGGCCGTGAGCGCCATGGGCAACACCATTTGGACCGGCCAGCAGTGCCAGAAGAAACTGCACGACCTCCTGTGAGCGGCCAGGGTGAATAAGCAGCAGTGTGCCTCTGGCACCAACCACGCCCCCCACACACCCGTAACCTGCCTCCACCCCTTCCACCGGCGGCCAAAACCCCACCCTGCCCCACATGCCGGCACCCATACAGGCCGCCATGCCTGGGTGCACTGGCCACTGAGGACTTCACTTACCCACTCCCTGGGTTGCATTGGACTGTCTAACACTCGTTTTCTGTGTTCCCTCACCTCCCGCCAGCAGATGGCCATGCACAACCGCCGGATGTGGGAGAAGACAGGAGGGGGACCGCTAGACCTGTGACTCCTCACTGTGGCCGAGCACAGGGCCTTGGACGTGGTTGGCGGCCTGGAGGAAAGGGAGGTCGCCGAGGTGGAGCATGGCTGCGGTCGAGGAAATGAGACCGCGCTTAGTTGTGGCTCCCTGTGACACACATGCTAACCACCCCTCCAACGCCATCCCCACACCACCCTCACCCCCACACCACCCTCCCCCCACACCAGCATCACCCGCACACCAGCATCACGCCAACACCACCCAAACCCCACACCCACATGCTCACCCTACACCACCTCCACACTACCACCCCCCACGCCCACTCCACTCCCACCCGGTCTGGGGTGTAATCATGCGTCTTGCAGGACCTGTTGGAGATGGGCTAGGTACATCTGGCATCCCCCCGCCCCCAGCAAGTGCCATAGCCGGAGTTCCCCCCGTGAGCCGAGCAGTGATGGGAGCAACTTGGACACCAGCCCTCCACGTGAGACTCAGGAGACCCCGGAGCTCAGGTTGGTGGATGACACTGATTTGCCATCACAGCTGTCTCCAACACCCTCCACCATCCCAGAGACACTCACCTCGGTTGGGAAAGTTGGTGAAGAGGCTCCTGGGACACTCTCTGGTGCGCATCACACATGGCATCCGGTACAACAGGTGGAGGTAGGAGCACCCGAGGGGGCGGACGGCTGGAGGGCAGGCCGACCCCAGGAACTAGCTGCCATCCAGATGGGTCTCGGGCTTCTGGAACAGACAGTCCCATCTATAGTGGAGATACAATCGCAGAGCTGGGAGGCTGGATTCTCCCAAAATGGGGCTATGTCCCCATGCTGGCGTAAAAACGCTGATGTTTCACTCCGAAGATTCCTGAAGAATGTTTGAGCCGATTCACTTACCTGCAGGGGGATGGCAGGGACCCAGAGTAATTCACGCAGCTTCAGCTGTGGGTACGGGCCCCCGCACTTCCAGTTTCGAGTCCACGCATGCGCATGGCGGCGGCTTCCAGCGGCCGCGCCGAGCGCCATGGCAGACTCAGACCGCGGAGGCAGCTGCAAGATGTAAGCCCCCCGATCGGCTGTGCATCCGAAGATCCGACTGGCCCGATCTGTCCACCGGCCACCCATAAGGCCACCCCCCCCCCCCCCCCCCCCCCCGCCCCCGGTGTCCGATCACCCTGCCCCCCCCCCGGACTGAGACCTCAGCCACCACGCGAGGTTCTCGAACGGTGCTAGGTGGTTAGAACCACACCATCAGTAATTCGGCCGGCTGGGAGCGGAGGATCGTTGGGCTGGCATTTGGCAATGCCCCCCCCAGCCGCTTGGAGTACTCCGCAAAATCGCTGATTCTCGGGTCCTGGAGAATCGTGGACTGGCGCCAGGTCTGATTTCGGCGCGAAGGTTGATTCTCCGCCCCCGCGCCAAACGCGATTTCGTTGCGGGGCTGTGGAGAATCCAGCCCCTCAGACTACATGAGGGGATGTCGGCGAGCATCCCGCATCTGCTGGTGCAGTTTGAGGAGTCCAACCACATGCAGCAGCAGGAGGTGGTGCCAATCATGCCTGCCACCCAGGCCAAAACCACATGCGTGGCGTCAGTGGTGGAGGCATTGGGGATGATGGTTTCGGCTATGAATCAGCATGTCCAAGGTCTGGGACATTCTGTGAAAACGCCGACCGAGATCCAGGGCAGTGCTGCCGCCTCACAGGCAACCATGTGCAATGCCACCTGAAAATCGCAGCGGTGATTGCTGGGAAAGTCGGCAGCATTGCTCAGGCACTGGCCAACATGGCGCAGACACAGAGAGATAGCCCAGGCCCAGAGGGAGCTGGCACAGTCACTGACTGATGTGACACAGACCCAGAAGGCGGTGGCACAGTCACAGAGTGATGTGGCACAATCCCAGATGGAGATGGTCTATTCCCTGTACTCCATGGCCTTGAGCATGCAGACCCTAGTCGAGACCAGAGCAGGCCTCCAGGACTGACATTGCCAGGTGGTGGCGGAGCCTCAGGGGATAGCTCTGCTTGCATCCCCGTTCCATGGACTAGCCCGGGGGCACCCGAGGGAGGAGGAGGTGATGGGGCCTGTGCCAGTGACTCCCGCAGGGGGGGGGGGGTGCAGGAACACCGCAGCACCTCGGACTCCCCCCTCTTATCCCTGGTGCACCTGGTGGACAGCGGGCAGGACAGGGTGGCACCATGCTACCTGGGACTCCCGGCCTGGATGGGCCCGGCCACCCCAGAAGACAGCCGCCAACAGGGACTCAGGTCGCAGGGTGGGAATCACAGCAGGTACTTCCACTCCTGGCAGGTCCTCAAATGACGGGCGGTGCCCGTACATGCGAGGACTCATGCGGTGCCTCCTTGGCACCTCCTCCTCCTGGGCCATTTGGGCAGCCAGCTCTCCAACCTGGATGCCTGCCACCTGCCCCTCTGCTGCATGCTCTGCTGCTGTTTCCTCCTCAAGCAGCTCCAGCTCGTACAGCCACTGGGCATCCCCCAGGGCTGCGGCGACTAACAGGAAGGCCACCATTGCTGGTTGTATTCCAATATCCATTGTCTGGAGAGTGTGAATTCTGACATGTTAGCGTGGTGCGTACACAATGCCCAACCAGATCCAGGGACTACTCCTGAATCTAGGGAACTCTTGAAGATCATAGTTAGGGAATCTCCAATGTGATCCCCTACTTCCTTTAACACCTTTGGATGGAAACTGTCAGGTTCTGAGGATTTGTCACTCTTTAGTTCCATTAATTTCCGAGTTAATGATGCTGTACTTAATGTTAATTGTATTAAGTCCCTGTCCTCTATTGACTATTAGTTTTTTCAGGACATTCGTCAAGTTATCCTCCTTTTCTACTGCAAAAACTGAGGCCAAGTAATTGTTCAACATGTTTGCCATTTCCCCATTATCAGACACTATCTCAATTTTTAGCATTTAGTAGGCCTACATTGCTCTTCACCACCTGCTTTTATATAACTATAACATTTTTTTTTATTGATTGTGATGTCCCTTGTAAGTTTCCTTTTATAATCCCTTATAGCAGCTCTTATAAGCTGCTTTGTAATCCTTTTAAGGTCCTTGTACCTATCACATTCATCTGGATTTGTGCAATGTCTTACATTTTTGTAAGCCCTTTCATTTAGTTTTTTGTTGTCCCTAACCTCTTTCTTGTCCATGGCTGTTTTTTTGTATATATCCCTCTCAGGGATAAACGTACACAGGGTCTTGGAAATGCTGCACATAACTGTGCACAGTTCTGGTCTCCATACTGAAACAAAATCACAGAAACACTGGAGAAGAGTCAAACCAAATTTACAAGGATGAGCAAACCGGAGAGATTACATCCATCAGGAATGATTGAATGTGTCAGAGCCTTCAATAGGAGCATATTTAGAAGTGACCAGATGGTAGTCTTTGAAAACATGATTGGATTGGACAGAGTAGATATAGAGTCAAAGGGTTGGATTCTCTCGCCCCGCCCTCCGCAAGAAAGTCACATGCGAGCCTCGTCAAATGGAAAAATTCATTTACCTCGGGCGGAATTCTCCGGTGGGTGGGCGAACGCGGGCGGAGAATCCCGCCCAATATTTCTGCTTGTGGGATAATCCAAAACTAGGAACCATAAATACAAGATAGTTACTAATAAATTCTCTTGGGAAAGAAGAAGAAATGTCAGAGGGTAGAACTCACTGCCTTAGGAAGTGATTGAGTAAATAGCTTAGATATTTTCAGGGCAACGCTAGGTGAAATATACGAGGAAAAACCCAAACCCACAACTATTACTATCGAGAAGGACAAGAGCAGCAGATACCTGGGAACCCCTCCACCTGGAGGTTCCCCTCCAAGTCACTCACCATCCTGACTTGGAAATATATCTCGCCGTTCCTTCACTGTCACTGGGGCAATATCCTGGAACTCCCTCCCTAACAGCACAGTGGGTGTACCTCAAGGACTGCAGCGGTTCAAGAAGGCAACTCACCACCGCTTTCTGAAGGGCAACTAGGGTTGGGCAATAAATGCTGGCCTAACCAGCGACATCCACATCCCGTAAATGAATTTTTAAAAAAGGAACAGTAAGATAATGCTCATAGGCTGAGATGAGGAAGATGGGAGGAGACCGGTGTGAAACATAAATACCAGCACAGAGTAGTTGGAACAAATGGATGGTTTCTGTGCTGCATATTCCTTGTAATTCTGCATTAGAATCACTTATTCATTACCAAATTTAGAGAAAAAGAATTTTTCGCCAGTAAGCATCACCTCTTGCCTAAAAAAAAGGGGAAAGATAAATCTCAGTCGATGCTCTGGTATCTGCCTGCTATATTCAGGTGGCGCAATATGATTGGCTGTTGTGATTGGAATCCTTCCAGCTGTGAGAGATGATGGGAATGCAGCCTCAGAACTTTGGTGAGGTCAGATGAGATCCTCTGCTGCACTTCCACTGATGGCTGAACAAGTCAGTTCCGGAAAGAAAGTCTGTCAAATAAGCCACAAATGAAACTGTCCCTTGCCACTGGTGTGGGATGCCTTGTTTGCAGAGCTGCTTCAGAGCTTCTGAAACCACATGTCGTCATGGTGACAAACACCTGCCCGCAGCTGGTGATGCATTGATCACCAATTAGTTTCCCACTTGTCATGATTGATATTGAGGGTTTTTAATGTCTCCTTTGACAGAATCCAAGACCAGAGCTTTGGGTAACCACCTGGTCTCCTGGCACGGTTTATCTCCCCGTATCGCATATCCTTGCCGATGCTTCAACTTCGACCCTGCACACGTGCCCAAGCCAGGGGAGTCTTTGTTGCTTGATTAGACCTAGAGGGTTTGCCCTATAAAGGACTTCTTCATTTGTGGCTTTGTCTTTTCCTATGCGGCAAGAATGCATCTGAGGCACACTCAGGCAATGAATTATTTATGGATGAATAAAGCTGACACATCTAAATACAGGAACATTTAAATGGTATATCTGCCCAATCATTAGACATCCAAAATAAATCTGGAACAATGTTCAAACTATGGTCCATGTGTCATATATAGATGGAAAGCCTGGTAATGCAGCCCATTGAGGCAAGCTAACTCAATTTCTATCCATTTTTATTTCTCATTTATAGGTCTGTTCATGTTGACGCTGATTTAAAAAGAAAATCTTTCATGGGATGTGGGTGTCGTTGGCTGGGCCAGCATTTATTGCCCATTCCTAATTGAGTGGACATTTAAGAGTCATCGCATTGCTGTGGATCTGAAGTCATGTGTAGGCCAGATCAGGTAAAGACGGCAGATTTCCTTCCCTAAAGGACATTGGTGAACCAGATGGGTTTTTACGACAATCGACTATGGTTTCATTGTCATTAGACTTTTTATTCCAGATTTTTATTTAATTAAAATTTCACAATCTGCCATGGTGGTGCAATTCAAACCCAGGTCTCCACGGCATTTCTCTAGATCTATGGATTACCTTTCCAGTGATAATACCACTGCGCCACTATGCAGGTGTTTGCCAAGAGATTTGGAAAGGGCCACTTTTAAACATGGGCAGGCTTCTCCCTTTGCAGGACTGAATTGCAGTTGATTTGCACTCAGGCTGGGAGCACAAATCAGGAAGCGATTCTCAATCCTTCGGTGAGGAAATCCCGTTGTCGGGTCCCCACTTCATGGTTGAGTGATTTTGAAGTGGTCAGCTGGAAATTGACAGCACTTAACTCTCTTTGAAGTGGTTGATGTTTATAAACATTGTGGTTAGAACACTTCAGAGTTACTCAACCATGAAGGAAGAAGAATGAAGCAAAACTGACAGTTGTGTGTATCTGGAGGCTGTCAGTCACAGCCCAGTAAGAGAAATGAATGAATGGCTTCCAGCTCAAAGATCTGAGGAGTTTAAACACAGCTCACTTCTCTTTCCAAGAATTGACACATGGTGCTTCCTGTGTCTGAGCCAACAGGTGTTTGGCCAGGTGAGTGTTACAACAGTAATTATCTTCATTGCCTCTGTCTGGATTGCTCTCTAGCTTCCGGTTCACTTTTCTGGGGGGCTTCCTGACAGGGGTCTCTTTTCGGGGGGGGCTTCTTTATTTAGGGGGTCTTTGGGGGGCCTCTTTATTTAGAGGTCTCTAGGAGGGATGTATGGTGGGGGTGGGCAGGTCTTGGATTGTGGGCAACTCTCTTAAGGAATTACTCTCTTGGTGCACTGCAAAGTCAATAGTGCCAGGTACATGTTTGCCTATAGCTGTAGTAATCCTCACCCACATAATCCTGGCCCAGGACCGGAGAACCATGGGGGCCTGGAGAATATGGTGCCCAGTTCGCGAAGTGGATGTGAATGGGTCATTAATATCTATTTACACCCTCCTGCTGGTGTGGGGCACGAACCCCAATCTCACCGCCAGCGAGTGGGGGGGGGGGGGGGGGGGGGGGGGGGGGAGGGGGGGAAGGGGAGGGGCGGAGCATCAGAAACATGTCGCTTCCCACCCCCGATTTTCTTCACTAACCCGGGATTCTCCATCTCACCTCCACTACCGACGCCGCGAGATGGAAAATTCAGTCCATGGTCTCATTGGTGGATGAATCCGAAACCAGAATAAGAATTTTCAGCAAGTCAGACAGCAGCTGGAGGGAGAAATACACACTCAATACCTTGAGATGAATGCATTATTAATAAGAACATTGATCTCAGTAATAAATGTGGGCCACCGTGTTCTATTTTATTAAAGTAAGCAGTCTATAACGATAAAACAGCCTGAACACTCTTAATTTGATATTGTGGTGCAGTGGTAGCGTGCCTACCTCTCGACCAGAAGCTTTGGGTTCAAGTCGCACTTCAGGACTTGATGGCCATGGAAGGTGTATCCATAATGCAGCCAAACAGGTTGATTATTAGGTTGTGAATCCTTACAAGGTGGCAGGTGGTAAGAGCGGGAGAGTTTCCTGGCCAGCTGAACTGAAGAAAGCAATAACAAATCACTGCAGTACTTTGCCGAGTATGATCATGGATATATCCAATGGAAATCCACAGTTTCCAACATCCTCTGAGGGGCATGGTGAGGAGGAGGACGACTCATTCAGAACAAAAGCTGCACAGAGTGGGATTTCAGTTCCGGGGTCGTGACCCCAACATCTCTTCTTCATCCTGACCTCTTACTTATGAAACAACGGGCATCTGACTCAATTTTTGAATAAATGTGCTAATTGAAGAAGAGGAGTTATGTCCACTACCCAATTAGCAGCAGTGGATGGGGCACTGCATATTTACCAGCAGTGAATTGTGGCAAGGAGGTGGGACCAGTTTGAGAGCGGGCCCGATTTATAGGATGATCACTGAGGCTACTGTTAGTCAACATTATGGAGGCTGAGGCAGAGCAGTGGGCAGTGGAAGAAGTGAGGGAATTGAACACAAAGACATCCCTCTGGTTTTTGCATGAGTCTCTTTGGGTCATGCTGATAGTGGTGATAGACCTTAGGAGCATTTTCTTTCCTTGCCAGTGGTCACAAGGATCCTCCCTAGCAGGCCAAGAGGTCATGGTTTGAATTTGCCAGTGAGGTCAGCAGTAGAGGAATGAGTGCAGAGGATATGGGTTCAGTGTCGGAAGCACTTCAATGACTTGACCAGGTCTGACAGGGTGAGTGATGTAGGCAAGCCACCCATTCAGCAGTCATGAGAGGACCAGAGAGAGTGACATCCCATGGGCTCATACAAGACCGATTAACAGTCAAAGGGGTTGACATGGAGCTTCGTAGACCCATAGCATAGGTAAGAAGTAGTACCCAGGGGCTTCTGGTAGGAGGCTACAGTGCAGTCCGTGTTGGTATCAGCAAGTGAAAGGCTACAGGTGGATAGAGAGGCATTCACCTTGCCGGCCAAACAGGAAATTAACCTCTGCCAGATGGAGAGGCACATTTGGAAACAGAACAAGTTGTAGCTGACAATCGTTACTCATTTTGAGGAGTGGGTACTTCAAGTGACCAGAATACTTATCTGCTGGTACTCAGGAGATGGAGAAATGGGGGCGCACCGCAGACAGCATGAGGACATTGCCAGGTTCAGGGGATGTATGCAGGGTGCTGCAATGCAACCTTGTCATTACAGAAGCTGTCACGTCCTCAGGTCAAAAAGCAATAGCCCATTTCAAGCATTGATACCGCCCAGGTGTTTTGAGAATTTGAGAACCTCTCTGTGGTCAATAGAGTAGGCAGCACATTCCAGTTGAAACTGAATAGCATGTGTGTGAATCTGTATTGCTGGAGGCTAGAATACAGCTAGCGAAGAGATGGGAACCAAACACAAACTGCTGGGGTACACAAAAGAAGGTAATGCAAGCTGAGAGGCAGCCATTGGCACCAATGCATTGAGTAACCTCAAGAAACCAGTCTTTTTGTTGTGGGCTATAGAACAGGATGAAGTGTTAAAACAAGCTCAGGAACACAAGAAAGAGGAGCAGGAATACACCAGGTAGCCCATTGAGCCTACTCCACCATTCAATGCAATCATGATGACCTTGGATTTCAACTCCATTTTTCCACCTGCTCCCCATATCCTTTAATTCCCTGACCGACCAAAGGTCGGTCTATTCCAGCATTAAATATATTCAACCATGGAGCACCCTCAACCCTCTGGGGTAGAGAATGCCAAAGATTCATAACCCTTTGAGTGAAGAAATGTCTCCACCCCCACAAGCCAAAACGATGTGCAGGTTAGGTGGATTGACCATATCTTTTTATTAAAACAGTAAAAAATATATATACAAGGCCAAGCGGTACAAACACTAATTTTGTGTTGGAGAAGCAGGGCACCCTCCCCTCAGTACCAATGTACGGGGAGCGGGGGGGGGGGGGGGGTGGGGGTGGATACTCTGATTATTAAAACAGTTCACAACGCAGTTGTACAAAAAACAAACGGTGCAAGCACTAAACTTTGCGCTGGAGAGACCAGATACCCTCACCTCTGTACCAACAGAAGGGAAAGGAAGGGGATGGTGGGGAGAGAGGGGAAAGGAAGGTGGTGGGAGGGAGGGAGACGGGGTGTTGGTGGAGGGGGGGGCCCAATAGGACACTACGTGAGCTATCTACGGAGGCAGGAAAATAGAAGAACCTTCAATGACTATGTTCCAGATTCCGGGAGTCTCCCAAGGGGTGAGGGGCGGCACACTGTCAGGCACGAGTGAGCCCTACACCCCACTGCAGAAATCCTCATGATTAGCCATGCTAACTTGCCCCTTAATTGGAAAAATATATATAATTGGTTACTCTAAATTTATTTTTTAAACGAGCATTGACCAACGGAGAGCTGGGAGAAGAGAAACTGCCGAGGAAGGCGATTTCTGGGCATCCGGATGCAATGGCCCAGCCATTGGAGTTGGTTTTACAGGAGCAGGGCTTTGATGTTGGTAGACACAGCTTCATAGAGGATGCTCGAGTTGGTCCGGTGATCCTCCCATTTCATCCCCAAGATTCAGCTCAGGCACCACTAATGGAAGCTCTCAAGGAGTTGATCGACAGTCCAGGTTTCATTACAGTAGAGGGGCAGGGCAACTGGGACCGGAACTTACTGATTACCACACTTATCATTAAACATATAACTGCTGGATATTGCTGTCTGGTTTCTACTGTAATAATGGTGGACAGCTAGCCTTACATTGTCTTTACAGTAAAACCCAGCTAAAGGAGCCACAGTGCCTCTCATTTGTGACTTTGGCCCATATGGTGTCGGTACTGTTGATCGGACTGAAGCCAAGTTGCAGGGACACAGATAACAAGTGGCAAGAACATCGTTAATCTGAATTGCAGTAGACGGTTGCACCAGAACAACATTTCAATTTCAAATGCCTTGTTCTCTTTCCAAGTGTGATTGCCAATTTAATGGCAATTAGTATTGCATTCTGTGCAGTTTTATGCTAATGATCCACAGCAACTGGGAGTTGGGTTGTTACTGCCTCAAACCCATTTCAATTAGACCATTTGCAATCTGCAGACAGTGCAAACCTCCAACCTTTCAGAATAGGCTGGACTTAAGGTCAGGTCCCAGAACTGAAAGGACTGCTCTATCCCAGTTTAGTTACACCATACTAATTTGTAATTCATTCATGTAACTACTTAATGACAAGCAGACAGGTTGAGAGATGAGGAGGAATTCTCTCGGTATCATTCTTTCCAAGAGGAAATCTCTTCCAGCTGCTGCATGATCCTCTCTACAATCATTGTGTCTGTTCCTCAGGTTTTTGTATTGTTAACATGTTCAGTAATTAAAACAGACAAATGTGCAGTGTTAAAAGAACTCAAAAATTGCAGGTAACTTAAAGCATGTTATAAAGTTAATTGATGCTTCATTTTCTGCCACTTCTGTATGCTAATATTCACCTTCTACTTTCAGAGGGCGTTTAGTGATGAAAAAAATAATTGTTTTGGGTAAAAGGGCCAATCATCATTGCCATCAGCAGTTCAGTATCCACAGTGAGAACCCTCAGCTGTTGAGAATTTGGGATTTATTAATTATTCTTGAATGTACTTTCACTCATCAAGTAAATAAAAATACATTTAAAATGTCAGTATTTTCACGAGCTGAGAAACAGAAGTGCCAAAGCTGCCCACGATAGTAAACAGCCATTCAGTGTGATTTTCATGGGGTCACATCATTAATCGTCCTGGAGGCAGGTTCGCCATCTAATTATGGACAGTGGGTAGGCTTTTGGAACTGGAGGGCCAATCAACATCCGCCCATCTTGAAAGGAGCTTGCGATAGCAGGTAAGGAAAGAGAGGGAGCTTCGAGAGAGAGAGAGAGACGCACTCTGTCCAAAATTTTTAAATCTGAATTTAAAAATGGCCTTTGCAGCCAGGTGGTAGGGAATCATTCTGCAGGGTGGACTATGGCTGCTGCAACAGCCTAGCATTTAGAGACAGGCCTCCAGACGTGCCCAGAGTGCTCGCCTCTCAGCCTGTTGCTGAGGTTCTACCTCCCAGCAGCAAGTTGAAGGCTGGCTGGAAAATCTCAATTGGCCTCCTTTAATTGTCCTTAAGTAGCAGTAATGCGCCTGGTCAGCTCTCCGCCAGATGATGGCAGGTAGAAGTGCTGCTTCCCTCCCCGACCCTGCCACCACACAAATTGCCTGGAAATGGGATGCAGCCAAGGAACCACCATGCCTGATGGCGGGGCTATTTTTATCTCTCACCCGTCCCCTATCCTGGCCCAAGCGGCAACTGAAAATCTAGCCCATAGAGACCAAACCAGGAAACACGAAGGAGGAAACGTAAATGACAATTTGTGCAAAAAAAAATAGTGATTGGAAAATACAGATATGATTAAAGGGAAGAGATAAACGAGACAGAAAGACTCAAAATGTTTATTATTTAAATGTTTAAGTTAAGTTATTTTAATGCTCATCCAAATTAATTTAATGTTTAAAAAAAATTTTTTTAATTTAGAAATTAGTTTTCTTCCAAGGGATTGAATTTCACTTACCGCTTCCTTCCCCCCCAGAGTGGCAGCCAGTTGAGGGGGCCGTGAAATTGGGTGCCATGGTCCCGTGACGCTATGCTCTCTGTCTACCTACTTCTGGTGCTATTTTACCCGTGACAAGGAATGCATCAGGTAGTCTGCCTGCCCTTGGGTCAGTTGAGGTCATTAAGTGGTATGGTGAGGGCATGATGGAGTTGTGACTGGATGAGTAATACAGAGAACCAGGATAATGCTCTTGGGACAAGGGTTCGAATCCCACCACGGCTGATAGTTACATTTAGTTGACTCTTAAATGCTTTCTGAAATGGCCTAGCAAGCCACTCAGTTCAAGGGCACTTAGGGATGGGCAATAAATGCTCACCAGCTAGTGATGCCCACATCCCATGAATTAATTTCAAAACCATTGCCAGCAGTGGGTGATGTTTGGCATTTGGCACTGGTGTAGGTTAACATGAATGAGTCCTTCCTGTTCAGGCATTCTGTGTCCAACAGAGGTTCTCTCCGAGGTCTCCAAAGGTTCCCTTCACTCTCTCAGCCAGCCAAATGCAGGGCCTCACCCCTTCACTGGGGCCCAGCAAAACCCCAAACCCACCTGCATGCACATTAATCTGGCTCCTTTCCACTAGTCACTGCCTGCCAATCGAAAAAAGACCCATTTATTCCAACTTTTTGCTTCCTGTCTGCCAACCAGCTTTCTATCCATCACAATCCAGTACCCACAGTCCCATGTTCTTTAACTTTACAAAGTAATGCTATGTGAGACCTTGGAGCCCATCAATAGCCACTGCTCTCAATGTGCCAGTTACATAGAAATGTATGTATGAAATGGAAGCAGGAGGAGGCCATTCAGCCCTTCAAGCCTGTTCCGCCATTCATTCTGATCATGGCTGATCATCAAGTTCAATACCATGATCCTGCCTTTCCCCAGTATCTCTTGATCCTTTTACCCCCAAGAGGTATATCTAATTCCTTCTTGAAATTACACAATGTTTTTGCTTCAACTACTTTTTGTGGCAGTGAATTCCACAGATTCACTACTCTCTGGCTGGAGAGACTTCTCCTCAGTCCTAAAAGGTTTGTCCCTTATCCTCAAGCTATAACCTCGAGTTCTGGACTCCTGCCCATTGGGAACATTCTTTCTGAATCTACCTGGTCTAATCCTGTTAGAATTTTATACGTTTCTATGAGATCCCCCTCAGTCTTCTAAACTCCAATGAATATAATCCTAACCAACTTAGTCTCCACTCATATGAAAGTCCTACCATCCCAGGAATCAGTCTGGTAAACCTACGCTACACTCCCTCCATAACAAGCACATCCTTCCTCAGATAAGGACACCAAAACTGCTCCAGATGTGGCCTCACCAATGCCCTATTCAATTGTGGTAAAACATCTCTATTCCTATACTCAAGTCCTCTCACTATGAAGGCCAACATCCCTATTTGCCTTTTTTACTACCTGCTGTAACGCGTGCTTTCTTTCAGCGACTGATGCTGGAGGACACCAAAGTCTCGCTGTGTATCCATCTCTCTCAATTTATACCCATTCAAATAATAACCTGCTTTCCTATTTTTGCGACCAAAGTGCTTAACCTCACATTTACTCACATTATACTGCATCAGCCATCCGTATGCCCACTCACTCAGCCTGTCCAAATCCCGCTGAAGCATCTCTGTATGCTCCTCACAGTTCACCTTCCCACCCAACTTTGTACCATCTGCAAATTTGGAAATACTACCTTTAGCTCCCTCATCCAAATCATTAATATATAATGTGAACAGTTGGGGTATGGCACAGATCCCTGTCGTACCCCACTAGTCACTGCCTGCCAATCGAATAAAGACCCATTTATTCCAACATTTTGCTTCCTGTCTGCCAACCAGCTTACTATCCATCATAATCGAGTACGCACAGTCCCATGCTCTTTAACTTTACAAAGTAATGCTATGTGAGACCTTGTCAAAGGCCTTTTAAAGTCTAAATACACTACATCCACTGGGTCTCCCTGGTCAACTCTACTAATTACATCTTGAAAGAATTCCAGTGGATTTGTCAAGCATGGTTTCCCTTTCAAAAATCCATGCTGACTTTGTCTAATTACACCACTGCTTTCCAAATGCTGTGCTATGAAATCCTTGATAATGGACTCTCGCAACTTCCCTATCACTGACGTATGTTTCACTGGTCTATAGCTCTCTGTTTTCTCTCTACCTCCCTTTTCGAATAGCAGGGTTATTAGCTACCCTCCAATTTGTAGGAACCACTCCAGAGTCCCAAAAAGCTTGGAAAATGACCGCCTATGGATCTACTATTTCTAGTGCTACTGTTTTTTAATAAGGGGCATGTCTCAACTAACACACACGTCTTTTGGGTCTCTGCTCTCCTCTCCCCTCTCTTCCATCTACTTTCCTCCTCTTTCCTTCTTCCTCCTCTTCTTCCATTGTTCCTTCCTCCTTTCCTTCTCTCCTTCCCCGACCTGGTCAATGTCACCTCACACACCATGGGCTCAGTTCTCCCATCGGGAGTGTAAATGCCAATGCCGGAGTGAAAACCGGAGTGTTTCACTCCGCCGTTGGAGCCCGCTCCCAGCCCCCTATTCTCCCGCCCCCGGGGGGCTAGGAGCGGCATTGTGTCATTGACGCGCGCCGGGCATTGGCGCCGCATAAAAGTGGCGCCGCGTAAATGATGCGGCCGGCGCCACATAACTGGCGTCACCCGCGCATGCGTGGTTGCCGTCCTCCCTGAGGCCGCCCCGCAAGACGACGTCGGATGGATCTTGAGGGGTAGCGGAGGAAAGGAGTCCTCCTTCAGAGAGGCCGGCCCGCCGATCAGTGGGCACCGATCGCGGGCCAGACCCCATTTGAGGCCCCTCCCCCCGGTGCAGGAACCCCCCCCACAGGCCGCCCCCCCCCCAGCGTTCCCGCGCTGTCCCCGCCGGCAGCAACCAGGTGTGGACGGCGGTGGTGGGAACCCGTCGTATTGGGCGAGCCAGAGAATCGCCGCTTGCCCGTTGCAAACGGCGATTCTCCCAGCGGCCAGCCGTGATTCTCGCCACGCCGGTTTGGGGGGGGTGGGAGAATCACGTGCGGGCGTCGGGGCGGCGTGGCGGGACACGCGCGACGCCCCGGCGATTCTCCCACCCGGCGTGGGGGGGGGGGGGGAATTCCGCCCCACGTCTTCGCTTTTTGAGGGGTCCAGACTGCCTGTTTTTATCCCCTTTCCTTCACACCCTTTTGCCATTTCCTCTGGCTTTCTGCCAATGATGCCTCAGGAGGGGGTCTCAACAGCCAATGGTCTGGTTGATGAGTGTTTGACACCTCAGGTGTTCCATCTCTGGTGGTGTGGGCTGCATATAATCTGTTCCCATGTAAGGTAATAGTAGAAACTTTGGGTGACGGAAAGTCTGGCTCAATCTGACCTGTGCATATCAATAGGGTGCAATGATCTCCCTGATGGGTGATTGATGGGGCGGTTTGTGTGTAGGTTGTGTTTTTGACTTTGGTCAAGTCTGAATTCCAACAGCCTGCCTGAGGTTTGACTGCAGTATGATTTTAAAATGCCCAGTTCTTTAAATTAGGATATCCAATTTAAAAGGGTGAATTCTTTAATTTAAAATGCCCAATTTTAATCGGGCCGAAATCTAGGCCTGGCTAGTTTACCACAGAAGCAATGTATTAATTTAGTTCCTTAGCCATTTCCTTGTTCCCCGTTAGTGAATTTCCCCGTTTCTGTCAGGTCTATTGCTTTTTCTTGCTAATTTGTATGCCTCTTCTTTGAATCTAATACTATCTCTAATTTCCCTTGTAAGTCGTGGTTTGGCCATGGTCCCCTTACTACTCTTGTGCCAAATAGGAATAAACAACTTATGGAGTTCACCCATTCATTCCTCGAGTCCCTGCCATTGCCTGTCCACTGTCCATCCTTTCAGTAATGTTTCCCAGTCCACCATAGTCAACTCATGCCTCATACCATCATAGTTACCTTTATTAAGATTCAGCACCCTAGCCTTAGAATCAACTACCTCACGATCCACCATGATAAAGAATTCTATCGTATTATGGTCCCTCATCGCCAGTTGGCCCAGGGAACTGCCAAACATATGATTTGTTGGCAGTTCTCAAACTTCCTTCCAGACGGGGGTGGAAGTCTTGCCCTGAACCAATTAATGGCCATTAAAGTGCTGTGAGGAAATCCAACCAAGCTGAGGAGGGCTTGCCCCTGACTTTTCAACTGGATAGCAGAGTGGCTGGAAGGTGCTGAGACCACCACCTCTGTATAAAATTCCAGCCTATACCTAGAAAGTGGATTGTTTTCAGGGCTGTAGAGGATGTCTAAAAGTAATTATCACTTAATATGCTGATAAAATCTTACATACCCCTGAATGTAACAGCCCCAACTATTTTATCTATCCTTAGAACAAACTAATTGGCAGTTTATCTATCTTTAGAAAAGACTAATTGGCAGTTTCCCTACGTTCACGCCATTGCTTCATTTCAATATCAAATTGGTCAGTGAGGACATTGCATCTTGTGGAGGAGCATGGTGTATCTACAGCAATGTATGGATTTGTGCATTTAGTTGCAGCAGATGCTGCCAGATTAACTCTGCAGTAGCTGTCAGATACTCTCAGTTATTGTTGCAGCAAACCAGGCTGTTATGTTTCTGACATTGTATTCTAAAATACGGTATGAATTTGGAAATTAAAGTAAAATGAATTCAGGTCAGTTTCAAACCACACATGTACAAGTAGGCAAGATAAAATGACCGAAAACTTGAAGCAGGAATTGAAGGCTAGCCATAACAATGGCAAATTTAGCTAATGGGATTGTTCTGTTTATGCAATATTACTTGAGGCTGGATTGCTCTTAATGCATAAAATGTTTGAATATCAATATCTGAGAACATGAATATTTTAATAGCTTCCTTAACACTGGTCCTGAAAAATAGCAGTTGCTAAACCATTGTTACTTACTACAGTTAGCAGACCCAAGCGCCTGCTAATAGGGGCAACATGTCTGATTTTTGATTGGTGCTAATCGGCACTAATGTTTTCATTGGGAATCTAGATTTGATACTTAACTGAGCCAACAGTATGAAGGAGTGTAAACATACAGAGGCCAAAGCGTAACAGGAGAGCACTAGTTTAGGCCTTCAGGTTGTTATGACCAGGTGCAAGCACTCCTCTTTTTCCCATTCCCAGTTGATTGTAACAGTAGTTTGTTGAAATTTATAAGGATGGATGTGTATATTCAATATTAACATGCTGAGTTCAAAAAACCCAGTCTCACAGACATTCTTGAGATTAAGCATTTAGCTTTTATCATGTTAACTAAAACCCCAAAATAAAGATATTAATATATTTGATACGGTTAAGACACATCCTGACTTTTGCAGCGCACACACTCAAAACACACACATACATGGGCAATTGTGCGATCAATTCCAGCCCCACTTGTCCCCGAGTCACAACACAAGTGAATTAACCAATAATTCTTATAAAAATGCTCGAAGGTTTTGGCCCTTGGCTACCCAATAACTACAGTCACCTGGTTTGTAGGTTTAAACACAATTACTGATTATTTATAACAAGAATGAAGTAAATGAAATGTGTAGTAATTACAGTTGGTTCACGATTAACTAATACCTAAATCCCACTTTAACTTGCTCCCACCCTCTATTCGCACACACACACACAAGATAGATAAACACAGAGGGGTGGAAAGGGGTAAAAATCGTAAGTGAAAGGAAAACCAATCTTGGTTTCAGATGATTTTTTTTAGCACACTTTCTTCACAGTAGGCCTGCAGATTAAAGTAATTGGTTTGCAGACTGTAATTGTAGCATTCACAAAATCTGTGACCAAAGGTCAACCAACAACAACTTACATGTTGCATTCATGAATATTTGATTGTTCTGTCACAAAATAGGGATGAGCACAGTGTACATATGAAAGAACTTGAATCATCCCTGTTGATTCAGCTCCCTTGCAATTCGCAATTTGCACAATGACAGAGTCCCTTTAAATTTAATCTTCACGAACTATTACTCATGGAAACAGCTTATTTCTAGCAAGAAAGAAAGGAAGGCATTTGTAGCAATGTACAAGTTTTATAAATCAGATGCACTCAAATCAAGCACTACAATTCCTATGTCTTTATCTCTGTATTAATCCCCACGAGGCCCATGGGGAAACCGTGATTGAGCTCCCCGTTGTGTCTCGTGGAATATGAGTTTCCCCGCTAGTAGGCAGAGACCCACTCAGCTGGGGTTCGTAAGAATTGAGTGTAAAGGCAGGGGCAGGGTCCGACCTGTTGGCTGTCCCAACGGTATTGTGTTGTGTAAATAGTTTGCTGCCATAGACAGACTTTATGTGATTTTGATTAATACCTACATTGTCTTACCACTGGCTTCCTGGGTCTTAATACTGGTGGGGTACTCATCACGGGGCCGCTGGAAAGGAGCACATGGACATTCTATAGGGGGCCCACAGACGGTTTTCCCAGGTAGGCAACCACCTGAAGAGAGGCAAGTGTGCATTCCAAGCAAAGGCTGTGACATATTGGGGTACAGGTGGATAAGGACAGCTGTGGATGAGAAGGTTCTGGCCATAAAAGGGGCCCAACTCCACAAAATATCTTGTAATTGCG
This sequence comes from Scyliorhinus torazame, assembly GCF_047496885.1. Classification (NCBI taxonomy): domain Eukaryota; kingdom Metazoa; phylum Chordata; class Chondrichthyes; order Carcharhiniformes; family Scyliorhinidae; genus Scyliorhinus; species Scyliorhinus torazame. Next base: position 277,680,959 of record NC_092713.1, on the reverse strand, counting down.
ATAATTTCTGGGTCATGTAAATTATTACCGGCTGTTTATTCTAAACTTTACCACCCTGTTGCCATCCCTTCACAGATGTGGGTCTGGGGTGCTCCACAGGAGGACGAGTTCACAGGAGTGAAGAGGCGGTTGTCATTCTCTCAGCTGCTCACCCACTATGATTCAGCTCGGCCGAAAGTCCTCACTTACGACGCCTCACCTAACGCCATCTCCTAGCGCAGACACATTGATGGGACAATGGCACAGAACACCCCATCATATTCGCATTCAGAACTCTGGCAGGTGCAGAGCACTGCTATGCCCAGATAGAAAAATAAAGATTGGCGGTGATATTCACCATGAACAAATTTCATCAGTATGTTTACGGTTAACACTTTTTTTATAATCACTGGCGATGAACCACTGCTGAGTCTCTTTGAGTAGGACACTGGGATGCCCCCCCCCCCTCCCACAGCCTCGGCCCTGATCTAGAGCTGGACATTTTTGCTGGTGGCATAAGAATATACTTCTCGACATCGCTCTGGGGTCCAGATAGCCCATGTCAATGCCTTCAGTCATCTTCCACTGCCTGTGAGCCCCTCCAGCTCCACCAGTGACAGACAAAGTTGTGGTGACTTTAACCTTTATGGACATTCTGCCAGTAACAGGCGTACAGATACGTGCATAGACACAGAAAATCCCACAATGGCGAAGCTCCGCCATATGTTACTGCATGGCAGATTGCAGGGGACCCTCTCCAGCAGCCCTACAGCCCGATGTCGAAAAGCAGCAAGAGCTGAGTGTTGAAGACGTCACCCTCCTGTGGAGAGCATGTGTGGTCATCCCGCAACCAGGCCAGGAATTGATCCTGTAGGACTTGCACAGTTGTCACCAGGGATTTCAAAAATTAAGATACTGGCTTGGTGGCCAGTGATCGATGGGGACATCAAACAAGTCATGCAATGGTGCCAGGAGCACCAGAAGCTCTCACCTTTGGCCTCTCCTCACCACGAGGAATGGGCAGGATGCCCCTGGGTAAGGCTACATGTGGACTTGGCTGGGCCTTTCATGGGGTCCATATTTCTCATCCTTGTGGACACCAATTCTAAGTGGCTCGTCATTTTTAAGATGGCTTCAGCACATCCTAAGTGGCTTGTCATTTTTAAAATGGCTCCAGCACATCAAAGGTCTCCATTGAGAAATTAAGGTGCTCATTCAGCATCTACAGAATTACTGAAGTGCTCATCACCAATAACGGGTCGCCGTTCACAAGCGAGGAGTTCTCCACGTTTGCAAGTATGAACAGAATCAGTCAGGTACTACCCATCATCTAGTGGCCTGGCCGAAAGGGTGGTCCAAACATTTAAGAGGTGTACGGGGAAGCAGACCACGGGCTCCCTGGCCACGTGACTGGCGAGATTCCTTTTCAACTTTAGGACTACACCCCATGTCACAACAGGCGTAGTACCAGTAGAGCTGTGGATGGGCCGATGCCTCAGAACCCAATTAAGCCTGACTATCCCAAACCTGGGAAGGAAATTTAAGCTGCAGCAAGATTCGCAGCAAAAGTATCATGATCACAGGATGCCAGGGCGGGACCTACAACTGGGGTCCGCTTTTGCATCCGCAACTTAGAAGATCCCCGGGATTGCATTGGAACAAACAGGGCCCATATCTTACAATGTTAAGGTCCAAGGGAAAACTTTGCGCAAACACGTTGGCCACCTGAAAAAGCGACAGCCCACACTAGTGGACACCCGGCCAGGGATGTCGGTACCTCCATCTCCCCGGCAACCACTCCTTAGCCAATACATGCAACCCACCGTGGCCCAGTAGCCGAACTATCAAGACTCAGAAATGGTCACGGAAGCGCCTGCACTGATGGACAACGTCTCTGGAGCCGAGGTCTCAGCAATACCCTCTGGAGATCGTCTGGTTATAGATGGTCTACCAACTGTTACATGCCACCTGACCCAGACCCACCACTGTCAGAAGCACAGTCACGTGTGACGCGGCACAGAAAGTCTCCTCAGTTGGTTGCAGAGGGGAGCATTTGGACTAGGATGTTGGGGGGGAAGGGTGTAATAACTCCCATGACGCCCACGGATATACCATGATTGATCTCCACATGGGGTTCGTGAAATACGAGCTTCCCCGCTCATGGGCGGAGACGCACCCAGCTGGAGCTCGTAAGAATCGAGAATAAAGGCCGGCCTGGATAGGGACCGGCTTGTTGGTTGTTCCATCCTGACTGTGTTGTGTAAATAATTTGCTGCCCTGAGCAGACCATATGTGACTTTGACTAAAATCTGTGTTACTCTTACCGCTGGTTTCCTGGGTCTGAATAATCACCAATGATTTTGGGCGGGATTTTACTAACTACACCGCTGCGTGTTTCCCTCGCCAGTAGATCTATTGGTCCTGCCGTTGTCGACGGGATTTTCCATTGACAGCATCCCTCGTCACCGGGGAACCCATGCGCCGGCATGGGACCGGAATTACCCGCCGACGTGAACAGCCGCTGAATCCCGCCCATTATTCCTTTATTGCAATCGGTTTCAGTGTCAATTTTTCCAAGTTGCAGTGTAGCCCCACCATGGATTTAACTATGGATCAAGACCTGACTCGAATCACCACCTCCAGGACTGACTTGAAAAACAAACAGGTCTTCTTTCCCGTCTCCTATTCCCCTTTTATGTTGTACGTTTACAAATGTTTCATAGGAAATCTGTGAATTTAAGTATGAAAAGATACCCACAGAAAACATGGTATTTGAGAATGCTTCTATGACCTGTCACTCCTGGTGAGAGCTTTTATTGTAGTTGTTTATTCCCTCCTCAAATGGAAGGTTGGCTAAAGGCACAGTGAGAAATACAAAACATACTTTTATAACCTGTTTCTCCTGGTTCAGAAACCTGGTACACTTAGGAGGTGTACAACTGATTAATGAATCGCAATTAGTCGGTTGAGATATATTTGTGCATTTCCTTTAATCCCTTTGCAGGTATGTTTCCCAGGTTTCAAATCACAGAAATTCTGAGTATTAACAGCAGCAAAACCAACCAGATTTTCAAATGACTGAGTGAACTTATGGGCTTCTTTCACCTCACTGCTGGTTATAAAAATGTTCTGCTTTGCATTTATATGACTGTTAAATGAACCATCCAAATCCATTTCACAATCTGTTTGAAAAAACCATTAGTGCTTATTTCCTAGGGATGGAATTTGTACACTTTCGAATTTACCATTTCGAATTATTCCATTTCTTATAATCTCAAAATGTACCTTCTCTCAGCCTGTGAATGTAATTTATGTCATGTTCCCTGTCCAAGTGTCATTCTACGTTTTTGTTTCACTTCCAAACGTTTAACTTTGTGCATTCTCCCATTGTCTTAATTCTGTTCACTAAGCCTTCACAGAATCCATCACCTCACAGAATTCATCACCAAAGATCAGCCAGCAACAAATTACAGGTCACACTCCTGGGCAATTGGTTGTTTTCTCACAAAGAATTGTTTGAGAATGTGTTATACTTTAAGTATTGTGCTTTACAAAACAAAGTGAGTTTAATAGATTTTCTGCCCCAAATCCACCAGAACAGAACAATCCCCACATCATTTGAGAAGAGCAGGTTGGTTTGTTTAAACTCTGCAAAGAGGAGGTGAGAAGGAGCAAACTTCATGAACATGTCTACTGACCAGTGCAGCTAGGTGAAGCCATGAATAGGCTCACAGTAGCATTTTTGATTTGCTGAAATGGGGGAATTGAGTAGAAGAGTGAGGAAACGATTAATGCGTCTATAAAATACAGAATACTGTGTGCTGTTTTTACAACCCTTCCATTATAAAACACACACTGAAACAGCATTCAGCACAGATTGACCAGGATAAAGGCAGTGACTGAAACCTGTAACCACGAAGAGAGATTTGAAATATGGTGACAATGTCCACCGGAATAGAGAAATCTAAGAGGAAATTTAATGGAGGTTGTTTTAAAGATTACGATAATGAGAACAGGGAAAAAATATTTCCTCTGGATATATGACAAGGAGTTATCAATTATTACATTTATTTAAATGTGAAGGGAGATGAGAAGAAGGTTCCTTGCATAGAGGGGTCCCAGGGCATCGATGCACAGTGGCAGCCGTGTGTACCATATACAAGATGCACGGCAGCAACTCACCAAGGCTCCTTCGTCAAACCTGTGATTTCTAACACCTAGCAGGATAAGAGCAGCAGATGACTGGGAACAACACCACCTGCAAATTCCCCTCCAAGCCTACTAATGTAATTTAAAATAGTTTTCTAGTTCTCCAGCGAGTTAAATGAAGGTTAGATTTGATTACATCTGTTACTCTGTACATTCACTTAGAACCATAGAATTCCTACAGCGCAGAAGGAGGCCATTCGGCCCATCGAGTCTGCAGCCACCCTCCGAAAGAGCACCCCACTCAGGCCCACTCCCCCACCCCATCACCACATCCCCACCCAAATTGCACATCTTTGGACACTGGGGGCTAATTTTGTTAGCATGGCCTATCCACCTAACCTGCACATCTTTGGACTGTGGGAGGAAACCGGAGCACCCAAAGAAACCCCGTATCGACACGGGGAGAATGTGCAAACTCCACAAGACTAGTATTGAACTTGGGTACTGTGAGGCAGCAGTGCTAACCACTGTGCCACCCTATAGACTTGCTGTCTATAATTCATATCTTACCTTTTCTCTATGGGTTGTTGAAGTCCCCCTTTCGAAAGACTGAAGAAGCAGATATCTGAAGGCTCATATGAAACTTTAGTTAAAATCCTGGTTGTAATATTGTTTAATTAGATATTAGGCACCAGGGACACACTTTTGAATGCAGAGGTTTTTTTTTGTTATTCATTTAAGGGATGTGAGCTTCGCTGGCTGGGTCAGCATTTATTAACCATTCCTAACTGCCCATGAGAAGGAAATTGTGAGCTGCCTTCTTGAACCGCTGCAGTCCATGTGGAGTAGGTAAATTAACAGTGCTGTTAGGGAGGAAATGTCAGGGATTTGGCCCAGTGATGGTAATGGAACTGCAATATATTTCCTAATCAGGACGCTGTGTAGTGTGGGCAGGAACTTGCAGGTGGTCGTGTTCCCATGTATCTGCCGTTCGTGTCCTTCTAGGTGTTAGAGGTCACGTGTTTGGTAGTTGCTATCGAAGGAGACTTGGTGAGTTCCTGCAGGACATCATAGAGATGGTACACACTGCAACCATTATATGTTGTTGGTAAACGGAGTGAATGTTGAAGATGATGGATCGGCTGCCATTCAAACAGGATGCTCTGTTCTGGATGGTATTGAGCTTCTGAAGTGTTGTTGGAGCTGCTCCCATCCAGGCAAGTGGAGTGTATTACATCACACTCCTCACTTGTGCCTTGTAGAAGGTGGACAGGTTTTGGGGAGTCAGGAAGTGAGTTATTCACTGCAGAATTCCAAGCTCTGACCTGCTCTTGTAGACAAAGTATTTATATGGTTTGTCCAGTTCAGTTTCTGATGCATGGTGACTCCCAAGATGTTGATAGTGGGGCATTCAGCTATGGTAATGTCATTGAATGTCAAGCGGAGATGGTTATATTCCCCCTTGTTGGAGATAGTTATTGCATGGCATCTGTATGGCATGAATGATCCTTGCCACTTATCAGCCCAAGCCTGAATGTTGCCAGGTCTTGCTTCTTGTGGACATGGATTGCTTCTGAGGAGTAGTGAATGGTATTGAAAATTGTGCAATCATTAGCAAATATCCTCACTTCCAACCTTTATGAAAGTCATTGAAGCAGCTGAAGATGGTTGGGCCTAGGACACTACCCTGAGGGACTCCTGCAGCTGATGTTCTGGGTGTGAGATGATTGACCCCCAACGATCACAACCATCTTCCTTTGTGCTAGATATGACCCCAATACGTTTTCCCGCTGATTCCTATTGACGATAGCTTTGATGAGGCTCCTTGATGCCACACTTCTCATAGAATTTACAGTGCAGAAGGAGTCCATTCGGCCCATCGAATCTGCACCAGCTCTTGGAAAGAGCACCCCACTTAAGCCCATGCCACCACCCTATCCCCGTAACCCAGTAACCCCAACTAACCTTTTTTGGACGCTAAGATCAATTTATCAGGCCAATCCATCTAACCTGCACATCTTTGGTCTGTGGGAGGAAACCGGAGCACACCCCCGGAGGAAACCCACACACACACGGGGAGAACGTGCAGACTCCGCACACACAGTGACCCACGCCGGGAATTGAACCTGGGACCCTGGAGCTGTGAAGCAACTGTGCTACCACTGTGCTACCATGAGATCAGGATGTGAGTGGCCCTTGCGGAACCGAACTTGCCTGCCCATGAGCAGTTTATTGCTGAGTAAGTGCCGCTTGATAGAATTATCAATGACTCCTTCCACCATTTTGCTGATGATCAAGAGGAGACTGATGGGTGGTAATTAGCCATAGGGATTTTGTCGTATTTTTTGTGGACATGACATACCTGGGCAATGCTCCACATTTCCGGGTCAATGCCAGTGTTGTAACTGTACAGGAAAAGCTTGGCTAGAGGCATGGCAAATTTTGGAATAAGCCTTAGGTATTATTGTCAGGGCTGATAGCCTTTTCAGTATCGAGCTTCTTCTATAATTTCTTGATGTCATGTGGATTAAATCAAACTTGCTGAAGACTGGCATCTGTGATGTTCAGGAGGTGGCTGAGTTGATCATTCCCTCAACACTTGTGGTTGAAAATGGTTTGAAATGCTTCAGTCTTGCCTTTTGCCCTGATGTGCTGAGCTGCCCCATCATTGAGGATGGGGATATTTGTGGAACCTCCTCCAATAAGTTGTTTAAGTGTCCACCACCAGTCACGACTGGGTGTGGCAGGACTGCAGAGTTCAGATCTGATCCATTGATTGTGGGGTCGCTTAGCTCTGTCTATCACTTGTTGCTTACATTGATGTGCACATGAGTAGGATGGTGCCTGTGTATAAGTCTGCTGCTGCTAATGGCCCACAGTGTCTCAAAGCTTCGTTTTGAGTTGCTTGATCTATTTAAAATCTATGTCATTTAGTATGGTGGTAAGTGCTACACAACACAATGAAGAGTATCCTCAATGTGAAAACGGGACTTTTCTTTACAAGGATAAAAGCAAATTACTGCGGATGCTGGAATCTGAAACGAAATGTGTGCCTCAAAGACTGGTGTGGGGGAAATGGATTCCAGTTCGTAGGGCACTAGCATCAGTATTGGGGAAAGTGGGGGCTGTATTGTTGGGACAGTATACACCTGAACAATGCTGGGACCAGTGTTTTAGCAAGCTGCATAACTAGGGAAGGACAGAGGGTTTTAATCTTAACAAGATGGGGTGAGAGATCAAGCTTGGGTGGATGTAGAAAATCAAGGGGTAGTGTCAAGGCAGGAGAACAAAATAGTAATATGGGAAATAAGTGTCAGAGAGTAGCAGAAAAGGACAGGGAGAAAAAAAACCTAAGAGTAAACCAAAAGTCAAGACTATATGTTACAAAGGTGACAGAAAGACAAAAGTAAAGGCTCTGAATGTGTGTCACGTTCATAATGAAGTAAATGAACTGATAATACACATTTATGTAAATAAATATAATCTGATGGCCATTACGGGGAAGTGGCTGCAGGACAACAAGGATTGGGTCCTGAATATTGAGGGGTACATGACATTGAAGAAGAATCGGCAGCTGGGTAAAGGTGGAGGGGTAGCATTGTTAATCAAACAAAGATGGCATTGGTGCAATAGTTAGAGATGACCTTGTTTCAAGAGATCAGGGGCGGGATTCTCCGCAATCGGCACGATGTCCGCCGACCGGCGCCAAAAACGGCGCGAATCAGTCCGGCATCGCGCCGCCCCAAAGGTGCGGAATTCTCCACATCTTGAGGGGCCGAGCCCTCACCTTGAGGGGCTAGGCCCGCGCCGGACTGATTTCCGCCCCGCCAGCTGGCGGGAAAGGCCTTTGGTGCCCCGCCAGCTGGTGCGGAAATGACTTTGCCGTGTGGCGCATGCGTGGGAGCGTCAGCGACCGCTCACGGCATCCCGGCGCATGCACAGTGGAGGGGGTCTCTTCCGCCTCCGCCATAGTGGAGACCATGGCGAAAGCGGAAAGAAAAGAGTGCCCCCACGGCACAGGCCCGTCTGCGGATCGGTGGGCCCCGCTCGCGGGCCAGGCCACCGTGGGGGCACCCCCCGGGGCCAGATCGCCCCGCGCCCCCGCCAGGACCCCGGAGCCCGCCCGCGCCACCTTGTCCCGCCGTTCGAAAGGTGGTTCAATCCACGCCGGCTGGCAAGGGTTGACAGCAGTGGGACTTTGGCCCATCACGGACCGGAGAATCGCCGGGGGATTTCCGCCGACCGGCGCGGCACGATTCCCACCCCCGCCGAATATCCGGTGGCGGAGAATTCGGGACACGGCGGGGACGGGATTCACGCCGGCCCCCGGCGATTCTCCGACCCGGTGGGGTGTCGGAGAATCGCGCCCCAGGATTTGGAATCGGTTGGGTGCTTGTGATAAAGGGGTGGCAATAATCATGGTTTATTTTAATCTACATACAAACTGGAAACATCAGGGTGGCAGTTCAACACATTCGGAGCATGAATAGGATGGGAATGGAGGGATACGGAGCCAGGAAGTGTAGAAGATTGTAGTTTAGTTGGGCAGCATGGTCGGCACGGGCTTGGAGGGCCCAAGGGCCTGTTCCTGTGCTGTACATTTCTTTGTTCTTTGTTCAAGCAGAGAGCAGAGTTTAGATGTGGTGTTGTGCAATGAAACATGATTAATTAATAACCTCAGGGTGAAGGCACCCTGAGATAGCAGCGACCACAATATGATTGAATTTTACATCCAGTTTGAAAGGGAGAATAGTGGGTCTAAGACTTGTATTTTATACTCAAATACGGGAAACTGTCTGGAGATGAAAGCTGAGCTAGCTGAAGTGAACTGGGACACAAGGCCAGAGGATAGATCAACAGGAAAGCAGTGGCAGACATTTAAGGGGATATTTCAGAATATTTAGAATAAGACTATTCCTACTACATAGAAAAATTATAGGAAGAGGACCCGCCATCTGTAGTTAACTAAAGAAGTGAAGGAAATCATCAAAGGTAAGGAATAAGCATATAAATGTGCAAAGTTGATTGGCAGACAGATGATTGGTTAGAATATAAAGAACAGCAGAGAATGCCAAAAAGGTTAATCTGGAGAATAAGAGAGTATGAGAGAAAGCTAGCTAGAAGTGCAAAAACAGATAATAAGAGTTTATACAGGGGTATTTCATGAGGAAAAGAGTAAGGTGGGAGTTGGGCCTCCAGAAAGTGACAATGGGGAGTTAATGGTCGAAGATAAGGGAAGAAATGAACAAATATTTTGCTTCTGTGTTCGCTGTAGAAGATGCAAAAAACATCCTCGTAATAGCTGTAAATCAGGAAGTGGAAGGGAGTGGGGAACTTGGTGAAATTCATTCATTAGGGAAGCGGTACTGAGTAAACTGGTGGAGCTGCGGGTTGACAAGTTTGCACACATTCTATTTGTCTGTCCATCAGCCCTTGTAAATGTTTGCAAGGTACATCAGAAGCATGATCATCAGCACCAACTGATATCAGCCCTGCATCAGTATATATGTTGGAAACAAAATGAGTGATTCTAAAACAACAGTATTCCACACTGCCAATATTACATCAAATTAAACTCCGAGCTTAAAACTGAAGTTGGGCAAGTTCTATTACAATTCAATAACTAATTACTTATCTTCTGCACATCACTATTAATGTATTTAACTGGCTAATCACATTTCTTCATATCTTACATATGCAGCTACGCCTAATCAATACTGAATTTCACCCTCACACATCCGGGGGGGTGCAAAGCAACAATGTGACTTCTGAAATAAGAAGAAATATGTAAGAATATATTGGGATATCACTTTTCATCGTGTGTTGCTATGGTTTGCTCTATTTTATTCCAATTTATTCCGGAAAGCATGCCATTATAAATGTTGAGTGCAACAGGGAACATCTTAGTACGAGGTGAAACCACTTGCCAAACGAATACCAGGGCCTGAACTCCACCAACGTGATGCACCTGAATTTGGTGCGGCCCGAAGCAGATGTAAAACCTGCACCCAGCCAAGTTCACGGTGTTCATGTAAGATAATGCTTGCTGGCCAATTAAGGTACTGGCCAGTGTCAAACGCGACTATTGTATGGCTTTTCAGTGTGCGGGAGTAGGAACGCCTCTGGCGCCCAGCCCAACGGGAAATGTAGGGATGTTTAAAAACTGGAGATGCAGCTCCCTGAAGGACGCCAGGAGTTGTGGGAAAGGCTAAGCGGGAAGTCTGCATTCATTGTAATAACTTTCCTGCTGTCCAGCAATGGCATCAGCACCTGGTGGTCATGGAAAGTGGGAGGGCAAGTCAGGTGGGCACCCTGCCCCCCATTTCTCAGATGAGTACCAGGTGGCAAATCCAAATGCCAAGGGTGGCAAAGAAGGCCACCCCAACTGACTAAAACAACCTGGATAGAGGTCGTTGATCAGGTCAGTAGGCACTCATGTCCTCAGTGCTGCAAAAGGCTCAGTGATCTGCTGTGGTTGGCAAACGTAAGTGATGAGATGGCATGGACATGTGTCAAAAAATGTAGTCAGGTGCCCGTCCCTCAGGGTGCTCGGGGCTGTAAGAGTGTGTGCATCAATTGGCACTGAAACCTGCTCTGCCAAGGCTGAGATGTCTGCACGTCTAGCCTCAGTGCATTGCAGGGTGAGGTCACTGTGGCACAGCCTGCTAACTGGCCATGGAGCAAGTTGGAATGGACGTTCCGGGAGACGGAGCACTAATGAGGCTTTCTATTTTTCCCTGTCAGGAGAAGAGAAGCCATAATACTGTGGAATGCTGAAGAATGGGTGATGGAGTTCCAAATCTCTATGACCTCATCAAACATGAAAGCGATTCACTGGAGTGCCACTGGCCAGTTCGCCCCTCTGGTCATGGTGAGGGGGGGGGGGGGGGGGGGGGGGGGGGGGTAGGTGGTGGTCTCAGATGAAGATAAGGGTGCAGTTCACAGGTACATGTGTGGTGGATACTGGAAACATTATGGGCTCCTCGCATCAGAAACTGTCACAGCCAGAGTGCCCATTGCAGCTCCAATGCAGATGGCACCATGCAGCAGTCTCCATTGTTTCCTCAGCACGTCGAGCACGCTTCCTGAATTTTATGATTGAATATGCTGATATTTTGTCTTTGCATCACCTACAGGAGCTACCAGTGACCCTGCGGACCTCTCATTAAGCTCAGAGGAAGACATCACGCCTGCACCAGCATCTCACCCCCTCTCGGAAGCAGGCATGGGCGCAGGTACTCGCATGTCTGCGGGTATAAGGTCGCAGGCTCTGCGCGTAATACACGATGGTGTTGGCACTTCACACTCACATGAGGAACTAGCAGAGGCAGAGAGGTCACAGGCCACCGACAGTGGGCGCACTATTGGAGACCAGGGCCATGCTGAGTCCGAGGCAGGTGACGGGTCTCTGGAGTCATCCAGCATGAGGTAGGTACTAGATGTTCAGCAGGATGTTTAGGAGAGTGGTCCAAGAAATGGCTGATGAAATTCAACGTGGGCAAGTGCGAGGTCTTGCACTTTGGAAAAAAGAATAGAGGCATGGACTATTTTCTAAACGGTGACAAAATTCATAATGCTGAAGTGCAAAGGGACTTGGGAGTCCTAGTCCAGGATTCTCTAAAGGTAAACTTGCAGGTTGAGTCCGTAATTAAGAAACCAAATACAATGTTGTCATTCATCTCAAGAGGCTTGCAATATAAAAGCAGGGATGTACTTCTGAAGCTTTATAAAGCACTAGTTAGGCCCCATTTAGAATACTGTGAGCAATTTTGGGCCCCACACCTCAGGAAGGACATACTGGCACTGGAGCTGGTCCAGCGGAGATTCACACGGATGATCCCAGGAATGGTAAGCCTAACATACGATGAACGTCTGAGGGTCCTGGGATTATATTCATTGGCATTTAGGAGGTTGAGGGGAGATCTAATAGAAACTTACAAGATAATGAATGGCTTAGATAGGGTGGACGTAGGGAAGTTGTTTCCATTAGCAGGGAAGACTAGGACCCGGGGGCACAGCCTTAGAATAAAAGGGAGTCACTTTAGAACAGAGATGAGGAGAAATTTCTTCAGCCAGAGAGTAGTGGCTCTGTGGAATTCATTGCCACAGAGGGCGGTGGAGGCCGGGAGACTGAGTGTCTTTAAGACAGAAGTTGATAAATTCTTGATTTCTCGAGGAATTAAGGGCTATGGAGAGAGAGCGGGTAAATGGAGTTGAAATCAGCTATGATTGAATGGTGGAGTGGACTCGATGGGCCGAATGGCCTTACTTCCGCTCCTATGTCTTATGGTCTTCTAGGATGCACAGGGAGATCTGATGGAGATCCCTGATTGTTCTGCATGCTATAGTCTCTGTCTTAGAGGGGTTCATGCAGAGCATGAGTACTTAATTGGTTCTGAGCCCCAAGCACACAGCCCCTGAGGGACTGGCGACTCTCATGGAGAGGCAGCTCCAGGAACAGCATCAGGGGTTTCAGAGTCACGCTCGGCCCTCAATCCAATAAACGAGGACCTCAGGAGGTCACTGCCAGTGTGAGAGATGAATGAGGCACCTGGTCTCTCCACTGGGTCCCTGTCCATCAATGGTTAGCAGGAACGTACACTAGCAGACAAGCTGCCTGTTGTGTCTGTGAGTTCCTTGTAGTTCTCGTCGCCACACTATAGGAAGGATGTGATTGCACTGGAAAGGGTGCAAAGGAGATTCGCCAGGATGCTGCCTGGGCTGGAGCGTTTCAGCTGTGAAGAGAAGCTGGGTAGGCTGGGTTGTTTTCCTTAGAGCAGAGAAGGTTGAGGAGGGGACGGACCTGATTGAGATGCACTAAATTATGAAAGACATAGGATAGATAGGAGGAAACTTTTCCCCTTAGTTGAGGGGTCAATAACCAAGGGGAATAGATTTAAGCTAATAGGCAGGAGATTTAGAGGTGATTTGAAGAAAATCTTTTTCACCCAGACAATGGTGGGAATGTGGGACTCACAGCCTGAAAGGGTGGTAGAGGGGGGAACCTTCACAACATTTAAGAAGCATCTAGATGACTCCTGAAACACCAAAGCTATGGACCAAATGTTAGAAAATGGGATTAGAATAGAAAGCTGCTTGTTGCTCTGCGTAAACATGATTGGCCAAAGGGCCTCTTTCTGTGCTGTAAAACTCTATGACTATGAATTTAGGACATTATCCATTTAGAATTGAGAAAGTGGACACAAATTCATGGGTAGCCATTTTTACCCAGAAACTTTAAAGTGTATACATGGGCAGCACTAGTTGAATGCTTTGATCAAACAAGTGTTAAACCGACCTCGACTGTACCACGCATAAAATAATACCAGGGCCTTTCAAGTTCTCTTCACACAAAGAAAAAATTATAATTTATTTTTTTATTGGAAATTTAGGAGCATTTACGATGATATTGTCTCTCCTTATGCACGTAGAAGACATTCTTAAAACATAGCTCAGCAAATTAGAAAAACAGGCTTTAAATATCTATATTCCTCTATGAAAAGTAACGATTACTTTTATAAAAAATAGAAACAATTGGGGGCAAACAGGAAAGATATATATTTTTTAATTTGAAGTGCCCAATTCCTTTTTTTCCCAAATTTGGGGCAATTTAGCGTAGCCAATCCACCTAGCCTCCACATCTTTGGGTTGTGGGGGTGAGATCCACGCAGACACGGGGAGAATATGCAAACTCCACAAGGACAGTGACCCGGGGCAGGGGTCGGACTCGGGCCCTCGCCGCCATGAGGCAGCAGTGCTAACCACTGTGCCACCGTGCTGCACCACAGGAAAGGTATTAAGGACATATTTGAGAACATATTTGAGAACCTAGGGCGTCATTCTCCGACCCCCCGCCGGGTTGGAGAATCGGCGGGGGCTGCCGTGAAATCCGCCCCCGCCGGTTGCCGACGTCTCCGGTACCGGATATTCGGCGGGGGCGGGAATCGCGCCGCGCCGGTTGGCGGGCCCCCCCCGCTCGATTCTCCGGCCCGGATGGGCCGAAGTCCCGCCGATAAATTGCCTGTTCCGCCGGCGTAAATTAAAGCACCTATTTACCGGCGGGACAAGGCGGAGTGGGCAGGCTCCGGGGTCCTGGGGGGGCGCGGGGCGATCTGGCCCCGGGGGGTGCCCCCACGGTGGCCTGGCCCGTGATCGGGGCCCTCCGATCCGCGGGCGGGCCTGTGCTGTGGGGGCACTCTTTCCCTTCCGCCTCCGCCACGGTCTCCACCATGGCGGAGGCGGAAGAGAGTCTCCCCACTGCGCATGCGCGGGAAACTGTCAGCGGCCGCTGACGCTCCTGCGCATGCGCCGCCCCGACATGTCATTTCCGCGCCAGCTGGTGGGGCAACAAAGGCCGTTTCCGCCAGCTGGTGGGGCAGAAATTCCTCCGGCGTCGGCCTAGCCCCTCAATGTTGGGGCTCGGCCCCCAAAGATGCGGAGCATTCCGCACCTTTGGGGCGGCGCGATGCCCGTCTGATTGGCGCCGTTTTGGGAGCCAGTCGGCGGACATCGCGCCGTTTCGGGAGAATTTCGCCCCAGATATCAGGCTCACAGCGTGGATAATAAAACCATTTTAACAATTAAATAATAGTCAATAATAAGGGCACATTTTTTTACAATTAAGGGCTAATTTAGCATGGCTAATCCACCTAACCTGCTACCCTGCACATGTTTAGATTGTGGGGGATGAGACCCATGCAGACACTGGGAGAATGTGCAAACTCCACTCAGGCAGTGACCAGGCCAAACCCGGGTCCTCAGCGCTGTGAGGGAGCAGTGCTGACCACTGCACCACCTTGCCTCTCTAATAATGAGGACACATCCAAGATTTAGTCAGAGGCAACACATCGTCGCAATAGATCGGCAGCACACCCACTGACAATTCTGCTGCTTGCTCAGGGGATTAAATGCCCAATTGCTCAATTGTATGCGCATATCGTGGGTGAAATTCTGCCCTATATGCTATATCTTTTATAGTTATTAACATTGCAATGTACTTACCCATTTTAAAGCATGTCAAATAGTTCTGTAATAAACTTGTACATAAGTTGCTGAAGAATAATGTCTCTTGTAGGCTTCTGCATGCAGTACAAGAACCCACCTCTCCTGTATTTTCTGAAAGTGCGATGAGAGCCCCGGACACTTAGAATATCCGGATAGTTATAACTTGGCTAACAAATAATTTGACAGGTTATCTGGAAAAAGGTAGCATCTCTTGACACTTGCCCACCTTTGGGCAGATGTTCACTTTCTCAGACCCAAAGTAAGTGTCTGTGAAGTTGTTACCTTTAACTCAGGGGAGAGTGATTGTTGAAAGAGTACTCTCAATCTAAGGTAATCCATATTTGGAGCTAGAGTTACAACCTACTTCAGTGTCCCAGTCCCTGAAGGTTCCTGTCATCTGATTCGACGTCCTCACCCTCCATCTTCCCAGGCTCTTCCTCAGAACCACCACTGGAGTCATCCTCTTGGGCCTGTGGAGCTGCCTCATTTTCCTCAGCCTCCATTGGGTCCCCCCATGTCAGAGTCAGATGTGCAAGGTGCAGCATGTCATGACTGTGAGGGAGGCGAGCTTTGGATGACACTTCACTGCTCTCCCTGATCAGTCCAGGCATCTGAAGCACATCTTGAGCAGCCCAATGGTCCTCTGAACCACCGCCCTTACGGAGGCATAACTCCTGTTCTATCTCTCCTCCACCTCTAATCTTGGGTAATGGAGTGGGGTCATGAGCCATCTTTTGAAGGGATAGTCCTTGTCACCCAGAAGCCAACCGTGTATGAGCCACAGACCACCTTGGTACCTATGAATGCTGTAAGGTGTGAACATTGTGTGAGCTCCCAGGGTAATGGGTACAACTTAGAAAATTTGTGTCCTCTGGTGACAATCAGAACTCTAACTGAATGGAACCCCTTGTGGTTAATAAAAGCTTGTGGCTCACCTGTTGGTGCATTAATGAGTGCAATCCATTACACCCTGGATTGCAGGGGGTGGGGGGCAGCGAAGCCTCGGGCTCTCTCGCTGCCTGGCTGGACCCGCATGTCTGGTGGTGGATAAATGTTTGGACGTGTCTGAAGTGGCGTGTCCCTCCCATTGACTCCTGGTCAAACCTTGATCTTCAAGTTCTCATCCTTGTTTTCAAATCCCTTCTTGGCCTCACCTCTCCCTATATTTTTTAAATGATAGATTATTAACATTTTTCTTGCTTTTCTTTTCTGTCCACCTTGCACTCCCTGAATCCAGCCTTTTGGGCGACATGGTAGCACAATGGTTAGCACAGTTGCTTCACAGCTCCAGGGTCCCAGGATCGATTCCCGGCTTGGGTCACTGTCTGTGCGGAGTCTGTGTGTTCTCTCTGTGTCTGCGTGGGTTTCCTCCGGGTGCTCCGGTTTCCTCCCACAATTCCCGAGACATGCTGTTAGGTAATTTGGACATTCTTAATTCTCTCTCTGTGTACCCGAACAGGCGCCAGAATGTGACGACTAGGGGCTTTTCACAGTAACTTCATTGCAGTGTTAATGTAAGACTGCTTGTGACAATAAAGATTATTAATTAATTAAGATGGCATCAGTCACCAGCTTGATGCAACTTTGTGCAGCTGATTGAGAAACGCCGCACTGATTCCCCACTAAGCCCTGAAAAGGATTGGATGCTCGAAGGTTGAGGGCCACTGTAACCTTCAAAGCCATTGGAATAGGGTCACCACCCATGCAGTGGCAGGGGATTTGGCAGAATCATTGGATGGATGACAGTTGTATTCCCAAGATCTCCTGAACAGTGATCTGGCCACTGGGTCACAACCACCCCGGTCGGTGTCCATACCACCACTACAAGGACACCTGCAAAGAAGATATGAAAATGATGGATTTTGTCACTGGCATCTGGGAAACAGTCTTTGAATGCTGGAGGCTGACTGTTTGGGAGGGCATTCAAAGAGGAGAGCAAAAATAAAAAAACTCAGTTGGCCAAGAAGAGGGACCAAAGAAAACCGAGACCAGTGTTTTGTACAAATGGGTGAAGTCAATGGGCAAAGATTTGGAAGTTGGAATATAATGTAGGAAAATGCAAGGTTGTCCACTTTGGCGGGAAGAATAGAAAATCAGAATATTATTTAAATACAGTGAGATTGCAGAATGTTGTGATAAGGATGGAATCTAAGTGCCTTTGTACATAAATCAAAAAGGTTATCATGCAGGTACAGGAAGTAATTAGCAAGGGAAATGGAATGTTGACCTTTAGTGCATGGAGAATTGATTATAACATAGGGAAGTGTTGTAACTGTACAGGACATTGGAGAGACCACACTTCCTTGTACTGTGTAACGCTTTGGTCTCCTTATTTAAGGCGAGATATATATTGCATGAGAGGCAGTTTAGACAGGTTTCACTCGGTTGCTTCATGAGGTGAAGATTTAAAAGCGTGGGAGAGGAGCCACCTCCTCTAACCTAAGGGGTTGAGTGAATATCAGGTAAGCTCTTTCTTTCTTTCTTTTTCTTGTTTTATCCGCAAGTTATCTAGAGGGGATGGCAGGGAAGGCAGTGCAATGTTCCTCCTGCAGAATGTTTGAGGTGAGGGACACTGTCAGTGTCCCTGCTGATTTCACCTGTGGGAAGTGCACCCATCTCCAGCTCTTCAAAAACCACGTTAGGGAACTGGAGCTGGAACTGGATGAACTTCGGATCATTCGGGAGGCAGAGCTGGTCATAGATAGAAGCTTCAGGGATGTAGTTACTCCGAAGAATGAAGATAGATGGGTGATGGTGAGAGGGGCTGGGAAGAAGCAGTCAGTACAGGGACCCCCTGTGGTCGTTCCCCTTAGTAACAAGTATACCACTTTGGATACTGGTGGGGGGGATGACTTACCAGGGGTAAGCCATGGGGTACAAAGTCTGTCCCTGCTGCTCAGAAGGGAAGAGGGGAGAGGAGCAGAACATTAGTCATTGGGGACTCCATAGTTAGGGGGACAGATAGGAGATTCTGTGGGAACGAGAGAGACTCGCAGTTGGTGTGTTGCCTCCCAGGTGCCAGGGTCCGTGATGTCTCGGATCGTGTTTTCGGGAACCTGAAGGGGGAGGGAGAGCAGCCCCAAGTCGTGGTCCACATAGGCACCAACGACATAGGTAGGAAAAGGGATGGGGATGTAAGGCAGGTATTCAGGGAGCTAGGGTGGAATCTTAGAGCTAGAACAAACAGTGTTATTATCAGTTATTATCTTTGGGTTGTTACCCATGCCACGTGCTAGCGAGACGAGGAATAGGGAGAGAGAACAGTTGAACACATGGCTACAGGGATGGTGCAGGAGGGAAGGATTCAGATTTCTGGATAATTGGGGCTCATTCTGGGGTAGGTGGGACCTCTACAAATGGGATGGTCTACACCTGAACCAGAGGGGTACCAATATCCTGGGGGGGGAAATTTGCTAATGCTCTTCGGGAGGGTTTAAACTAATTCAGCAGGGGGATGGGAAGCTGAATTGTAGCTCCAGTGTACAGGAGGTTGAGAGTAGTGAGGTCATGAGTAAGGTTTCAAGATCGCAGGAGTGTACCGGCAGGCAGGAAGGTGGTTTGAAGTGTGTCTACTTCAATGCCAGGAGCATCCGGAATAAGGTGGGTGAACTTGCAGCATGGGTTGGTACCTGGGACTTCGATGTTGTGGCCATTTCGGAGACATGGGGCGCAATTCTCCCCAAACGGCGCAATGTCCGCCGACTGGCGCCCAAAACGGCGCCAATCAGACGGGCATCGCGCCGCCCCAAAGGTGCGGAATGCTCCGCATCTTTCGGGGCCGAGCCCCAACATTGAGGGGCTAGGCCGACGCTGGAGGAATTTCCGCCCCGCCAGCTGGCGGAAACAGACTTTGTTGCCCCGCCAGCTGGCGCGGAAATGACATGACGGGGCGGCGCATGCGCGGGAGCATCAGCGGCCGCTGACAGTTTCCCGCGCTTGCGCAGTGGAGGGAGTCTCTTCCGCCTCCGCCATGGTGGAGACTGTGGCGGAGGCGGAAGGAAAGAGTGCCCCCACGGCACAGGCCCGCCCGCGGATCGGTGGGCCCCGATCGCGGGCCAGGCCACCGTGGGGGCACCCCCCCGGGGCCAGATCGCCCCGCGCCCCCCCCAGGACCCCGGAGCCCGCCCACGCCGCCTTGTCCCGCCGGTAAGAAAGGTACTTTAATTTACGCCGGCGGGACAGGCAATTTATCGGCGGGACTTCGGCCCATCCGGGCCGGAGAATCGAGCGGGGGTGCCCGCCAACCGGCGCGGCCCGATTCCCGCCCCCGCCGAATATCCGGTACCGGAGACTTCGGCAACCGGCGCGGGTGGGATTCACGGCAGCCCCCGGCGATTCTCCAACCCGGCGGGGGGTCGGAGAATGACGCCCATGGATAGAGCAGGAACAGAAATGGTTGTTGCAGGTTCCGGGGTTTAGATATTTCAGTAAGCTTAGGGAAGATGGTAAAAGAGAAGGCCTTGGCAGATAGGATTAAGGAAAACCCTAAAGCTTTCTATAGGTATTTCAGGAATAAAAGAATAACTAGGGTAAGTCAAGGACAGTGGTGGGAATTGTGCGTGGAGTCCGAGGAGATAGGAGAAGCGCGAGATGAATATTTTTTGTCAGTATTCACACAGAAAAAAGACAATGTTGTCGAGGAGAATACTGAGATACAGGCTACTAGACTAGACAGGATTGAGGTTCATAAGGAGGAGGTGTTAGCAATTCTGGAAAGTGTAAAAATAGATAAGTCCCCTGGGCCGGATGGGATTTATCCTAGGATTCTCTGGATAGCTAGGGAGGAGATTGTAGAGCCTTTGGGCGGGATTCTCCCCTACCCGGCAGGGCGGAGTGGCGTGAACCACCCAGGCGTCAGGCCGCCCCAAAGGTGCAGAATCCTCCGCACCTTCAGAACTAGGCCCGCCCCAGAGTGGTTGCCGCCCCGCCGGCTGGCGGGATAGGGGTCTGGCACCACGCCAACCGGCGCCGAATGGCCTCTGCCGGCCGGCGCGAGTCGTGCATGCGCAGAAGCACCAGCGTGTGCTGGCATCATCCCCACGCATGCGCAGGAGCGCCAGCACATGCTGGCGTCATCCCCGTGCATGTGCACATGGAGTAACCTCCGCACCGGGAATGGCGGATGGCCACGGCCTCCAGTGCGGAAGGAATAGAGTGCCCCCATGGCACAGGCCCGCCCGCGGATCGGTGGGCCCCGACCGCGGGCCAGGCCACCGTGGGGACACCTCCCGGGGCCAGATCCCCTCGCGACCTCCCATGAACCCCGGAGCCCACCCACGCCGTCAGGTCCCGCCGGTAAGGGACCAACTCCAATTTACGCCGGCGGGACCTGCAGAGAACGGGCGGGACTTCGGCCCATCGCGGGCCGGAGAATCCGGACAGCCCCGGGGCCCATTGAGTGGCACCGGACCCCGCCATCCTCCGAGGCGGGCAGCGCGGCTCACGCCACGCCAGGTTTTTTGGGGCGGGAGAATTGGGAGGACGGCGGGGGCGGGATTCACGCCGACCCCTGGTGATTCTCCCACCCTGCGGGGGGGTCGGAGAATCCCGCCCTTTGGCTTTGATCTTTGTGTTGTCATTGTCTACAGGAATAGTGCCAGAAGGCTGGAGGATAGCAAATGTTGTCCCCTTGTTCAAGAAGGGGAGTAGAGACAACCCCGGTAACTATAGACCAGTGAGCCTTACTTCTGTTGTGGGCAAAATCTTGGAAAGGATTATAAGAGAAAGGATTTATAATCATCGAGAAAGGAATAATTTGATTAGGGATAGTCAACACGGTTTTGTGAAGGGTAGGTCGTGCCTCACAAACCTTATTGAGTTCTTTGAGAAGGTGACCAAACAGGTGGATGAGGGTAAAGCAGTTGATGTGGTGTATATGGATTTCAGTAAAGCCTTTGATAAGGTTCCCCACGGTAGGCTATTGCAGAAAATACGGAGGCATGGGATTGAGGGTGACTTAGCGGTTTGGATCAGAAATTGGCAAGCTGTAAGAAGACAGAGGGTGGTGGTTGATGGGAAATGTTCAGCCTGGAGTTCAGTTACTAGTGGTGTAGCACAAGGATCTGTTTTGGGGCCACTGCTGTTTGTCATTTTTATAAATGACCTGGAGGAGGGCGTAGAAGGGTGGGTGAGTAAATCTGCGGATGACACTAAAGTCGGTAGAGTTGTGGACACTGCAGAAGGGTATGCAGGTTACAGAGGGACATAGATAAGCTGCAGAGATGGGTTGAGAAGTGGCAAATGGAGTTTAATGCAGAAAAGTGTGAGGTGATTCATTTTGGAAGGAGTAACAGGAATACAGAGTACTGGGCTAATGGTAAGATTCTTGGCAGTGTGGATGAGCAGAGAGATCTCGGCGTCCATGTTCATAGATCCCTGAAAGTTGCCACCCAGTTTGTTAGGGTTGTTAAGAAGGCGTACGGTGTGTTAGCTTTTATTGGGAGAGGGATTGAGTTTAGGAGCCATGAGGTCATGTTGCAACTGTACAAAACTCTGGTGTGGCTGCATTTGGAGTATTGCGTGCAGTTCTGGTCGCCACATTATAGGAAGGATGTGGAAGCATTGGAAAAGGTGCAGAGGAGATTCATCAGGATGTTGCCTGGTATGGAGAGAAGATCTTATGAGGAAAGGCTGAGGAACTTGAGGCTGTTTTTGTTCGAGAGAAGGTTTAAGAGATGACTTAATAGAGGCATACAAGATGATCAGAGGATTAGATAGGGTGGACAGTGAGAGCCTTTTTCCTCAGATGGTGATGACTAGCACGAGGGGACATAGCTTTAAATTGAGGGGAGATAGATAGAGGACAGATGTCAAATGTAGGTTCTTTACTCAGAGAGTAGTAGGGCGTGGAATGCCCTGCCTGCAACAGTAGTGGACACGCCAACATTAAGGGCATTTAAATGGTCATTGGATAAACATATGGATGATAATAGAATAGTGTAGATGGGCTTTAGAGTGGTTTCACAGGTCGGTGCAACATCGAGGGCTGAAGGGCCTGTACTGCGCTGTAATGTTCTATTGAAGAGGACTTCGGAAAGACTGAGCTTGTTGGCCACATATTCAATGGAATTTAGAAAAATGAGAGGCAACCTTATTGAAACATATAGGGCGAGATTCTACACCCCCGCGCCGGTTGGGAGAATCGCCTGGGCTGCCAAAATTTCCCGGGAATCCGGTCCGATGCCCTCCCGCGATTCTCCCAAGCGGCGGGAACGGCCCGGTCGAGTTCCGCGGGCCGCAGGCCGGAGAATCGCCGGAGACACCCAAAATGGCGATTCTCCTGCACCCCTGCTATTCTCAGGCCCGGATGGGCCGAGCGGCCAGGCCAAAACGGCGGGTTCCCCCCCCGGCGCCGTTCACACCTGAGGCGAAATTCTCCGGAAACGGCGCGATATCCGCCGACTGGCGCCCAAAACGGCGCCAATCAGACGGGCATCGCGCCGCCCCAAAGGTGCGGAATGCTCCGCATCTTTGGGGGCCGAGCCCCAACATTGAGGGGCTAGGCCGACGCTGGAGGAATTTCCGCCAGCTGGCGGAAACGCCTTTGTTGTCCCGCCAGCTGGCGCGGAAATGATATCTTCGGGCGGCGCATGCGCGGGAACGTCAGCGGCCGCTGACAGTTTCCCATGCATGCGCAGTGGAGGGATTCTCTTCCACCTCCGCCATGGTGGAGACCGTGGCGGAGGCGGAAGGGAAAGAGGGGGGGGCGAGGGGGGATCCTGCACCGGGGGATACCTCAAATGTGGGGTGGCCTGCAATCGGTGCCCACCGATCTTCGGGCCATCCTCTCTGAAGGAGGACCTCCTTCCTTCCGCGGCCCCACAAGATCCGTCCGCCATCTTCTTGCGGGGCGGACTTAGAAAGGACGGCAACCACGCATGCGTGGGTTGGCGCCGGCCAACCCGCGCATGCGCGGATGACGCCAGTTATGCGGCGCCGGCCACGTCATCTATGCGGTGCCGCCTTTACGCGGGCGACAAGGCCTGGCGCGTGTAGGTGACGCGGCCCCGATCCTAGCCCATTGTCAGGGCCTGAATCGGTCGGGATCGGGGCCGTTTCGCGCCGTCGTGAACCCCGACGGCGTTCACGACGGCGCGGCCACTTCGGCGCGGGAGTGGAGAATCCCGCCCATAGAGTTCTGAGGGGACTTGACAGGAAAGATGCTGAAAGAATGTTTCTCCTCGTGGAACACCTTGGGTAAGATTCTCTGGCCTCCCCGCGGTGTGTTTCTTGGCAGCGGGAAGCAACCCGCCGTTGGGATTTTCTGGTCCCGCTATTTTCAATGGGATTTCCCAATGATTTCACCCCACATCGCCGGGAAATCCCTGGTGGATTGCGCCATGGGTGGGACCTAAAGATTCCGCCGGTGTGAACAGACGGAAGATTTCATCCGTAGAACCAACAGGCACATTTAAAAAATAAGAGGCAAAATTCTCCCCCAACGCCGCGATGTCCGCCAAATCGGCGCCAATCAGACGGGCATTGTGCCGCCCCCAAGGTGCGGAATGCTCTGCATCTTTGGGGGCCGAGCCCCAACATTGAGGGCTAGGCCGACGCCGGAGGGATTTCCGCCCCGCCAGCTGGCAGAAATGGCGTTTGTTGCCCCGCCAGCTGGCGCGGAAATGCGGCGCATGCGCGGGAGCGTCAGCGGCCGCTGACAGTTTCCCGCGCATGCGCAGTGGGGAGAGTCACTTCCGCCTCCGCCATGGTGAAGGCCGAGGCGGAAGGGAAAGAGTGCCCCCACGGCACAGGCCCGCCCGCGGATCGGTGGGCCCGATCGCGGACCAGGCCACCATGGGGGCACCCCCCGGGGCCAGATCTTCCCGCGCCCCCCCCAGGACCCCGGAGCCCGCCCGCGCCGCCTTGTCCCGCCGGTAAATACCAGGTTTAATTTACGCCAGCGGGACAGGCAATTTCTGGGCGGGACTTCGGCTAATCCGGGCTGGAGAATTGAGCGGGGGGTCCCGCCAACCGGCGCGGCCCGATTCCCGTCCCCGCCCAATCTCCGGTACCGGAGACTTCGGCGGGGGCGGGAGCGGGATTCACGGCGGCCAACGGCCATTCTCCGACCCGGCGGGGGGTCGGAGAATGACGCCCAAGGGGTCCCCTATCGATGGAGATGAGGAGGAATTTTGGACGGCCGTTAATCTTTGGAATTCTCTACGCAAGAGAGCAGTGTAGTCTGGGTCATTTTATATATTTAAGGCTGAGCTTTTGATGTTCAAAGGAATCTATGGTTATGGAGGAATTGGAGGAAAGTGAAACCAAGGCCATTATCAAATATGCTATGATCTCATTGAATATCAGAGCAGGAACAAGTGGTCAAGCAGTCGAAATCTGCTGCTATTTCTCATGCTCTTATGTTCTTATTTATATGTGTCTCTTATATATCCTTTGATGTTTAGAGAGCAATTGTACTTTGCATGACCTCGTGGCCACCAGTTCAAATAATGACACTGCACGCAAATTGGAGGGCATCGTAGAATTGGGATTGGCATGTGGTCAGTTCCAGGGCAGGTGAAGTCTTGTGGCAGAGTGGCTACCATCCATACCTCTGAACCAGAAGGTTTGAATCCCACTCCAGGATTTAATGATCACTGAAGGTGCGCTCATAGTATGGCCAAACAATTATCAACCTACTAATCCTTCTGATACGTCCAAGGCGGGTAGTAAAATCAGGAGAGCCTCCGGGTCAGCCCATGTGTGGTAGCTGCAACTCAACTGCCTCCCCATGTTAAAATATGCCATGTGGAAGTTCTTACCATATGCCGTATCCTTGGCAAGTGTCCTCCTCACTTTACGGAACTATCAGAAGAGGAAGTTATGAAAGAGGTGCTCATGAAAATCTGCCACATCTTGCAAACATTCCTGCAACCTCAGAGAAGATGGAGAAGGAATTTTCTCTATATTGTCAGCCTTATGATGATCACTCCAATGATAACCATCATTATCTCCTTCACCAGGGTTCGGACATACAGCCAGACCAGCCCCAGCTAGCTAGGTTCTGCTGTCTCTGCTTATGTGCTAATGTGTCCTGACAGAAAGAGGGAAGTGTGTCAGTGAATGTGGAGCAATGTATTTGAATGGTGTCCTATCACAGTTGAATAGCAGGCACTGTGTGCAAGCCATGAAATATGGATGTGATGATTGTGACAGAGCTAAGGGTGTACAAGTAGACTATAAATGTGAGTTCCGAGTCATGCTTGACAGGAATTGTTGGTAGGTGAGTGAAGTGGGGATTGGGAATAAACACATGTGTAGGGTCAGTGATTCAGTTATAAGGAAATGGCATTTAAAGATACATTCATTGATCAGTTGTGTGAGGCATTGGCATTAGCTAGCTACTCCCAATGCTTTCTTATTGCCTGCCTGGAGGGCCTCCTATTCTCCTGAGGAAAGGAGATGTAATTTCTCCTGCACCAAGGCCTCCAGTGCTACTGCAGAGAACATTGGAGCAAGTTCTCTGGCCCGTACACTTATTTCCATCCTTTCTGTTCAGATATCTTCCATAACCAGTTCCTGAACCTGCTACAGCTGGAATGCACCTCATCTTTAAAAGGTTTAGGCTGGTTTGAAGTAGTAGAGCTTAGCTTTAGTCGGTGCTAACTTTGCACAAACAATGAGTCCCCTTTACCAAGCATCATACTTAGCACTGCTTATCATTTATATGAGCAAGCAGCATGAAGCTTGTACGTTGCCTGCATCACAATGGACAGATGCAGTGTCATCACGCATCACAATCCTTGGAGGCTGTTTTCTGTCCAAATCCATTTTTTCTCTTATTGTCTTCAGAACCAGCCCCAAAATTTCCATCAATGCCGTCAATTCCATCCCCCATGAAGCGCACTGTCTCGGGTTCAAGCAGACTGCAACTTTCCTGCCCAAAACACCAGGGAGCTGAACTTCTGAAACAATATCCTCTCCAACATGTCTAATTCTATTTCTGTAACATCATCTGCCTGCTTCCTGGGCAATAGCTGCTGAAACTGTAATTCAGACTCAACCCATCCAATGTTCCCCTGCCCAGTTTTGCATTCTCCATGCTTTATAGATTGAACTCATACAATCCTGTGCTACAGCAAGTCCAATTCATCCACCCTCTTGCCCTTTCTGTAATGCATTGACTATCGCTGCTCTAACACCTCTAAATTAAAATTGTAGTTCTTATGTTTAAATCCCCTCATTGCTTTCTTCATCCCTACGCTTGTAATCTCCTCCAGTCTACAACTCAGAACTCGCGATTTCCCTACTTTATCTTCTTGTTTCCTTTCCCTGAATTATTGACTGACGGACTACTTGCCCTGTGTCCCCCTTTCAGCCCTCCAGTCTCCACAGTTTGGAAGTATGTTTCTAAATCCCTTCAACCCTTGTCTTCCATTAAGAACCTCCTGAACAGCAATCCTTTTAGCCAATTCTTCCCTCATTGTCTTAGCATCCATTTTTGTTTGATTATATCCCTGTAAAGCACCTTGTTATGTTCCATGACATTCAATGCACACCGTAAGTGATGGTTGCGGTTGTTGGATTACTACAAATTCTTATGTACTCTATTTGACACATATCATTAGCTGATGATCAATGATAAAAGCCTGATAGTAATGCATTTACTGCAGTGAGATTTACACCGACTGTGCGCTATCTCCTCTGGGGATGCAGGAATGGTATTTTCTTGTGCTTGTGAATGTTGTGGTTACATAAATCATTGCGAATTGCATTTGTTTGTTGCCAGGGGAACCAGGTATGTATTCCATATTAAATCGGCTGCCAATTTTTCAGTACTGTCGGAGACCAATTTCATGCCTAAAATATCAAAAGTAATAAGGAACTGAAATATATGGAGGAATTTGTGACACAAGTCAATACAATATCCAGTGATATAGTACTGTCAAAATATTTCATTTATTCAGATGAAGTACAATGTTCATTAGTTTTTTGTTATAAATGTTTTTTATTGGGTTTTTGAACAAAATATATTTACCGTTATGTACACAAAATAGAATACATGTATGTATACATAGAAGAGAAGGGAACACGAGCGGGGGTTTCGATCGCGTCTAGCTATCTGGGTTACAAATTCACACACAAGGGGCGTCATTCTCCGACCCCCCGCCGGGTCGGAGAATGGCCGTTGGCCGCCGTGAATCCCGCCCCCGCCCCCGCCGAAGTCTCCGAAGGGAGAAAAGTCGGCGGGGCGTTAATGGCGCCGCTGCCGCGGAGAATGTCACGGGTCTGCGCAAGGCAGCCGATTTTCGGCCTGCCGATATTCTCCCTTCCGGATGGGCCGAAGTCCCGTCGACGTGATGACCGTTCACGTCGACGTGAATCAAACCTCCTTTTCATCGGCGTGACCCGGTGCTCCAGGCTCACACCGACCAGTGAGGAGGTGAGTGACGGCCTGGGGGGTTGGCTCTGGGCAGGCAATGGCGTGGCCGCAGACTGATTGCGTGAGGAGAGGTGTGTCTCGGCTTGTGTGTGTGTGCGGCGGGGGGGGTGGTTAGAGTAGGCTGGGCTCCGGGGGAGTGCCGGGAGGGGGTCCGTGCCGGGGTGGAGGTTGGGGGTTGTGGAGGGGGTCCGTGCCGGGGTGGAGGTTGGGGGGGGGTCCGTGCTGGGGTGGAGGTTGGGGGTTGGGGAGGGGGTCCGTGCCGGGGTGGAGGTTGGGGGGGGGGTCCGTGCTGGGGTGGAGGTTGGGGGTTGGGGAGGGGGTCCGTGCCGGGGTGGAGGTTGGGGGGGGGGGTCCGTGCTGGGGTGGAGGTTGGGGGTTGGGGAGGGGGTCCGTGACGGGGTGGAGGTTGGGGGGGGTCCGTGCTGGGGTGGAGGTTGGGGGTTGGGGAGGGGGTCCGTGCCGGGGTGGAGGTTGGGGGGGGGGGGTCCGTGCTGGGGTGGAGGTTGGGGGGGGGTCCGTGCTGGGGTGGAGGTTGGGGAGGGGGTCCGTGCCGGGGTGGAGGTTGGGGGGGGTCCGTGCTGGGGTGGAGGTTGGGGGTTGGGGAGGGGGTCCGTGCCGGGGTGGAGGTTGGGGGGGGGGTCCGTGCTGGGGTGGAGGTTGGGGGGGGGGGTCCGTGCTGGGGTGGAGGTTGGGGAGGGGGTCCGTGCCGGGGTGGAGGTTGGGGGGGGGGGTCCGTGCTGGGGTGGAGGTTGGGGGTTTGGGAGGGGGTCCGTGCCGGGGTGGAGGTTGGGGGGGGGGGTCCGTGCTGGGGTGGAGGTTGGGGAGGGGGTCCGTGCCGGGGTGGAGGTTGGGGGGGGGTCCGTGCTGGGGTGGAGGTTGGGGGTTGGGGAGGGGGTCCGTGCCGGGGTGGAGGTTGGGGGGTGGGGTCCGTGCTGGGGTGGAGGTTGGGGGTTGGGGAGGGGGTCTGTGCCGGGGTGGGTGATGGGAGGGCAAATGAGTTGGTCCACCTGGCCAGGTGCCAGCCTCCAACTGTTGGACCCATGCGGTCCATGCCACCTGGCTGGGGGGAGGAGGGGATATGGGCAATGATGACATGTCGTCGTTCCCCTCCCCCCCACCAGGCCGTCATGTTTTCAGACCATCCAGCGATGTTGGCCGCCGTGGTGGCAGCCGCTCATGTCTATGTTGCCCTGGATGAGGAGGAGGAGGAGGAGGAGCGTGCCAGAGAGGCGGCGCAGGCTGCCGCAGAGGGGCAGGCGGCAGCCGCCCAGGCTGGAGGGACACCTGACCGACAGGTCGAGGAGGGGGAGGAGGACGTCGTGGCCCCACGGCAACGGAGGCACCCGAGGGCGCCCCGTGTGTACCGGCCCCGGCAGTCATACCAGGACCTCACGGACCGGGAATGCAGGAGGAGACTCCGGATGAGCCGGGAAACCGTGGCACACATCTGCCACCTGCTGGCACACCTGTCACCGCGTGGCACTGGCGGGGGACACCCTCTCCCCGTGTCCGTCAAGGTTACGGTGGCCCTGAACCTTTATGCAACGGGGTCATTCCAGGCACCGAGTGGGGACCTGTCCGGCATATCGCAGACATCGGTGCATCGGTGCACCCGGGCAGTGACAGATGCCCTTTATGCCATGGCGCACCGCTACATCCACTTCCCCGTGGACCGGGCCAGCCAAGATGCCCGGGCCGTGGGCTTCTCTGCCGTTGCCGGGTTCCCCATGGTCCAGGGCGCGATCGATGGGATGCACGTCGCCGTGCGGCCACCTGCAGAGAACAGGGCCGTGTTCACTAATAGGAAGGGGACCTATTCAATGAACGTACAGGTGGTCTGCGACCACCGCATGATGATCCTGCACGTCTGCGCCCGTCACCCAGGCAGTGTACACCCAACACGACTCATTTGTGTTGTCGCGGTCATCCATCCCCGGCATGTACGAGGGACGCCATCCACGGCTGAGGGGCTGGTTGCTGGGCGACAGGGGCTACCCATTGCAATCGTGGCTGATGACGCCTATACGGAGGCCACGCAATGAGGCGGAGAACCGCTACAATGATGCCCATGTAGCGGCAAGGGGAGTGATCGAGAGGTGCTTTGGCGTGCTGAAGATGCGTTTCAGGTGCCTGGACCTCTCTGGGGGCGCCCTCCAGTAACGGTCAGATAGGGTCGGCCGCATCATTGTGGTGTGCTGCGTCCTGCACAACATAGCCCAGCAGAGGGGCGATGTGCCGCAGGCAGAGGAGGGCGGAGTGGAGGAGCAGCAGGAAGAGGCCCAGTCCTCCCCAGATGAGGGGGATGGGGGCAATGGTCAGGGCAGACGGGGTAGACACAGGCGGGTGGCTGTCCACCGTTACCAGCTGGCCCAGCGGGCACGGGACAGACTGATAGACGCCCGCTTCACTGACTAGATGGGCGTGGGAATCGGGTAGTATGGCCACAGACCGCACACCATGACAACAGCCGACCACCCACACCCCCCACCCATCCACCCACCCAGCACCCTCACCCCCCTCCCCAACCCCACACACCCCACCCGCATGCACACCACCCCCCCACCCCCAATTGCCGATCCACCGGCGGCACAACGGGCCGGGCTCACCCAGTTGCGGGTGGACGCGTGTCTATCGCAGGCCATGGAGGATGATGACAACCCGCCTCTGATGAGCTCCTGGCTCTACATCGTTGGACTATGTCTGACCCATGGCCACAGTACCACCATCCACCCGGACCATCCCTGCATGCAGCTGTGACACTGCAGCGCACGGTCCCGTCCTCTGCCCGGGGGATGTTGATGGCGGCCCAGGGGGAAGGGGGCAGACTCACCTGGGGCTGAGGTAAGACCACCCGTCAGACACACACTTGCGCTCAACGTACATGACACGCCCGCACACTTTGGACAGAGCACAAAGGCAGCTTCGGTAGGTGTAACATTGACTTTAATAACCAAAGGAGTTCATGCACGTGCCCTAGCCCCTAAAACTCATCTGTGCCCTGCACCCGTGCCAACTTACTTAGTGTCTAATTGTTTGGCCTTACGGGCCCTTTGACTACGTCTACGTGGTTCCCCAGACGGTACAGCAGAACTGGAGGTGGACTCCTGTGATTCCTGCCCTCTGACACCGGATCCCTTTGGCGGCCGTTTCCTGAGGCGTCCTGGCCTAGATGGGCCAGGCTGCGGCCCGGGCGACTGGGATGGCGAGCTGCCAGCCTGTCCTGCCCGTTGCCCACCCGATGCACCTGGGACGGAAGGGGGGGAGTCTGAGGTGTCGCGGTGTACCGGGACCTCCCCTACAGAGGGAGCCGGGACGGACCACACCAGCTCCTCCTCCCTCGGGGTGCCCGATGGCCCCCAGGCCTCTACATGGGTGGGGGATGCGAACGGACTGGCCATCCGACGCGCCCCCGACATCTGGCGCTGCCAGTCCTGGAGGCCCGTGCTGGTATTGACAGGGGTCTGCAGGTTTGCAGCCATGGAGACCAGGGGGTTGTCGAACCCTGTCTGCGACAGTGCGATGCCAGCTCGCACATGGCCACTGGCGCCGATGCCCTCAGCGATGGCCTGCTGAGACTGGGCCATGGCCTGCAGAGACTGGGCTATGGCCTGCAGAGACTGGGCCATGGCCTGCTGAGACGGGGCCATGGCCTGCTGAGACTGGGCTATGGCGTTGAGCGCCTCTGCCATCTGGCGCTGGCACTGGCTCATGGCCTCCTGTGAGAGGGCAGCCATTTCCTGGGCCACAGACGCCGCCTGCACGGAAGGCCCCAGGCCTCGCAAACCGTTCCCCATGTCTGACACCGTCGCACCCATTGCCTCCACCGCGGACGCCACCCGTGCGGTGTCAGCCTGGGTGGCACGCATGACCGGGACCACTCCCAGCTCCTGGACGCGGGTGGACTCCTCCACCTGCGACCGCAGCCGCCGCAAGCCACCCGTCACCCTATTCGCTCGTCTCCGTGTCGGTGGTTGCATCGGATCTATGTGTGGGTGTGGTAACTGCAGGAACCCGGGATCCATCTGGGCGGCAGATGTTCGCTTGGCCTGGGCTGCCCTCCGACCGCCCGGTCCCTCTGCTGCTCCTACCTCCACCTGCTGTACCGGGACGGCTGTGTTGTGCGCACCAGTGAGTGTACCAGACGCCTCATCACTAAAGTGCCCAACCGTGGTGAGTGTTTCTGCGATGGTGGAGGGTGTTGGTGACAGCAGTGGCGTTGTGTCGTGCTCTTCGTCCCACTCTGAGTCCATGGCACTTTGGGGTGGGGGTTCATCTCCACCCATCCACTCTGAGTCACTGTCCGGTATTTCGTCTTCCCGGGTAGGGGTGTCCTGGGTAGTGCTGTCCCGGGTAGTGCTGTCCCGGGTAGTGCTGTCCCGGGTAGTGCTGTCCCGGGTAGGGGTGTCCTGGGTAGTGGTGTCCCGGGTAGGGGTGTCCTGGATAGTGGTGTCCTGGGTAGTGGTGTCCTGGCTCGGATGTGACGGGGGCCTGTGGCTGCCCCCCTCATCGCTGGGTGGTCGCTCCCGCACGTGACGGGGGTGTCGTCTCCCTGTTGCTCCAGGTCTCTCCGTCTCCCGTGGTGTGCGAGGGGCATCCTGCGGGCGTCGCATGCTGGAGGGTGCGGGTCTCTCCGTCTCCTGTGGTCTCCGAGGGGCATCTTGCGGGCGTCGCATGCTGGAGGGTGCGGGCCTCTCCGTCTCCCGTGGTCTCCGAGGGGCATCCTGCGGGCGTCGCATGCTGGAGGGTGCGGGTCTCTCCGTCTCCTGTGGTCTCCGAGGGGCATCCTGCGGGCGTCGCATGCTGGAGGGTGCGGGTCTCTCCGTCTCCCGTGGTCTCCGAGGGGCATCCTGTGGGCGGTGTGCATCTGCGGGGATGGGTGCCTGGACGTTTGGTCCTGCGATACACAATGAAGCATGCATGGTTAGACATCAGGCAGTGATCAGGTGATACGGGGGAGGGGGATATAGGGGAGGGGGGATATGGGGACGGGCTGTTGGTGGCTCACTTGCTCGTGGGGCCCCGACCTCTGCATCAGCAACCTCCCGGTCCTCAGGTCCGCCAGCCAGTTCCAGGGCCCTTTCCTCGTGTACGGTCAGTGGCCTCTCATCAGCGGGCCCTCCTCCAGTCCTCACATGCTCCCTATTGTTGTGTGCGCGCTTCTCCTGTGGGGGGGGGGGGTGGTGGCAGGGGTAAAAGGCAACAGTGTTAGGCAGGTATATGAATGCACGCCATCGGTTGCGCGTGCATTGCAGAGGTTAAGGTTAGGGCTGGATTCACTTGGGGATATGGGGGAGGGGGGGATATGGGGGAGGGGGGGATATGGGGGAGGGGGGGGATATGGGGGAGGGGGGGGATATGGGGGAGGGGGGATATGGGGGAGGGGGGATATGGGGGAGGGGGGATATGGGGGATATGGGGGAGGGGGGATATGGGGGAGGGGGGATATGGGGGATATGGGGGAGGGGGGATATGGGGAGGGGGGGATATGGGGTAGGGGGGATATGGGGGAGGGGGGATATGGGGGAGGGGGGATATGGGGGATATGGGGGAGGGGGGGATATGGGGGAGGGGGGAATATGGGGGATATGGGGGAGGGGGTTATGGGGGAGGGGGGATATGGGGGATATGGGGGAGGGGGGATATGGGGGAGGGGGGATATGGGGGATATGGGGGAGGGGGGATATGGGGGAGGGGGGATATTGGGAGGGGGGATATGGGGGATATGGGGGAGGGGGGATATGGGGAGGGGGGATATGGGGGATATGGGGGAGGCTCACCCTGCCTGCTCTGACGAGGTCGTTCACCTTCTTGTGGCACTGGGTGCCTGTCTGTGGTGTTAGGGCCACAGCGGTGACGGCCTCTGCCACCTCCCTCCACAGACGCCGGCTGTGGCGTGGGGCAACTCTGCGGCCGTGCCCGGGATACAGGGCGTCCCTCCTCTGCTCCACCGCGTCCAGGAGCGCCTCCACATCGCGTGACTCGAACCTCGGGGCTGAGCGACGGCCAGCCATCAAGTCGGGTGTTGCGGTCGGGTGTTCCGGTCGGGTGGGGGGGAGCTGCGCGGCCTTATGAGCCATCACGCCGTGCAGCGCGTATGACGCTGCACGGCGTGAACCACTGCGCAAGCGCAGATCCCGTTACGTCGCTGCTAGCCCATTTCGGGCCGCAGACTATCGGCCCATTTTTATGACGTGACGCAAGTGGGATTTGCGCCGTTTTTTGCGCCGATCGGCGGAGTTTCCGCCGATAACGGAGAATTTCGCCCAAGCTCTGAGTCTGTCTGAGTCCTGGGTTGGCCATAATTCCCATGTTCCTTTGCAGGTGGCAACCTGAGATGGCTACAACCCGTGCCCCATCCAGGGCCCCGCTGACCATGACGTACCATCCACCTGGGCAATATTCATTAGTTATCTCTGATGTGAAGTGCTTTCTTTCACT
The DNA here is from genome assembly GCF_047496885.1 of Scyliorhinus torazame. Classification (NCBI taxonomy): domain Eukaryota; kingdom Metazoa; phylum Chordata; class Chondrichthyes; order Carcharhiniformes; family Scyliorhinidae; genus Scyliorhinus; species Scyliorhinus torazame. The sequence goes on along the minus strand of NC_092713.1, from coordinate 277,647,007 downwards.
GCCATCAAGTTGAAACCATCATAGATTATAATCAAAACTGAGTTTGACAACTTTAGATCATTACTTTTCTTCTCAATTTCTACCTTTTATTATATCCCAAACAATTTTTGACCCAATGCAAAAACCCTCCCTCCCCCTTCTCCACTGGGCCATCTGCCACTTGTTCTTATGTTTTATTACATCTTTGTTGTCAACCCACCCAGCTCCCACGAATCACTGATCCAGCTGTTCCATCCTCACTTATATATAATCACATTTTTCACTCTCTTCAGTTCTGAAGAAGGGTCATGTGGACTTAAAGAGTTGACTCTGTTCTCTCTCCCTGTGGCTGCTGCCAGACCTGATGAGTTTTGTTTCATATTCCATCATCCGCAGTATTTTGCTATTAATAGATTACAGTTCTGTTCATTTTGGGGCTTTCTTGTATGTTCTGGACTGAATTTCACAAACCTCTGCTGCCCCGCCACCTTGGCTTTGTCAGCAACCCCATTCTGACAACACAGTGGCAAGGTCTGAGGAGATTCAGAGCCACATGATTTAATTTTCATCAGATCGATAAAGATGTGACCATTTGGCACATTTATCTCATCCTTCAATCAAAAACGCAAATCTCACGATCAGAGTAGCCAACTCAAGTTATTCCAGAATTAATGCTTCCATTGCATTATCCAGAAAAAGAGGACACTTTCTCACATAAGAAAAATAGGTCTCCCTTACATCATTTATTTGAAATTGGTTAATTGCAGAGAATTGCTTAAAAGATACAGAACAGAAACAGGCCACTTGGCCTTTGCTCCACTCAAGCCTCCTCACATCCTTCCTCATCCAATTGTATCAGCACAGCCCTTTATTTCTTTCTCTCTTATATATGTAACATGGTTCCCCATAAATGCCTTCACTAATCCCTGTGGCAGCAGGACCATTCTCACCACTTATTAAAATGGATTCTCCGCCGGCGTGATTCTCCGTTTTGCCGGCGCCCGGGGGGTTTCCCGACGGTGTGGGGATGCCCCACAATGGGAAACCCCATTGACCGGCCGGCGTAACGGAGAATCCCGCCGGCGAGTCGAGGCTGAAAGGTGGCATGGCAGGGCGGAGAATCCAGCCCAGGTTTTTAGCATTTAAGCACTGGTGGCGAGGGCCACTCTCATTGCTCTTTGAGAAAGTGTTGGTGAGCCACCATTTTGAACTGCCGCTGCTGTGTAATGTAGACACACCCACAAGGCGAGAAGGTAAGGAGTTCCAGAATTTCAACCCAGTGATGAAGAAGAAATAATTATACATAGTACCAAATCAGAATGGCGTGTGACTTGGATAGAACTTGCAGGTGGCGGTGGTTCCATTCATTTGTTGCCCCTGTTCTTCCAGGTAATAGCAGTTGTAGGTTTGGAAGATGCCATCGAAGGAGCATTGGTGAGTTGTAGCCATGGCGCACTGACACTGGTGGATGGGGCGCCGATCAAGTGGGTTGCTTTGTCCTGGATGGTTTTGAGCTTCTTGAGTGTTACTGGAGCTATACTGATCCAGGAAAATTAAGAGTATTCAATCACACTCCTAACTTGTACCTTGTTGATGATAGAAAGGTTTTGGGGAAGTCATTTACCTCTGAATACCCAGTATCTGGCTTGCTCTTGTAACCACAGTATAAGCTGGTACTCAGCTATAGTCTATTGTCCAACGTAATTACATCTGATGGCTTGTTCTATACCAAGTTGAATATAAAGGTGATTGTCCGGATGTTTTGTGAATGGTGCAGGAAATGGGTCATTACATTTCTATCAGGAGATTTCCTCTTCTAAGCAGCCTGAGACCATTTTACTGGTTTTAGGATTTGTAGGGCACGGTTATGCAAATGTTTAGGCATCTTAGAAGCTGATGTTTAAGTAATATTTTCCAAACATGCTGCTGTTCAATCTTTTTAAAACTTAGCCAGTGGTTTCAGTGTAATCAATAAATAAAGTTATTTTCTATATGACGTCTGGCTTTATAACACAGTACTATTTAGTAGGTTTGTATTCCTATGTTTGCAGTTACACTAGTTTGGCACCTCACCTTTAGGCATGCCTGGTGCTGCTCCTGACATGTTCTCCTACACTCCTGATTAAACCAGGATTGAACTCCTGGCTTGGTGGTACTGACTGAGTGACGGATATGCTAGGCCATGAGGGATATGCTAGGCTACTAAGCGGCACTCATCCACCAATAACCTGATCACCAATGCCACAGATTGTGGTTTAACACAATTTTGCTGCTGATTGCTGGAAGACCCTCATCGATGCTTAGTATTAAGTTGCTAGATCTGTTTTGAATCTATTCTATTTAGCACAGTGGTTGTGCCACAGAACACAAAGGATGGTACCTTCAGTTTGATGACAAAGCTACATCTCCACAAGGACTATGTGGTGGTTGCCCCTTCCAGTGCTATCATGGATACATATATCTCCAATGGTAGATTGATACAGATGAGGTCAAGAAAGTTTTTCCCTCATATTGGTTCTCTTAACACCTGCCGCCAGCACTTAACTCAACCTGGCATATATATAGCTTTCAGTGGTGCTACCAAGCCATTCTTGGGTCCCAGGTTCGATTCCCGGCTGGGTCATTGTCTGTGGGAAGTCTGCATGTTCTCCCCGTGTCTGCGTGGGTTTCCTCCGGGTGCTCTGGTTTCCTTCCACAGTCCAAAGATGTGCAGGTTAGGTGGATTGGACATGCTAAACTGTCCTTAGTGTTCAAAAAATGTTAAGTGTGGGTTATTGGGTTACGGGGATAGGGTAGATACGTGGGCTTCTGTAGGGTGCTCTTTGTAAAGGCCGGTGCAGACTCAAGGGGCCAAATGGCCTCCTTCGGCACTGTAAATTCTATGGTAATTCTATGATTCTTGACGATGGGTACTGAAAAACCCCATTGAGAGTATATTCTGTATCCTTGTCACCCTCAGTGATTCTTCCAAGTGGTGTTCAATATGGAGGATTCATCAGCTGAGGGAAGACAGTGGGTGATGATCAGCCTGAGGTTCCATGACCATGTTTGACCTGATGACACGAGACTTCATAGGTCAGCAGGGGTGTATTTATAATGGAACACACCGTGCCATGGCTCAGAGCCCCCAGAAAGGTTTATGAGAAATTATTAGTTTGGGAGACACAATTTGAAATAATTGTGGAAATCGGTGGTTGGACCACGGAGTTTGTGTAAAAGCATTTAAGACAAAGGAAAACGTAAAGGAGAGATGTAGAACCTGAAAACGAAACCTTGTTGGAAGCAGCAAAGGAAAAGCATAATTTAAAAGAAGATTTGAAAGTGTGACTTTTGAAAGCGGAATTTGAACAGAGTTCAGTGGGACAAGGTGGCTCACGGGACAAGAATCATCAGGGGGGATTTTGAAGAGAAATCCAGAGCCATTCACTTGTGTTCAGAGAGGAGTGTGTCTTGCCACAGTCATCTTGCGTGCTTAAAAGGGACACCGTGGGCGGGATTCTCCGAGCCCCGCGCCGGGCTGGAGAATCGGCGCAACCGCGCCACGCCGGCCCAACGCCGGCACACGATTCTCCGAGGAGTGGAGAATAGGCACCATTTGCGCCGGTGGGTTTGACGCGGCGCCGGTCACATGCCGCTGTCCGCAGCTGGGCCGCCGATTTTGCGGCCTTGATGGGCAGAGTCCCGCTGGCGCCGTCCACACCTGCTCGCAGCCGGCGGGAACTCTGCACGCAGGGTCGGGGGGTGGCCTGTGGGGGTGGGAGGGGGGCTTCGTCACTGGGGGCGGCCTCCGATGGGGTCTGGCCCATGATCGGGGCCCACTGATCGGCAGGCCGGCCTCTCCAGCCCCGGCCCTATTTAGTTACGCGACCGGCCCCTGAACCCCCGCGCCACGTTGCATCGGAGCCGGCGCGTTGAGGAAGTCCCCTGCACATGCGTGGGTTGGCGTGGCGCCACTGCGCATGCGCGGGTTGGCGCGGTGCCCAGCTGGCGTCGGGAATGGAGGCTGGAGCGGCGTGAACCGCTCCAGTGCCGTGGGGGCCAGAGTCGGTAGTGCCCGCGCCCGTTTGACGCCGTCGTGAAACGCGACGGCATTCACGACGGCGGGGACACTCTGCCTGCATTTCGGAGAGTCCCGCCCCGTGTGTTCTTGAGACCATTGTATCTTAAAATGTAATTTGTAATCCACATTAATCCTGAAACCTCTGGGTAATTGTTAAACTAAAGGGGAATAAAGGAGCATTGTGTTATAATCCAATGATTTTCATGTTTAATTTTTTTTGTTGTTAAAATGAATTACTGATCTTGTGACTCTTTTTCTCCAAGTTCTATAAAGAAAAGTAAAATTTACAGTCCTCTGAGCCGGGGTTTCATTCTGGAATCCTCCCGTCCAATTATAATATCAATTGGGATCGTAATACCGTCCTTAACATCTACCGTACTTCAAGTATTCTATTGCCTGTTTCATATATTGATTCATTTTAAAGGGCAATAATTAAGTTGTGACTTGAGCTCAGGCATAAATTAACAGTTTTATAAGATTGAGCGTAATCATGGAATTTAATTTCTATTCTGTTTAACCTATTTATAACATCTTGGTCGGAATTCTCAATCTGGTTTGGCTTGAACTCAAACCTTGACATTGCACATCCTTAATCCCGCCATTAATATACTGTGTGCTCACAAATGCGCCATGTGAGTAAAGCAGCGTTCATTGGTATTCACGTGATGGAGGCACTAAGTTTCTTCGATTGAGTTGTGACTGTAAAAATGTTTAAAATAACCAAAGCCCCATAATATTGTGTGGGTCTGGTGGGGGTGGCATAGGGGTTCAAAAATGAAGCTGAGCACAGGAGCCCACTTAATCGTCACTGGTCCAGAGTCACTGGTCCAGAGTCAACGTTGAGAACTCCTAAGGTCAGTGGCTCCCAAATGGACATCCCCGTTGATAATTTTTGAGGCCTCCATAACACAGCAATGTGGTTAACTCTTAAATGCTCTCTGAAATCGAACCGGGCACCGGAAACGACAATGGCAAACCAGCCCTGCCGACCCTGAAAATCCTCCTTACTAACATATGGGGGCTTGGGCCAAAGTTGGGAGAGATATCTCACAGACTAGTTAAGCAACAGCCTGACATAGTCATACTCACAGAATCTTACATTACAGACACCACTGTCACCATTCCTGGGTATGTCCTGTCTCACCAGCAGGACAGACCAAGCAGAGGTGGTGGGACAGTGGTAGACAGCTGAGAGCGAGTTGCCCTGGGAGTTCTCAACATCGACTCTGGACCCCATGAAGTCTGATGTCTTCAGGTTAAACATGGGCAAGGAAACCTTACCTGTACCGGCCACCATCAGCTGATGAATCAGCACTCCTGCATGTTGAACACCACTTGGAGGAAGCACCAAGAGTGGCTCGGTAGTACCACCACAGACCGAGTCGGCCGGGTCCGAAAGGACATAGCTGCTAGACTGGGACTGCAGCAGGTGGTGAGGGAACCAATAAGAGGGACAACATATTTGACCTCATCCTCACCAATCTGCCTGCTACAGATGCATCTATCCAAGACAGAATCAGTAAAAGTGACCACTGCCCAGTCCTTGTGGAGTCAAAGTCCCGTCTTCACATTGAGGATACTCTCAATGGGATAGACTTCAAATAGACCTAGCAACTCAAACTAGGCATCCATGAGGTGCTGTGGGCCATCAGCAGCAGCAGAATTGGATTCAACCACAATCTTCAGCCTCATGGCCTGGCATATCCCCCACTCTACCATTACCACCAAGCCAGGGGATCAACCTTGGTTAAATGAAGAGTGCAGAAGAGCATGCCAGGAGCAACATCAGGCATACCGAAAAATGAGGTGTCTACCTGGTGAAGGTACAACACAGGACTACTTGTGTGCCAAACAGCATAAGCAACAAGTAATAGACGGAACTAAGCGATTCCACAATGAATGCATCAGATCTAAGCTCTGTAGTCCTGCCACATCTAGCCGTGAATGGTGGTGGACAATTAAACAACTCACTGGAGAGAAGGTTCCACAAGCATCCCCATCCTCAATGATGGAGGAGCCCAGCACATATGTGCACAAGACAAGGCTGAGGCATTCGCCCCAATCTTCTGCCAGATCTGCTGAGTAGATGATTGGTCTCCACCAGAGGTCTCCAGCATCACAGCTGTTAACCTTCAGCCAATATGATTCACTCCACATGATATATGGAAGCAGCTGAAGACACTGGTACTGCAAAGGTTAATGGCCCTGACAATATCCCAGCATTAGTACTGAAAACTTGTACTCCAGAACTTGCCGCATCCCTAGCCAATCTGTTCCAGTAGAGCTACAACATTGGCATCTACCTGGCAATGTGGAAAATTGCTCAGGTGTGTCCTGTACACAAGAAACAGGACAAATTTAACCCAGCCAATTACTGCCCTATCAAACTACTCTCCATCATCAGCAAAGTGATGGAAGGAATCATTAACAGTGCTATCAAGCGGCACTTAGCAATAATCTGTTCAAGGACGCTCAGTTTGGGTTCCCCCAGGGTCACTCAGCTCCTGACCTCATTACATCCTTGGTTCAAACTTGGACAAAAGAGCTGAATGTCAGAGGTGAGAGGAGAGTGACTGCCTTTGACATCAAGGCAGTATTTGACCGAGTATGGCATCAAGGAGCCCTAGCTAAACTGGAGTCAAGGGCTCCCAGTGCAACTCCCTCCCAACTGTATACCACTGTACCACAGCCACCTCTGCTGTGTCTGTCCTACTGATTGGACAACTCAGACCGGGGCAGCACGGTAGCCTTGTGGATAGCACAATTGCTTCACAGCTCCAGGGTCCCAGGTTCGATTCCAGCTTGGGTCACTGTCTGTGCGGAGTCTGCACATCCTCCCCGTGTGTGCGTGGGTTTCCTCCAGGTGCTCCGGTTTCCTCCCACAGTCCAAAGATGTGCAGGTTAGGTGGATTGGCCATGATAAATTGCCCTTAGTGTCCAAAATTGCCCTTAGTGTTGCGTGGGGTTACTGGGTTATGGGAATGGGGTGGCAGTGTTGACCTTGGGTAGGGTGCTCTTTCCAAGAGCCGGTGCAGACTCGATGGGCCGAATGGACTCCTTCTGCACTGTAAATTCTATGACGCAGGGATGTTGGTGGTGGTGTCTAGGACAGTGTCTGTAAGCTCTGACACTGCAGTGTGATTACGCCAGGCGGTTGCTTGACTAGTCTGTGAGACAGCTCTCCCAATTTTGACACAAACCCCCAAATAAATGTTAATGTTAGTGAGGAGGACTTTGCAGGCACTGTTGTTTCCAGTGCTTAAGTCAATGCCGTGTGGTCCGTCCGGCTTCACTCCTTTTTTGTTATTGACTTTTTTCTTGGTCATTTCAGCAGGCATTTTAATTACTGTAGTTCTGAAGTCAGATTTAGGCCAGACCAGGTAAGGATAGCAGGGGCGGGATTCTCCAATCCCGCGGCAGAGTGTCCACGCCGTTGTAAACTCCGTAGCGTTTTATGGAGCGGTTTGCGCCGCTCCAGCTGCAGATCCCGGCGTGAACTGTGCGCCGCGGGATCTGCGCATGTGCAGTTGCGCCGGCGCCAACAAGGACATGCGCAGTGGCCTCCTTCAACATGCCGGCCCCAACGCAACATGACGCAGGACAATCGGGGCCGGCTTGTAGGAAAGGAGGCCCCCAGCCACAGAGGCCGGCCTATCGATCGGTGGGCCCCGATTGCGGGCTAGGCCGCACTGGAGGCTCCCCACGGGTCGGACCCCCCCTCCCGCCCGAAAGGCCGGCACCCAACCCTTACACGCCGAGGTCCCGCCGGCCCAGAGCAGGTTAGAATGGCGACGGCGGGACTTGGCTCTTTTCTTGGGGCCGCTCGGCCCATCCAGGCCGGAGAATTGGTGGGCCGGCCGCGTAGAGCCAATGGCGCCGATTCTCTCTGCGGAGAATCGCGTGCCGGCGTGGCGCGATTCGCGCGGCCCGCTGGCGATTCTCCGACCCGCGCGGGATTGGAGAATCCCGCCCCAGATTTCATTCCCTAAAGGAACATTAGTGGGTTTTTCCAACAGTCGACAATGGTTTAATGGCCAATATTACATAGATTTACATAGAATTTACAGTGCAGAAGGAGGCCATTCGGTCCATTGAGTCTGCACCAGCCCTTGCAAAGAGCACCCTACTTCAGCCCATACTTCCACCCTATCTGAGTGACCCAGTAACCCCACCTAACTATTTTGGACATTAAGAGCAGTTTGGAATGGCCAATCCACCTAACCTGCTCATCTTGGTGACTGTGAGAGGAAACCGAAGCACCCGGAGGAAACCCACACAGACCTGCGAGAATGTGCAGACTCCGCACAGACAGTGACCCAAGCTGGGAATTGAACCTGGGGCCCTGGCGCTGTGATGCAACAGTGCTAACCACTGTGCTACCGTGACATTAGACTTGCAATACCAGATTTTTATTGAATTCAAATTGACTTTCTATTTTGCTCCACTTATCCCTCCCCCATTTTAAAGCAGCATAAAACTCATCACATTTCGACCTCTCTCCAGTTATGAAGAAGAATCATATTGGACTTGAAACTCCGTTTCTCTCTCCACAGATTCTGCCAAATCTGCTGAGCTTTTCTGGCATTTTCTGCTTTTATTCTTTATACTGACTATCTCCAAGTCATTCATGCAGTAAATGAAAACCCATGAACAGGAACACATTGGGAAATACTTTGTCATACAAAGGCAGTGAAAATTTTAAACTCTCTCAACAATAGAAATTTTGAGCATTGAAAGTGATAAACGTTTGAAGGCAAGGGAATAAAGCGACATGGAACAAAAGCATGTGAATTAAAATAAAATACAGATCTGACATGATTAAATAGAATGATGAAATAAATTCAAGGAGCTGAATTGCCCCGTTCTTGTGTTTCTGATATGATTTTTTAACAGAGAAATTTCGAGCACCTTTTTTTTAACATTCTGTTATTATCTTAAAGAACACTTTGGTTACATTTCAAGAAACTAATTGGGGCCCAATGGTTGACAAAGTGCATTCGGGGAGATGGTGGCACTGGGGAAGCAGTGACATAGTGGTATTGTCACTGGCCTAGTAGTCCAGAGACCCAGGGTACTGCTTTGGGGACCTCGGTTTGAATCCCACCACAGCCGATGTCCTATTTTTTTTTCATGTATGGAACGGTCTATCTAGCCTGTCTGCAGAACAATACTTTTCACTGTACCTCGGTACATGTGACAATAAACCCAAATCCAAGTCCGATTCTTTTTTTGTATAAATTTAGAATATCCAATTTTTTTTTTCCCAATTAAGGGGCAATTTAGCTTGGCCAATCCACCTAACCAGCACATAGAATTTCATGGAATTTACAATGCAGAAGGAGGCCATTCGGCCCTTCGGGTCTGCACCGGCTCTTGGAAAGAGCACCCTACCCAAGGTCCACACCTCCACCCTATCCCCATAACCCAGTAACCCCACCCAACACTAAGGGCAATTTTGGACACTAAGGGCAATTTATCATGGCCAATCCACCTAACCTGCACATCTTTGACTGTGGGAGGAAACCGGAGCACCCGGAGGAAACCCACGCACACACTGGGAGGATGTGCAGACTCCGCACAGACAGAGACCCAAGCGCCGTAGTCCCAGTGCTAACCACTGTCCCACCATGCTGCCCTCATCTAAGTCCAATTCAATGGTTATATTTTAATTCAATAAAAACTTGAAGTTAATGATGACCATGAAACCATTATCAATTGTCATAAAACCCATCTGGTTCACTAATGTCCTTAAGGGAAGGAAATCTGCCATCCTTACCTGGTCTGGCCGACATGTAACTACAGACCCATAGCAATGTGGTTGACTCTTCAATGTTCTCTAAAATGGCCTAGCAAGGCATTCAGTTCAAGGGCAATTGGTGATGGGCAATAAATGCTGGCCCAAACAGTGATACCTACATCCCATGAATTAGTAGGAAAAATTAACTTCTTAATTATGGAGTATAAAAATGGCTCTACGAAACAATTTCTGTATTGAGAAGTGACTTACTGGAGGAACCTCCTGATTGAAGGGATCTAATTCTTTGAGGACATACAACTGCAAGAGGAGGCCCAAAAAGTAACCTGCAAAAAGAATGCCAGTGATCTAGAGTCCAACAACTAGAGTCCACCACCCAGAAACACCCGACAAGTGTGTGGTTGAAGATGTGGCTCTAGGATCGGGCACGTTAGCCATACATAAACCCACAGAGTCCATGGCCAGTCACACAGAGTTTCTTCGGTGGATAATCATACTAATTAGTGAGTGATCGCCAAAGAGAGGGAGAAGACTCCTTAAATCCAAGACATGTCTTTTCTGCCCTTCTGCCCTCATAGCAGCTGTACTAGCACTTCCGTAGAAATAAATTAAGTAGCCAACATAAATAAAAACATGAGATAGTTGCCAGGAGGAGATATTAATGATATTCTTTTTAATGTTACAACCATCTGTCAACTTCAATAAGCTAAAGTACCAATTACTGATGACTGTGTGAATGCTATCCACAATTAGTGTTCTGTAACACTAATTAATAATTGAAAAACAAAGAATTTCTTTTCATCACAAATGTCTCCTGGTATACCATCTTCATCACCTGTCAACTACAATAGTAGGGAAAGCACAAAAAGGTTCATCTCCCCTGCTGCCTGTGACATTTATTACCTCACTTGTGGCTCTGTAGTCACTGGGAATTAATCTGGAAGCTAGGTTGTCTTCCTGAGATCCACTTTGTGTCATTAAACACGATCATCAGCCTATCAAGGTTATTAGTTTGTAAAAACCTGAAGCTTATATGTTGTAAAGTGGCTGTGCAAGACAGTAAAGTTAAGCATGAAGCTACTTATCCCTAAAATTCTTTTCAATAATCATTTGACCCACTTTTGTTGTGTTAATAGCAGATTAGGAATCAATTTGGAATACAAAGTACCTGTATTATTTTTGTTAAAAAGCTAAAATAAATCTTTTAGGGCTGCAGGATAGCACAGTGGTTAGCACAGTTGCTTCACAGCTCCAGGGTCCAGGTTCGATTCCCGGCTTGGGTCTGCACATTCTCCCCGTGTCTGCGTGGGTTTCCTCCGGGTGCTTGGGTTTCCTCCCACAGTCCAAACATGTGCAGGTTAGGTGGATTGGCCATGATAAATTGCCCTTAGTGTCCAAAAAGGGTTGAGTGGGTTGCTGGATTGCAGGGACGGGGTGGAGGTGTGGGCCTGGGCCGGTGCAGACTCGATGGGCCGAGTGGCCTCCATTGCACTGTAATTTCTATGATTCTATGATAAATAGAAACCTGTAAGTAATCCCAACAGAATATTAAACCATGGGAAATGGTTTTTTGGGTAAAATGTTCATATTGTGCAAATATTCCGCAATGGCATTGGTTAACAATCCTGATCCTATTAATTTCATGAATCAACATGAATTAAGCATTCTAATAACAATGGCAGAATTCATTGATTTGAATGACAAAGGTGAAAATTCTGCTAAAACAACTAAGAGGCTAAAGGCTATTACCATCCGTTAAAACATTGTGTTGTAATAACAAGTGCAATATTTATGATGTGAGGATAATCATGGATCTCTCCAATGTATCGGTGCATTAATATCCTTGACATACCCTCTGCTTCACATGATTATTCCCATTTGTTTTCCTGATGGCTGAGCACACATTCTTGACAAATTGTAAATCCATTGACTCACCACACATTATTCACTTGCATCTTACGGATTCTTTTTTTCAATATAAATTTGGAGTACTCAATTCATTTTTTCCAATTAAGGGGCAATTTAGCGTGGCCAATTCACCGAGCCTGCACGTCTTTGGCCTGTGGGAGGAAATCGGAGCACGCGGAGGAAACCCACGCAGACACGGGGAGAACGTGCAGACTCCGCACAGACAGTGACCCAGCGGGGAATCAAACCTGAGACCCTGGCGCTGTGAAGCCACAGTGCTCTCCACTTGTGCTACCGTGCTACCCTTTGTGCATGCAAGGGTGTGGAGTGAACGGTTAGACTGGGATAGGATGGAGGAGATTATGGCATTTGTTTGTGACCCTTCATGAGTCTGAAGATATTTTGAGGGATGATGTTCATTTCCATCTTATGAATGAGCCAGCACTCACAGGCATAAGAACGTAAGGGATAGGAGTAGGAGGAGGCCTTATGGTCTCTCGAGCCTGTTTCAGTCAGATCATGGCTGATCTTCTACCTCAACTCTATTTTCCCACCTATCTCCAAAGACAGCGTGTTAATTGGGATGTGTGGGAAAACCCACTGCTTCCACCACATAGTGCAAGTAATGGGTTACAAAGGACAAAGCATTCACGAAGAGAAATATTCAGAACATGTCACAACATTTCCAACATCGTTCCTTCAGCTGCCTGCAGTAATCCCTCTAAAGATAATTGATTGGGATGCTCAAATTCTGGGATCAATTTACAGATGGCCCCCGATTAGCATAATGAAAGTAGCTCAGTTCCAGGAACTGGAAAATGGTGGTGGCAGGTGGCAGGAGAAATGGGGCAGTAAGTGCTACATTATCATTTCCATAGTGCTTGTGGTAAACCACGTGATTGTATTATATGCATTGTGCTGTATCATACATGCTTGGGCTTGTCCAGGTTGGCTCCGCCTGTGGCTCCTCCCCTCAGGGCTTCTGTATTAGAGTGGCAAGTCTCCGCCTCCTGACTCAGTTCAGGTCCAGAGGCAGGAGGTTTGCTGTTTAGTGTATTAAAGCCTCAGTTACGGTTATCTCTCGTTGTGTATTATTGATGGTGTATCAGTGCTCCTTGCCATTTCTGCCTGGAGGAGGCTACAAAAATTGGCCTCATAAATAGATATCCATTCTAACTCATCCTGGAAATTCTTTTAACAAAGACATTAATGGGGGTGATTCTTCGAGCCCCACGCCGGGCTGGAGAATCGCCGCAACCGCGCCACGATGCTGGCGCGTGATTCTCCGAGGTGCGGAGAATCGGCGCCATTTGCGCTAGCGCGGTTGGCGCAGCGCCGGCCGCGGGCTGCTGGAATCGGCGGGGCCGCCGATTCTCTGCCCTGGATGGGCCGAGCGGCCGTGCGAATACGACAGAGTCCCGCCGGCGCCGTTCACCCCTGGTCGCTGCCGGCGGAACTCTGCGCGAACGGTCGGGAGGGGCGGCCTGTGGGGGGGGGGTGGCCTCCGTCCCCGGGGGGGGGGGGGGGCCTTCAATGGGGTCTGGCCCACGATCGGGGCCCACCGATCGGCGGGCCGGCCTCTCCCCCCCATCCTCCCTGGGCCTATTTACTGCGCGGCCGGCCCCTGAACACCGACGCCATGTTGAGTCAGGGCCGGCACGTTAAAGAAGTCCCATGTACATGTGCAGGCTGGCGCAGCCCAACTGTGCATGCGCGGGTTGGCGCGGTGCCCATTTGGTGCTGGGAAAGGAGGCTGGTGCGGCGTGAACCACTCCAGCGCCGTGCTGGCCCGTTGTGGGCACCAGAATCAGTTGTTCCCATGCCCGTTTTGCGCCGTTGTTAAACGCGACAGCATTCACGGCGGTGCGAACACTTAGGCTCCATTTGGGAGAATCGCCCCCTAGAGTTGCTATTGAAGCATTTGTGCAAGCATGGTGGGTGAAATGGCCTTTTTCTGTGCTGTATCATTCTATCATTCTCTCCCCCGCACTCCCCATAGGGACACCCCCAACATCCTGCCACTGCAGGACCTCCCTCCATCACTCCTGGCAACCCCTTTCATGCCCCCCCCCTCCCAGCTGCCCCCAGCAAAGGACTGCAACCTGACAGGAACTCTCCATTTCACTGGATTGCGCTCCGCCCTCCGCCAGTTCCGACTGTCTCTCACCCACTCTCCTTCTCCCTCTCTGCCCCCGCCAGGCCAGATTCTCACCCCCACTGCACCTGAGGATTGAGCTGGTCCGCGACCCCTCCAAGATCAAAGCTGCCCCCACCAAGGCCCAACCTGACCCGACCCACCACTGGAACAATTAAAATAAGCCGTTGCTTGTTTTCCTCTTTACTTTTTGTTACTTTTTCTACATTTCCTTCCCCGAGTTCCTTCTTCCTTCTCATGCCAACTACTAGCTGGCGGTCAACTTTTAAAATCAGAATTTCGTAGGCCTTATTGACATTTTTTATTAGGTTTAGATGTTTTACTGAATAATCAGGTCAACTGGTGGGTCAGACTGAAACCAGAACCAATCATACTTTACTTCTTCCATGCAAGGATGCATTTATTGCAGATAGCTAACTGTGTTTTTATGTTCCTGGATCTGCTTTCTGAATCACTTCAGTGCTTATGACAATGTGGCTCCTCCAATTGTATGAGGGAGGAGTTGTAGCAACAATGAAATAAAGATGGTTTCTAATCTATAAAGATTAAGTGCAACTCATGTGAAATCTTTCTGGTGGTGGATTTGCAAGGCATTGCTGGTCTTGATGTTTACAATGGAAGATATCGTAATGAAGGGATGTTCTGTTTCTGCATTACAGCTGTGGGCTACCCATACCAAAGCTACAGTTCTCCAGTGGTGGATATTGGCAGGCATGCTAATCACACAAATTGCTCTCTCTTCCGGTTGGGGTTGATATTCCTCGGAGTTTTTGTGGCTGCACCTATCTTGGTGAGCAGTGATTATTCCATCATACTCTTCAGCTGAGCTATGTAAATCGTGGCTAAGCCTTGAGGGATCATGTGGTTACCCAGTTGTTACAGAGCTCTCTGTTCCTGCCCTGCTTTTGTAATTATAATGTTGGCGTGGCGAGTCCATTTACCTGAGTATGTCATGATGCTTGTGTCCAGAGCTATTTTTCGAACTTTCACCCTTTTTTCAAGAGACAGCTGGCGGGATTTCTTGGCCCTTCTTGCTGAAGGAATTTTCCAGTCTCGCTGAAGGTGAACCTTGTGGCAGAACCACACACAAAGCCGTATATATTGGCGGGACCGGAAGATGCTGCGTCCGGTCAACTGTGAGCTGCCCCCTCTGTTGGAAAACACACTGTGAGGGAGGCTTCTGGTTTTCCACATGAATTCACTCCAATCATGTCAGCCTTGTTGGTCACAAAAGTACAGAGCCGTCTGTAGACACTTGTGTAGATATCATTTGCCATTCAATCATCAGGTGAGGCATACCTTCGCTTGAATGCCAAATTAGAATTGCCTCTCACAACATATTTGTGTCATTGATTCCTTCATGATCTTGTTGTGTTATGGTCCTTATTGCTGTCAATCAAATATATTGGTTGGAATTCTCCGGCCGTTGCGATTCAATTTTCCCGCTGGCAGTGCACCTCCGCCGACGGATTTCCCGGCAACATAGGATGGTTAGAATGGGAAATTCCATTGACAATTGGCGGGAGGATAGAATCTTGCCACCAGCGGGCGGCGCCTGGCCGAGGAACACGCGGCTGGCAGACCGGAGAATCCCACCCATTATCTGATTTGTTAAACTGGAGTTAATGAACAGAGCTAAATGTGACCTTTCACGGGAAGAACTTTACTCAAAGCTTGTTTCCTCACTCAGTATTCTCATAAATTAACCGAATACTGGAATGACTTGCATTATTCAAATGAACCTTGCTGTCATCAGTGTTGTTCCCGTTCTTATTGGGAATTGTCAGTTTTATTTTATTTGGATGAATTGACCTTCAGTTTTTCACTGAATGCTTTTCATTTTCTGAATCTCACCCAGAGCTGATAACTAGTACCAACCAATTTAAATAATGTGAGGCATTGTGATGAGCTTTTAGTTCCTTTGTGTATCAAGAACAAAAAGAAAGCTTAAAATGATAAGGTCCTTCATTTAAAAAACTCACATTTATCGGTAACCATGGTTTTAAATATTAGCTATACTTAACATCCATTTACGAACCTTGTTAACATACATGGATCAATTTGTGAGATATTTTTAAAATCATAACCTGGACAGTTCATGTTAATTTCTGAAAATGACTTTTGTAAGATACTATACTTATCCCATTTTTCAATTAGGGTATTTGCCATGATTAATTAGACTTTACATTGCGCTGCCTTAGACATGAAAAGAAAAATCTTAATACTCAAGGATGCGGTTTAAAAACAGGATTATAATAATGCATTTGATTTTAATCAATTTTTTATCAGTTAATTTTCCCTGTCTCATCAAAATTTTAGCAGAAATCCTCGAGGAAGCATTCGTATTGGAGGAGAAACCTAAACTTGCAAAAAAAAGCCATTTTATTGTTTGAACTCTAACCAAAATAGTACATGTACCGAATCATTCAATTGTTTCAATGTTAAAGCTGTATTGTAAAGTCACAGGTCACACATTATGCCACACGCTCATCACATTATTGAACTATGAAAGATAACTTATGGACATGCTGAGTGGGCCCAAATTAGGTTCCACCCATAGAATAAGAGAGCCATAATTAGATATTTATATTGAGGCCATGCATACATTGGAGGACGCAATGTGATTTTCTTGTACAATGTGTAGAATGAGCAGCTCATTGACTACATAGTAATGTTTTAAATGCTGAGCATTTTAAATGAGTGACCATTCCAACCTTCACAAGTTTTGAAGTTAACAATTTGAATAATTAGCACAACTTTCATTGATCATTATAAAAACAGAAAGTGCTGGAAATAGTCAACAGGTCTGGTAGCATCTGAGGCGAGAGAAACAGAGTTAATGTTTCGAGTCGAAGATGACTTATTCAGAACTTTTTCAGATTTTCTTTTTATTTCAAGGATCATTTTTTACTTTCTAGATTTGGGATTTGAAGGAAAATATTGCTAACTGTCGGAATGATTATTTCAAAGTTGCAAAGAACAGTCCTGCACAAGAATGTTCAGATTTTCCATCTTCTGCCGGCTTTAGACACTAAAAGAAATAGATTGCTTGTGATACTGTTCACTAATGTGTTGAGTTCAAAGTCAGCAATGCGTGAGATTTCGAAATTGCTAACGAAAACATGTGTTCACTGGAACAACTCAGGCAGACTGCACAGTTGATAGTGGATTGGGTTGGCCACCCATGTATGCTCTCATAATGTTTGTTGCCCTCATCAGAATTGAATTTTCGAATTGCAAGTCATCTATTCTGTAGAATGAGAAAAAAGATTGATGCCTATACTATCGCAGCAATGATACTCTTTCACTTAAATTTGAAGTTACTGATTTATGAACAGCAGCATTTATAATGTTTGGCATTCATTCTTTTAAAACAAATTCTAATTAAGGGGCAATTTAGCGTGGCCAATCCACCTACCCTGCACATCTTTAGTTGTGGGGGTGAGACCCATGCAGACACGGGGAGAATGTGCAAACCCTGGACCTGATGATCTCCAGTAAGAAGTCTTACATCTCCAGGTTAAAGTCCAAAAGGTTTACTCACTCACCTGATCACTCTCCTGCTGAAGGAGCTACTCTCTGAAAGCTAGTGATTTCAAATAAACCTGTTTGACTATAACTTGGCGTTGTACGACGTCCGACTGTGCCCACACCAGTCCAATGCCAGCATCTCCACATCCTGATGATCTACATCGCAGAGTGTTGAAGGAGGTAGCTATAGAGATAGTGGATGCATTGGTGATTATCTTTCAAAAGTCTGGAAAGATTCCTGCAGACAAGAAAGTAGCAAAGGTAACCCCACTTTTTAAGAAGGAAGGGAGAGAGAAAATGGAGAACTGCAAACATGTTAGTTTGACATTACTACAGGGAAAATTGTAGAATCTATTATAAAGGTTATGATAACTAGACACTTGGAAAATAATGATATGATTGGGCAGGGTCAATATGGATTTAAGAATAGAAAATCATATTTGAAAAACCTGTTGGATTTTTTTGAGGATGTTACATATGCATAGATAAAGGAGAACTGGTGGACGTGGAGTATTTGGATTTTTTAGAAGACTTTTGATGAGATCCCAAACAAGAGACTCGTAAAAAATAAACTACATGGAATTGGCGGTTAACTTACAAGTTTTGATTGAGAATTGGTGGAATAAGGTATACCCCCTTGTCCAATCACCAGTCCGAGCATTGGACTAATGATCCGGGATCGTCAGTTTAAATTCACCCATGGCACTGGGGCATTTAGTCAGTTAAATAATTCTGGAATAAAGGTTAGTCTCAGTAATGATAACATGAAATACTGGATTGTCATAAAAAGCCACCTGGCTCACGTAATGTTCTTTATAGAGAAATTATCCAGTCTGTTCTTTATGTGATACGTGACCTGGTTGAATCAAGATGTGGCTACAGATCCACAGTGGTTAACTACCCTTTGGAAAATGGCCTAGAAAGTCATTCAGTTGTATCAATCTGCTTCAGAAAATTTATACTTGATGGACTGCAGCGGTTCAAGAAGGCAGATCACCACCACCTTCTCAAGGGCAATTAGGATGGACAATTAATGCTGGCCTTTCAAACAATGTTCATATCCCATAAATTAATTTTAAAAAATATTTAACGAGCAGCACGGTGGAGCAGTGATTAGCACTGCAGCCTCACGGCGCCGAGGTCCCAGGTTCGATCCCGGCTCTGGGTCACTGTCCGTGCGGTGTTTGCACATTATCCCCACTTTTGTGTGGGTTTTGCCCCACAATCCAAAAGATGGGCAGGGTAGGTGGATTGGCCACGCTAAATTAACCGTTAATTGGAAAAAATCAAATTGGGTACTCTAAATTTATAATAGAAAAAAAGTATTTAATATATTGGGCGGGATTCTCTGGCCTCACAGCCGCGTTTTGCTGGTGGTGGGAGGCGGCGTGCTATTCGCTGACAGTGAGATTCTCTGCTCCCACTGCTGTCTGTGGGAATTTCCATCAGAGCCACCCCACGCTGCTGGGAAACCCGCGAGCGGGGTTGTGCTGCTGACGGGACCAGAGATTCCCGCTATCAGCAGACCGCTGGAGAATCCCAGCCATTGTCTCTGCTTTCCTACACATTTCTTTCCAAATTCGTCATTGATTTCCATCCCTTCTCTACTTCCACACCCCTAACACCTTTCTCTCAACGATGCCTTGAAATGTTTTTGGGAAGATGCCTTATAAGATGATTTTCTTCAATCTGGGTCCAAGTTGTGCACTTGTGATATCGCATTGTAGGGTATAACAATCAGTGAATTTCATATGTCGCATATGATCGCATTAAATGGAGTACGAAATGTCCACCATTTCATATTTTTCTCATGCTTCAAAACAAAATTTCCAGTTGGGTCAGAGCAAAGGTTCAGGTTTTGCCAGATCAGAAAATATATTTGAAACAATGATTTCAGCTGTTTCTTTTCTTTCCTGTAGATCTGCCGGGATTCTCCGAGTCTCTGCGCCGCAATCGTGCTCGGCGTGGGGGCGAAGAATTGGGCGTCAGACACGCGATCGGATCCAACGCCGCTCCCGCGATTTTTCGGGGGCCAATCGCACGTGCACGGTCGACGCAGCGCCGGTCGGGGGCCAGTGAAAGAGGCGGACCTTTGGCCGGACGTGCAGGGCCCCGTATCGGCAGCCAGAGCTGTGAGGCCTAATCCGGGGCCCTGCTCGCCCTCTGCAAAAGGAAGAAAGTCCAGCGTGATTCGCGCCCGTTTTCTCGTGGGCGTGGGGACATAGCCTCATTATCAGAGAATTCCGCCGGCTAGCAGCTGCAGTCTTCCACAAAGACTTGCCAGAATTTAATGGGTGGTTGGGTTTCATGAGGAAATTAATTGGCAAGAGGGGAGGCATCTACCCCTCACTGGTACAAATTTTGTGAAGCAGCTTGATACAACTGAGTGACTTTCTAGACCATTTTCCAAAGGGTAGTTAACCACTGTGGATCTGTAGCTACATCTTGATTCAACCAGGTCACGTATCACATAAAGACCAGACTGGGGAATTTCCCTATTAAGAACATTACGTGAGCCGGATTAAATTTTATGACAATCCAGTATTTCATGATTATCATTACTGAGACTAACATTTATTCCAGAATTATTTAACTGACTAAATGCCCCAGCTGCTACGGTGAATTTAAACTCACGACCCCGGATCATTAGTCCAATGTCGGACTGGTGGTCGGACAAGGGGGCATACCTTGTTTCCACCAATTCTCAATCAAAACTTGGAAATTACTCCCAATCCCAGCAGCACCACTGAGATTGGTGGTGACTGCTAGAACTACCATTGCATTATGGTACCACTGCTGAGCAGCATGGTGCATTATGTGTCCGTTATGATATCTCAATGATGAGATCTTGAGGCTTGGATGTTTAAATATGAACCGTTTATTGTTCATCTTCAATGGTTTATAGATCCCAGATATTAGTAAGTTTATAAGATGATTAGTAAGTTTGCGGACGACACAAAGACTAGCGGAATTGCGGATAGTGATGAGGACTGTCAGAGGCCACAGCAGGATTTAGATCGTTTGGAGACTTGGATGACGAGATGGCAGATGGGGTTTAATCCGGACAAATGTGAGGTAATGCATTTTGGAAGGTCTAATACAGATAGGGAATATACAGTGAATGGTAGAATCCTCAAGAGTATTGAAAGTCAGAGAGATCTTGGTGTACAGGTCCACAGGTCACTGAAAGGGGCAACACAGGTGGAGAAGGTAGTCAAGAAGGCATACATGCTTGCCTTCATTGGCCGGGGCATTGAGTATAAGAATTGACAAGTCATATTGCAGCTTGTATAGAACCTTAGTTAGGCCACACTTGGAGTATAGTGTTCAATTCTGGTCGCCACACTACCAGAAGGATGTAGAGGCTTTAGAGAGGGTGCAAAAGAGATTTACCAGGATATTGCCTGGTATGGAGGGCATTAGCTATGAGGAGAGGTTGAATAAACTTGGTTTGTTCTCACTGGAATGAAGGAGGTTAAGGGGCGACCTGATAGAGGTCGACAAAATTATGAGGGGCAGAGACAGAGTGGATAGTCAGAGGCTTTTTCCCAGGGTAGAGGGGTCAATTACGAGGGGGCATAGGTTTAAGGTGCAAGGGGCAAGGTTTAAAGGAGATGTACGAGGTAATCTTTTTACACAGAAGGTAGTGGGTGGGGTGCCTGGAACTCGCTGCCGGAGGAGGTGGTGGAAGCAGGGACGATAGTGCCGTTCAAGGGGCATCTTGACAAAGACATGAATAGGATGGGAATAGAGGACTATGGACACCGGAAGTGTAGAAGATTTGAGTTTAGATGGGCAGCATGGTTGGCGCAGGCTTGGAGGGCCGAAGGGCCTGTTCCTGTGCTGTACTTTTCTTTGTTCTTTGTTCTTTTATTGCCATTCATGGTGCAAATCCACACAGGCTGCTTTCAGAGTGTTCTCTGAGTCTGCTACCACGTGACTCTATACCATGAGTGGTACTATTCTCCAGTCCCACATTAACCCTTGCCCTGCTGAAAATTGTTTTCATTGCAAAGGCATGCAGCCACATAATGCAACAACTACAAGCTGTTCCATCCGTCTAAGTGGCAGAGGCTACAGGACTACGGTGAGTGTGAGATCTTGCAATGGCGAGAGGTTCAGCACAGAAAGGAGGAGAGAGGGGATGGAGGTTCTGACTGAAAGTACTTTTCTTTGTTATATGACAAAAGGAGTTGTCACCAGGACATTAAGGAATAATGTAAGATTGCGTGGCTACATAAATTGAGCGGGATTGGGACAGACTAAATTGCTGTGTGGGAGCTAGCATCGAATTGATGGATTGAATGGCCCCCTTCTGTGCTGTTAATTCCTCTGTGACTCTTTTTCCTTGGAGACTGAATGCCGAGGCTATTTTTGGAATTTGCTTATTTTTTATTGTATCTAACATTTCGCATTGCTAGTATGAAGGAAGGAAAAAATTCATATCTCTAATTAGTTTGAGCTGACTGTGGGTTATCACCTCTTGCAGTTTTATTCCTAATGGGGGATTAAAATATCTCCCAAACTAGTCAACAGCATTAAGCAATGGTGTATATAATGTTCTGAGCTATGCAATAAATTTAACACCTTTGAAATATAATCTGACAATTATATATCTAACCCTTTGACTGTTTACCCATGATTATCATGGTATGAAATATTACTGCAGAGCTCAGTAACTGGAGCAAGAGTGAATTATTTTCCTTTTGAGGTTTGGGTCCTAATTAAATAGCAGTTGGACAATCTTTCAAAGGTTGTTTTAAGATACACTAGATTTTGTTACTAAAAATATTTCACCATTGTCTCCAAAATAATGAAATATGATATTTTGAAATCAGTAAACAGTGGAATTTTCTCTCTGGGTAGTTTGATAGCCCTTCAATGGTAATGCAAAGCATGGGGACCTTAACAAACCCTCCCTTTGCTCCAAATTCTACGTGCAAGTTCTTCGCACTCTCTGCATTAACTGAACACATTGTGCCTTACTAAACTCACTGATGGGCTGAGAATTCTGGGCCTTAATTATGCAGGAGCAACATGCATTTCATTAAAGTATCACCCCCGATACATTAAATGTATTAAACAGGGGATACGATCTAACCGAGTTGCAACAGAGTCCTGCATCGAGTACACTTAGCCTGGTGTTTCCCGGCGCTCGCAGCGCCGACAAAGACCACGCTATCCAACGGGACTCATAGCAGGAGGAGTTTGAGATGCCATTTCTAAGTGGCGCCGCCAATCTCCCGCCACCCCCTCCTCCCCCCTCCCCGACGTGACCCCCAGGCACCCCAAAACCCCAACATGCCTATAATGGGGTACTCTGGTCCCCCCAGCACCCCACCTCTAATGGGCAGAGAAACCCCACGTCCGATCCCAAATGCATGGCCAATCTGTCTGGCAGTGCCTGGGCACATTGCGGTGCCAAGCAGTGCCAGGGTGCCAAGCTGGCAGTAATAGGGTGTCACCAGCAGTGCCTGGGTGCCATCCTGCTCCGAGGCCAACTACAAGTGGCCTCTGATTCCCTGGGAGACCCCCAAGTGCCATTCCGCCTGGTCCTCGTTTGTGCCCATGCATGCAAGCTACTCCATCTCATCCAGCGTGTACATGCCATGTCCTCTGCCAACAGCACTCTTCAGGCCGACATTGAGGAGCTACTATTGCAATACCCGGATGTGTTCAGTGGGATGGGTACGCTGCCTGCCCTACCACTATAAAATTCTGCTCAGGCCTGATTCCCCGCCTGTCATCCATGTACCACGCCGGGTGCCGGCGCCCCTAAAAGACCGTCTATAGGCGCAGCTGCAGGAGCTCCAAGATCAGGGAATAATATCCAAGGTGACGGAGCCAACTGACTGGGTCAGCTCGATGGTCTGTGTCAAGAAGCCCTCTGGAGAACTGCGCATTTGTATTGATCCCAAGGATCTGAACCGCAACATTATGAGAGAACACTACCCGATCCTGAAGCGGAAGGAGCTGACGAGTGAGATGGCACATGCCAAATTCTTTACAAAGCTGGATGCATCACGTGGCTTCTGGCAGATACAACTGGATGAGTCCAGTAGGAAGCTCTGCACGTTTAATACACCCTTCGGAAGATATCGTTACAACCGCGTGCCGTTTGGTATTGTTTCGGCCTCCGAGACCTTTTATCGAATAATGGAGCAAATGCTAGAGGGCATTGATAGTGTGCGGGTTTATGTTGTCAATGTCATCAGATGGTCCACAACCCCGGAGGAACATATTTCTCGTCTGCAACAAGTCTTCAGGCGCATACATGCCAATAGCCTGAAATTAAATAAAACCAAATGCTCTTTTGGCACGTCGTCAATTAAGTTTCTGGGTGATCAGATCTCCCAGCAGGGCGTGCAACCAGACTCGGAAAAAGTCAAGGCCATCAACACAATGAAGACCCCAGAGGACAAGAAGGCGGTCCTCTGCTTCCTGGGGATGGTAAATTTTGAGGGGAAGTTCATTCCCAACCTCGCATCACACACCACGGCTCTCAGGCACCTGGTGAAGAAGTCCACCACTTTCCAGTGGCTACCCGCACATCAAGCAGAGTGGCTTGATGTGAAAGCGAAGCTTTTTTTGACTCAGCGAGGGAGACTAAAATCTCCACAGACACCAGCCAGTGCGGCATTGGGGTGGTGCTCCTTCAGAAGGACGACACCTCGTCCTGGGCTCCAGTGGCCTACGCGTCAAGGGCCATGACCCCCACTGAGCACAAATATGCTCAAATAGAGAAAGAATGTCTGGGCCTTCTCACTGGCATCGTGAAATTCCACGATTATGTCTATGGTCTCCCGACCTTTACAGTAGAAACGGACCACAGATCCCTAGTGCACATTATACACAAGGACTTAAATGACATGACACCCAGGCTCCAGCGCATTCTCCTTCGACTCCGCAGGTATGATTTTGAACTGGTTTACACACCTGGAAAGGAGCTAATCATCGCGGATGCCCTGTCGCGCGCCATCATCTCCCAATGTGAGCAGGTAGACTTCATACACGACATTGAGGCACAGGTGCAACTGTGTGCCAGCACCCTCCCAACATCCGACGAACGATTCGTCATCATTCAAGAAGAGACCGCCAAGGACCCTCTTCTGCAGCGGGTCATACGTCAACTCACGAATGGCTGGCAGAAAGGGCAATGCCCCCAATACTATAATGTAAAGGATGACCTAACTGTTATCGAGGGGATCCTCCTGAAATTGGATCGCATCGTCATTCCGCGCAGCCTCCAGAGCTTGGTGCTCACGCAGATACACGAGGAACATCTCAGTATTGAGAAGTGCAGGCGCAGGGCCCGGCAGGCTGTCTGTTGGCCCGGCATCAATGAGAATATATCAAACATGGTCCTCAATTGCGCGACCTGCCAGCGCTTCCAGTCTGCTCAGCCCAAAGAATTGCTCCAGCAGCACGAGATCATGACCTCTCCGTGGTCTAAGGCCGGCGTTGACCTTTCTCACGCCAACGGGTGTGACTACGTCCTGATAATTGATTACTTCTCCAGTTACGCCGAGGTAATGAAACTAACATCCAGGACTATCATAAAGGCCTGCAACGAGGCATTTGCCAGGCATGGAACCCCACTCATGGTTATGAGTGACCCCCGGTCCCTGTTTCTATAGTCAAGAATGGTCCAACTTCACAAAGCAATACCACTTCCAGCACATCACCTCGAGCCCGCATTACCCGCAATCTATGGGAAGGTCGAAAAAGAGGTCCATATCGTGAAGCAGATGCTCTGTAAGGCTGCAGACTCAGCTTCGGACTTTAATCTTGCTCTTCTGGTGTACAGGGAAACCTCTCTATCCAATGGTATGTCTCCGGCACAGCTCCTTATGAATTGTAACCTGCGGACAACTGTTCCGGCCATTCATGTACCTGATCTGGATAACCTTCCAGTGCTGCAAAAGATGCAGCAGATCAGAACCCGGCAAAAGCTAACATATGATTCTCATGCTACTGATCTGCCCGTGCTCTCTCCGAAGGACGCTGTTCGCCTGGTGGAGGCTGGTCAGCTCCAGCTGCTGTTGTTCGACAGGCTGCTCCCAGGTCATTCGTGGTTCGCATGGCTGATGGATCTATTGTCAGGCGCAACAGAAGGGCACTACGCAAACTTGCCTGCCCACCACGGGATCTCACGTTCCCAGATATCGTTCTGCCTTATCCGGACACCTCGCCCCACGAGGCCACCAATCTGGCTGCATGACAACCTGTCAAGACACCATCATCCCCGCCTCCACCTCTCAGGCGGTCCACAAGAATCCAACGACAGCCCTAACGATTGGACTTATAAATAGTTCCTTTGTATATATACTGTTATGTTTCTGCACACTAGACACCCTACATGTACATATCCATTCACTCACCAATTGCTGTATACAGTTACTTTTGTAAATATGTCGTATATGCTCTAAGCAGCCGACAAATTTTTTTTAAAAGGGGGATGTCATAGTATGCACCCATGCACATCATGAGGTAAAAGCAGGCAGTGACAGACACCCAGGTGAGCCAATCAACATACAGAACAGAACACGACCAATCACCAGACAGAACACCAGAGGGGGGCTTCCAACGATAAAACACACAAGGCATCAGCACCCTGCCTCTTTCCACTGGTGAAAACTGTAGTGACAGTCAGGGTGTACAAATCATTCAACACCTTCTACACGTGGCTCAGAGCTAGCCTGGTCTAGATAGTTACTGTTAGTTTACTTAGAGTAGTAGAGAGTCAACCCACAGGCAGTTGTGTGCTTCGTTTCTGAAGTTCAATAAATCTTATTGAACCAACGCCTACGTTTGGTGTATGCTTGATCATTTAACTGCATCGTGTTGCAGTCTGTGTTACCCCAGGGCGAATAACACGACAGGGACCAGTACTGAACGGCGCTCGTCTTAGGTCTCCGAGGTGAAGGGGTTAGACACCCAAAGCCTCGGGTAGATCAGGGGAGCTACATTTAGTGTGAGACTAGCTGTTCACTCTAATATGAAGATTTGCAAATACTGATCCTGCCCACAATGGATGGAATCCAGATTGCGCCGTCTTGTGAGACTGGCGCCCGATTCCGGTGTGACCCGGCTGGTAGACTGCGCCCAGGGACTCTCGGCATAATTGAAACAAACAGAAATAAATTTTGAATGGTTTCTATCGCAGGCAAAATATTTATCCCCTTGGTTGAGACAGATTAGTGACACTACAAAGACATAAAGATTTTACCTAGTATGCTTTACACAACACTTGTAATGCAGCGGTTTTATCTGATAGCTTGTGAATTTGACTGGATGTTTCTCATCAAGCATATTTTCTACACTGCCAGGCATTGCAGGTTAACCTACACATTACAGAAACTGTCCAGTGAAATTGATTCCCAATGTGCGAAGTAGCAATGCTGTTCTTTGTATGACAGTTTTTCAAACTACCAATAGCTGAGGGGATTGAAATGTATCCAAAGTCAGTGATACATTTACCACCGCATTAAACGATCACAGAATTACAGGACCAAGCCAGATCTTATTGAATGAAAGATGTAAGCACAATTGATAATGGAGTACAATGCACATCAAAGTGGTATCAGGCTGAATAATCAAACAACCAAGACTTTGAAGAACTTTTTTATGTCTATCTCCAAGGTAGAAAATGTAATAAATATCCCAAGAATAAGAGAAAATCAAAGGGAAAAAGGGACAGCGGAAATTAATCTCTTTTACTGGAGAAAAAGTACGAGGAAAACTAGTGTAACTAAAAGCGTAAAGTTCCTTGGAGCTGATGGCCTGCATCCTGGGGTCTTAAAAGAAATGGCGGCAGATATAATGCGCGCGATTCAGCGGACTGAAGCTAAAGTTCACTGAATGGCGTGTTTAACGAGGTGTTTCTCGGTGGCCGCAGCATCAAGAAACATCCTGCTATCTAATGGCAATTTCCCTTTTTTCAGCCTTGGGGAGAAGCCCACCAGGAGGAAAAGCTCCGCACAATTTGGGGCGTCATTTTGTCAAGCAGCCCTGATCTTTCCACCTTCCCCCTCCCCTCCCTTTCAGCACCCTACCCCCTTCACTTTTGTGACCACCCCCTCAGCTCTCCAATCTAGGGGAGGCCCCCGGGAAATCCCCGCTCACACCCCTCTACTTGGCAGGCCCTGCTGGGCATGGCCACTGGCAGTGCAAACCTAGCACCCAGGCACCCTGCCCTGTCCCTGACCACCTGTGGGTATCCAATGGTCTGGGAGACCCCCAAGTGTGGCCGGTGAGTCTTAGGCACCGGTTGAATCCAGCGACTGGGTATTTAGACGAGCTGTTAAGGTGACATCCAGATCGCTACGGGTGGAGCGAGCTGAGTGACTTGCGATTGGCCAGCGTGGATCCCAAGTTGGGCCCCACGCAATTCACCTGTTGGTTCCAGATCCGTGCCGGGCGCAGAGGGATTGCTGAATCATGTCCAATGGATGAAGTGGTGGCAATCTTCTGAAATTCCCTTGGCTTTGGAAAGATCTCAATGGATTGTAAAAAGCAAATGCAGGCCCTAATCAAAAAGAGGGAGAAAATCGTAAATTATAGCTGGATGGTCTAACATTTATCATTCGGAAAATGCTGCAATCCATTCTTTAGGAAGCAGTAGCAGGACATTTAGAAAATTATAATACAATTAAAAAGACCCAACGTGGTTTTATGAAATTGTGTTTGACAGATTTATTTTGGAGCTTTTTGAGCAAGGTGGATGAAGGAGGACCAGTAGATATAGCACATTAGGGTTTCCAAAAGGTTTCTACACAAGATAAGAGTTCATGATTTTTGGCGTAATCTGTTAGAATTTCATAGAATCACTCCAGTGCAGAATAGATTAGCAAGGATAGAGGATTGACCAACTACGGAAATAGAGATTCAGGATAAATGGGTTATTTTTTTGTTGGCAAACTGTAATTCATGGAATCAATGTTTGGGGTTCAACTATTTACAATCTATACTAATGAAAGGGCAGAATACTGACACCTTGACCAAAGTCATAAATGAGGTCACTGTGGCTCCTTTAGCTGGATTTTACTGTAGAGACAATGTAAGGCTAGCTGTCCACCATTATTACAGTAGACATCAGACAGCAATATTCAGTGGTTGTATGTTTGAAGACAAGTGTGGTAATCAGTAAGTTCCTGTCGCAGTTGCCCTGCTCTTCTACTGTAGTGAAAACTGGACTGTCTATCGACTCCTTGAGAGCTTCCATCAATGGTGCCTGCTCGGAATCTTTGGGATCAAATGGGAGGATCACCGGACCAACGCAAGCGTCCCCTATGAAGCTGTGTCCATAAGACCTTAAGACCATATGACATAGGAGCAGAATTAGGCCACTCGGCCCATCGAATCTGCTTCACCATTCAATCACGGCTGATATTTTCTCATCCCCATTCTCCTGCCTTCTCCCTATAACCCCTGATCCCCTTATTAATCATGAACCTATCTATCTCTGTCTTAAAGACACTCAGTGAATTGGCCTCCACAGCCTTCTGCGGCAAAGAGTTCCACAGATTCACCACCCTCTGGCTGAAGAAATTCCACCTCATCTCTGTTTTAAAGGATCGTCCCTTTAGTCTGAGATGGTGTCCTCTGGTTCTAGTTTTTCCGACAAGTGGAAACATCCTCTCCACATCCACTCTATCCAGGCCTCACAGTATCATGTAAGTTTCAATACTTCTAAACTCCAACGAGTACAGACCCAGAGTCCTCAACCGTTCCTCATATGTCAAGCTCTTCATTCCAAGGATCATTCTTGTGAACCTCTTCTGGACCCTTTCCAAGGCCAGCACATCCTTTCTTAGATACGGGGCCTAAAACAGCTCACGATATTCCAAATGGGGCTGACAAAAGCCTTATACAGCCTCACAAGTACATCCCTGGTTTCCCATTTAAGTCAAAGATAAATGGAACTTTTTCTTTCAGAGGCTCATAAATCTTTGCAATTCTCAACCCCAGGAAGTTGGATGGATTCAATCAAGGCTGAGTTAGATAGATTTTTTATCTACAAGGAAATCAAGGATTATAGAGTTTGAGGGGTAGGGGAGCAACTGGAAACTGGAATTGAGGCCATGATCGACCAGACATAATCTTAATGATCAGTGGAACAGATGTGTCAGGCTGAAGGGCCTATTCGTGCTCCTATATCTCATGTTTATCCCTTCAGACATGAGATTATGGCCTATGCTCAGTTTTATGTTGGCAGGCTGCAACAAGAATCTTCTAGGTTGATGTGTTCATAGGAGTAACTTTCTCAAAATTGAACTTTTTGCACAGGCACTGAAAACAGTTAGCATCAAAAGCTTACCAGCATCATTTTAAACAAGTTATGTCAACCTTAAAATAACACTGGCAGGGAAAGATCATTCATCACATTATTTTCCCTTGTGTGCCAAAAGACCTGTACTTCGGGCTGTTTGTGAGCTATTAGCTTCCTTCCTGGTTATTTTTTGCTACTTTTCTAGATCGGCATATGTGGGACAGTGTCAACCTCAACAATGATTGGACTGTCAGGTGCGATAGCAGAGTGCCTCTGTGGCACTGTCTGATTTGCTGTTTTTGGAATTGTAAATCTGGCCTAATGCTTCCATTTCCCCAAAGCAATACATTTCCTATGAGCGGTTTTGTAAAAAATGTGGCATACTGAAATAACTTTTCTTCTTCCTTTATTTACAAAGGGCACAATTTTAAAACAGTCAAATACATTGTTATATGTTCAATTAAATGGAGTTAATGTCACAATAACGCAGGTTATTTTTCAGGAGCAAAAGGGCAAATTTAATCTCAGGCAGGTTACTGCTAACATAATCGGATTATTGTAACTGGTTGTTGAACATTTTAATACAGGTTGAGCATTCCTTATCCGAAATTCCGAAAACTGAAAAATTGCGAAATCCACACATTTTTCGAGTGCCGACGTGACATCACGAGTGGGAAATCCCACAAGGCTCCCGGGCAATGTGCAGTTTCCGATGTGCGCCACACATACACAGTTCCCAACGTTACACAGATACGTAGTTCCCAACACGCCGCACATATGCAGTTCCCAAAGCGTGCTACATATGTGCAGATCCCAACGCTCGGCCCCAGGCATTTGGATAAGCGATTTTCAACCTGCAACTTGTAACACACGTGTTCACCAATATGTTCACTCGACGTTTCAATTCTATCCGACTGTTGTTTCTCTCTAAGTGCAGTTGTGATTTGTAATTTTAAATTAAAAAATTTATAGATTTCCTAACCATATCCACCTTTGGCTTTTCTTTTTTTCTTTTATTGAATTTGATCTAGCTGGGCTGCTTCTTGTTTAGACCAGGGTCACAAACGTTTAGCTCATTTCCAACTT
This sequence comes from Scyliorhinus torazame, assembly GCF_047496885.1. Classification (NCBI taxonomy): domain Eukaryota; kingdom Metazoa; phylum Chordata; class Chondrichthyes; order Carcharhiniformes; family Scyliorhinidae; genus Scyliorhinus; species Scyliorhinus torazame. The sequence continues at coordinate 277,616,262 of NC_092713.1, read as the reverse complement.
GCTGCCGCTTTTAAGTAAGTTTACCCAACTTTTATCTCTTCACTCTTAGTCCTCGTTCCGCTGTGGCTTGTCTTACTTTCTGACTGATTACAGCTTTAATTTTTGCTTGTAGTTCATTGCCAAAACTTCCAAGGAACTTCTCATTACGATACAAAGGGACGGAATGCAAGTGAGTCTCATTGCCTTCAGCTCTTCATCTATCCTTTAAGATCTTCTGTATGAGGGGTCATAGCGAGTGGGATAGTGGTGTCATTGGGGCATGAAGGGTCATCAAGGGTGAATGAAGGAGGGTGCATTACCTGGTATGTAGGGCTTGAGGAGCACCTTTTGAACTCACCTTTTAAAAGGTCCACTCATGCAGAATGAGGTTGAGGGGATCAGGTGGCATTGATGATGTTCATAGACAAGGAGCTTCCCAACTGTCTAGATCGTGACATCAACCTGTCGTTCTGGTTGAGATGATGCACACATTCCAATCTTGGACCACATATGTCCATTGAATGCATTCACTTCAAGAAAATTTGTGAGACCCACGTGGAATGTTTTTGGAGGTATTTGTGGGAGTTTCTGGATTTAGTAGAGAGTATAGCTGCATTCTCAATGGGAAAATGAGGATTTGGTCACTTGCCCACTCAAAGGCTACAACAGGTATGGGGGCTGTAATGACAGCATCTCCTCACAGTGATAAAGCAGAGGCAGAAGAGAGGGGAGAAGAAAAAAGGAGGCAGGAAGGAGAATCCAGATTTTTTTTGTCTGCAAAACCTTCTCAGACTCCAGTTGCCTTATGATATCCCTTGACCACCATTGGCCCATTTTCTCATTCATCAGCAAATCCATTTCAAAGCATCTTCCTGGCCAGAATCCTTCAATAAAAGCTATTCACAAAAACCCTACCATGACATATTTATTGAATAATACATTAATAAAACAAGGGGAAAAAAAACTATTCACCTTGTATATTCTCATAATGCCTGCCTTGTGGGTGCCTTTGCCGGGTCTAGTGTACAACTAATGCCGCATGGCTGGTAAACTCCTGCTGACTTTCACTGAGAGAGACTGCAAGTGGTCTTGCAGGATGTTCTTGGGCAGCTTTGGCCCTTAGGGGGACTGGCTTTGGATTTCACCACCTAGCTGGCTGTCTGGTGAGTGGCAGCAATGGAAGTATGAATGCTGTCATGGTGAGAGAGGACGTAGGTTTGCGCACCACGGTGCCACTGCATTGCCTCGACAATCCTCGTGATCTGTGGGTGGCTCCTGCTATTCCTTTTGAGCACTGAGCTCCTCAGCCATAGATTCATAGGATTTACAGTGCAGATGAAGGCCATTCGGCCCATCGGCCCATCGAGTCTGCACCAGCCCTTGGAAAGAGCACCCCACCCAAACCCACAACTCCAACCCATCCCTGTAACACAGTCACCCCACCTAACCTTTTTGTTTTGGACACTAGGGGCAATTTAGCATGGCCAATCCACCTAAGCACATCTTTGGACTGTGGGAGGAAACCAGAGCACTCGAGGAAAGCCACGCAGACACGGGGAGAACGTGCAGACTCCGCACAGACAGTGACCCAAGTGGGAATCGAACCTGGGATCTTGGAGCTGTGAAGCAACTATGCTAACCACTGTGCTACCGTGCTGCCACCATGGTGGCAGCGGTTTGAGCCTGCACAGCAGCAATCATGGACTCTCTAATCCAACTGCAGAAGTGAGAAGGTAGGTGACTTCCGTCTATGTTGCTATGGAAGTTGAGACACAGCCCCCAAATGCAGCATCGCGGACCACTTCTTTTATGCTGGAAAGGATGGAGCTCCAAGCTCCAAAGAAATAGCCGATGCCACATTGGAACCAGACTTCTCCATGCTTCCTAGCAATGATAGGTGTTGGTCTGGTAGGCCTGTCACTGAACCAAGCATGTCAGCGTGCATGGTCATCAGCATTCTCCTGTCCCAGCAAGGTCCTTATCTGAGGCCCTCCAGCAGAACCCAGCTGTGACCTTTCCCTCTCCCGGTCTCGCACAAGAAATATTTCTTCCTGGCTGGCTGCAGACCACTCATGTCCCATGACTCACCACACACGGACCCTGATTCTACACTACTTTTTAAAGTTTTCAGCATGCCAGTATCTGAATTGTTGCTCAGTGTCAGCGAGTGATGGTGCTTCTTTATCAGTGCTGCAGTATTGTGGGTTGGTTTAGCACAGTGGGCTAAACAGCTGGCTTGTAATGCAGAACAAGGCAGCAGGGCACGTTCAATTCCCTGTACCAGCTTCCCCGAACAGGCGCGGAATGTGGCGACTAGGGGCTTTTCAAAATAACTTCATTGAAGCCTACTTGTGCCAATAAGCGATTATATTCTTTTGTTCTTGTCCTTCCTCCGTGTGGGCGCCTATGGCTAGGCAGGAAATAGTTCTTGGGTGTCTGAAAGCAGAAAATCAGAAAGGAAAGTTTGGGTGAGGGAAGTGGGATGAGCTGGGGAGTGAGAGGCCCATAATTAAGCCTTGAGTAGCTTGCACATAAAACCATATATCAGAATGAGGTTAGGTGGGATTTGCAAAGAGGCACAAGGCATCATGCCATCATCCTCAATTCGGTATTGCCAAATGTCACGGTTTCTGTTACAGCGAAAGCATGAGAAAAGACTAGCCACTAACAAAAAATGAATCAAAAATTATCTGTTCATATACAAATAGTTAAAAGATAGAAAAAGGAGGTGTGGGGCTGAATCAAGACCTAAAGGGGCATTTATGCATGGAAGCAGGCAACTGAGGTAATAACCAAATGCTTTGTATATTTCACTACCAAGGAAGAAGATGCTGTCCAGGTCTTGGTGAGAAAAGAAATAGTTTAGACATAGAATGGGGTAAAAAATTATAAAGCAGAGGTACTGGAGAGGCGGGATATCAACATAAGGTTAATGAGTCACCAGGACCAGATGAGATGCATCGAAGGATACTGAGAGAAGTAAGGGAGGAAACTACCTAGGCACTGGCCATAATCTTTCAAACCTCCTTAGATGGAGGGTGGTGCCAGAGGACTGGAGAATTGCAAATGTTACACATTTGTTCAAAACCGATGTAAGGACAAGCCCAGCAACAACAGGCCAGTCAATTTAACTCGAAGATGGGTTAAGTTTTAGAAATTATAATTTGGGACAACATTTACAGTAACTTCAACAAAAGGGGATTAATTAAGGAAAGCCAGCATGAATTTGTTAAGGGAGAATCGCATTTAACTAACTTTTTTGATTTTTTTGATGACAAAACAGTCAGGGTTGATGAAGGTAATATGGTTTGCATTTTATAAAGTGCCACATAATAGGATTGTCAGTAAAGTTAGAACCAATTGAATAAGAGGGGTAGTAGCAATATAGATACAAAATTGGCAGAGTGACAGAAAACAGAGTAGAATTGTTTTTTTATTCATTCCAGGAATGTGGGCATCGCTGGCCGGGCCAATATTCATTGTCCATTCCTAATTGCACTTGAGAAGGTGGTGGTTAGTTGCCTTCTTGCACTGCTGCAGTCCATGTGGTGTAGCTGCACTCATAGTGCTGTTAGGGAGTGAGTTCCAGGATTTTGACCCAGCAACAATGAAGGAACGGCGATATATTTTCAAGTCAGGATGTTGAGTGACTTGGAGGGAAAGTTCCAGGTGGTGGTGTTCCCATGTAACTGCTGCCTTTGTTCTTCAAGATGATAGTTGGCGCGAGTTTGGAAGGTATGGTCTAAGGAGCGTTGGTGAGTTCCTGCATTGCATCTTATAGATGATACACACTGCTGCTACTGTGCGTTGGTGATGGAGGGAGTGAATTGTGAGCATTGTGGATAGCACAATTGCTTCACAGCTCCAGGGTCCCAGGTTCGATTCCGGCTTGGGTCACTGTCTGTGCGGAGTCTGCACATCCTCCCCGTGTGTGCGTAGGTTTCCTCCGGGTGCTCCGGTTTCCTCCCACAGTCCAAAGATGTGCAGGTTAGGTGGATTGGCCATGATAAATTGCCCTTTGTGTCCAAAATTGCCCTTAGTGTTGGGTGGGGTTGCTGGGTTATGGGGATAGGGTGGAGGTGTTGACCTTGGGTGGGGTGCTCTTCCCAAGAGCCGGTACAGACTCGATGGGCCGAATGGTCTCCTTCTGCACTGTAAATTCTATGATCTATGAATGTTTCTAGATGGGGTTTCAATCAAGCAGGCTGCTTTATCCTGGATGATGTCAAGCTTCTCGTGTTGTTGGAGTTGCACTCATCCAAGCAACTGGAAAGTATTCCAACATACTCCTAATGTGTGCCTTGTGTTATGATCCCAGCTGATGTTATAACTGGACGGGAAGATCCCAGAATGGACACCAGACTCAAAGGCCATAACTTATAGTTTTTTTTATCAAACATGGGGGAACAGAGTCACAGGACAATTATTAGTTTTAATAACAAGAATTTTTTAAAAATTAAACTAGGAAAATTGGATTAAAATATAATATACTTTTATACCCACTTAGCTTAACAAATACATGCAGGTTTTAAGATTAACATGGATGGAAACATATATTTAGAGCTACAGTGGTCTCATAGAGACGCAAAGTCCATTTTTTAAGATACACCAATTGACTGTGGTCAAACACACACTCTGCTCAGAAACCCCAAGTGAATGTCCATGAGTGCCACCTCAGAATCCCCCAGATGATTGTCACATAAGAGTTTACAAACTCTAATCCCCAAAACACACTTCAAAATCTCCTCTCATAACTATGCTTTCCATTAATGATTTGCAATCTGAAATCCAGTCCACATTTTCCAAAATACTTTTGTGAACAGAGCTCTTGCTCTACTTTTAGCAGTGAATGTAGTCCAGGATTTTACACCAACCCTTTCAGGATTTCTTGTTCTTGAAGACTTCAACACAAACACTGAGATCCAGCCACTGTTTTACTTGATTATGTCAAGTAATATCTCACAATATGAGACATAGTCACGTCTCATAAACCTTAGCACCACTGCAGATCTCTTTGTGGCCTCTCATGTCCAATACGTTTTCAGATCTCTGTGACTTTACTGAACAGTGATTTATTCTTGTTTCTCCATTTCCCTGATCTGTTTAACTTCAGCCTTCTTGAGAAACTCTTTCTGTCCAAATTCCCTGGTTATCTGGACTGTAGTTTTTCCTTAGGAAACTTGTGTCATTGAAAATCCCTTGCCCAACTTCTCCTGGCAGAGTTAAAAGCTGTTCATTCCTGAGTGATCTGGCTTCCACTTCTGTGGCTTTCAGTTATAAAAAAGAAAGGAAAGTTTTTTGATCTTTACAAAGCGTCAGTTGCTTAGCAACCGTTTATCTTTCTGTAAGCTTTTATTTATTTTTCACACGTTAGTCTTTTCTAAGCATTATAGAATCCCAGTTGAAATTGAAACCAACCCCCACACTTAAAAAAACATTTGTCCAACATGAATCTAGCTATAGATCCATTCCAGGCACAGATACATTAAATTAAACCCATTTAAACCTATACCTTATTTCGAATGTTTACCTATACAAATATAAATCCCTTAAAACTACCTTTGTTTTCCCAACATTTGTAAAATGTGGAGAGGTTTTGGGAAATCAGGAGACGAGTTGCACGCTGCAGGATTCCTAGCCTCTGACCAGTTCTTGTAGTCACAGTATTCATATGGCCATTCTAGTTCAGTTTCTGGTCAATAGTAACCTCCAGGATGTTGATAGGGGGAATTCAGTGATTGTAATGCCATTGAATGTAAAGGGGGCAATGTTTAGATGTTCTCTTTCTGGAGATGGTCAGTGTCTAGCAATTGTGCATGGCGCAAATATTGCCACTTGTCAGTCCAAGTCTGCATATTGACCAGGTTTTTCTGGACATGTCCTGCGTTAGTATCTGACAAGTGGTGAATGAAGCAGAATATTGTGCAATCACCAGCAAACATTCCCACTTCTGACCTTATGATGGAAGGAAGATAGCAGGAAGGTAACTGATGATGCAGCTGAAGGTTGGGCCCAGGACTCTACCCTGAGGAACTTTTTTCCGGTGGTGTCCATTGAGTCAGTGGTCACACATTTAGTGGTTCCTGCTTGAGGTGAAATTGTTTGCTCATTGTCACCCAATATAGGGGGTGTTTGCTGATGCAAAGTGCATGAATAGTGAGAGATAGAAATTTCTCCTCTGGTAGGGCCTGCTTATGGCTTATCGAACAAGAAGTGCAACAACCAAAGGGCAGCAGTCTGGCCAAGAGGAATTTCGAAGTGCGACAGAGGGAAAGAGATGCAGAGGGTTCTGGGGCGTTGTTGCCTGCCGAGTGGCCTACTGAGCAATTGGTAGATTTTCTGAACTCTTAAGTTCCAACAGCAGAGACAGGAGCCCTCAGCGGCCTCGCTAAGGTGGTGGAACCAATCAGGGTGGCTATTGAGAGAGTGGAGCAAAGGCTGGAGGTGCAGAGTTTGGCGCTCCAGAAGGTAGAGGAGTCAGTCGTGGATCACGAGGACAGGTTGGCCTCTTTGGAGGCAGAGATGGAGCTCATGGAGGCTGGCCAGAAGCGGCTGAAGGACAAGGTGGAGGATCTGGAGAATCGGTCCAGGAGGCAGAATCTGTGGATTGTGGGGCTGCCTGAAGTGATTGGGGGAATGCAGGCCACAAAGTGTGTGAAGTAGACTTTTCAGAAGTTGGTGGGAGGGTCTTTGACCATCCTCCTGAGGTGGATCGAGCACACAGAGCATTCAGGAGGAGGCCAAAGGAGGGGGAGCAGATTAGGGCGATGGTGGTGTGTTTGCATTGTTTTCTGGACAAAGAGAAGATACTGTGATGGGTCAAGATGATGAGAGAGTGTACCTGTGAAGGAAACATGGTCCTCTACCAGGTCATGGATGAGGAATTGGCCAGGTGGCGGGTTGGGTTCAATAGGGTCAAAGAAGTATTTGACAACAAAGGAGTGAAGTTCAAGGTATTGTATCCTGCTCATCTGTGGATCACGCACCAGAATCAGGAATCCTATTTTGATGCACCAAAGGAGGCGAGTAAATTGATGAGAGACCATGGACTTAGGACATTGAACTTTGGAGATGCCGGTGTGTTTGGGTGTTGACTGGGTAAGCGTGTTCAACACCCAGCACAGCGTGTTGGGGAATAGCGGTTGAGCGTGTTAGGCGAGAAGGGAAGTATGCAGTTACCTTGTGTGGGGGCCATCATGCTAGCAGGTAGGCTAGTTAATGGGAGTGAAATGGGGGGTTAATCTGTGGAGGTAGAGGGTGGGGGTGGGCAAGGGTAGGTTGGTTTTCTTTTTCTTCGCTCATGGGGAGTGGGGATGCTGACGTGGGTGGAGTTGGTGTGGCACAATTGGTTAAGGGGAGATGGAGGCGGACAACTTGGGAGGCTCCGAGGCTGAGCGAGACTTGGACCTGGGGGAACGGGTTAAAGAGGGGCTGTGGCTGATCGGGGAGGGGACCCCCACCCCACACACTTCCGACCCAGATGAATACTTGGAACGTTTGGGGTTTAAATGGTTCCTACTTTGTGCATTTAAGGAGTTTGAAGGCGGACGCGGTGTTTCTGCAGGAGACGCATTTGAAGGTAGGTGAGATGAGGTTGAGGAAGGGTTGGGTGGGCAAGTATTATTTTCGGAGTTGGATATGAAGATGAAGGGGGTGGCAGTGTCAATGAATAAGAGGGTGGCTTTTGAGGTGAGGAATATAGTGACAGACCTTAGAAGGGTAGATTTGTGATGGTGAGTGGAAATTTTTGTACTTCTCGCATGTGCACCAGGTGTACTTCTGGATTGATTACTTTGTCTTACATAAGGCGCTGTTGCTGGTGGTGATTGAATGGGAGTATGCGGTGAGTGTGCGGAGTTTGCAGGTGGCAAATGGGAGTTCCCAATGGCTGCACTGGAGGTTGGATGTGGGGGTATTGGCGGATAAGGAGGTTTGCGAGAAGATAGGGGTGGCCATCCCGAACTATGTGAAACTGAATAGGATTGGGGAGGTTTCTGCCTCCATGCTGTGGGAGGTGCTGAAGGCGGTGGTAAGGGGGGAGTTTATCCCGATCCGGGCACACAAAGAGAGGGTGGAGTGGGCCGAAAGGTTGAGGTTGGGGGAAGCCATTCTGAGGGTGGACCGGAGGTACTCAGTTGTGCCTGAGGAGGCGCTGTTGAAGGAGGGACAGAAGCTCCAGATGGAGTTTGGTCTTGTGTCCGCGGTAAAGGCGGTGGGGCAACTGCGCAAGCCGGAGGGGCAGCATATGAGCATGGTGAGAAAGCCAACAGGATGCTTGCGCATTAGTTGAGGAGGCAGGCGGTGGAAAGGGCAATTGAGAGGATGAAAAATGAAAGGGGTACAGTGGTAACGGAGCCGGAGGAGGTGAATGGGGTATTTGAGGCGTTTTTACCAGCAATTGTATAGCTGGGGGGGTCCCGGGTCCGGATTTGTTGGTCCCGGGTCCGGGGTGGGGGGTCCCGGGTCCGGATTTGTTGGTCCCGTGTCCGGATTTGTTGCCAGTCGGGGTCTACAAGAAGTTTGGGTTTGAGCAGGAGCCCCTGTTAGTTGAAATGTATAATGAGTTGATGGAGAGGGGAAGATTCCCCCACCCGCTGTCTCAGAACTCAATATCGCTCATTTTAAAGAAAGACAAGGACCTGGAGCAGAGTGGGTCATACCGCCCGATTTCATTGTTGAATGTAGATGTGAATGTGAAGCTGTTGGTAAAGGTACTAGCGACGTGGGTAGAGGATTGTGTGTGTGTGTGGGGGGGGCGGGGGTGGGAGGTGATCGGTGATAGGTGAGGACCAGGTGGGATTTGCGAAGGAGCGGCAGCTGTCGATTGTGCCATTGGTGATGGTGCTGAGGGTCCCGAGGAGTTGAATGTGGTATTGAGTGGGGGTGGGGGAGGGGGCACTCCTGGACAAACCCCTGTCCGAGGAGGAAATAGAAGAGGGCAAGGTCTCGGAAATATATGGGGAGTTGTTGAAGAGAGAGACAGTGCCCCAGTGAAAGAGGTTGGGCATAAGTGGAGGAGGAGCTGGATGGGCTGCTGGTGTATGGAGTGAGGCTTTGCAGATGGTTACTATGTCCTCGTTGTGCACAACACTAATCTCATCCAGTTCAAAGTGGTACACAGAGCCCACATGGCATTGTCCAGGATAAATTGGTTCTTTCCAGGGGTGGAGGATAGGTGTGGGTATTGTGAAGGGTGGCCAGTGAAACATGTCCATATGTTTTGGGCATGTCCAAGGTTGGGGGGGGGGGGTTGGACTAGATTTGCAGATATAATGTCGAAGACTTTTTGACTAATATTAGATTCTGAGTCTGCAGGTGGTAATGTTTGGAGTGTCGGAGGATTCGGGAGTGCAGGTTGGGAGAGAGGGTGGCGTGTTGGCCTTTGCCTCTCCGATAGTCCGGAGATGAATTTTGTTGTTCTGGCGGGTCTCGGAGTCTCCGAGTGCAGGAGTATGGGTGAGCGATTTGGCAGAGGTTCTGGACGAAGAGAAGGCCAAGTTTGCCATCAGAGATGCAGAGGAGGGATCACCACGAGATGGAATCTGTCATTGATTTCTTGAAGGAGTATTGAGTCATCAATATTTTCTACTTGGGCGGGGGGGGGGGGGGTCTGGGTTAAAAGGGCAGATGCCAGGATACAGCAGTTGGAGTGGGGGAAAGATTTTGTGGGCGGGTGTAATGATGGTTTAGCTGTTTGCTGTTGCCGTGGTCAGTTTTGGTGTTTCTTCTTTGTTTCTTCTTTGTTTTTTTCAAAAAAAGTGATATCCTGGAGCTGAGGTGTCATGAGAATGTCACTTTAAGAAATGTCTGTCTGCTCATGTTACTGCAGTGGTGTAAGAGTGTGGGTGGAACTGGGCTGTCTGTCAGTTTTTAGTTTCACTTTCAGAAAAGCTTGGGTGTGTCTGTTTTTTTGTTTTTGTTTCAGTGTTGGAGCTGCAGTCAGCCAGAGAAGGTGCAGTGTTCTCTCTGCCATGTAAAGACTATCTCTTGACCATTTGGTGAATTCAAAGTGATAACTGTTCTCAGTAGTGAATTTAAACCTGATGTGCTTCTGTTAAAAGTCTTTTTTAATGTCTTATGGATGTTAAAAGGAAAGCTTAAGGATTACTTAGTGTTGCATTCTTTGGGGGGTTGTATTTGAATTGATGGTTGCTAAGATGTTCACTGTATGTTTTAAAAAGGTTAACTTGAGTACATAGCATAAACATTGTTTTGGTTTAAAAAATACTGTTAGATGTCTGCTGCACCACACCTGAAGAGTGGGCCATGTGCTCCCCATACCACAATCTATTAAATGTTGTGGGTCAGGTGAACTCCATGATACACTTTGGGGCTCTCTAAACCCTGGCCCATAACAGAGGTGACTGACCTCCAACAACCACAACCATCTTCCTTTGTGCCAGGTATGATTCCAACTGATGGAGAGTTTTCCCCTGATTCCCATTCCTCCAGTTTTGCTAGGGCTCTTTGATACCACTCTATCAAATACAATCTGGAAAAAAAGGGCAATCACTCTCACCACATCTCTGATGTTCAGCTCTTCTGTCTATCTTTGAGCCAAGGCTTTAATGAGGTCTGGACCAGCATGACCCTGGCAGACCCCAAACTGAGTGTCTGTGAGGAGGTTATTGTTCAGCAAGTGCCCCTTGACAGCACTATTGATAACCTCTTCCATCATTTTGTTGATGATTGAGAGTAGACGAAAGGTCGTAAATTGGCTGTGTTAGATATTTCCTTCTTTTTGAGTTCAGGACACACCTGGGCAATTTTCCACATTACTGAGTAGATACCAGTGTAGTAACTTATTGGAACACCTTGGCCACAGGTATGGAAAGTTCTGGAGCCCAGGTCTTCAGTACTATTGCTGGAATATTGTCAGGGCCCATAGCCTTTGCAGTATCCAGAACCTTCATTCATATTTTTATACCACATGGAGTGAATCAAATTGACTGAGGCTGGAATCTGTGATGCTGGGGGGCTCTGGAGGAGGCCGAGATGAATCATCCACTCGATGCATCTGGCTGAAGATTGTAGCAAGTGCTTCAGCCCAGAGAGGAATTAACAGTTCGTGGGGTCCTGTGCTCAGCTTTATTTTTAGGGCCCGATCTACCCTGGGATCTGAAGGTGAAGCCCATCCTTGGCACACACTCGCTTCCACCCCACCCCTCACACACAATCTTTCTTCTTCACCACTTGTTGTACGCACACTTTCTTCATCCCCATCCCTTGCACCCAATCTTTCTTCACCCCACCCCTCGCACATTCTCTCACTTCCACCCCACTCCTCGCACATACTGGTTGGAATTCCATTCGCTGGTGGCATGATTCTCTGGCTCTGCCGATGATCCACTCCTGCCCAAGGGTTTCTTGGCAGTGTGGAGTGGCTTCAATGGGAATTTCCATTGACATCGCCGGGATCCGAGTATCCCATCTGCAGCAAACGGCATGACGCCTCCCACCACCGAGAAACACCCTGCTGGGAAGCTGGAGAATCCCACCCATTATCCCTTCCTCTCCACTCCTCACATACACTCTCGCTTCATCGCCACTCCTCACACACACTTTCTTTACCCCCACGTTTGTACACAATATCTCTTCTCCCTACCCCTCATGCAAACTCTCTTTACCCCAGCCCCTCACCCTTGCTCTACCGCACCGCCACCACCACTGGTGTTGGTGGAAATTTTGAGGTGCAGGAGCTTGAAGAAATATGTTGGCCACATAATTTCTCAATATTCCATTTCATTGTTGTCCAATGTATCAATCATTTGAGTCCCCGGACATCAGTAAAATGTTGACAAATCCCAAATTTCTTTACCCGTCAGTCTGGCCTCAATAAAAGTCGAGATGGATTTGCATGTACAGCATTAGTTATTTTATTTGACTTGCAAGCCTGACTCAGTTCACAGAGGTACAAAACACATCTTGCTTCGTACACCTCTGGAATCAAGTGAATCTGTAGGACAAAGGGGTCTCTACTACTCACACAACTGGCATCAAGTTTCACATACACGATTCCCATAGATCATCCTATACCCCTCCTGACCTATCCATACACTCTAATTGGCTCACTTCCAATCCCTTCCTCTGGCCCCTATTACCCAGCATCCTTTTCTCCTCCTTTGGTGGACACACCTCCTCCTTGCTTTGCCATGCGGTCTGAAATCCTTTGTCTGTGAACTCACCAGAATGAGACTGGCCTATCTCTACATTACAGTAACTAATATCTCTAAAGTAACTATTTTATATCACATTCGTCATTCCCTCCTTTTATCATTCCATGATAACCGAACTATCCAATCCATAGCTACGGTCCCTCAACTAAAAAGATCCGTCGCTGCATTTCCAATTCCTGGCGTAGCCCCCCTTCATCTACTGCACCCTCATGGATTTTGACGGCCAGGATTTTAGGGGCGTTGATCTGTTCCAGTGTGTACCCCGCATTCTACCCATCACACATTTAAGGATGGCTGGGCCCACAAAGATGCAGCCAATAGCCACTGCTAAATACATGGCCATATTTATCAACCAGTCCTTCCAACCTCCAAATCCCCAGTTACCCCAAGAGCCAGGATCCTGCATTCCGTCCAGGTGATCCCGTATGCGATCCATAAATTTAGTGATGTTAGCGGTTAAGTCTTGAACTCCCATGATACACTTGCCCTGTACTATGGCGCATACCCCACCCTCACGGGCCAGAAGATAGTCAAGAGCATACCGGTTCTGCATTGCAAACAACCGCAGCTGAGACAATTCCTTGGTTATTGCCCCGAGGGCTCCCAAGGTTTCATTTCCCAAGATGGTAAGGCCACAAATAAAATAATTCATATCGCTGACAGCCAAGGAACCCCCCACACCTCCCAATGTAAAGACGCTCCGAATTCCCCACCGGGCTGAGGGGCCCCGGTTGGGTGCGAGAACCTGAGGTTTTTTTTCCAGTTCTCGCAGAATTCAGCTGAGACTGCCCGGCATGCTAACTGATTATGCAGCATCCACGCCGAGGGGCAGGGGACTGTGGTAGGGACTAGAGTCCCAATAGCAATTTGGCGGGGAAATGGGGGTGACAAAACATTAGTTGCTGTACCATTTTTTTTCTTTTTTAAAGTAGTATCCTTGTTCCGTGTACAGGTGAGCATCACAATCAGTATATCGGTTGCGTAGGGATCCCCCAGTAGCCCAGTTTATCCAGCTTTGGAACGCCCATTCGGGCCGCCTAGCAATGCGGAAAGCCCTAGTCCCAACAGTGATATGAGAGACATTCGCCCAGCCACAAAGGAGCTGGAGGCCGGCGTTCAATAGAACACCAGTGGTGTTGTAACACACGCATTGGCCAGACGCCTGGGTGATATGACACCTCCTGTCCGTACAGGTGGGGAACAGACATGTTATATTGGTTTCCACCTCTACCAGCAAACAGCCGTATCCTTCACTGCTGAAACAATTCTTGTACGACCGGGAATCCCTATTGGGAGTGAAGTGGCTAGGTTTATACACCCTCCACCGTTGCAGCCTATCATACTGTGAGTGGGAATTATCCCGAGGAAGGTGAAGGCAAATAGCCGGTGGTGCTGAACCCGGATCGTAAGGAAGAGTGACTTGCTCGGGCGGTGGCTCGGTACGCTGACAATGAACCACCGTTTGGGGAGTGCCCCAAAGCGGTGAAACAGAAAATAACCTAGACACCGCTGCGGGGTTCGGGTAGCAGACAACCCGTCCGTGGCCATACAGCGGTGGTAAATCTGGTAGAAGATATTCATACTACCCAGGTTTTCCTCAGTGTGGCCTTTAACTAAATTAGGTGTATCTCCCGATAACCTACGTTCTAGCTGTACTTCCCTTCTCACACGCCCCGTCCTCTCTCTAGTCCCTCTCTCTCTCTCACAGCCTCTTCCTACGCTCTCCTGACGGTCTGATGTTACCTTTATCGCGCCAATCTTAACACATCCAAAATCAAATTTACATGTACTCCAAAAACAAGGCAATGTCCATATAATGTTCCCTTCCCATCGCCGGGACCGCTGCAATTGCTTCATGACTCCTGCATTTTCCGTTATCCTGATGACCTTCCATTAGTCGATACCATGTCCTCGTATATGGGGGCAGCGAAGAACATCACCTCTGCATAAACGAAATGTCCTTGTAGTTTGGTTGGGGTTACAAATGTAGATAATATTTCCCTTTTCCATGTCCGTCGCCAATAACACTCCAAGCGAGGTGAGGCCGAATATCACACAGATGGTACGTAGCCACCCCATCATGCTCCACACCTGTAAAATAGCACTGGGGAAGAGAGGCAGGTTAATCTGTCCAAGAAAATGAGGCCCGTTATCAGAACTCAACTGAGCTGGTATACTGTACCGGGGAATGATTTCCCGCATCAGAACTTTAACCACAGTAGCAGCTTTATTATCGGTAGTCGGATACGCCTCGACCCATCTGCTGAACCCATCCACAATGACCAAAACATATTTATAACATTGACACCTTTCCAACTCAATGTAATCCATTTGGAGCGTCTCAAAGGGACCACTGGGCAACGGGGTTTGCCCCATCCCACAAGGGATACCTTTGCCGGTGTTATATTGCTGACAAATCAAACACCGATTGCTGATACTCTGGGCCAACCCCTGCATTTCAGGGTGCCACCAAGTGTCCAGCAACAGATCACTAGTCCCTCGAGCCCCACAATGAGTTGCAAAGTGTACACATTCAGTGACCCATAAAGCCAGTACATCAGGCATACAAGTCTGATGTGCTGGCGTGGTCCATAAAGAGGAAACAGAATCATATGTACAACCTAACTGTTTCCACATTTGTTTATCACTCTCAGGAGCGTCCTCCTGTAACCTTATGACGTCTTGGATGGTTGGCATTGACTTGTCAGAAGCAGACATATTTATAGTAGATCGTTTAGTCTGACTTAACATTTTAGGCACCATCTCTTGCTGAATTTGCGCGGCTGTCCGCGCTGCACAATCTGCTTGTTCATTACCAACGTCAACTGGGGTCTTACCATTTGTGTGGGCAGCGCATTTAATGACGAAAATCTACGTGGGCATAAGGAGGGCCTGCAGTAAGTCATTAACTAAACCCTGGTGGGATATTTGACCACACATAATCATGTCAGGTTGTTCTGACGAAATATCACTCAAATCGTTCCTTATTGTGGTAGTTTCCTGAATCAAGGCTAAACAGTCGTGGCCAGGTGCGTCTTCATGGACAGGGGGACCACTAAGAAAACAGGCTGGATTGATAGTGGTACAGTGTTTAAATGTCAGACGTGGATTGTTCAAAAGGTATATCTCATACCTATTTTGACGAGCTGCGGTAAGATGCTGAGTCTTGTTGCCTCAGTAGTGCGATGACCGAGTGGGAGCTATACACCGTAATATCCTGTTGGAGAGTGAGAGCATGTAACGGCTGTGCGATGGCATTGATTGAACATAAATCCTGTACTAATCAGTACTGGTCTGGCTTGGCTGGTTTAGGCACAGCAAGTATGGGGGTGTTACATTCTGATTGGCAAGGGACCAAAATACCCTGTTGCAACAGCTCTCGGATTAATTTGTGCATAGACGGGGCTGCAGTCGAGTGGTAATCGTTTCAGGGACCTCAAAATATTTTATGGCAGTGCCGTCTGGCGTGACTTGAAGTGCGTACTCTGTTGGATCTGAATGATCCACTGCCCTCCTTACCATAGGCCCCAAATCCCTGGCATGGTACTGGTCGCGGACCTGACGTGTAATATGAGGGCTTACCGAAGCTGACTGTGGCCATAAATGTGGTGGTATTGTAACAAAATCGGCTGTACCTTCTTTTCCCGTGACTGTGGCTGTAACTTTGACTGGCCTTTCGGTCCCAATTAAGTTCTGTCATAGGCCAGGGTAACGTGATGCAGTGAATGTTCAATGACTAACCTCCACCACTGGGGGTGATAGAAATATAGCACTGTTGTCTCATCCTCCATGATTGCACCGTTACCCCTTTGTCTCCGTACTCTAGCTGTAGCTGGAAGATACACAGTAAATCTCGGGCCAACAAATTACAGTCCAATCCAGTAGTCACTACAAACTGATGATCTGCAGACTTATTCTCGTAAGTGACTGTCACGGGTTCAGAAATAGGATACTCACACACCTGTCCTTGGAACCCCGACAAATGCTGGGTGTGGTCGGATAGTGGTAGGCGAAGTTCTGATTGCAGAGAAGACATGGCTGCTCCAGTGTCGATTACAAATGAGTGATGTTCATCTATCTGCAGAGAGATAATAGGTTCCCTGCCCGATTGGAGAGTCCTTATGACTAAATTAGCTAGTCAATCCTGTGTTGGGAAAGAGTTTGCCTGGGAGAAGTCAGTGTATCTCGTCTGTCCTCCCCTTGGTGGGTACCCCCTCCTTTGGGTCGGATAATCTCCTTCTGCTGCCTGTCTTTTAAAGGGGCATTCCTGTTGCCAGTGATCTGCACGGCCGCAATTATAACATGCATTGTTCCCTCTATATCTGCCCCGTCCTCGTCTCCCAGTAGACCAATAGCCCCTCAGAGGGAACGGCGGTTGTAAAGCTGTTGGTGCATACGGTGGGCCATAAAAAGGAGCTGAGGGTCCCTTTGGGTGGGTTTGATATCCTCCCCCTCGCTGATCCACCCACCCAAAGTCACAATATTGGGGCTCCAGCTGCTAAGCTACCATTTCTGCCGCTTGTTGGGGTCGCAGATCATCCTTTTTCATTACATACTCAGTCTTAACCTTTGTAACTGAGCCTCCTTCCTGGCCTACACCCTCCTTTCAATAAAATCTGACTGCCCTTGCATCTGAGAAGGGTCGTTCTCTGTCCAATTCATGTTATTACATTTCACAGCAGTAGCCACGGAAGGTGGTAGGCAATGCATTAACATAGCACAATATTGAGGGGAATTCTGACCATTTTGATATGGCAAGTCGCCTGACTGCCCACGGTAGATTTCATTAAAACGTTCCAGAAATTCCTCTGGCTCTTCAATCTTCTTAGGTTTTAGGTCTAAGATAGCAGAAATATTTATGGGCTTTTGAAATGTGCTATTCAACGCATTCAGGATTTGTGTCCCTCTATCGTAGTCTAATGCATGGGCTTGCTGAAGTGCGGCGTGGCTAGCATAATTCAGGTGATTGGTATCTTCCTAATCGGCAACTGTCTCCGAGTCTCACCAGGGGGCACTCTAGCTATTTCCTCTGGTTCTTCCAAGACTTCGACGTCCCTCCCTGTCACTAGAGGGAGTTCTTTCTCTTTCAATCCTGGCATCTCCCTTTGTTCTCGAAATTTGCGGTTTCCCCTTGGTCTGAAGGGATTTAGGTGGTATGCTTAATTGTTTCTGGTTAGGATCAAGCCCTTCTCTCGCTGTCCGAGATCGGGTCCTAGAGCTAACTGGGCTTGCGGAACAGAGCTCCTCTTCCCCTACTGATCGTGAAGATGGTAAATCGGGACCCACGCTATCAACCAAAAGGGCTGGAGTTACTGGCATGATTGGAATCTGGGGAGCAATGACTGGATATAAATTATTATACTCTGGTGGTTCTGGCATTAGTGCATACAATGCTACAGGTGCAGTCGGAACTTTTACTGACATTTTTAAATCATCAAATTGATCATTTTCTGTCAATTCAAGGCCAGCCATTGAACTACGTAGCCCATCTTTTGTTTGACCCGAGCCTTTCCTGTCTTTACTTGCGCGTTTTTTTAAAAATTCACATTCCTTTTTCAAGACCTGTAATGTTTTGTTTTTTTCCCTGTTCACTAATTGGAATTCCCATTTTAAGGGCATTGTCCTGCCAACTTGATAACCTGATCCTATCTCTTTCCTCTTGACAATATTGTCTCCATAATCTAATTAACTCTTTAGCTTTCATACTTTGGCTCTTTCTTTTTTTAAATTATATACATATTTTTTTTATTTGCTTATTTATAACCAATGGCAATTTTTGCTCCTTGGCAAAATGATTGAAAAGGTTCTAACAGTGTTCTTTTAAAACTTAAAATGTTTGAAAATTCAAATTGAATTACTGCAACTTGCAAGCTTAGCTCTGATCTCAACTCAGAACTAAATTTACGATTTGCTTAACACAAACTTGTATAACATTTACAACTTAATTAATTCTTTATCTTAACAATTTTTCTTTTAACAAGTTTTTCTTACATTCTCAAAAATGTTGGCTGCTATCAATGAGGGAGCAGTTAGCTGCGGTGATGTATACCAGAGCAAAGTCAACTGTCATCTCCAGATTTACACTTTTTAAAATGGTATCAGTGAGTTTCTTTAAGTTTCTATTAATTCACAAATAAAATGAGATAAACATTATTTCAAGTAAGTAAAACTTAAGATTCTGGCAATTTCAATTAATTGCTTTCGAAAATAATAACTTTTATCAAAGAGGTGGAGAAACCCACTGGTTTCCTTTAATTAATTCAAAACGTAACTTTGCTGGAGTTCACTGACTCAAAGGAAAGGTATCCGATTACACTACAGGCTGCTGCTGTTATCTCAAGGCCTGAGTGAGAAGCACTGTCTGTCGTCTTTAACTTTGGCTGCTGCTGTTAACCCTTTGAGAGACTTCTGCTTCAACCAACATGCAGCATCCAGCTCTATGGATGTTCTTTGTCTTGAAATTTATCCAAGCAATTCCCCACAATCTCAACTAGTCCTCAGAACTGCGTTTTTCGCCACTACAGTCCAAGGGTACAATTTTAGCTGAATCAACTATAGATTTAAAACACTCACACATGGAGTTGAACCATCTTCAGATTTAGATGTCACATCAACCCATAACCTAACCCAAGCCGAATCAGAACTTACACATGGAGTTGAACCATCTTCAGATTTAGATGTCACATCAACCCATAACCTAACCCAAGCCGAATCAGAACTCACACATGGAATTGAACCATCTTCAGATTTAAAAACACTTATTTAACTGAACCCTCATCTGCTGAAGTCACATCAGTCATCAACAACACAATTAACCCAAAACTGAACTATCAATTTAACTATTTTATATCACATTCGTCAATGTCAATATCAAAGTTCCCTGAGAATAAAATGAAAGTCTTCCCATCTGTAGCCTTAAACTCTTTAAACCCTCTGTAACCATGCCAAGTGCAAAGATTGAAGGTAAAAGTATTCCCTTTAATGTGGTGGAAACCTTTGAGCACCTGCACTTTCTAGGAAGCTCTTCAGAACAAAGAGACAGCCTCGTGAAAAAAACTGTGGTTAGCAAATCTCATCAGAGTTAATGCACTCCTGTAATAGAGCTATATGAATAAACAATGGTAATCCTTCATTTGATACTGCCTGGACATGTAAATCAAAAGGCAATGGTCTATGAAACTGAATGTAAATAATGGAGTTCAAAGCATACATTCGAGGCATACATATAGGCTTGAAGAAGATAAAGAGCATTGAAATTAACAGTGAAAAAAAGACTTCCAAGGTTTCCATCACATTTAATTTAATGTGACAGATCTTTGAACTTGGCATGCTGACGACAGTTTAAAGGGTTTAAGGCAACATATGGGAAGACTTTCACTTTATTCTCAGAGATCTTTAATTTTGACATACTGAAAGACAAATTAAAGAGTTTAAAGGCTGCAGATGGGAAAACCAGCCAAACGAACCCCAGCCCAGGAAAGACCCCGACCTGAGCTCTTCCAGCCAAGCCCACCTCCCATGAAGGAACCTCTCGGCACCCTGGAGGCTGATGTAAGGAGAGTACTCACCCCCTTGCTCCTCTCCACCACTTGGGGGAAAGTGCCCACTCCCAGGACTTGCACCAATTGACGCCAGCACCAATCTCGGCCGAGGGGGTGTGTGGGTGGGTGAAGCATCCCAGGAGGCAGGTGAATCTGGCGTCCTGCCCAATAATGACATTCGACTGAGCTATAATGAGCTATTCGCATGTTCCCACCAAGTCTGGCCGGGAACCTCACCGGGGCCAGCGGGGCGGACCGGGACACTCATAACGGGTTTGACACCCAACGCGAAATCCGTTTCTTGCTGATGCCTGATTCACCGGGCCGTGGCTAGCTAGTGGATCCAGAAAATCCCCCACAATTACTATGATATGGATTGAGGGGTTGTTAGGACATGGAATGTTCCCACCAGAAACAAGTGCGAGGAATAGATACAATCATACATTTCATATCTGAGATTTTTGAAAAAATGTAAGGGAAATTGGATGACATGAATAGTTCTTTCTGAGAGCTGTGCAGGGATAATGATGAGCCAAATAGCTTCCATCCATGCTGTGAAATTCTATCGTCCCCACTTGGAAATCAGGGGCGAAATACCCCCCCAACGGCGCGATGTCCGCCGACTGGCGCCCAAATCGGCGCCAATCAGACGGGCATCGCGCCGCCCCAAAGGTGCGGATTGCTCCGCATCTTTGGGGGCTGAGCCCCAACATTGAGGGGCTAGGCCGACGCCGGAGGGATATCCGCCCCGCCAGCTGGCGGAAATGGCGTTTGTTGCCCCGCCAGCTGGCACGGAAATGCGGCGCATGCGCTGGAGCATCAGCGGCCGCTGACAGTTTCCCGCGCATGCGCAGTGGGGAGAGTCTCTTCCGCCTCCGCCATGGTGGAGGCCGTGGCGGAGGTGGAAGGGAAAGAGTGCCCCCACGGCACAGGCCCGCCCGTGGATTGGTGGGCCCCGATCGCGGGCCAGGCCACCGTGGGGGCACCTCCCCGGGGTCAGATCGCTCCGCGCCCCCCCCCCCCAGGACCCCGGAGCCCGCCCACGCCGCCTGGTCCCACCGGTAAATACCAGGTTTAATTTACGCCGGCGGGACAGGCAATTTCTGGGCGGGATTTTGGCCCATACGGGCCGGAGAATTGAGCGGGGGGTCCCGCCAACCGGCGCGGCCCGATTCCCGCCCCCACCCAATCTCCGGTACCGGAGACTTCGGCGGGGGCGGGGGCGGGATTCACGGCGGCCAACGGCTATTCTCCGACCCGGCAGGGGGTCGGAGAATGACGCCCCTGATACTGATTAAATCCATTACTTCCCAACATGTTAAGTAAGGAAGGAAATACTTGCCTGCACAGTAAACTATCTTTTTCCTGCCATATCGTTCGAATAAGGTAAAAAAACCCTAATTTCTGACCAATTATCGTCATCTCATAAAATACAGAGCAAATTTAGGTATTGTGGTTATGCTTCAAATAGGTTAAATGACGTGATTGCCAAAACTTATGGGATCTAAATATAATAGAGGTCATTGCCTTGATTCGCTCCTGCTTTCTATAACACAAAAGAAGGACATTAATCAAAAAGTTCTTTATAATCTTTATTGTTATTGTCACAAGTAGGACTTACATTAACACTGCAATGAAGTTACTATGAAAATCCCCCAGTCGCCACACTCAGGCGCCTGTTCGGCTACACTGAGGGAGAATTCAGAATGTCCAATTCACTAAACAAGCACGTCTTTTGGGACTTGGGGGAGGAAACCGGAGCACCCAGAGGAAACCCATGTATGGGGAGAACGTGCAGACTCTGCACAGTCAGTGACTGATGCACTATCAATTACGATGAGACGATAGTAGAGAGTAATCGAGGCTTTATTACACAGAGCTGTGTGGCCTCCTACGGCTGCTGCCGAAATGGCTGCAGTTTGGAGAGCACACACACTTATACTCCACCTACTGAGTGCAGCCAGCAGGCAGGGATCTACCCCTTACCTATAGTACAGAGGCCTTGCCGTAATATCCTCTTATGCAGTGCAGTATATACAATATAATACAACAGTGGTGACTACCACATTCACCCCCTGTTAAAAATGAGTCCAGCGGGGGTGGTGGAAAACTATTTACATACAGGTTGTCATTAAAATTTCAGAGAAGGTTACAAATTTAGACGGTCGGGCGCCTTGATCCGTCGTTGAGAGCGCCGCAGTGCTAGTGGTGAGTCAGACGTCGGCTCGGTCGTCGGTGATTCCGGGAGCATGTCGACATCCTCTTCAACCCCGGGTGGGACCAAGGGGAGGACGGATTGTCCTGGAGCGAGTGCTGTGGTGGGGTGCGCTAGGGGAAGGGAGGGTGGTGCCGGGGCAGAGGGGAGGGGTGTGTGGGGACCCAGCTGGTGCCAGGTCCCTGAGGGAGACTGTGTCTTGGCGGCCATCGGGGTACGCTACATAGGCCTACTGCGGGTTTGCGTAGCTGTACCCTCTCAACCAACAGGTCCATCTTGTGGAGCCGCACGTGCTTGCGGAGGAGAACGGGTCCTGGAGCTGCAAGCTACGTTGGGAGCGAAACCCCGGAGGTGGACTTCCTGGGGAAGGCAAAGAGACGTTCATGGGGGGTTTCGTTAGTCGCCATGCACAGGAGCGACCGAATGGAGTGAAGTGCATCGGGGAGGATCTCCTGCCAACGGGAAGCCGGGAGATTTATGGACTGTAGGGCCAGCCGGTCGGCCTTCCAGACCATCCCATTCTCCCGCTCCACCTGCCTGTTTCCCCGGGGGTTGTAGCTGGTCGTCCTGCTCGAAGCAATGCCCCTGTTGAGCAGGTACTGGCGCAGCTCATTGCTCATCAATGAGGATCCCCAGTCGCTATGCACGTAGGCGAGGAAACCGAACAGAGCAAAAATGGTGTTGAGGGCTTTGATGACGGTGGCAGACGTCATACCGGGGCATGGGATGGCGAAGGGGAATCTGGAATATTCGTCGACCACATTGAGAAAATACGTGTTGCGGTCGGTGGAGGGAAGGGGCCCTTTGAAGTCCACGCTGAGGCGTTCAAAGGGGCGGGAGGCCTTCACCAGGCACGCACGGTCTGGCCGCTAGAAGTGCAGTTTACACTCCGCGCAGATCTGGCAGTCTCTGGTGACTTCCTCGATGGTGTAGGGCAGATTGCGGGCCTTAATGAAGTGATAAAAGCGGGTGACCCCTGGGTGACAGAGATCGTCGTGCAGGGTCCGGAGTCGGTCCATTTGTGCGCTGGCACATGTACCTCGGGACAGGGCATCGGGGGGCTCGTTGAGCTTACCGGGGCAATACAAAATCTCGTAATTAAAGGTGGAGAGCTTGATCCTCCACCGCATGATCTTATGATTTTTGATTTTACCCCGCTGTGTGTTGTTAAACATGAAGGCAACCAACCATTGGTCTGTGAGGAGAGTGAATCTCCTGCTGGCCACGTAGTGCCTCCAGTGCCGCACAGCTTCAACAATAGCTTGGCCTCCTTTTCGACGGAGGAGTGTCGAATTTCGGAGGTGTGGAGAGGCAGGAAAAGAATGCCACGGGCCTGCCTGCCTGGTTGAGGGTGTCGGCCAGACGACATCTGATGCATCGCTCTCAGGTGGAAGGTGGAAGGGGAGCGTCTCGTCGACCGCGTGCATCGCGGCCTTGGCGATGTCGGTCTTGATATGGTTGAAGGCCTGGTGAACCTCAGCCGTCAGTGGGAAACCGGTGGAGTGGATGAGTGGGCGGGCCTTGTCCGCATAGTTAGGGACCCACTGGGCGTAGTACGGAAAGAACCCCAGGCATCGTTTGAGGGCCTTGGGGCAGTGGGGAAGGGGGAGACCCTTGAGGGGGCGCATGCGATCGGGGTCGGGTCCTAGAACTCAGTTCTGAACCACATAGCCGAGGATGGCTAAACGGGTCGTGCTGAACACACACTTCTCTTTGTTGTCGGTTAGGTTGAGGAGTTTGGCGGTGTGGAGGAATTCGGAAAGGTTAGCGTCGTGGTCGTGCTGGTCGTGGCCGCAGATGGTGATGTTATCCAGGTACGGGAAAGTGGCCCGCAGTCGTACCGGTCAAACATTCAGTCCATCTCCCATTGGAAGACCGAGACCCCGTTAGTGACGCCGAAGGGAACCCTCAGGAAATGGTAAAGGCGGCCGTCCACTTCAAACGCGGTGTACGGGCGGTCCGCCTTGCGAATGGGGGAGCTGGTGGTAGACAGATTTCAGGTCCACTGTCGAGAAGACCAGGTATTGTGCAGTCTGATTGACCATATCAGATATGTGCGGGAGGGGGTACGCGTCGAGCTGCGTGTACCGATTGATGGTCTGACTGTAGTCAACGACCATCCTGTTTTTCTCCCCCATTTTCACCACTACCACTTGAGCTCTCCAGGGGCTGTTGCTGGCCTCAATAATACCTTCCCGCAGCAGCCGCTGGACCACAGACCTGATGAAGGTCCTGTTCTGGGCGCTTTACCATCTCCTCCTGGTGGCGATCCGGGGTGAGGTTTGCAAACAGAGAAGGCAGGTAGACCTTAAGGGTCATGAGGCCACATACAGTAAGGGGTGCAAGGGGCCCGCCAAATTTCAAGGTTATGCTCTGGACGTTGCACTGGAAGTCCAGGCCGAGTAGCAAGGCAGCGCAGAGATTGGGCAGGACATAGAGCCGGAAGTCGCTGAACTCTACGCCCTGGATGGTGAGGGTGGCGATTCAGTACCCCCGGATCGCCACGGAGTGGGATCCGGAGGCCAGGGAGATTCTTTGGTTAATGGGGTGTACCGTGAGGGAGCAGGGCCTTACCGTATCGGGGTGGATGAAGCCCTCAGTGCTCCCGGAGTCTAGAAGGCAGGATATTTCATGCCCGTCGACCTTCACCTTTGTCAACGCGGTCGTGAGGTAGTGTGGTCGGGACTGGTCGATCGTGATGGAGGCGAGACGCAGCTGGTTGTTGACGGTTGCAGGCGATGAGCGGCCCGATGAGGTGCTCGACGGGCAGGGGTCCTGAGGCGGGGAAGGTGGCAGCGCCCACGTGCTCCACGTGTCCTGAGGCAGGCAAGATGGCGGCGCCCTCAGGCCGCACGTGGTCTGAGGCGAGGAAGATGGCGGTGGCCACTTCCCGCACGCGGGGGCGGGGGGTGCAGGGACAATAGCGGCGATTGAGCGGGCCTGGCACATTGCAGCAAAATGTCCTTTCTTGCCGCAGGCCTTGCAGAGCGCGCTCCGCACCGGGCAGCGCTGCCGGGGGTGTTTTGGCTGTCCGCAGAAGTAGCACTTGGGTCCCCCGGGGTTGGTTGGCTGCCGTGCGGCGCAGGCGTGGGGTTGGCTGGGGCGGTCGCTGGTGGGGTCCACGATGGGGTGGCCACTTGTGGGGTCCACGATGCCCAGGGGTGGGCCGTGTAGTCGGGGGCATACGCCTGTACGTTGCGTGAGGCGACTGTGAGTGAGAGCGCAAGTTTCTTGGTCACCGCAAGGTCAAGCTTAGCGCCTTCTAAGAGGCGCTGGCGGATGTAGGCCGACCCTATGCCCGTAATGAACGCGTCTCTCATTAGCAGGTTAGAATGCTCAGCGGCTGAAATGGCCTGGCAATCTCAGTCTCTCACTAGGGCGAGCAGGGCACGCCAGAAATCTTCCACAGACTCACCGGGATGTTGGTGCCGCATGGACAGGAGGTGCCTGGCGTAGATCTTGTTAGTCTGCTGAGTGTAATTCTTCTTCAGTAGCGCCACAGCCTGTGCGTAGGTAGGCGTGTCCTGGATGGGGGGAAAGACATCGGAGCTCAGCCGCGTGTACAGAATCTGAAGCTTCTGTGCTTCTGGGATTGTGTCTTTCGCAGATCCGATGTATGCTTCAAAGCAAGCTAGCCAATGTGCGAAGTCCTTTTTGGCGTTGTCTGCTTGAGAATGCAGGTACAGGCGATCTGGCTTGATGCAGAGATCCATCTTTGTAAAATCTCGGTGTAATAAATTGATGCACTATCAATTACGATGAGACGACAGTAGAGAGTAATCGAGGCTTTATTAAGCAGAAATGTGTGGCCTCGTACAGCTGCTGCCGAAATGGCTGCAGTTTGGAGAGCACACACATTTATACTCCGCCTACTGGGTGGAGCCAGCAGGCAGGGATCTACCCCCGTACCTGTAGTACAGGGGCCTTACCGTAATACCCTCATATGCAGTGCAGTATATACAATATAATACAACAGTGGTGATTACCACAGTGACCCAAGCATGAATCGAACCTGGGACCCAGGTGCTGTGAAGCAACAGTATTAACCAGCTACCTCTGAGGGAATGCAAATTTAAAGTAGGCTGATTGGTCCTTGCTTCAGTGCTAGGGTGAGGGATTTACACACGGAATGAGCTCTCTCCCCCGGTGAGCTGGTGGTGCACTCCTGTGCAGCATCCTACTGCGATGGTGGCAGCACATTGAAGACTTACAGTTGCCAACTGCATCATAAGGCCAGGTGGCACCTCCCGATGTGGGGCCTGCTGCCAGGATAGGCTCGGGAGGCTGAGGGAGGATGAGGGCGTGAGTAATAGGTGGCTGAGAGTGGATGGAATTGGGGGAAGGGTTGTGGGGAGGTGAGGGAGGATGGAGAGGTGAGTGGGGGGCTGAGGGGGATAAGATGAGGGAGAGGGGCTTGGGGGGAGGGAGGTGTTGTGGGGAGGTGAGGAGGGGGATGTGGGGCATAGGGGGATGGGGGTGCAGGGGTGGATAGGGTCGAGGGGATTGAATGGCTGTCATCCTGGTTCCCGCCACTCTGGTCTTGGATTTACAGGTGTTCACCTCCAACTCCAGCCCTATCCACATACCAGCCGCTGGGACTGCGCTTTCTCAAATTCAAACTCTCGATGGCTGGACACAAACTGGCATGGTAGAAGTACAATTCCCGTCAGGCACCGCAGTCTGAGTCTTGCCCTGATCGTATGTTGCCGCCCGGCACTGAGCAGATGCACAGCACCACAACCAGCATGGGTAATATAGTTCTGACTGAGGATTGTGTCAGGAAGAAGTTGCCCCCTCCTCTGTGATTGGCTCAGCAGAGCGATTGACATGTAAAGTCTGGAAGAGATTGCAAAGTAGTTCTGTCACTGATTGGCTGAGAGAATTGCTCATCATTTGGGGGCCCGGTGTCACTTTGTGGCATGGTGTGTTTCATTGTAAATCCGCCCCTGCTTCAGCCTTATCCTTTGCACTAATGCGCTGCTCTCCTCCATCAACTTATCAGTTGGCTGTGGGACCACTTGGCTCTGTCTATTACTTGCTGCTTTTGCAGTTTGGCAAGCAAGTAGTCCTGTGTTGCAGCTACACCAGGTTGACACTCATTCTTCGGTATGCCTGGTGCTGCTCCTGGCATGCCCTTCTGCACTCTTCATTGAGCCAGGATTGATTCCTTGGCTTGATGGTAGTGGTAGAGCCGGGCCATGAGGTTGTAGATTGTGGTTGAGCACAATTCTGCTGCTGACTCATAGTTGTCAAGTTTTGAGTTGCTAGATCTGTTTGAAATTTATCTCATTTAGCATGGTGGTCATGCCACACAACACGATGGAAGGTATCCTCAATGTGAAGTTGGGACTTCATCTCTTCAAGTACTGTGTGTGGTTGTCACTCCTAACGATACTGTCATGGACAGATCTGTGGCAGGCAGGTTGGTGGGGATGAGTTCAAGTATATTTTTCCTCTTGTTAATTCCCTCACCACCTGCTCTTAATCCAGTCAAGCAACTATGTCCTTTGGGACCCGACCAGCTTCACCTTGAAGCATTGGAGGATAGTGATAAACATTAAGAAGGTACTAACAGGGTGGTGAAATGGGCGAACAAGTAGCAGGAGAAGTTATAGTGGTGGCTGGGACAGTATCTGTAAGGCATGATTCTGTCAGTATGACTATGTCAGGCTGTGTCTTGACTCGTCTATGACAGCTCTCCCAATGTTGGCGCAAGCTCCCAGATGTTAATAAGGAGGACTTTGTAGGATTGGCATATTTGCAATTGTCATTTTCAGTCAATGCTGGGCGGTCCGTTCAGTTTCATTTATAGGGCAGACCAGGTAAGAATGGCAGATTTCCATCACTAAAGTATATTAGAGAACCATATGGATTTTTAAAGACAATCAACAATGGTTTCATGGACATCATTAGACTTTTAATTCCAGATTTTATTTTAATTCAATTCAAATTCTACCAACCCGGATCCCCCAGGAGCATTACACTGGCTCAATGGATTACTTGTAAATACCTATAATACCAACAATGCTATTAAGCCACCACTTCCCCTTATTTGAACTGGAGGAAGGTTTACAGTGGGATTCCCCATAGATTAGTGCTCGAACCACTGCTTTTCTTTATATATATTAATGAAGTAGACATCAGTGTAGATGGTACACTTTCAAAATGTTCAGATAATACATGGAAGCGTTAGGGATAGTTATACACTTTAAGAAGGCACTAGCAGGGTGGCGAACAAGTGGCAGGTGAAATGTCATGCAGGGATGTGTGATGTGATTCATTTTAGTAGGAAGAATGAGGAGAGGCAATATAAAATAAAATAGTCGAATTCTGAAGGGAAAGTAGGCGCAGAAGAGCCTTGGGGTGTATTTGCAGGTTGGTAAAGCATATATGACTCAAGGGCAGCACGGTAGCATTGTGGATAGCACAATTGCTTCACAGCTCCAGGGTCCCAGGTTCGATTCCGGCTTGGGTCACTGTCTGTGCGGAGTCTGCACATCCTCCCCGTGTCTGCGTGGGTTTCCTCCGGGTGCTCGGGTTTCCTCCCACAGTCCAAAGATGTGCAGGTTAGGTGGATTGGCCATGATAAATTGCCCTTCGTGTCCAAAATTGCCCTTAGTGTTGGACTGGGTTATGGGGATAGGGTGGAGGTGTTGACCTTGGGTAGGGTGCTCTTTCCAAGAGCCGGTGCAGACTCGATGGGCCAAATGGCCTCCTTCTGCACTGTAAATTCTATGAAATTCTATGAAGACTCAATAAATAGGATCAGAGAACAAAATCAAGGACAATGGGCGGGATTCTCCGCAATCGGCTGATGTCCGCCGACCGGCGCCAAAAACGGCGCGAATCAGTCTGGCATCACGCCGCTCCAAAGGTGCGGAAGTCTCCGCATCTTGAGGGGCCGAGCCCTCACCTTGAGGGCTAGGCCCGCGCCGGACTGATTTCCGCCCCGCCAGCTGGCGGGAAAGGCCTTTGATGGCCCGCCAGCTGGCGCGAAACAGACTTTGCCGGGCGGCGCATGCGCGGGAGCGCCAGGGGCCGCTCACGTCATCCCCGCGCATGCGCAGTGGAGGGGGTCTCTTCCGCCTCCGCCATGGTGGAAACCATGGCAAAGGCGGAAGGAAAAGAGTGCCCCCACGGCACAGGCCCGCCCGCGGATCGGTTAGCACTGATCACGGGCCAGGCCACCATGGGGGCACCCCCCGGGGCTAGATCGCCCCGCACGCCCCCCAGGACCCCGGAGCCTGCCCACGGCGCCTTGTCCCGCCGGTAAGAGAGGTGGTTTGATTCTCGCCGGTGGGACAGGCATTCCAGCAGCGGGACTTCAGCCCATCCAGCCCAGAGAATCGCCGGGGGGGGGCCCGCCAACCGTCGCGGCGCGATTCCCGCCCCTGCCGAATATCCGGTGCCGGAGAATTCGGCAACCGGCGGGGGTGGGATTCACGCCAGCCCCTGGCGATTCTCCGACCCGGCGGGGGGTCGGAGAATCCCGCCCAATATGTCAAATCTGCATAAAATACTGTTTTTCGCTCAACTCGGGTATAGAATCCAATTCTGGGGACCACACTCTAGGAAGAATGGAAAGGTTTCAGAGAGGATGCAGAAATGATTTATGAGAATAGTTCCAGGAATGAAGTATTTTTGACGGAGTAACCTGTGCTGTGGATAAAGGGGGACCTGTAGATGTGTTATACTTAGATTTCCAGAAGGCATTTGATCAGATGCCACATCAAAGATTATCATAGAAACAAAAAGTTCATGTTGTAGGGGGAATATTAGTATATAAGCATGGAAAGAAGTCTGGCTAGCTGTCTGAAAGCAGGTATATACATGAATGGGTCATTGTCTAATTGGCAGGATATGATGAGTTGAATCCCACAGGGGTCTGTGCTGGGGCCTCATAGTTTTATAATTTACATCAATTACTTAGATGAGGAGAGTGAAGGCATGGTCGCTAAATATGCAGTCGATACAAAGATAAGTAGGAAAATATGTTGTGAAGAAGACATAAGGAGATTGCAGATTGGTATACAGAGGTTGAGTGAGTGGATAAAAATATGGCAGATAGAGTATAATTTGGGAAAATGTGAAATTGTTCACTTTGGTGGGAGGAATAAAAAAATAAAGTATTAATTAAATGGAGAATGACTACAGAATTATAAGGTGCAGAGAGATCTAGGTGTTCTCGTGCATGAGTCACAAAATGTTAGCATGCAGGTACAGCAAGTAAGAAGACTAATGGAATGCCATCCTTAATTATGAGAGGAATTGAACATAAAAGTAAAGGTGTTAAACTACAGTTACACAGGGCATTGGTAAGACCCCATCTCAAGTACTGGGCGAAATTCTCCTACCCGCCCTGCCACATTTCTGCGTCGACCGGCCGGCGGGAGTCTCCGTAACACCGGCCGGTCAATGGGGTTTCCCATTGTGGGGCAGCCCCACGCCGTCGGGAAACCCCCCGGTGCCGGCAGAACGGAGACTCCCGCCGGCGGAGAATGACGCCCAAAGTGTGTAGTTTTGGTCTTCTTACTTAAGGAAGGATGTAATGCAGTGGAGGAAGTTCAGAGGAGGGTTACTGGATTGATACTTGGAATGAATGGGTTATCTTATGATGATAGGTTGATTTGATTTGATTTATTATTGTCACATGTATTAGTACACAGTGAAAAGTATTGTTTCTTGCATGCTGTACAAACAATGCATACCATACATAGGGAAAGAAGGAGAGACTGCAGAATATAATGTTACAGTTATAGCAAGGTGTAGAGAAAAGATCAACTTAATATGAGGTAGGTCCATTCAAAAGACTAATAGCAGTAGGGAAGAAGCTGTTCTTGAGTCGGTTGGTACGTGACCTCCAACTTAGGTATCTTTTTCCTGGAAGAAGGTGGAAGAGAGTATGTCCGGGGTGCGTGGGGTCCTTAATTATGCTGGCTGCCTTTCCGAGGCAGCGGGAATTGTAGACAGAGTCGATGGATGGGAGGCTGGTTTGTGTGATGGACTGGGCTACGTTCATGACCTTTTGTTATTTCCTGCGGTCTTCGGCAGAGCAGGATCCATACCAAGCTGTGATACAACCAGAAAGAATGCTTTCTATGGTGCATCTGTAGAAGTTGGTGAGAGTCGTAGGTGACATGCCAAATTTCCTTAGTCTTCTGAGAAAGTAGAGTCGTTGGTGGGCTTTCTTAACTATAATGTCGGCATGGGGGGACCAGGACTGGTTGTTGGTGATCTGGACACCTAAGAATTTGAAGATCTCGACCTTTTCTACTTCGTTCCCATTGATGTAGACAGGGGCATGTTCTCCACTACACTTCCTGAAGTCGATGACAATCTCCTTCGTTTTGTTGATATTGAGGGAGAGATTATTGTCGTTGCACCAGTTCACCAGATTCTCTCTCTCATTCCTGCACTCTGTCTCGTCATTGTTTGAAATCCGACCCACTACAGTGGTGTCATCAGCAAATTTGAAAATCGAGTTGGAGGGGAATTTGGCCACGCAGTCATAGGTGTACAAGGCGTATAGTAGGGGGCTGGGGACACGGCCTTGTGGGGCACTGGTGTTGAGGATGATCGTGGAGGAGGTGTTGTTGCCTATCCTTACTGATTGTGGGCTGTGGGTAAGAAAGTTCAGGATCCAGTCGCAGAGGGAGGAGCCGAGGCCAAGGCCACAGAGCTTGGAGATGTGTTTCGTAGGAATGGTGGCATTGAAGGCTGAGCTGTAATCGATAAATAGGAATCTGACATAGGTGTCTTTGTTATCTAGGTGTTCCAGGGTAGAGTGTAGGGCTATGGAGATGGTGTCTGCTGTGGACCTGTTGCAGCGGTAGGCAAACTGTAGTGGATCAAGTCAATCCGGGAGGCTGGAGTTGATTCGTGCCATGACTAACCTTTCAAAGCTTCATGATGATGGTTGTCAGAGCCACTGGGCGATAGTCATTAAGGCACGCTGCTTGGCTTTTTTTTGGTACAGGGTTGATGGTCGTCTTCTTGAAGCAGATAGGGACCTCAGATTGTTGTAAAGTGAGGTTGAAGATGTTGGCGGATACCCCCGCCAGCTGATCCATGCAAGACCTGAGTGCCCGTCCGGGTACTCCATCCGGGCGAGTGGTTTTCTGAAGGTTGACCTTCGAGAAGGCTGCTCTGACATCTGCAATGGTGAACTCAGATACAAGTTCATCCACGGCTTCTGGGGTGGAGGGCTCGCTCTCGCTGACGTCTTGTTCAAAGCGGGCATAGAATGGCTTATCAGGAAGGGGTGCATTGGAGCTGGTGATTTTCCATGCCTTCATCTTGTAGCCCATTATGTCTTGCAGACCTTGCCATAGTCGGTGTGGGTCCGTATGGGACTCGAGCTTGGTGCGGTACTGTCTTTTGGCATCTTTGATGGATTTCTTTGATCATATCTGGCTTTCTTGTAGGTCAGGGTTGCCTGACTTGGACGCCTCAGACCTAGACTTCAGCAAGCAGTGGATATCCCTGTTCATCCAGGGTTTCCAGTTGGGAAACACGTGGATTTGTTTCTTTGGCACACAGTCTTCTACACACTTACTAATGAAGTCCATTACTGTAGTGGCGTACTCGTTCAGGCTGGTCGCAGAGTTTTTAAATACTGACCAGTCCACTGACACAGTCTAAGCAGTCCCGTCAGATATCATCCGATTCCTCAGACCAACAATGCATGACTTTCTTTGACGGATTCTCCCGCTTCAGTTTTTGCTTTTAAGCCGGGAGCAGGAGCACAGCCTTGTGGTCAGATTTGCCAAAGTGTGGGTGGGCGATAGATCGGTAGGCATGTTTGATATTTGTGTAGCAGTGGTCCAGGGTGTTTAGGTCTCTGATGGAACAGGTGACGTGTTGGTGGTAATTTGATAGTATGCTCTTGAGCTTGGCTCAAGCTACAATGAACAAGGCCTCGGGTTGTTTCCTTTTAAGGCTATTTGTGGTGGTGAATATTTCATCCAGTGCGATTTTCACGTTCGCATGGGGTTGAACTCCCGCGGAAGGTGGTAGTGGCGGCATTTTAGCATCAGGTATTCTAGTTCTGGGAGCAAAAACTCGCCAGTGTTGCGACATTTAGGCACCAGGAGGTGTTGATTAGGAGGCAGACCCCACCTCCCCTAGCCTTGCCTGAGGCCACCGTACGGTCCATTCAGTAGAGTGAGAAGCCCTCTGGTTGTTGAGCACAGTCCGGTGAAGCAGGAGTGAGCCATGTCTCCTTGACACAGAGCACACAGCAGTCCCTTGGTTCTCTTTGAAAAGTGAATCTGCCTTTAAGTTTGTTTCGTTTGTTTTCTAGAGATTGGACATCAACTTGGAATAAGCTAGGCAGAGGGGCTTTGGGGCTTTGTTGTTTCACTCTCACCTGCAGGCCTGCATGGTTTCCATGCTTCCTGGAGTGACGGCTTCTTTTTGAGCCAAGGAGACGGTGAGAGTGTGCGGCGTTAAGGGTATAGTTGTGTCCAATAAGGTTCTTCACTCTGGTCGGTGTGTGGATGGAGGATTTGTTGCCTTGCTTGTGGTTCCTGCCTCGGAAGATGGGTCTGCGTGGTCGAGCTTTCCGGATCGCTGTCGGGCTGCGTTTTGTCTTCGCAGGTCGGTGTATGTCCAGACCACGCTCTGGCGTGGATGGCGTGAAGGCCGGTAAGTGTATGACGTCTCTGGGGTTGCAGTTGCGGATGAGGCAATGGCTGGGTCCGTGTGTTGGGGTCCGCAGGGTCCTTTCCAGATAGCGGTCTTCCTTCAGAGGTCGGAGGATCTCTAGACCTGCAAGTAAATTTCAAAGAGCAGTATTAGTGATTGTTAGGCTTTGGGAGTTGATTTTTAGGAGTGTGGGGCGACTGTAGAGGGGGGGAGTGGAAGGAGTGCTTGGGGCCTTCTGGAGGGGTTGGGAGCTGGGGGGGGGGAGAAGGCTCCAGCTGCTGGGATGGTGGTCTGGTCGTTGGAATCCGGCAGAGCGAAGGTCCCGGCTTCTGCGGTGTTTTCCAGGTCTCTGTGAGCATGTAAAGTGAAGGCCTTGGATTCTAGGGCGTTTTCCTGGTCTCTGGCAGCCGCTGTAGGGGAATCGCCAGGCCTGGGACTGCAGCTCCAGCAGCTGCTCACACGTGGTCGGCTGGTCCGGGTCGATTTCAGGTCGTCAGTTTCAGGCATCCCCAGGGTCCTAAAGGTCGCTAAATCTGTAAGTAATTGAATTAGAACATTGTTAGAGAGTTTAAAAGAGTTAGAATGAAGTTTTAGAAGCATAGAACGAGAGTAAAAGATAGAATTAGAGGGTATGCTGGGCACAGCTTGCAAGAAGTCGCCTCGCTCCGGCGCCACCTTGGAGTAAAAGGTTGGACAGACTGGGCTTGTTTCCATTGGAGTTCAGAAGGGTGAGGGGTGACTTCACTGAAGGATAGAAGATTCTGAATGGTCTTGTCCAGGTAGATGTGGAAGGATGTTTCCTCTTGTGTCTGAGTCCAGAACTAGGGGGCACCGTTTTTAAAATTAGGGATCGCCCAAGTAGGATAGAGATTAGGAGAAATGTTTTCCCTCAGCTAGTTGCCTTGGAACTCTCTGCCGCAGAAGACAATGGAAGGAGGGTCATTGAATATTTTTAAGCCAGAGGTACATGGATTCTTGTTAGGCAGGGGAGTGAAAGGTTGTCGGGCGTAAAAGGAAATGTAGAACTTGAAACACAAAGAGATCAGCCATGATCTCTTTGAATGGTGGAGCAGGCTCAAAGGGCCAAATGGCCTACTTCTGCTCCTTGTTCATATGTTCATATGAACTTCGGTTACTTAGATAGGTTTGCGAATGTGAGACTGTTCTCCCTGGGGAAGGGAAGATTCAATAGGGATGCTCAAAACCATGAAGGGTCAGGATAGGCTAAATGGGGAGAAACTGTTCCCATTGGTTGGAATGCAGACATTATTCAAAATGAACCTCAGTGCAAAACAACAGGTCATATGGAGCCAAAACCTGAAGCCATAGTATCACACAATGCTACTCAAATAGCTGCTATTTTAGAGAGGAAGAATTTTATTGAGGGGACGGCATGATGGTGCAGTGGTTAGCACTGCTAACTCACAGCG
This sequence comes from Scyliorhinus torazame, assembly GCF_047496885.1. NCBI lineage: Eukaryota > Metazoa > Chordata > Chondrichthyes > Carcharhiniformes > Scyliorhinidae > Scyliorhinus > Scyliorhinus torazame. The sequence goes on along the minus strand of NC_092713.1, from coordinate 277,581,275 downwards.
CCAGAGACCCGGGTTCAATTGCGGTCTTGGGTGACTGTATGTCTGGAGTTTATACGTTCTCCCCATGTCTGCGTGGGTTTCCTCCGGGTGCTCCGGTTTCCTCCCACAGTCCAAAGTTATGCAAGTGAAGTGAGGTTGTGGGGATGGGGCGGGGAATTGGGCCTAGTTAGGGTGCTGTCATGAATACTTGAATAGCCGAATGGTTTCCTTCGACACTGCAGGGACCCTATAAATATCACCCTTTGATTGTACAAATTAACTCGAGGGTTCTGTAACCATTTTACCCTAAGTCACATGAGTTTAAAATGTCTAAAATAAAGATTTAAATAAAATGTTAAAATAAAGAATACATACTACACAAAATGATGAAAATTATCCATTAAGCTGCATTTTATGTCTTTTATGAAAGCTTTCATTTTAAGATATGAGGCTTCCCCAAAATTTAGTCTTGATGAATATTTTTGCCCAGAGCTTTCATCGGAAGCTGAATTTAGATTGTCTAATCGGAGCAATCATGAGAAAAGCAAAGTGCCTAATTTCCCAGAATGTATCAATGTCATCTGAGTGTTCTTTAAGAATGCGTCATTCTCTTCACTTTCTCCACATGAACCCCTGATTAACTTAATTCTCTTGCTCACTTCCTTCTTTGAATGACACTGTTTGGCTCATTGCTCATTCACATAAATCTCACCATCAGTAAAAATGGGCGGCACGTTAGCAAAGTGGTTAGCACTGCTGCTTCACAGTGCCAGGGTCCCAGGTTCGATTCCCGGCTTGGGTCACTGTCTGTGCAGAGTCTGCACGTTCTTCCCGTGTCTGCGTGGGTTTCCTCAGGATGCTACGGATTCCTCCCACAAGTCCTGAAAGACCTGCTTGTTAGGTGAATTGGACATTCTAAATTTGCCCTCAATGTACCCACGCAGGTGCCGGAGTGTGGTGACTAGGGGATTTTTCACAGTAACTTCACTGCAGTGTTAATGTAAGCCTACTTGTGACAATAATGAAGACAATTATTATTAAATAAAATCAGCACACTGAATTTAATCTGGACTGAAAAGCCGTCTGTAATATGGCAAAGAGCATTTTTATCAGCGTGTCTTCCGAAGATTAGAATAAGAATATAAGAACTAGGAGCAGGAATAGGTAATTAAGCCCCTCGAGCCTGCTCCGCCGTTCAATAGGATCGTGGCTGATCTCATTGCAGCCTCATCTTTACCTTCCTGCCCACTCCCAATAACCCTTCATAAACAAACATGTGGCACATGTATAATCACTGTATCCAATACGTCATGAGGGATCTTACTGCAAACTCCCGGTAAAACCTTTACATAAGGAATGAAAATAAAAGATAGTGGGCGGGATTTCGCCCAAGGTCGATGGACTTTTCCATTGTCCATTTCCCGCCCGGCAACAGGAGAATCCCCTTGAGGTCAATGGACTTTTCCATTGTCCGCGTCCCACCCAGCAACAGGAGAATCCGCTCGAGGTCAATGGACTTTTCCATTGTCCGCATCCCACCCGTTGCCATCTTGAGGTGGCAGAGTGGAAAAATCCAGCTGAGAATTTAGGTAGGAACATGGAAACATGAGTTGGTCATTAGCCACTTGCGATGAACGGTTACTGCCTTATCATCATGTAAGATGATGTCCCCTTTAAGACCGGGCTTGGAACCCTGGGGACTCTGCCTCTGGCTCCGCCCATCTGTGAGCCATATATAAAGGGCTGCCTCATGGGCTGTGCAGCAGTCAGCACATGTCTCAGCTCTAGTCTAATAAAGCCTTCTTTACCGTTTATAATCTAAGCATCGTTATTGAAGGTACCTCACCACTCAAGACAGTTCCGCTATTTAATGAGATTGTGGCAAATCTGGAATCTAACTCCATAAATCCACCTTTGTTCCATATCTTTCATTAAAAGAAATCTAATAAACTCATATGTAATAAAAAATTAATCTCGCATCAACTACCATTTGCAGAAGACAGTTCCAAACTCCTACCACGCTTTACCTGTAGATATCCTTCCTCACTTCAGTCCTCAGGGATTAGGGGCTGGATTCTCCAAAAATGGGGCTATGTCCCCACGCCAGTGTCAAAACACTGGCTTTTCACTCTGGAGTTTCCTTAATACAGGCCCCGCATCTCTGGTCAGGAATCCGCGAATGCGCACGGAAGCAGCCTGCGGCGGCCACCCCGTGCGCATGGCGGCACTCGCACCATGGACCATCATGGAAAATGTTGCCCCCCCCCCGAGATCACGCGAGTCCGCGGATCACTGCCGCCCGATCACTCCCCTGGCCGTCCATGAGGCCCCCCCCCCGGTTAGAACCACGCCGCCGGGAACTCGGCCAGTTGCACGCGGAGAATCGCGGGGGGTGGGGCATCTGTCAATGGCTCCCTACCCGTGCCGTGTAGATCCGGGGACCGGAGAATCGCTTCAGGTGGGCCGGTCACGATTTACTTGTGAACGCCTATTCTCTGCCCTGGCGCCGAGCGCGATTTTGGCACGGAGGCTCGGAGAATCCAGCCCCAGATTCTAATTTGTTGGCTATGTTCCCTATTCCTAGATTCCCCAGCCAGTGGAAATAGTTTCTCTCTGACTACCCTGCTTTGAAAACTGTGTTTCATGATCAGCCTGCACCTGTTCTCATTGAGCAACACACAAGCTTGATGCTGCCTCTTCATTTGAATAATAGTAGCTTTGGACTGAGCTGGCTCCACACTGCAAGCTTGCTGAGCGATCAGCAGAGAACTGAGCAGCATGAGTTCAAAGCATGTGGTGCAGCCTCTGTTTAAAGGGAAACTGATCCCTGCACACCAGCCTGGATTCACTTATGTAGCTACAGAAATGCCTGTCCGTTTTCCCCTATCTATTGAAATCCTTATCACTATTACTTTCCTACAGCTGAACCAGTCATGGGGCCATGAACTAGAACTTGTTCACACTCCGCCATTCTCTCCAGTATTCAGAACAAAATACAGGTTGGGGTATCGGATACACTCAGAAGACACCTGCACTTGGGGGCAGCACGGCGGCGCAGTGGTTAGTACTGCTGCCTCACGGCACCGAGGTCCCAGGTTCAATCCCGACTCTGGGTCACTCTCCGTCTGGAGTTTGCACATTCTCCCCGTGTTTCTGTGGGTTGCGCCCCCACAACACAAAGACGTGCAGGGTAGGTGGATTGGCCACGCTAAATTGCCTCTTAATTGGAAAAAAATAATTGGGTGCTCTAAATTTATTTTAAAAATAATTATTTTAAAAAAAGAAGACAGCTGCACTTTGTTTTACAAGAAGGTTAAAGGAAACATTTTTACTTATCTCCTATTGTCTGAAAGCCTTAGATCTTATTTAGTTTCACTATTTTCTATTGTTTAATTTTAAACATTATCCCTGAGATCTGATTGACTAATTGAGCAATGATTTTAATTTGAGCTGAATTTTCAAATAAGCTTTTGTTTTTCGTTTTTAGACTGTGATCACATCTAACACAAATAGTTGCTAATCGCTCTTTTATAATCTAGTTAGTACCTTAATTTTAATTAATGCCTTTAGGTTTGCTTTGCACTAATACTTTTATTACTTTACTTCCTGATACACTTATCTTGATTGAAGTTTTTAATTCCTTAGTTCCTAATGTGAATGAACTAGTTCAGGAAGCCTGAAAGAAATATACCTGCCAACCAATCACTTATCTGCTTTCCTGTTGTATCACACTTTGGTTTCCAGTCTCTCTTTTTGAACACCGTTGCTGTCCTCTTAATGATCCAAGCTCTTTTCCCCACTGGTCATCATGCTGTGTTCCCACTCCCCTGTCTTCCTCTGCTCTGCTGCCACACTTTAAACCCTGTGGTTTCACTGTGTTCCCACTTCTTATGTGTATGATAGCTCCATTTTATGAAAGAAACGCACATAGAAATCTGCCTTGTGCAGGCAGATCTGGGGCGTCATTCTCCGACCCCCCGCCGGGTTGGAGAATCGCCGGGGGCTGCCGTGAATCCCGCCCCCGCCGGTTGCCAACGTCTCCGGTACCGGATATTCGGCGGGGGCGGGAATCGGGCCGCGCCGGTTGGCGGGCCCCCCCCGCTCGATTCTCCGGCCCGGATGGGCCGAAGTCCCGCCGATAAATTGCCTGTTTTTAATGATTGCCATTGCTGGAAGGATATAGAGAAACAAAGGGCACAGGTTTAAACTATTTAGCAAAAGAAGCAATGCAACATGAGGAAAATCATTTCACCCAGAAAGTGATTAGGAGCTGGAATGATATGTGCTGGAGTCAGCGTCAATTTAGACTTTTAAGAGGCAATTGAATGAATAGGAAATATTTGCAGGGCTACAAGAAAAAGGCAGGGAAGTGGCACTAGGTGAATTGCTCCTTCAAAGTACCAGCACAGACATGACAGGCTGAATGGCCTTCTGGCTGTAACCATTCTATGATTTGGATATTGCTGTAAAGAGATACATGTGGCTGAAACTTTTCATCTTGTACTCATCGGGAAAAGTACAAGAATACCAAATTTCAACTGAAGACAATATTTTATACTGCAGGAGAAAAGAGTGCCGACTGGTTGGCCAAGAGGTTGACATGGAGAAAGCAACAGGGAACTATAGGCTCCCCAACATCCTGGGTAATTCAAAAAAGGTGCAATGCTTGAACAAATTCCTTTCGTTTGCAGAGAATGGGTCCCTGCATATGAATGTATGTCACTTCAAAGAAGCATAAATGAGTCACAATACATGCTCAACAGAGGTGACAAGTCCACGAGGACATGGCACAGGTGCCGCACTGCCTCTTTGTTGAGATGCCGTCTCCTGCAGCACATGCTGTTTATCATCTCCTCAAAAGACCATTGACTCCTGTACATCTTGGTCCATCGCTGGCGGCCGCCTCTGGGTTCCTCCTCGGCCTGATGGGTGGCCAGGTCTTCAGGGTGTGCAGAGCCCCTGCACATGGGGTGGCACCTCCAGCCTACGTCGACGCTGCTGCCTTCTCTGGCATCTGGCCATCTGGGCTGCGTCCAGCAGCGTGAGAGCATCCTCTGTGCGATCGATACAACCATCCGTTTTGATATTTGTAAAGAATTGGAGGAGGATAGAGACCAATAGTCAATTAGGGCTTCCACCACAGGACCCCCAAATCCCTCAAGGCTCCGCCAGCCTTACGTCTCCCACCTTCTCAGGGAACCATCCATCGAGCCAGTTGTGCTGGAAAACCGCACCCTGCACATTCACCCCGGGCCACAGCAGGAGCCCCGAGACCCCAGACTCCAGACCCCTGAAGGAACATTACAGACTATGCTTAGGTGCCCTCCCTGATTCACAAACTCACCCAACGCTTCATGAGGTCAGGCAAACTGCACAGGCTTCAAAGTTTGATTGAAATGAGATGCAATAATCATCGTGTGAGACATGGCACGTATACCCTCGAAGCCTGTTTTGTTTATTAAATGGCCAACAATAACAAAGATTTAAAAATCAACGCCATAACAGTCCACATATCACATTAACCCTTAAACAACAAGGAAACATCACCGTTTCATATTGGCACCAATACAAAGCTATATCAGCTAATTTTCACAAAAACAAACACGGAGTATCGCCCCTTGCAGGTTCCTCAACAGAAATAGAGAATGAGCCTGAGAATGTGTTATCATGTCCAGAACTTTGTCATAGAAATGATCTGTCCATCAATGTGTTACTTGCTCCACGTATCAGTGCCATTCTCCTTCCAGGATCAGCAGCTGTGCAGGCCCCTCCCACAGGACCTAATCTCACCAGAATCAAATTCTGGTATCTACATATTCCACTGACACTCAAGGTGCAGATGAAAATCCTGGACTTCCAGTGTGTTTAACCCACGGTGACGTGCCAATTACATTTAGCACTCACCACGCCAGCGACGAAAGCATTAGCAATCTGCAAAAGTATTTATTCACCGGCGTTAGCAGGTGGCCCATTTGAAACAATGTCATGCACCAGGTCCCGCAGCATCTTCTTGCTCAACCTCTGGACTCATACGTCCGCCTGAGTCTGGTGTTCCAGGACCCAGGTATCTTAGAAAAAATTGTCCTCCTTTCCAGCTACAGAAAAGGAAGGAAACAGCAATAGCAGACTCCAGGCATTTGCAACCACCAGCAGGAGCAGGAGCAAACATAACCTGCAGCTGTGAAGTGTTCTCACAACTAACAAGCCCAATTCCTCATTAGCAATAACCTTCAGCTGCTCACAATCAAATGGAGTTAATTGAACATTAGCATATAACAAGAACAGGGCTCTGTCCTGGAAGTGTTTGGGAGGACAGATAGACAGCAGCTGTAGTTGAGTTGCCTCCGTTATGGGTTTGCACAATGTTTAGAGATGGCTTGACGGCCTCACTGACAAAAAGCCCCTTGGTTCCCACATCTCGGCCCAGGGGCGACACCCGACCTGGAACACTTCAGCCTCCCAACCAAGCCCAAACTCCCTGAAGGTGTGTCCCCCCCCCCCCCCACGACATCCCTCTCCCCCCTCCCCCCCCCACCCCCAGCACTGGGGCAGCAGCTCCAATGCCCTTGAGCTGCATGCCAGAAAATGAAAATGGCTACTCACCTCCTTAGATCCCCACAGCAGCCAGTGCCCCAGCTTCACAATTTTAAAAGGGAGTACGAAACGACGCCCCTGTGATTTCTTGCTGGGGAGTCGTTTAATTCCCAGGGGGTTGTTACATTCTACTTCAATCTCGCTAATGAGATGGAAATTGGGGGTCAACGATATGCACGCCATATTTGGGCATGATCCGGAACTCATCATTTGGAGTGGGCCGGTTAGATAGCAAACTGATTGGCGCCTGGCGTGAACCTCGGTGTTGGCCTTTGCCACCTTTTAACTGGCGCGTGCCCAGATCCATGCTGAGCGCAGTGTGGTGGTTAAAACGTGGCCATTGTGTTTAACTGTTCTGAGCAGAGTCATGCAAGAATGGATTCCTTCTGCACTGTAAATTCCAGGATTCTAAGTCAGTGATGCAATCTGCGCAAATGGAGTGCAAAGTTCATGACCACCTTCACAATAGACTCCAAATTTATCTATGAAATTAAAAAGTTCTTGGACTTAATGCATTTGGTTACAGGTTTAAAAAAAAAGATATCACGAGGACTCCAGAGTTTGTTACGTCCTTGCACAGCGCACCCAGGCATCTGTTAGTCCCTCGTACAAAACCAAAATACTGTGGATGCTGGAAATTTGAAATAAAAACAAAGAAGGTGATAAATACTTATCTGGTCAGGCAGCAGCTGGGATGAGGGAAACATAATTAATGTGTCAGGCTGATGACCTTCTCTCACAATGTGTCAAATTGTGGGGCTTTTAAATTGTTTAATATAATATGAATCTGCTGTATTATTTGGTTGAATGCCAACGACAAGAGAAAAATCCTGATACTAACATGAACAGGGGTGGATACAGGTAATTGAAGGAACATATTACCACCATAAGAAGCTTCTGAATTAATTACAAATATATGTCTTTCATTCATTTCCATATATGTAAGCTTTTTAAACTGCATCATAATCCTTTAGAGCCGTGCCTGCCAAAAACTTCAGTCTGAAATCCCATGGCTTTGTAATAGCAGCTGTTCACTTAAATTGGTATATTCCAGTCTTTTCTGGCAGATTGGCACTGCCACCTCTCTCGACCCCTCCACTCTCTTTCTAAATTGTCAGACTGTTAGTCTGACTCCCAGTCCTGGATGAGTGGAAATTTCCTAAACTAAATAGTGAGAAGACTACTTCACTTCTCTATTCCTTGCTATTTGTTTCTGAAATCATCTTTCATTCTGAGCCATCCTGCAAGCTATCCTCCAGCTCCAGACCCGGGGCCTATATCCAGCTGTCTCCTCCTTCAAACATAAGACAACCTGACTGGCTATCAATGCTTCTTTTCTCCAATTCACTCCAGCCCTCAAATTTCCACAGTTCACAATCCTTGCATTTAAAGTCCCCGTGCTCTCCAGCGCCAACCTCACTCACAGTAATTGGTACGAGAGTAGGGAGTCCTCAATGACATGGCACTGGTAGAAACTTACTTTGCAATCTACATTTGTTAGCCAACATTCAGCTGCCATTCCTACATCTTCTGCCACCTAGCGACAAAGTGCGGGTTCAGTCCAGCACCCGCCCTGGAAAATATTTGTTTTGTGCCTTCTTTGTAAGGTTGTGGGTATTAATAAGAGCAAAAGAAGCGTTTTCTTGAGTTTTGAGAGCCCGCCTCCCTGACCTGGAGCCCCACCCCTCAGAGTGTGTCCTTTTAACAATCACTTGCCTCATCTCACCGGTCATATCGGTTGGCCTTCATCCTTTAATAGGCTGGAATTGAGGAAGCTCTGCTCCTTGATTCCCACTCCTGGCTCCGCACCTTTTTTTTTAATGCAACCGGATTATAAAGGGTGTTAGCCTCTCTGCCTCTCGCAAAACCTTACAATACATTGATTACAATTACCTGAGTGGTAGCATGTTCTGTGTTTGCAATGTGGCTGTGTGAGAGACTTTAGCCTTGATTTCCACAGAGTCATCACCGCGGGGAGGGGAGGGGGAGGGGGTGGAAAGTTATCACGGTTAGGCAGTAATGTGGAGTGGAGGTTACAATCAGACCACCATGATCCTATTGAATGGCAAAGCAGGCTTGAGGGACCGAGTGGCCTACCCCTGTTCCTAATTTGTATGTTCTATGTTCGTATCTTCGTTGAAGAGATTCAATTATGCGGATTATAGTCCTGAGCATACACTTGTACATACAACATTGAGAAATTGTTAAGTGAGTGACAGCAAAAGATTGTTCGCACATTGTGCCAGGATTAACACAGGGGTAGCGATTGCAAACTGCAACCTCTCCAGTGGAAAGAAATAATGAGAGCAAAACCCAAGCAAAGCCAGTTTAGTACTAACTAGATTTTTCACATACAATATGAAAAATTACCTCTTCGGTTTTCCTGCAGTAACTTTAAAACAAAAAAATGTGTGCATTGTGCACTGATCGATATCTTGCACTCTGAAAAGCAAAAAGAGGGAAAATATTGGCACAACTGAGGAGAAGACTGGAATTGTGTTTATAGAGAGGCTTTTAAATGTTTAATTCTGTGGAATAATGTAGCGGAGAAGGATGTCACTCTGCACACTGTGCCGCCACCAGCTTTTTGAAAGAGCTTTTCAATTAGTCTGACCCCTGGCTCTTTCCCCACAACATTGCAAATTTTTCTTTTTCAGATCCAAATGTCATTCAGTTTCGAATGTTATTACTAAGTCTGTTCCCACCACATTTTTCAGCAGTGGGATTTCAGATCATAACAAGGCGTGGAAAATAAATGATCTTATCCCCGTTTTGATTATTTTGCCAAATGACTTGGATTTGTATTTCATAGAATTTACAGTGCAGAAGGAGGCCATTCGGCCCATCGAGTCTGCACCGGCTCTTGGAAAGAGCAGCCTACCCAAGGTCCACACCCCCACCCTATCCCCATAACCCAGTAACCCCACCCAACACTAAGGGCAATTTTGGACACTAAGGGCAATTTAGCATGGCCAATCCACCTAACCTGCACATCTTTGGACTGTGGGAGGAAACCGGAGCACCCGGAGGAAACTCATGCACACACGGGGAGAACGTGCAGACTCCGCACAGACAGTGACCCAAGCCGGAAATCGAACCTGGGACCCTGGAGCTGTGAAGCAATTGTGCTATCCACAATGCTACCGTGCTGCCCAAATTCTCAGGTTAATGGCCTACTTGCCAGTAGAAATAGCTTTTTTTTCAGCTTTTCAGATGGCATCGGGACATTCAGGCAGTCAATTTCTTGACTCCACCTCTGGTGACAAGACTTGTCAAATGGTGGACTTGCTGGAGGGAGATGGCTACTTTGGTTGAATTCCTTCTGGAAAAGGGAGAGGTGGGGAAAGGGCAGGAACAGGAAAATTTGCCCTTCAAAACTTAAACGTTGTACCAGAATCATGGGGCTGGATTTTCCGGTCCCCGACGACAAAATCGCGTTCGGCAATTGGCCGGAGAGTCACAGTTCCCGACCAAATCGGGGACGGGGGACGGGACCGTTTTCGCGAGGTGCCGTCCCCTCCAAAGCGGCATACTCTCCGAGTACACTGCGCCACGTATCGACGGCCTCAGGACATTGCCCGAGGCCCGCCCCTCGATGCTCCGCCCCCGACTGGCCGGGTTTCTGACGGCGTCGGTCGCGTGTAGTCCCATTCTGTTGGGAACTGGGCGTGGTGGCTGCGGGACTCAGTCCAATGCCGCCACAGTCAGGGGAGGACCGATCCGTGGGCAGGGGGGACTTTATCAGGGGCTGGAGGCACTGTGAGGGGGTGGTCCGGGGAGCGCAAGCCAGCCAAAGGGGGGGCACTATTTTGTAGGCCGGGTCCGCGAGTGGCCACCGCCATGTAGCACGTGTGGCCATGGACCCGGCATTCCTCTGGGCCATATAGGCAGCTAGAGCCAGGTGCTCTATGCTGCCGGCATGCTAGCCCCCAGCAACACGGAGGATCGGTGGCCGCTTTACACCATTGGTCCAGACGTAAAATGCCACCATTCCCACACCAGCGTGGGGATATAGCCTCAAAATCGGAAAATCCAGCCCATGATGTTTACCTCTTCATTGTCCCATTGGTGTGGTTTATCTTTGAAAAAACTATACTTTTTCCACAAATGTGGCACTTCCATTTCCTGTATATTCTTGGCTGTACCCTTGATTCGGATTGCATGTGGTAGTTTTGAACTGACAATTGAGAACTGGGTTCAGACTAACCAAGCTTATTTCACTTGGTTCCTTTCGTGTCTATCAGAGACTGAAGGGTGAATTCTCCAGTTGGGAGACAATTGGCGGGATTCTCCATTGGCTGACGCCAAAATCGCGCAACATGATTGGGCGGAGAATAGGTTCCGATGCCAAAATCGTAATTCTCTGTCACCTTGACAATGGCATCAATGTGGTCTGGAACGCACGTACAGTAAACATCGTTTGCATGTCATTAGCAGGCCAGACCCGGTATTCCCCAGGGCCTCCACAATTCTCCGCCTCCGATGGGCCGAGTTCCCGACGACACGGTTCACTTGTGCTTTTAACAGTCGTGAAACCGGCGTTGTGGTTGTTGAGGGAGAGAGAGGGGGTACGGAAAGCATCCAACATTGCCATAGTTACACCGGGGGCCTTTTCCCAGGGCCGGGGGAGCAGCGGGGGTGAGGGGGGGGGGGTCCTGGAGGTGGGCTGTGTGGTCGGGATAGATGGGCATGGAACACCATTGCCGCAGCAGGCAAGGCAGTTGCGCACGCTGCTGACAGCCCACTGGGAACGTAGGGCCACGGGTCATATAGGTGTCTCCCCCCAGGCCCTCCCCAGGTGCCCGTTGGCCCCAGACAACCCATCGGCTGCATGGCTGCGCTCCAGCACAACCAATGCCATCTTGTTGGCTGGGTGAGTGTGTGTGGGGATTGTCATGTTTACATGCGGTTGCAGATTGTCAGCCTCCCGAGTGCCAATCACAGACTCTGCAAATCCTGCACCATTTTTAATTGGAATCGATTGTGTCCCACGTGGCGTCGGTGCTAGCCCTTCCACAGTCGCTAAATAGGTCCAGGCTCGGCGCCAGTTTTGCTGTCGTGAAGCTCCACAAATTCTGCCCCAGCGTCAACAGGAATAGAGAATCCCGCCCTATCTTCTCCCATTGGAGGAGAATCCGGCCCTATGTTCTCCCATTGGAGGAGAATCCCGCCCTATCTTCTCCCATTGGAGGAGAATTGCAACTCATTTACGGTCAACCTGGGAGCGCAAATCGGAAGCAATTCTGTATCACTTGTCATGCAAATTTTAAACATAACGAGGAACACGAGGGATTCCCGAGGGAATCCTGCTATCAGGCCACCCACACATAATGGCCCCACGGCTGGCCGGCCACCCCACCGTACCACAAATCAGCCGCGATCCCACTCCCCCACACTGCCAGGCTGAATGTTGGACAGTCCTTTCCAGCCACCCAGTAAAACTGAGTGGTGGGCATCGATGGCTCACTTAAGGGCCTCAATTGAGCAACAGGCAGAAAGCCAACCTGATGTCTTCCTCACAGCTTGTAAAGTCACAGAGGGGGCAGGTGGGCTGCTGGAGGACATGCTGCCAATGGCACGGTGTCCGAATTTAGGTATCTACCCACCTGCTTTCCATGGGTACCCCATAGAAAACTGTCACTATGGGCATGATTCAGTGACCACATTGCGCCCAGCACAAATCTGGGCGCACCAGGTGAATCGTGGGAGAGGGTAAAATTGGAATTCATGCCTGCCACAAATCATTTTCCAATTCACCAGGCTCGCTCCCGATAGCGAGTTCCAGAGCTCACCCTGAAATATCATTAACCCTCATTTGCATTCATTTCAATCTCATGAAGGAGATTGAAGTTGAATGCAGAGGCCTCCTGGGCATTAACCGACTCCCCAGTGGGAAGTCACGTGGGTGTCGTTTAGTCCTCCTTTCAAAAACAGGAACCTGGCACAGTGTCTAATAGGGGGAAGTGAGTAGCCATTTCCATTTTCTGGCATGCAGCTGAAGGGCACCAGTGCTCGGGGGTGAGGGTTTGGGGGGGTGGGTGTGGGGACCCCTTTGGGGGTTGGACTTGGTCAGGTGGCGAAAGCGTTCCCGGTCAGGGGTCGCGCCGGGCTGGAGGAGTGAGGGCGCTTTGCGTCTGTGAGGCCTTCAAGCCATCTTTAAATATTGTGGAGACCCATAACAGGGGCAACCACAGCTGCAGCCTGTCTGTCCCACCAGACACTTCCAGTACAGAGCCCTGCTGCGGCTTCTATCCTGAAATTCAATTTCATCCCCTTTGACTGTGAGCAGCCTCTAGCTTCACATTGATGGCTATTCCAAATGAGGAATTAGTCTTTTTAGTTGTGATAGCAGGAAGGGGTCCACTCTATGAATATCCAGATTGTATGCGACCACCGCTTCCGAATAATGCACCTGTGTGCCCATTACCCTGGGTGTGTGCTACATCCTGGGGTACTTGGAGATCCCCGATGTCTTCGAGGAACACCCCAGGGTGACAGGTTGGCTTGTGGGGCCAAGGGATACCCGCTGAGGTCATGGCTGATGATGCCGGTCCAAATGCCTGAGACCGAGGCGGAGACCCAATATAATGAGGCGCACGCTACCACCCATGCTGCCGTTGAGCGGTCCATTGGGCTGCTGGAAATGCTGTTCCAGTGCCTTGGCTGCTCTGGTGGTGCCTTGCAGTGATCCCGCCTCCAAGAGGATCTCCTGCTTTGTGGTAATCTGCTGTGCCCTCCACAATCTGTAACAGCAGCAGGGCGACATGCTGGAGGAGGAGGAGGAGAAAGAGAAGGTGAAGGGACATGCGGCCCCATCTGAGGATGAGAAGGCTGAGGCACTCTCAGGGGGGTTGGAGGATGAGCCTGAGGAGGAGCAGGAGGATGGACGACAGGCAGCAGCAATGGTCTAACATGCGAGGAGGACCAGGGAGGCCCTCATCAACCCAGATTCTTCTAGGACAATGCTCTGTCTGTCGACTCAACCCCTAGCATTTCTCTCCTAACCCCAGTCCCTCCCCCCTTTTCCCACCATTAACCCCCATTCCCTTCCCAGAATCCACCCACATCCCCCGTTTCCCAACCCATTCCCTACCCCCCATCACACCATCCTCTCCCCAAACACCCTGTTCCCCCCTCCAAGGGTCTGCATAACATCTCTCCATGGTGATGGGCCTGAATCAACACATGTCAGCAGGCCACCATACAAGCAGGAGAGTGATGATCACTCGCTGTGTGGAAAGCTCTGGTGCTCCTCAGTTTCAGCTAAAGTCTGACTCCTGCTTTTCTGCGGACAGCAGGTTCACACTCATCCTCTGAGTGGGGTCTGCATTGGGGTTTTTGATCTTGGACCACTGTACTGTACTTTGCTTCCTGAAGTCAATGACCAGCTCTTTAGTTTTGCTGCCATTGAGGGATAGATTGTTGTCGTTGCACCACTCCACTAGGTTCTCTGATGTCCTCAGTAATCCTCCTCAGTGACTGGGCAAAAGTCTGGAGTGCCTCGGCAATGTTGACCTGCGTCTGGGACACATCCCTCAATGGCTGGGGCATAATGCGAGGCCCTCAGCCATGGTCGTCACAGACTGAGCCATGCCTTGGACACCACCACTCAAGACGTGAACGTGTGCTCCAGGTTTTACGCTGTGGTCACCACCCTAGCAATTTTGTTCTCTGGTGCCATGCATTGTTGGCACCACCTCCTGTACCTGCAGCCTTTGGGATTTTCCAATCGGCCTTGTAGTTGCTGGAATGTTGCTGACACACCTTCCTGAATCTAACGGCTGCGTCTTTTCTCTGGGAGACCCTTGTCCAGAGACTTTGCATCTGGCTGGGACCCAGCTGTGCCTTGGGATCTAAAAGACCACTGACTGCTGTCTCTCTTGGATGTCCCTGCATCCACCTGATGTGCATCAGCAAATGTGTGGTGCTCACCAGATTGTGCCCCAGAATCCTGCCCACTTATATAACTCACTGAGGTGCGTGTCTCTGTGCTGATGGAAGGTGGGGGTGATACCTGTGGCACCTCACTGGTGGTCTCCTCGGACCTCTCCTCCGAGGTGTTCCCTTGGGTGAAAGAGGGGGCTATGACTCTGGATGACCCGGCCTCATCAGATGGTGATCCTGTGAGACAACCGATATGTAGTCAGTGAGAAGGAAGGGTCATTTTGCCTGACATAAACAACTCACTTAAGACATGTTATCTGGGTGAAGGGGCAGTGGATTCTCACCTCGCTGTTGGTGACTGCTCTCTCCCTGGGCATCTCCGTGACCTCCAGGGCCCATTTCTCATCGGGATGAGGACTCTATTCTCCAGGTTTCCTCTCTTTCCCATTTGTTATGGGCTATCTTCTCCTACGGGGACAAAGAGAAGGCATTGTGAGCCGCATGTTTGATGGGTCAGAGGGGTCTATAGCAGGTGGCATGTGTGGGCACTGCATCTGGACATGAAGGGGTTGACAGTTGTGCTGGCAGGTGCCAGAGGGCTCTGAGGAACAAGTACAAAAATTAGGGGCGAAATTCTCCTACCCGCCCCGCCACATTTCTGCGCCGACCGGCCGGCGGGAGTCTCCGTAACACCGGCCAGTCAATGGGGTTTCCCATTGTGGGGCAGCCCCACGCCATCGGGAAACCCCCGGGCGCCGGCAGAACGGAGACTCCCGCCGGCGGAGAATGACGCCCTAGATGTGGGAGGGTGCGCGGTGTTAGACAGTAGATTGGGAGGGTTTTTTGGGGGGGAATTTGATGGGTGGCAGGTGGAACTGATGCCAGGAGAGAGGTGTTAATGAACCCTTGCAAATCATTGGAGGTCGTTGATCTTCTTCCGACATTGGACTGTGGTTCTCCCGGTCATGCCACCTGCACTGACAGTCGCTGCTACTACCTCCCAGGTGGCATTGCTGACCCTGCTGCTGGTCCTCCGACTCCCTCAGGGGAACAGGATGCCCAACCTCTCATCCACATCGTTGAGAAGCCCTGTGAGGTCGGCATCCCCAATGCGAGGAGCAGGTCTGCGTGCTGCCATGCTTGTGTGTTGACTGGGAGTGAATGGAGAGGGAGCATTTAAAAGCAGCTTGTTAGCAGCTAGCTGTTGAGGTATGAGTTGGGCGAATCAGACGGCAAGTGAGCCAGTAACCTTGAGAATCTCATGGGAGTTCATTTTTGACACTAAGTGCCATTGAATACGGGCGGTGATCTTGCCAACGCAGCCGCTGCTAAACACCTTGCCAAAGTTTTCCATTGAACCGCGTCCTATTGAACAGAGGGAGGCCATTTAGCCCATCAAGTCCATGCTGGCACTTTTTAGAGCAATTCATTTGGTTCCATTGCTCCATTGTATCCACGTAACTCTGCAGGTTTATTTCCCTCAAGTGCCAACCAATTTCTTTCAGAAATCATTGATTGTGTTCACTTCCATTACCCTCGTAGGCAGCACGTTTCAGATCATTACCATTCACTACTTTAAAAAGTTTTTCCTCCTATTCTCTCCACACCTATTGCCCAAACCCGTAAATCTGTGTCCACTGGTCCTTAAACATCAGGTAATGGGAATAGCTTTTCTTTTTCCACCTTATCTAAACCTGTCCTAATTGTGAATACTGATAACAGATCTTCACTCAATCTCCTTTGATCCAACAAAATAACCCCATCTGCTTCTATGTAAATTTGTAGGCTAAACCCCTCATCCCTGGAACTATTCCAGTGTGTCACCTCTGCACCCTCTTAAGGATTGTAATAAAAATAAATTGTTGCATTGTTTAGTGAATCTAACAGATGGGAGGTTATACAAGCACCTCATTCTTTTAACAAAGGAAATGTGCATACCAGGTCATGTGAGAAAAGAAGATGCTGACGGCAATATCTATTATTGATATCCTGCAGTACTGTAGTCAGTGTTATCAAGTCCAACTTTAAGAACAGTATTCACCTTAACACAACCTGGTTCACACTGTTTCACTGGAAGCTTCAAAAGATTCTAGCAATAATGTTCCTCTCTATTCAAAATCCCCATGACATTTTACTACACTGTTTTCCAGTGAAATCCTATCTTCCTGTCACTTTTATAATAACCACTGTAAAATCTGCCTTTCTGTCATATTATGCCAATACAGTGCAGCTGACTTCACAAAGTTTCTGATCATCTTATGGGGCAAATCCAACATCAATACAGCCGTGCAACACTCACATTACATCCGTTGCTTCATCTCCACTCATTTTCTACGTAGCTAATTGAGGAAATCAGTGCTGGTTAGATTGTGTCACCTGGCTGCGCTGACAGGTAGGTCAATGAAATAGAGCCAGGAAGATGGTGCTTCAAACCTGTTAATCAAGGGGCCTGGACATCTTAACAGTAGCTTGAGCCACTTTGGCCTGTTCATAGGAGGGAATCTTTAGATGAGTTCCAATCTGTTGCATAACCACCTAACCATGTTGGATGCAACATTGGAAAGCATTTTCCTTGGCAGGAGCACTTACTCTTAATTGAGATCCTAAGCTCATGCACAGCTTTAATCTTTAGTGTTTGGATACAGGTTCAATCTCCAGAAATCTACCTTAAGGGCAGCACAGTGGATAGCACTGTTGCTTCACAGCTTCATGGTCCCAGGTTCGATTCCCGGCTTGGGTCACTGTCTGTGTGGAGTCTGCACGTTCTCCCTGTGTCTGCGTGGGTTTCCTCCGGGTGCTCCAGTTTCCTCCCACAAAATCCCGAAAGATGTGCTGTTAGGTAATTTGGACATTCTGAATTCGACTCCGAGTACCCGAACAGGCGCCGGAATGTGGCGACTAGGGACTTTTCACAATAACTTCATTGCAGTGTTAATGTAAGCCTACTTGTGACAATAAAGATTATTATTATCTGAGTCCAAAAGATTGGGAAATCAGTTTGCAACAACCAAACACATAATTCCATTATTCAGGTGTTCCAGGCAGATTATGGAAACATCTTCTAATTAACTGAAAACCAGGACCCAGAATGAACCTAGCAGATAGTACGGGGCCATTATTCATGGGGAGGCCTGAGGAGGAGCAGGGTAGTGCGGGGAAAACCTGCTAAGACCAGGGATGCAGAGATCCTGATGGGCCTAATGAAAGTTACCTCAGATAATATTTATTTTGTTTTCTCCTTCCAGTCAAGTTGACTGGCAGGAGGCTGCAAGCCAGATACCATTGGGGACTTTCCCCAGTAATTTGAGACGGACAGAGCGACAGGTTGGTGCGGGTGTGAGAGAGGTTGAGGTGAAGGGAGAGAGAGGCTGCAAATGGCAGGAGAGAGGGCAAAGGCTTCCTTGGGGCATTGGGAAAGCACTCCTGTTTCTCCTGGTCCACAAAGAGTGCTGTAAAAAGCCTTTACCCATTTGTAAAAAGCCTTTACCCATTTCACTCTTGGGTTTCCTGAGCCTTCGGACACCCAGCCAACACCGGTTAACTTTCAATGAGGCTCCTGATTGCAATGTCTGAGATTGATTTGTGCATGTTAACATTTGCCACCTCTCAAGGTTGGGACACTCACACACAATGCTCCTCGCCACCATAAAAATGGAAATCAGTATATCGGAGCAATTTGGAAATGCAGTCCCCTTTTTTTCACACCGCCCCCATCAAACCTCTACATTCATCATGAATGAGGGCAGTGGTGATTAACATCAAGGCATCATGTATATCATGTACTTAGATGACTTCACTGCCACATATTGTAGGCATGCAATGCTTAATGAGCAGCAGCACCTTGGAATCAAGAATTGTTACTATTGGCCTCATAGAGTTAAACATAGGACTTTATTCAGCAGCAATCGCATTCCTTAATAAAGACGTGATGTACAGGAATAATTTTAATCACATAATTGTGGTTCATGCAATCATATATGGTACTCTCTGCACAATCAAGTAAGCATTTATTGTGACTTTGCAAATCTCTTAGCATTTTCCTCTTCATTATTGTAGCGACACTCATTACAAGGAGAGGAAAATGACCTTGTTAAGGAGAAGCACTTAAGTACATCAAACAAAGTGAAGGGAAGACCTTGAGATTAATCACATTCTTGCTAGATTATAATTAATAATCAGCAGTAACCTAGATGGGATTAATCAACATTCATATACAAAGGAGTCCCTAAACTTTGCAGGCTGCAAGTTTAAATTATATTAATAATATTTTAAATTGTCAGCAATACGTTATAGAACAATACTGGAGTAATAAATCGCTGGACTTCCTATAAACTCAAATGTGATATCCAGAGTTTACCAAAGAAATTCAGGCTGGACTGAACAAGGGTTGTGACATGGTTAACCCACATGGTTAACCCACTTAAAAGAGTATGGGAAAACCACAGCATCCTGATTACAACCAAAATGCATCTTCTGAAAGCCCATGTATGGTCGGTGATAATCTACGGCTATGAAAGCTGGACCATCAAGAAGAGAGTTGGGGTGCAAATAAGAATATTTGAAATGAAAGGGCTCAGATGATATGTGTGTCACAGACAGCCAAGTGGACAACTGAGTGGGCACTCGAGAAAGCTGGTGTTAAGAGGAACTTATGTGACGCAGTGATATCAAGGATGCTCATATACTTTGGGCAGATGATGCGGACAGAAGGGGAATGTTTGGAAAAGGCAAAACACCTGGTAAACATGCACAAGGAAGGCCCAATGTGGAATGGATAGATAATATCAAAATGCGGACTAGCCTCTCTATGGGGCAGGCAGTGACGGCAGTAGAGAATAGAAATGAATAGAGAAAGGTTGTTCATAATGCGACAACCCCTCAGAACAAGGACAGATGAAAGTGAAGACCAATTCTACGCAGTTGTCAAAAGATGCACTGTTAAATGTGAATATATGAATCTAATGCCTCTCAATTACTTACGGCACGTATTTACATTCCTGGAACATGGCTTGTCTCACAAACCTTATCGAGTTCTTTGAGAAGGTGACTGAACAGGTAGACGAGGGTAGAGCAGTTGATGTGGTGTATATGGATTTCAGCAAAGCGTTTGATAAGGTTCCCCACGGTAGGCTATTGCAGAAAATACGGAGGCTGGGAATTGAGGGTGATTTAGAGATGTGGATCAGAAATTGGCTAGCTGAAAGAAGACAGAGGGTGGTGGTTGATGGGAAATGTTCAGAATGGAGTTCAGTCACAAGTGGAGTACCACAAGGATCTGTTCTGGGGCCGTTGCTGTTGAGGAAGGCGCAGACGGGTGGGTGAGTAAATTTGCAGACGATACTAAAGTCGGTGGTGTTGTCGACAGTGTGGAAGGATGTAGCAGGTTACAGAGGGATATAGATAAGCTGGGCTGAGAGGTGGCAAATGGAGTTTAATGTAGAGAAGTGTGAGGTGATTCACTTTGGAAGGAATAACAGGAATGCGGAATATTTGGCTAATGGTAAAGTTCTTGAAAGTGTGGATGAGCAGAGGGATCTAGGTGTCCATGTACATAGATCCCTGAAAGTTGCCAACTAGGTTGATAGGGTTGTGAAGAAGGCCTATGGAGTGTTGGCCTTTATTGGTAGAGGGATTGAGTTCCCGAGTCAGGAGGTCATGTTGCAGCTGTACAGAACTCTGGTACGGCCGCATTTGGAGTATTGTGTACAGTTCTGGTCACCGCATTATAGGAAGGACGTGGAGGCTTTGGAGCGGGTGCAGAGGAGATTTACCAGGATGTTGCCTGGTATGGAGGGAAAATCTTATGAGAAAAGGTTGATGGACTTGAGGTTGTTTTTGTTGGAGAGAAGAAGGTTAAGAGGAGACTTAATAGAGGCATACAAAATGATCAGGGGGTTAGATAGGGTGAACAGTGAGAGCCTTCTCCCGCGGATGGAAATGGCTGGCACGAGGGGACATAGCTTTAAACTGGGGGGTAATAGATATACGACAGAGGTCAGAGGTAGGTTCTTTACGCAAAGAGTGGTGAGACCGTGGAATGCCCTACCTGCTACAATAGTGAACTCGCCAACATTGAGGGCATTTAAAAGTTTATTGGATAAACATATGGATGATAATGGCATAGTGTAGGTTAGATGGCTTTTTGTTTCGGTGCAACATCGTGGGCCGAAGGGCCTGTACTGCGCTGTATTGTTCTATGTTCTATGTTCTACCCTGCCTTAGTTGCTGAAACACTCACCCACGCCTTTGTTAAATCTAGATGATTGCAATGCTGTCCTGGACAACCTCCCACCTTGCACTCTCAGTACTCTTGAGCTCAAATATAACTCCCCTGACTATATCCTAACTTTCACCATGCACCGTTCACTCGTCACACCGGTGCCAACCGACCTGGATTGGTTCCCAGTTAAGCAGCATTGCAATTTTAACATTTCCATGCTTAGGTTTTAAATTCTATGTCCCTTCTCTATCTCTGTAACCTCCTCCAACTTAATAGCCCTCTGAGATCTTTTCTTCACTCTTACAATTATTCTATCTTGCACATCCATGATTTTCATCTTGCGCCATTGTTGACCATGCCTTCAGCTGCCAAGGCTCGAAGCTATGGAATTCCCGTTCTAAACTTCTCTGCTTCTGAAATTCTCCTTGCTCCTCAATGATGCTCCTTAAAATCTATGGGTGGGATTTTTTGGTTCCGTCTGTACCCGTAACGGAAATTCCCCCTCGAGGTCAATGGGCCTTTTGCTTGACCGTCAGATTCTCCATCCTGCCCATGATGATTCCTGTGGGGAGCAGGGCCAGAGGATTTAGGCCTACTTCTTTGATCAAATGTTTGGTCACATGTCCTCATATCCCCTTCCCTGGCTTGGAGTCAAATTTTGTTTGCTAACACTCCTGTGAAATGTCTAAAGACATTGTTCTACATTTAACTACACTATATAACTGCATGTAATTGTTATTGTTGTTAAATATGGTGACATACAGGAATGCTTTTGTCAATGGTAATATCAAACTTTGCCAGATACTCATAAAACCCAAACCTTGAGTACAAGTTTCACTGACACTCTTCCAAAATCAAAAACAGACATAGATATCGAGGAGTCGTATCTATTTGTGGGAAGAACAAACCTAAGGGCCATAAGTATAACATAGTCAATATTAAATTCGACAGGGAATTCAGGAGAAATTGATTTACCTAAACTGTGGTTAGACTGTAGAACTCAGTGTGTGAAGGGCCAGAATTTTACACTCCACCCCTCCTCCGATGGGTTCTGAGGCATGGTGGTGGGGAGGCATGAAATTGCACGGGCAGCATTCCTTCCAGGTTTGCACCTATCCCGACTTCGGAAGACAAGCCTGCCCTTGCCACAATCAAGGCCCTAAGTAGCCACTTAATGGTGGTTTCCTGTCCAGCATCAATTTTTAGGCTGGTAGGTGGATGGTAGCTCAGGTGGGAAACCCAGAAATTAAGAGAGTTAGTCCTCGGGCTAGAATGGGTGGGAGGTTTCTTCCATCAGAAGTTCCCTTTTAACCCATGCATCCTCTCTTTAAGGTCTTGCAACCCCTGGACCTACCTGACCCCCCCCCCCCCCCCCACCACCACCACCACCAGCCTATACTGTAATGGCAGCGTCCCTTTAAGAAATGTTTTTGTCTTATCACATGGCTTCAGTGATGCCATTTTTGTGGGTGGAGCTGAGCTGTGGCTGTGAGGTTTTTTTTAGTTTTACTTTCCGTTTTGACTGCTGTGGACTACAGACAGAGAAAAGAAGTGTTTTGGCCTGTCTCTCTATTTTCATTTTAAATATTTGTTCTGGTAGAAATCACCTTGGTGGTGGCTTTGGATATATAATTGCTTTCCGGAAGGAGTTGAATCTGCTGGTTGAAAATTGGATCAGAATTTCAGTAACAAGACCGGTCTTAGTCAAGTGAGAAAACAGTGTGCTGGGCCACGCCCTTGAAAAAGTTTTTTTTGGGCTTATTGGATTTTGTTATTGAATTGGAACAGTTAAGGAGGGATTCATTAAGTGTTGTACATAGATTACTGTAGCTGTGTGGTGTCTTTATTTTTGTAATTGATAAAAATTCTTGCTGTGTGTTTATATATATATATATATGTTAACTAAGTTCTTAGAATAAAGCTTGTTTTGATTAAAGTGTCGAAGAAGACTAATGAATCATACCTGCAGGGAAGGCTTTTGTGCTCATTCTAGCCAAATTCAACATAAAGGTTGTAGGTCAGGTGGACTTAATAATATACTTTGGAGTTTCTTAGCCCTGGCCCATAACAAAATCTATAGACCACAATTGCCCTCCATCACAACCACCCAGGCCTCCCCTCCTGCCTGGACCCCTGACACTTACCTTAATTTCCATTCCCAGAACCTAAGCTCAGGAAGCTTCATGCAGCTTTACTTACAATCCATAGGATCCCTACAGTGCAGAAGGAGGCCATTCGGCCCATCAAGTCTACACTGCCTCTCTGAAAGAACACGCTATCTAGGCCCACTCCCCTACCCTATCCCCATAACCCCATAACCCAATTTACACATCCTCTGGCCATTGCAGCGCTGTTCCAGGAGGAACTGGTGAACTGCTGGCTAATCTGATTGCCCGGAAGCTCTCCAAGGTGGGACAGCCTATGAGTGAGGGGTAGAATTTCCACCTTATGCCAATCAACGTACGTTAGAGTGTAATATGGCAGCATGGCTGTAGGATTCAGTGGGGATATGTTCCCTGCCTCACAGTGCCAGGGACCCCGGTTCAATTCTGGCCTTGGGTGACTGTCTGTATAGAGTTTGCATGTTCTCCCACTGTCCGTGTGGATTTCCTCCTGGTGCTCTGGTTTCCTCCCACAGGCCAAAGATGTGCAGGTTAGGTGAATTGGCAATGCTAAATTGTCCCTTAGTGTCCAAAGGTTTGGTGGGGTTATGGGGATGGGGCAGGGGAGTGGGCCTAGGTAGGGTGCTCTTTCGGAGGATCAGTGCAGAAGCAATGGGCTGAATGGCCTCATTCTGCACTGCAGGGAATCTATGAACCCCCACTATCCTAAAAATTCAGGCCAAGGAGTATTTCACATTAAAGGAAAGCCATATAAAGGCATTAAGAAAGGAATAGAAGGAAATTCTGATAAGGTGAGATGTAAATGGGAGGAGGATTTCCATGTGATGCATAAACACCATTCTGGATCAGTGAGGTCAGGTGGCTTAATTTTTGTGTTGCACATTCACTGTAATTTTGTTCAATCTATAAACATTTTATTTTGTTGTTTATGTGCCATACCTTCTCCCAATAAGGTTAAATGTGGAAAAAAATTAGCATAATTCATTTAACTTTCCTTAAGGAGGAAAGATCTTTTATAGAGCTTTCGTTAACCTTATCCTATTCTGTTCTTCAGCCAGTCGCTAGGAAATGAGCACGACTGACCTAGATTGATATTCACTCTGATATTCTTTTCATCCCTATGGGAAAGCACTGGCCCATAGCTGCGTTCCTGTCATCCCACGAAGGGAATTAATGCACTAAACTGCAGTTGAACACTGCTGGAATGCAGTGTGCCATTGCAGCAGCAAGTTTTAAATGTAAAATACAACAGCTGTTTCCCAGAACTCAGGTTTGCAGAAATACTGCTGTGGGCACTTAGGAAATGTCAGTCTCTCTCTCTCTCTGCTTTTAGTGTGTGCATTGCCTGGACCCATTGCATTTGCAAGAGTTAATTGTATTTAAAACTGACCAGTAAATCACAATAGGGAAGATGGAAAGTATCTGCAATTAAAAATGCTTCTTCCTTTCCACCGTTACTGCTTTGCAAATTCCTTTGTCTTAATGTTTAATAGGTACTAAATGACTGTTCCATAATCTAATGCACAATTCATTATCCCAAAGCAGCCAGATTCTTCTTTGTTGCAGCCAAGGACATTCCTTGCAATTGCTGCAACCTGCCATAACCTTGAGGGTCTCTTCGCCCATCTTGTGACCAGCTGTAATAAAAAGAGAAAATGTTGGAAATACTCAGCAGGTCCTGCTGCCTTGGGCCAGGGTGCCATATTCCGAGAAAACAATCACCTTCCATAAGTATCCTCTAAGGCCTTTTCAAGCAACTAAATCAGTGCAGTGTTCATTTGAGAGATAATGCTCACTTCACAAACCGCCATTCATTGACATGGCCCAACACAAACCAAGGGTGGGATTTTCCGTAGCCCGTCGCCGAAATTGAGAACGGCGATCGGGCGGAGAATGTCTCCCGACGCCGAAATCGGGGCAGGCACTGGTTTGACACCAGTTTGCGATGCTCTGCCCCCTCCAGATCGACATCATCAGGACGCGCGCCGCCGCAGTCGCAACCTCGTTTGCATATAATTATCGGGCCCACCCACAATGCTCCACCTCCGATGGGCCAAGTTCCTGACGGCATAGGCCACGTGTGGTCCCAGCGGTCGCGAGTATGGCCTGCCGGCTGCAGACAGTGTCCAGCGCCTCCACTCCCGGCCGAGATCCACGCTGCTGGCCAGCAGGGGCTTCTGCCAGGGCTGGGGGGAGTGGTGGGTGGTGGCCAGGAGGTGGGCTGTAGGGTCGGGGTGGGCGGGTACGCGGTCCAGCATGGCCGCCGCCGATTTTCCCATCGTGAAACACAACGGATCCTCCGTTAGCACCGGTACTTAGCCTCAGAAACGGAGAAACCAGATCCAAGACTGCCATACAGTGGCTGAAATTGAGGAACAGGTTAGAAGTTGAGGTAATCCATTTGGTTTGTAAACAACCATTTCACTGATGGGACCAGTTTCAAATGAGGACTGGCCTTACTGGATGAGTGCCTCTTTTCTCTGATTGTAAGAGTTTTGCTTGAAATTAGTTTGGACTGTTTTACTTCAGTTCCGAATCAGAGAAACTGTTGGGGGAATTTTAATTCATCCTCCCACAAGCAAGGGAGATGGAAAAGGATTGGTAAGCATAGCATGGACAAATATACACCTATTCTGCATCATGAGTGGGAGGTTAGAGGCTCCAAATAAACAACACTGGAAAGACAGGTTTGTGATAATAATGTAGTAATAAAGCTCCATGTATTCCTCTGATTGTGGCAACCGTTTGAATTTATCTCTATCCAACTAGGATTCTCAGGGCGTGGGATTCATGAAGGGAGATGGAAGCATCCAATTCACAGCAAATAAATGTTTGTTGGAGTCCTGCATGTGGACAAGTAGTATAGGAGTCGTTCCGCCAACGCTGAGGCAAACCTTCTATCATGATCGACCAACATCAAAACCTAGTCTCTCCCAGTCCCTTCCAAATACTGGTCCAAATATCCCCAACCAAATTACTATCACTTCCTGCCCCCCATTTCCTCCTGATTGTCAGCCTAAATCCCTCCACCCTCTCCCAACAGTGATCCACTATGTCTCCCAAATCCCAGGGATTGTAAGCCTGCTGAAAACTTCTACCACTGGATTTCACACTCAGCCTCATGATTTGTTAAGCTCTAAACAGAAAATGAATAAAACACGATAATTAGGTTCGGCAACCGAATTCAGCAGAATCTCCATGCTTCCAGCATCTCCATATTTCTCCCGCAGCCAACTCACACTGCATATACATAAAATCGCCCATAATTAAGCATTGATTGCAATTATCACTGTATGTTTTACTCAGAAACGCCTCAAAAATAACTGATATACAAAATAAAAATGAAAACTAAGGGTTCTGTCCTGAGGCTGGAGTTTAAGTATATTGTTGGCCCAGAGTTGAAAGATTGCCAGCAGAATTCTTCGTCGGTGGGATCCTCAGTTCCGCTGGCAATGCACCCACACCAGCGGATTTCCTGACGGCTGGGGGTGGCCACAATAAGAAATCCGATTGGCCGGCTGCCGGAACGGAGGATCCAGCTGCGGTCGTGGGCGCGCCTCGCAGGACAACGCGACTGGCGGACCGGAGAATCCCACCTTGTGTAATCATTGCTAGTCCTAGATGAAAAAAGTTGAAAACAAGGAAACAATCCCTGATGTGGCTGAACGTCCTATCATCAGAGAACACCGCTGTTCCCAAAAAACAGCAGTTTGTTGTCAATTGAAGAGTTACCTTTTGGTATAAAATCATAACTTAACATCAGGATTTGGAGGGAATAGGCGTCATGCCACGTTCAAGTACGTTTTAGTTGCTTCACCTCAGTGTAATATAGGGGGCAATTCAGTGAAAAGGTTTCTGAGTGTGGTAACGAGTGGGAGTAACCGCAAGTTTCCCAGCGCATGGCTCAGCGAGACTGTCACCTCAATCCAATGTTAATTGGTCCACTTAAGGAGGCCCCACGGGCTTCACGCTGCAAATCAAGGCTTGCCAGCTGATTCGCCAGGACTGTGCTCACCAGCTCCTCCCACTAACAAGGGGAGCAGTACAGAAATTGCTCTTGCACAGCCAACCCCACTCAGCTCGCAGCCATGGCGCCAAGATGGCCAGCCCCACGATTCAGGGAAGGCGCATAGATGCAGGCAAGGCCAGGAGGGATGTCCTATTCCCCGGAGGGTCAGCCATAGGGTAACCAGTGTTGCCTGAGAGGAAGATGCAGCGGCCGTCAGCTCAGGCAGCGTAACTAGGAGGACCGGCACCCAGTTCCACAAGTAAGTCAACAACCCCTAACGCCCAGCACCATGCCGTGCCCCGGGCCATCCCTGCCGCCCACAGCACCTCCTCCCCAACCCCCTTCCTCAAAATCTTCTTCCCCCCACGCTAACCACTGTCCCCCACCACAAGCCCCCTCCGAACTGCACTCTACCCCAAAACAATCTCCCCCTCCCATGGTTGACCGCTTGTGCGGCTAACAATACCTTCTCTGTGTCCCCACATTTAATGTCACTATCGTCCCTGCTTCCACCACCTCCTCCGGTAGCCAGTTCCAGGCACCCACTACCCTCTGCGTAAAAAACTTGCCTCGTACATCTACTCTAAACCTTGCCCCTCTCACCTTAAACCTATGTCCCCTAGTAATTGACCCCCCTACCCTGGGGAAAAGCCTCTGACTATCCACTCTGTCTATGCCCCTCATAATTTTGTAGACCTCTATCAGGTCTCCCCTCAACCTCCTTCGTTCCAGTGAGAACAAACCGAGTTTATTCAACCGCTCCTCATAGCTAATGCCCTCCATACCAGGCAACATTCTGGTAAATCTCTTCTGCACCCTCGCTAAAGCCTCCACATCCTTCTGGTAGTGTGGCGACCAGAATTGAACACTATACTCCAAGTGTGGCCTAACTAAGGTTCTATACAGCTGCAACATGACTTGCCAATTCTTATACTCAATGCCCCGGCCAATGAAGGCAAGCATGCCGTATGCCTTCTTGACTACCTTCTCCACCTGTGTTGCCCCTTTCAATGACCTGTGGACCTGTACTCCTAGATCTCTTTGACTTTCAATACTCTTGAGGGTTCTACCATTCACTGTATATTCCCTACCTGCATTAGGCCTTCCAAAATGCATTACCTCACATTTGTCCGGATTAAACTCCATCTGCCATCTCTACGCCCAAGTCTCCAAACAATCTAAATCCTGCTGTATCCTCTGACAGTCCTCATCGCTATCCGCAATTCGACCAACCTTTGTGTCGTCTGCAAACTTACTAATCAGACCAGTTACATTTTCCTCCAAATCATTTATATATACTACAAAGAGCAAAGGCCCCAGCACTGATCCCTGTGGAACACCACTGGTCACAGCCCTCCAATTAGAAAAGCATCCTTCCATTGCTACTCTCTGCCTTCTATGACCTTGCCAGTTCTGTATCCACCTTGCCAGCTCACCCCTGATCCCATGTGACTTCACCTTTTGTACTAGTCTACCATGAGGGACCTTGTCAAAGGCCTTACTGAAGTCCATATGGACAACATCCACTGCCCTACTTGCATCAATCATCTTAGTGACCTCCTCGAAAAACTCTATCAAGTTAGTGAGACACGACCTCCCCTTCACAAAACCATGCTGCCTCTCACTAATACGTCCATTTGCTTCCAAATGGGAGTAGATCCTGTCTCGAAGAATTCTCTCCAGTAATTTCCCTACCATTGAAGTAAGGCTCACCAGCCTGTAGTTCCTGGATTATCCTTGCTACCCTTCTTAAACAGAGGAACAACATTGGCTATTCTCCAGTCCTCCGGGACATCCCCTGAAGACAGTGAGGATCCAAAGATTTCTGTCAAGGCCTCAGCAATTTCCTCTCCAGCCTCCTTCTGTATTCTGGGGTAGATCCCATCAGGCCCTGGGGACTTATCTACCTTAATATTTTTTAAGACACCCAACACCTCGTCTTTTTGGATCTCAATGTGACCCAGGCTATCTACACACCCTTCTCCAGACTCAACATCTACCAATTTCTTCTCTTTGGTGAATACTGATGCAAAGTATTCATTTAGTACCTCGCCCATTTCCTCTGGCTCCACACATAGATTCCCTTGCCTATCCTTCAGTGGGCCAACCCTTTCCCTGGCTACCCTCTTGCTTTTTATGTATGTGTAAAAAGCCTTGGGATTTTCCTTAACCCTATTTGCCAATGACTTTTCGTGACCCCTTCTAGCCCTCCTGACTCCTTGCTTAAGTTCCTTCCTACTTTCCTTATATTCCACGCAGGCTTCGTCTGTTCCCAGCCTTTTAGCCCTGACAAATGCCTCCTTTTTCTTTTTAACGAGGCCTACAATATCTCTCGTTCTCCAAGGTTCCCGAAAATTGCCGTATTTATCCTTCTTCCTCACAGGAACATGCCGGTCCTGAATTCCTTTCAACTGACACTTGAAAGCCTCCCACATGTTAGATGTTGATTTGCCCTCAAACATCCGCCCCCAATCTATGTTCTTCAGTTCCCGCCTAATATTTTTATAATTAGCCTTCCCCCAATTTAGCACATTCATCCTAGGACCACTCTTATCCTTGTCCACCAGTACTTTAAAACTTACTGAATTGTGGTCACTGTTACCGAAATGCTCCTCTACTGAAACATCTACCACCTGGCCGGGCTCATTCTCCAATACCAGGTCCAGTACCGCCCCTTCCCTAGTTGGACTGTCTACATATTGTTTTAAGAAGCCCTCCTTGTAAGAAGATGCTCCTTACAAACTCCGCCCCGTCTAAACCCCTGGCACTAAGTGAGTCCCAGTCAATATTGGGGAAGTTGAAGTCTCCCATCACCACAACCCTGTTGTTTGTACTCTTTTCCAAAATCTGTCTACCTATCTGCTCCTCTATCTCCCGCTGGCTGTTGGGAGGCCTGTAGTAAACCCCAACATTGTGACTGCACCCTTCTTATTCCTGATCTCTACCCATATAGCCTCACTGCCCTCTGAGGTGTCCTCCCGCAGTACAGCTGTGATATTCTCCCGAACCACTAGCGCAACTCCGCCTCCCCTTTTACATCCCCCTCTATCCCGCCTGAAACATCTAAATCCTGGAACGTTTAGCTGCCAATCCTGCCCTTCCCTCAACCAGGTCTCTGTAATGGCAACAACATCATAGTTCCAAGTACTAATCCACGCTCTAAGTTCATCTGCCTTACCCGTAATACTTCTTGCATTAAAACATATGCACTTCAGGCCACCAGACCCGCTGTGTTCAGCAACTTCTCCCTGTCTGCTCTGCCTCAGAGCCCCACTGTCCCTATTCCCTAGTTCTCCCTCAATGCTCTCACCTTCTGACCTATTGCTCCCGTGCCCACCCCCCTGCCATACTAGTTTAAACCCTCCCGTGTGACACTAGCAAACCTCGCGGCCAGGATATTTATGCCTCTCCGGTTTAGATGCAATCCGTCCTTCTTATATAGGTCACACCTGCCCCAGAAGAGCTCCCAGTGGTCCAGATAACGGAAACCCTCCCTCCTACACCAGCTGTTTAGCCACGTGTTTAGCTGCTCTATCTTCCTATTTCTAGCCTCACTGGCACGTGACACAGGGAGTAATCCCGAGATTACAACCCTAGAGGTCCTGTCTTTTAACTTTCTGCCTAGCTCCCTGAACTCCTGCTGCAGGACCTCATGCCCCTTCCTTCCTATGTCGTTAGTACCAATATGTACAACGACCTCTGCCTGTTTGCCCTCCCCCTTCAGGATGCCCTCTACCCGTTCGGAGACATCCTGGACCCTGGCACCAGGGAGGCAACATACCATCCTGGAGTCTCTTTCACGTCCACAGAAGCACCTATCTGTGCCCCTGACTATAGAGTCCCCTATTACTATTGCTCTTCTGCGCTTTGACCCTCCCTTCTGAACACCAGAGCCAGCCGTGGTGCCACTGCTCTGGCTGCTGCTGTTTTCCCCTGATAGGCTATCCCCCCCGACAGTATCCAAAGGGGTATACTTGTTCGAGAGGGGGACAACCACAGGGGATTCCTGCACTGACTGCCTGCCCTTTCTGGTGGTCACCCATTTCTCTGCCTGCACCTTGGGTGTGACCACATTTACATAACTGCGATCTATGATGCTTTCCGCCACCTGCATGCTCCTAAGTGCATCCAATTGCTGCTCCAACCGAACCATGCGGTCTGTGAGGAGCTCCAGTTGGGTGCACTTTCTGCAGATGAAGCCATCCGGGACGCTGGAAGCCTCCCGCACCTGCCACATCTCACAGTCAGAGCACTGCACCCCTCTAACTGACATTGCGTCAATTAATTAAAATTAAAATTTAAAAGAATTTAAAAAAAATATATATATATTTTTTAAAAATTCAAAGTTACTGCTAACTATCTGTTTCCTAGCACTAGATTTCTAATAGAAATGTGAAAGCTAAATATAGTACTCTCCGATCTCTGGCTTAGATACCCCTCTAAATTATAATTAATTATGTTTAATTAGTTACCAATGCTTAATTTTTTTAATTTAGTGTCGATTCCCAACCAGCCACTCAGGTCACAGCTTTTCTGTGATGTCACTTCAGTTTCCCCCGACACACACAATTTGAAAAAGGTATAAAAGTAAAAATGAGTAAAAATCACTTACTTACCTTCTTACCATCTGAGTGTCTTAGATGTTCTCAGGTTCTCTCCCTGACAGAGACTGCTCCTCCACCTCCGAACCTTGACCTGCACAATGCTAATAACATAATATAATAATAATATAATATGGCACTTACCTCACACCAATGGGTCTTATTATTAGGTTAGAGGAGGAGGGCGGGTGGGAGACATTACACGTGTAGTGTCTCGGGTTTCCTCTCCACCAGAATTTATTGGTTGGGGGGGCGGGGGGGGGAGTCTTCCCAGAAGTCCATGGGTCGAAAAAAAATAAAACAGAAAAGAAGTGTTTTTTTTAAAAGGATCCACTTACCTCCCAGAAATCACTTGCGCACCGTTCCCGCTGAAATCGACTGGCCTGCTCCTGTGAAGGTAAGAGTTTTTAAAGGATACACTTACCTCCCAGAAATCACTTGCGCACCGTTCCCACTGAAATCGACGCAGAGGTGAGGATCCACTGGGCCCCACCCAGATGGACCGTCAAATTGAGTTGCTAATGACATTCGGACTGACCTATCCCTCCCACTGACCACATGGTATTCTCCCACAGGACCTCCAGGTGACCACGCTGCCCATCCGGGTGGTCGCCCCCCCTTCCTCCCATGAGAACCCGTTGGAGGACAGCTCCGAGGATGCCACTATAGATGTGTCATAGCTGTCATTCCCACCCTACACCAGCACAGAGACTTGCACCTCGGTGGGCAATGGTAGTGGTCAGACTTCAGGGGCACATTCTGGTGCACACCATACAGTTGCAGATATACATCAGGTGGAGGCAGTAACACCCAGGTGAGACAGCAGTCGGAGGTCTGCTGGATCCCAGGACACAGCTGGGTTCCATTCAGGTGCTGAGCCTTTGAACCAGGTTTACCTGGATGGAGCTGATGCAGACGCGAGGGTGTGGCCGTGAGATTCAGAGGGGGATGTCAGCGACACTCCAGCAGGTCCATAGCCAATTTGAGGAGTCCTAGAGGTTACGGATTTAAGAATCATATCGTAGAACCTATGGTGCAGAAGGAGGCCATTCGGCCCATCGAATCTGTACCGGCCCTTGGAAAGAGCACCCCACTTAAGCCCTCACCTCCACCCTATCCCTGCAACCCAGTAGCCCCACCTAACCATTTTGGACACTAAGGGCAATTTAGCATGGCCAATCCACCTAACCTGCACATCTTTGGACTTGTGGGAGGAAACCAGAGCACCCGGAGGAAACCCACGCAGACACGTGGAGAATGTTCAGACTCCACACAGGCAGTGACCCAAGCTGAAAATCGAACCTGGGACCCTGGAGCTGTGAAGCAATAGTGCTAACCACTGTGCTACCGTGTCACCCCGATGCAGGAGATGCCGCCAGCAATGCGTGACACCGAGGCCAACACTGCTATGGTGACGACCGCAGTGAAGAGCCTGGTGTACAACATCAGCAGCATGAGTGGAGGTGTCCAAGGCGTAGCTCAGTCAGTGAAGGTCATGGCTGAGGACCTCAGAAGAATGTCCAACTCCCTGGGGGAACGTGACCCAATACCAGATGGACCTTGATGAAGCACTGTGGGACTTGTCCCAGTCTCAAATGGGAATATCAAAGGCGCTGCGGAGCTTGTCCCAGTCACAGGCGGGCATTGCCGAGGCACTGCAGAGCATGTCACAGACACTGAGGAGCATCGTCGAGGGGCTCAACTCCATGGTGCAGACAATGGTGAGTCGCCAAGGCTGGCAGAGTCAGATGATGCAGGGGCAGCCGAGTCTCAGTACAGTTGCTCCTCTATCCCGAGGCACCAATATGAGGGGGTGCTGGGTGCCAACCCAGACCCGTCCTATGGAATGGTGACGGTACCCACCAGCTCCCGCAGTCCCACTCCGCTGATGACGTTGCATCTCACAGTCAGCATCTCTGGGTCGGACGGTTGTGCATGTGCCGCCATCAGGTGCACCGGAGCCTTCCCGTCCCAGAGCCCGCCGAGGGCATCGAAGGCTATTGACGCAGTAAGCAGCTAGCTGCCTCCACTTCTGATGTGCTTCCTGGGAAAACACCTAGGCGCAGCAGTGGAGCAAAGAAGGCTGAGCACATTGAGGATCACTGAAAGAGCACTGGGGAGGGGAGGGATGGGGCATAGGTAGGGGTAAGGGGAGTCAGCATATGTTGGCAGGGGGTGGGGATGGTGGAGAGTGGGGTGGCAACATCAGGAGAGTGGGGCAGTGGTGGACACTTATGTGCGACACTGTAAAGAACATTCACTACAACCAGTAGGACGCTTCTGTCACTTTCTTCCGCAATGCAGGCCAACCTCCAAACCCCTGCCCCATCTCCCCAGACATGGGGGTCCTGGATGAAGATTATCAGACCCTGGAAATTTATCTGCCTTCAATCCCATTAATTTCTCCAAAACCATTTCTTTACTGATTCTAATTTCCTTCAGCTCTTCACTAAAACTTCTGCTTTTCAAAATTTCCGGCACCTTATTCATGTCTTCCTTTGTGAAGACAGAAGCAAAGTACGAATTTAGTTCCTCAGCCATTTCTTTGTTCTCTGTTATGATTTGCCTCATTTCTGACTGTATGGGTCCTACATTAGTTTTTAGTAATCTTATTCTTAATCTTTACATAGTGATAGAAACTTTTACAATCAGTTATTATGTTCCCCGCTAATTTACTTTCAAATTGTGTTTTCCCTTCTGAATCAATCCCTTGGCCTGCCTTTGCTGAATTCTAAAGTGTACCCAATCTTCAGGTCGATTGCTTTTCCTTGCTAATTTGTATGCCCCTTCTTTGAATTTAATACTATCTCTAATTTCCCTTGTAAGCCATGGTTTGGCCCCAGTTCCCTTTCTACTCTTGCGCCAGATAGGAATAAACAACTTTTGGAGTTCACCTATTCGTTCCTTGAATGCCTGCCATTGCCTGTCCGCTGTCCTTCCTTCCAGTAATGTTTCCAGTCCGTCATTGCCAGCTAATGCCTCATACCATCATAGTTACCTTTATTGAGGTTCAGAACAACTACCTCACTATCCACCTTGATAAAGAATTCTACTGTATTATGGTCACTCATCCCCAAGAGTTCTCTCACAACTAGATTGCCAACTAATCCTTTCTCACTGCACAACACCTAGCCCAAGATGGCCCTTGTTGGTTCCTCAACATACTGGTACAGAAGACCATCCTGTATACATTCCAGAAATTCCTCCTCTATTGTATTGTGACTAATCTGAGTCACTGTCGGGACTCGTATTTTACCTTCTAATAATAATTGGTTGGTGGTGCCAAAAGTACGACGTTATTGATAATTACGCACTCAAATACACTTGAATAAGAACTGAATCAAAACCTACAAATAAAATATCAAGCAATACATAAACAGATCAGGCACATGGCAAAAAACATCACGCATAATAGAAATTATTTTAACACAAAGAAACAGATAGGTGATTCAAGAATTCAGGAACAAAGACCTCGACCACAAGGTTCTTACTTTTAAGGGAATTCTTATCTCTGGTTTAACCTTTTTTTTTATTGTCACAAGTCGGCTTACATTAACACTGCAATGAAGTTACTGTGAAAAGCCCCTAGTCGACACATTCCGGCGCCTGTTCAGGTACACAGAGGGAGAGTTCAGAATTCTCAGATGTTACGGGAATTAAACCCACACTGCTGGCCTTGTTCTGCATCACAAACCAGCTGCCTAGCCCCCCATTTACTTTCATTGGCTTCTAATTCTCAGCTGAGATCTCCTGGTTTGTTCAAATGAATGTCTGTTACTTAGAGGATGATTTGTTAATCAAACATTGGACATTACTTAAGATTGACTGGTGCCTATCAAAAACTGGCTGTTGCTGCTTTCCGAGAGGTCATTCCCCTCAACATTATCCAAAACGGTATGTCTGTTTTGCAAGGGAATGGCCACAGGGCGTTCCTGAACTGCCTGCCCAGCTTTCTTGCTCTGC
The DNA here is from genome assembly GCF_047496885.1 of Scyliorhinus torazame. NCBI lineage: Eukaryota > Metazoa > Chordata > Chondrichthyes > Carcharhiniformes > Scyliorhinidae > Scyliorhinus > Scyliorhinus torazame. Next base: position 277,545,902 of record NC_092713.1, on the reverse strand, counting down.
CTGGTCACCCATTCCTTTCCTGCTGTGGAGTCTGAGCCTGTGGTGTGACCACCTCTCTATATTTTCTATACACGACACTCTCTGCCTCACTGATGTTCCACAGTGTTCCCAGCTGCCACTCCAGCTCTAAAACCTGGGCATCCAGGAGCTGCAGCTGGAGACACTTCCTGCACACATGCTGGCCCTGGGCACTGTAAATGTTCCTGGCCTCCCACATGCAGCAAGAGGAACAAACCAAGGCTTTGAGTTCTCCTGCCATGCCTTACCCCAGCTCTCTGCAGGTTATCATCACCCCGCTGTCCTCGACAGTGACCCGCTGACAGTGCCGACACAATCCCAGCACCCTGGATTGATGTAATATAGACCCTGGGATTGTGGGAAATGGGGAGGGGGGAGGGTAGCGATGATGGATTAGGCCACGTCCTATGTAAAGCAGGTGAAGATGAGGGCCTCCCTGGCCCTCCCGGCTTGCCGCACCGCCCCCACTTCCGCCTGTCCTCCAGCCTCCGGCTGATCGTTCGATTCCTCCCTGGGATCGTCCTCCAGTCCACACTGATCCAACGCCTCCTTCTCTTCCTCCACCTCGGAGGTGGCCACATGTTCCTCCACCTACAGCATGTTGCTCCACTGCTGTGCCAGGTTGTGGAGGACACAGCAGACTACCATGAAGCGGGTGGCGCTCCAGGAGTGTACTGTAGGGCACCACCGGAGAAGTCAAGGCATTGAAACCGCATTTTGAGCAGGCCAATGCACCACTCAATGACAGCCTGGGTGGCTACATGAGCTTTGTTGTATTGGGTCTCCGGATCAGTCACTGGCCTCCGTACTGGTGTCATTAGCCAGGTCCTAAGCGGTTATCCCTGATCCCCCAAGAACCGGCCATCCTGGGGTGGTCCTTGAAGAGGCCGGGGATGTCCGACTGCCCCAGGATATGGCTGTCATGCACACTCCCTGGGTAGCAGGGTAGCGTGCACACATGCATCATCTTAAGGTGGTGGTCGCACATGAACTGGATATTCAGGGAGTGGAACCTCTTCCTGTTAACGTAGGGCACTCCCAGATGGCCCAGTCAGCGTAGGATTATATGTGTGCAGTCTATTACACCCTGGACCTGGAGCATCCCGACGATGGTGGAGAATCCTGCTGCCCGGGCATCCTGTTGGGCTTGGCCATGTCAAAGTTTATATAGTTTTCCGTCCGGGCAAACTGGGTACCCGCGACCTGTCGGATGCACCTGTGGGCTGTAGCTTGAGTGATCCCACACAGATCCCCGCTCAAGCCCTGGAATGGTCCTCAGGCATAAAGGTTCAGGGCAGCGGTTATCTTAACGCCATCAAGAGTGGCTGTCTTCCTCCGTCACATGGTGCCAAGTCTATGAGGGCATGGCACAGGTGCTGCACCATCAGCTTGTTGAGGCGGAGCCTCCTGCAGCACGTGCTGTCCGTCATTTGATCGAAAGACCAGAAACACTTGTACACCCTGGGCCATCGCAGACCTTCATCTTTGGCTCTCACCCTGGCCTGCTGGGCGGTCCTATCCTCTGGGTGTGGGGCAGGGCCCTGCACATGGTCTGCTGCCTCGAGCCTCTGTCGATGCTGCTGTTGCTGCCACCGTCTCCAGCGCCTGCCCACCCAGCATTTCAGCAGCACCACTAGGGCAAGTTCTGCGGGGTCCAAAATATCGTCCATACCGTTCAATATCTGTAAGGAATTGGGAGGATGTTAGACCGACAAACAGCGATGTCTCCCAACCGGGACCCTTCTCCCAATGATCACCCCCCATTCCGTACCCGCCCACACCCAGCATGCCCTGCCCACACACACCCGGCCGCAGCGGGGGCCCTTGCTTCCCAGACCTCAGACCGCAGACCCTGTTGCCCTGTCACTCACAAATAATGTTACCTGGACCGGGCACTGGTCCCCTAGCCGTTGCACTCACCCATCCTCCGGCTGCTGACATGTAATCGGGGCTGGGCCCCACCCCTGAGTGTTCGGATGTTGGCTGCTACGTGTGTGGTGTTGCCTCCCGCAGTGTTCAGCCACAATGTCCAGGCATCACGGTCTGATTGGGATGCTAGGAAATAACTCCCACATGTTACATGGCCAGCCCACCCATGGGAATCCGCTTGGGATGTGTGAAGTGCTCACTTAACTACAATTGCCAATTCCCTCATAGCAATAACCTTCAGTCGCAGGATTAGAGGCTTCCAAAGTCATTGGAAGTTATGGGTGGTTATTAGGAGTTATGGGTGGTCAGTGGGGCAGACAGGCAGGGACTAGGGTTGCCCCCGGAACAGGTACCCCCAGCAGAGACCCCCCCTCTCCTGCTCCGGTGCCCCCATCCCCCATGGCATCCCACCCAACCGATGCTGAACACCCCCATCCCCACCCTGGTTTCCCCCCCACTCCCTTCTGAGCACAGGGGCAGCAACCCAGTGCCCTCGCACTCTTTGCCTGTAAGCAAAGATGGCTACTCGCCTCCCTCCTCAGGGCAGCGGCCCTTCCACCAGGTTCATTTCTAAAAAGGAGTACCAACCTGCGCCCACGTGATCACTTGCTGGGGCATCCGCTGGATTACGGGAGGCCATTGGATATGGGGTGGCTCCCGTCAATTGTTTGGAAATAAGGCTTAAGTGGTGATCATTGGTTTCTCACCACGCTACGGCGAAATCCCGATTTCACCTACGGGGGCGGGCCGGTTGCATCGCGAACGGTTTGGCGCCCGGCGCGTTTCTCATTTTTGGCCTCTCCTGATATTCACCGACCTCGTCGCACTCTCGCCCGAAGTGCAACAATGTCACTGAATCGCATCCATAGTAACAGAATATTATTTGAAAGGTTGTAAAATGCCTCAAGGCATCGTGAGGTCCTGAAAGACACTCCATAAATGCAAGTGTTTTCTTTTGAATGCATCCAACCTAATTTTTGTTTTTGCCTTTTTGCAAGGAGTAAGTGAAGCCAAGTAAAATCAGGAAAACTGGCACTCCAATCTGAATGGTACAACACGACAAAGTGACTTACAGGACAAAGCTGCAGGGCTTCTAATTTAATGTCAGCGGTGATGATTTGCCCCGCATTTCTCAGCTCTTTGTTTAGGTAAAAACATCTTACATAACTAAGAGTCATAGACAGGATATATGTTCTAAAATTGTAATTAGCTTACCAGTTATTACATTGTAAATGACTTCTGGGGAATTTTAACAAATCTATAATGTCTTGCTTCTCTTAAAACTCCCATTCAATTCCATATTTTTTGGAAAGTGTACATATATAGAGAGAGAAGAGAACTGAAATATGCTCAATGAAATGAGAGAAATTAGAGAAAATGAGAGAAAGAGAATTGGCAGACCATTAATTCTCCACTTTGAGGTTACAGTTTAATACTGGGGTGTTACAATTTACATGCTGGGGTGCAGATAAAGGGAGTAATATTGCTCCAGCTGTTTCTACAACATAAAGAACAATTTTACATCTTTCAGAAAGGTCCTTCTGCTTCAGACCAGATGCAGATTTACTGCTACAGATGCATATTCCTCACTTGGATTTTGGCTAAAATTCCATCCTGTGTGCTACTGAGAACACCTGTTGATGGGTCTGCTGGTTAACATCCCATTTGGTTGGGTTTGGGCAGCATCAGCTCTATTCAAACTTTACCACCTGTCTCGTTTCTGCTGGGTGGGTATGATTGAAATTGACCCCAGAATGTGTACCCTGTTCTTGGCAATTACATCAAACTAGCCTTGATAATGGGTGGGGACCGAGCGACAAAGTGACAGTTGTGGATTAAAGAAGTACATAAATCTCAATGAGGTGGAATAAGATCACCAAAGTCAAGCATCTAACAGGATGAAAATTCTACTTTATTTTGTTGGCAATCCATACTTTAAATCTGATTTGAATCCCATGTCATAACTTATAAACGATGGGCAATGATAAATAATTGAAACGTTAGCCAAATATCCGACTGCGAAAATGGTCTACAATACAGAAAGGAACTAGAAAGGTATTTTCCAATACACATGAGACGGTCAGCTCTAGCATTGTGTTAGAATTGATTGTCTTGGTCTGATTGACTTCAACTATGACGGCTACGTGCTACTGAACATTGAAATACTGGTGAAACTGAAAACGCTGCGGATCTGATTGTTCATGTGGACAGGAGTAATCATCCTGGCATGGTGGCACAGAAAAGCAGTTAGCAGAACACATCAAACTCAGATCACCACACTACTTAACAAGCACAAAAGTGAGGTTGAAAGCTGGCCTGGGGCTTTTTCTATGTGTTTTATTGCCAGAAACTTCCTGTTGCATAAAGTTTTAATGCATCTTCAGATTAGAATTCCCTCTCAATTGAACTCTAAATGGAAATGTTGTTTTATTAAAAACAGAGTGGCGGCGGCGGGAGCGATTGTGGAGGAGATCCAGGGAGGAAAACCAGGAAAACAATTGTTCTTATCATCCTTGAGTTCATTATAGTAAAGCACCTGAGGTGCTTAGTGTAAGGTGATATCAATGAAAAAACTTTTTTTAAGAACGGTTTTTATTGAAGACATTTTTCATATATACAAAAATACAAAAGCCAAACCTTGGCAACAGGTCAATGAAAATCTTTTTGATGTTTCTTTTACACTGAGCCATCGAAGGAGGAACCAGGAAAGTTGCCAAAAACCCTGATCAAAGAGGTAGATTTTTAGGAGCCTCTTAAAAGAGGCACAGAGGTTTAGGGAGGGAATTCCAGAGCTTAGGGACAAGGAAGTTGAAAGCATGGCCTCCAGTTGTGGGATAGTTATAATCAGGAATGCACAGCAGGACAGAATTGGAAGACTTCAGATATCTCCAAAAGGAGGCTACACAGATAGGGAGTGATATGGTTATGGAGGGATTTGGAAACAAAATGAAGATTTGATAGTTAAGGCACTATCAGACGGAGAGCCAGTGAAGGTCATAATATAATAATAATATAATATAATAATATATCAGCAAGCATAGTGGTGATGAACGAACCAGATTTGGAGCGAGTTACGAATCAAACAATAGAGTTTTAGATGTGCATGAATTTGAAAGGGACAGCACGGTAGCATAGTGGTTAGCACAATTGCTTCACCGCTCCAGGGTCCCAGGTTCGATTCCGGCTTGGGTCACTGTCTGTGCGGAGTCTGCACGTTCTCCCCGTGTCTGCGTGGGTTTTCTCGGGATGCTCCGGTTTCCTCCCACAGTCCAAAGATGTGCAGGTTAGGTGGATTGGCCATGCTAAATTGCCCTTAGTGTCCAAAATTGCCCTTAGTGTTGGGTGGGGTTACTGGGTTATGGGGATAGGATGGAGGTGTGGGCTTGGGTAGAATGCTCTTTCAAAGAGCTGGTTCAGACTCGATGGGCCGAATGGCCTCCTTCTGCACTGTAAATTCTATGAAATCTATGAAAGGTAGAAGGCTGGCCAGGAGTGAATTGGAATAGTTAAGTCTAGATGTAATTCCGACATGAATGAATGATTCATCAGTAAATGAGTTGAGGGCGGGTTGGTGTTGAACAATGTTACGGACGTGGATGTGGGCAGTCTTGATGATGGCATGGGTATGAAATCGGAAACTTGCCTCGACTTGGGTTCAGGTTAAGCCAGCTATAGGAAATGGAAGCGATGGACATAGATCAGAGTTTATGACTAGGGCTAAAGACAGTGACTTCAGCCTTCTCCATATTTAGTTGGAGGATATTTTTGTTCTTTCAATATTGGAGATCAGGCAAGCGTTGTGCCAAATCAGAGGCCAAGGAAGTGGTGTTGATGAGATATTACAGAGTGTCATTGGTATATTTTTGGATGAGGTTGTGTGTAGGTGAGAAATATGAAATGGCTAAGGTTACGTGTGTGGGCAACTTTAGAGGTAACAGAGAAAGAGGAGCCATTACATGTGACTTTCTATCTTTGATTCTATAGATAAGAATGAAACTATGCCAGGGTGGATGGAGCCACCTGGAACCCAGAGGAGGAACACCGAAGGAGGGTGATATGGCCAAATTGTTGAATACAGGTAGGCGAAGAAGGATGAAAGGAGAGTTTATCATAATCATAGTCATAAAGAATTCCTTCAGTGACTTTGCAAGGGCCGTTACAGCACTATGGCTGAGCTGAAAATTTGGGCCGAAGTTCTCTAAAAACACGGCTAAGTGTTAACGCCGGCGTAAACACCAGAGTGTTTCACGCCGGCGTCAACGGGCCTCTTGGCCCAGCGGTTCTGTAGCCCACAGGGGACCAGCATGGCACAGGAGTGCTCTATGCTGCTGCAGCTGCCGTACGTGGCCCTGCACTGCTCGCCCCAGGTCCGCGCATACATGCAGCGGCTGGCCGCGGGTCCGCGCAACATGGCAGAGCCACACAGCGACCGGCGCGGAAGAAGGTAGGCCCCCCCCCAGACCGCGCGTGCCCACCTATCAGTGGCCCCCGATCGCGGGCCTGGCCGTCGTGGAGGCCCCCCCCCCCCTGGAGACTGTTCCCCCCGCCCCCCCACCAGGACGGTCACCGCAGCCGCGAGGCCGAGCTCCCGCCGGGGGGGAGTATATGTGAACCACACCAGCGGATATCAGCCGGTCAACCACGGGGAATCGCCGCGGGGGCTTCTTTCAACGGCCCCCAACCGGCGTTGCATCGACTGCACGCATGCGCGACTGGTGCCATTTTCCGGTCCCTGGAGAATCTCGTCCTGGCATCGGACCCGATCGCGGGTCTGAGGCACCATTCTCCGCCCCCGCGCCAAGTACCATTTTGGCGCGGAGGCTGGGAGACTTCCGGCACTGATTGGAGGGATTCAAACTGGAATTGTGGAACACAGATTTTGGAAGCTACAAAACACTCAAGCATTTCACAAAGAAAAGGAAGATTCGATATGAGGCAGTAATTTGCAGCTACAGAGGGGTCAAGAATAGATTTTGATAATCAGGGATTGATTACAGCAGATTTGAAAAAATGGGAGACTGTCCTGAGGAAACATAATCCCCAAATTCCCCAATGCCCCCGTGTGGGGAATAATTCAGCGGGAGGCCCAATAATCATTTTTATGCTGCTGTGAATTTTCCATGGAATCTTCCACTGCTGTCTGACACGGCAGATTGGGAAACCCGCTGGAGGTCGGTGTTAAACTGATTTGCATCCCGCTCACGGGATGGTAGTAAAGTCACACCCAAAATCTTCTACCTGGTTCTCTGCAGCGCCAGTGGGAAAACACACCGGTGCAAAACACGTTTGGATTCACCTGAATAATGCCCGGAATTGCCTCCAGAGTTCAGAATGGAGGTTGCCAACTACCCTCGAAAATCACAGTAGTGGGTGGGGGAGTGGGGGGGGAGGTCGCATTTTCAGGTAGATCTTCCGGATTCGGTGTCCTGGTGGGAGTCCATCTTCCAGCCTCAGAATGTTCCTGGAGATTCATCTTCATTTTCAGGAGGCCCATCTTCTTTCTTCAATAGTGGGTTAGTGATGTTAGGCGCCTTTTCAATGTGGTACCCAGGCAGGATGGCAGACTATACACGATCGGCCTGCCCCACATCAGAAAATGGTGCAAAATCCCCAGGCGCACAATTAACGGGGTCAGGGTCAGAAGATTTGCTGTTTTCCTGCCATCCTCCACAAAAGAAAACATGGGACTAAGTCCCAGGATGGAAGAATCCCGCCTAATATGACGTATATGGGGCCCTGCATAGGAAATTCAATAATCAACAATTTGGAATAGAATTGAGGCAATAGGATTGGATCTCATGTCCAAATTAAATTGGAGGGAGCATTGTGGGATAGAATTTTATTGTTGTACATAATCTACTGAAATATGTTGTGATTAAAATATGTATGGAATTTCATCGCTTTCCTGCCTTTTTTGAATCAGTCATATTCCTAAAAGTTATAAGTGCGTCAAGTGCCATCACATAATTTTCACAGAAATGGACAGATTGAAAAAATCAGATTATTCCCCTTCAGAAATCAAAACTGCACAGAGGTGAGTTCAAATCAAATAGAACTTATTTTTAAATCATAGAATCCCTTCAGTGCAGGAGGAGGCCATTCGGCCCATCGAGTCTGCATCGACCCTTCAAATGAGCATTCTACCCATGTCTACTCCCCCATCCACCCCGCCCTACCCCTGTAAAGCCATGACCTAAGCTGCACATCCCTGGACACTAAGGGGCAATTTCGCATGGCCAATCCAATTAACCCATACATCTATGGACTGTCAGAGCATCTGGAAGAAACCCACACAGACACGGTGAGAACGTACATCTCCAGTCATACCTCTTTTAAGATGCTCCACCAGAGAAGGACTTGCAGATTGCTGATCATACTTGACCAGAACAGTTGAAGTGCCCGCTATTACCAGTGGTTTCCCCATATAAGTGGCCAAATGCACTTTGTTGCCCAATAGGGTCAGTGATTGAAGGCCAGACCGAATGATGCTGTCGTCATCTTCCACATAGTAAGTCCTGTCATGCGGGAGGCGGTTGCACGGGGCCTCCTGTTCACTGGTTCCTATGATCTGTTGCAGCCCCCACTGGTCAGAGGTCATATTCTTGTTTCTCATGGTTGGGAAATGATGCCCGGCAGTGCTACCAGCCTCTATTATGGTGACCCGTGATCCTTTGGTTGGTGTCCCATTGTTGAGAGCCGGCTTCCTTAGTTCTAGCCAAACGTGATTGACAATCACCTTGGCGTCCCACACTGAGCACCACCATTCCCTGTAGCTCCTGGACCGCTTGTCTGGCGCCTTCGCTGGAGATGGCTATCGCCATCGCACATTGCAGGTCCAGGTGGTCCTCAGCTAGTAATCTCTTCTGCGTGGCCGCGTCGCGGAGGTCACACACTAAACGGTCCCGGAATGTCCAATTTAACGTTGCTCCGAATTTGCATGTCTCCGCCAGTTTTCGGCGGTGAGCCAGGAAGCCATCACTGGCTTGGCTTGGGCCTGAGTAGATGTGTAGAACCAGAAACAGCGTACAATGACTGGCAGCTTTGAGTCGAGATGCTCTCCACTAAGGCCACCAGGGCGGCGAACGACTGGGTATAGGGGGGTCTAGATAAGTCAGGCTTTTTATCACACTGTCGGCAATAGCACCTCAAGCCATTAGCAATACCACAGTGTGTCTCTCATTGCCGATAATTGAATTTGTCTTCAAAAATATTGCATACGTCCGATGTACTGTCCCCATTCATCTCTACCTGCGTTAAATGGATCCAGCTTCCCTATATACGGCATTTCAGCAGTCAGTAGAGGGGCCTTCCGAGGCATAGATGAGCTGGACTGGGCACGTAACAACCGGTGACGATGGCAGCTCCACTGAATCCTCATCGCCAGTGTTGAATCCGCGCTAAGCAGGACATATAAACGACAGATAGAAATTAACTAACAAAATTTATTACAATATAAATCCAAACGCTCCATTCCCCAAGGGTCTCCTTCCCCGACCTGCACCCAGGCCGGGGTATTTACCTGAGTTGGGGCACTCCCTGTTAAGGGGAAGCCCTGTCCCCTTAAAGGGGCAGTCCATATTCTGGGGAGGTCATGGGAAATAGTATGGTCATGGTTCCAGGACCTCTATTGGGGTTATAACAGAATACAAGTCAAGGAGGTGTGTGGGTATGTTATACTTGTTCGTGAAATAATATAGGACATTCTCCAGAAAGGAGAAATGGTGGGCTATGCCTGTTGCGAATAGTGTACGCAACTGTATGGGGCCTGAGAATTTCTTCATAGGGTCAGGATTTTGGTTTTCTAAATCTGAATTAAACAAATTTTGTTGAGAACAAATAATTCTGACAGGATTGGAAACACTCTTCTGTAGAACAATGACATATATGAATAATATACGTTTCTGCAGAAACGTACACATTAGCAATGCTGTTCTGTATTGTGAGATAAGGAACATATGAGCCAGTTTCTTTCTCCCATCAATTTTGTGTTCACCAAGGGGAGAGGGTAAAGAAGAAATCATGTTTAAATATTTCCTTGTTCGAGTCAGCATCAAAGCACCCTCTATGTCAGTTACAATGCTGTGAAGATCCCTGAAGACCGCATTAATAATGTTCCTTAGGCCAAGCTCAAAGTAGCCGAGCCACTGCTGTGAGCGTTCCATTTCCAAAGTCAGCTGTTCGTTGCATTTAAGAATTACTACAAACTTTTGAACTTGGATTTATATACATCATTGAACTAATCTATTGAAAATGTAGTGAGCGATCTAACAAACGTTTCTAATTGTGGTTGCGAGCAAGAACAGTTTCCCGATGCCGACCCGGCGAGATCGTCACCCATATTTAATGTTAATTAGGGCACCTAATGAAGCCCCACGGGCTTCAAGCTGGAAAAGACTGTCCCACCAGCTGATTTGCCTGTACCGCACTTGGCAGCTCCCCACGAACGAGGGGGAGCATCTCTTAAACTGACCCTGCAGATCAAACCCCAGAGAGCATGCAGCCATACCACTGCGCAGACCGGCCTGACCATTCGCAGATGCCGACCTGGTCAGACTGCTGGACATGGTGGAGTTCGGTCGGGATGCGCTATTCTCCCGAGGGAGTTGGCGGGTCAGCCACAGGACAGCCAGTGCCACCTGAGGCAATGGCAGCGGCCATCAGCGAGGGGAATGGCAATAGGAGGACCGCAACCTAGCACCACAAGAAGCTAAACGACCTCTGCCGGGCCGCACAGGTGAGTTGGCAATGACCTCCTGGCGACGGCTCCACCTGCCAACCCTGCGGTTGGAATGGCACCACCCCTGACCACACAATACCACACCTAGAATCCACCTGCGCACCCCACCCGTGCCCAGCGGCGGTGCCCACCCTAGACCACTCGCCATAGCAGACCCCCACCTCGCCCCGCGATGCGTGAAGCGTGCAGCTCATGATGCCCTCTTTCTCTCCCCGCAGAAGAAGTTGTCCCATAAGAGATGGGAAAGAGCCCAGATGGTGGCAGGGTGCTGGACATCAGAGCCCTCACCCCCTATGAGGAAGGGGCCCTGGAAGTTATGGGGGTGGCCATGAACAGATTGGTCACTGGCATCGAGATTGGCCTGTGCTGCAGAGGTGTGTATCTACCGGCCCCACCCAGATGACCTGTCACATGTTTGTTGTTCATGCCAGGCAGAATGATCCTTATCTCCCACTGACCACATGTACATTCTCCCGCAGGATCTCCATCCAATGGTGCCAGCCCATGGGGTGGACAGCCCCCCGCCCCTCCACTGCCTCCCAAGAGAACACATCAGAGGAGAGCCTCGAGGATGCCATCATCGATGCGTCATTCCCACACTCCACCAGTGCAGAGATACACATCTCGGTGGGCAGACGTAGTGGACAGGCTTCTGGGGCACAATCTGGTGAGCACCACACAGTTGCTCATGCACATCAAGTGGATGCAGGAAGATCCAGAGGGATAGCAGTCGGTGGTCTGCTGGATCCCAGGACCCAGCTGGGTTCCAGTCAGATGCTGAGCCTCTGGACCAAGTTATCACGGAGCTGATGCAGATTCGAGGGTGTGGCTGTCATATTCAGAGGGGGATGTCAGCGACGCTCCAGTGGATCCATTCCCAATTGGAGGAGTCCCATAGGCTACGGGCTCAGGAGTTGCCACCAGCAATGTGCAGCACCGAGGCCAACACTGCGAGGGTGGCGGCCGCAGCGGAAAGCCTGAAGCACGGCATCAGCACCATGAGTCCAAGGCATTGCTCAGTCAGTGACGGTCATAGCTGAGCGCCTCAACTGCAAGTCCTGGTCACTGGGGGTCATGTCCCTGACACAGATGGATCTTATCGAGTTACTGTGGAGCATGGGCAGCACGGTAGCATTGTGGATAGCACAATTGCTTCACAGCTCCAGGGTCCCAGGTTCGATTCCGGCTTGGGTCACTATCTGTGCGGAGTCTGCACATCCTCCCCGTGTGTGCGTGGGTTTCCTCCGGGTGCTCCGGTTTCCTCCCACAGTCCAAAGATGTGCAGGTTAGGTGGATTGGCCATGATAAATTGCCCTTAGTGTCCAAAATTGCCCTTAGTGCTGGGTGGGGTTACTGGGTTATGGGCTGGAGGTGGTTGACCTTGGGTCGGGTGCTCTTTCCAAGAGCCGTTGCAGACTCGATGGGCTGAATGGCCTCCTTCTGCACTGTAAATTCTATGATTAAAAAAAAAAATTCTATGATATCCCAGTCTCAGGTAGGCATTGCCAGGGTGCTGCAGGGCATGTCCCAGATGCTGGCAGAAATTGGCAAGGCACTGTTGAGTGGGGCCCGGTCACGGGGCATTGTTAAGGGCATCGACATCATGGTGCAGACAATAGGGAGCTACCAGGGCTGGAAGAGCCAGGTGACACAGGGAGTTGGGAGCTCAATTCAGCTGCCATTCTGTCCCAAGGTTACTCCCCAGGGGCCTATGGGCATCGCTTGGGAGCGGGGAGTGTTGGAGGATGACCCGGAGCCAACCTATGGGGAGACAATGGTGGTCACCAGCTCTCCCCGCTGACAAAGGCATATCTTGGTGTCAGCGGGTGGAACAGGGTGGCACAGCAAGATATGTACCACCGCCAAGGCAGCCGAGGCCCTCCGGTCCCAGGCCCTCCAGAGGACGCTCACCAGGGCAACAAAGGCCCCAGGGCACAGTAAGCAGCAGGCTGCCTCCACCTCTGATGTGTTTCCTGGGGACACAACTGGACGTAATGGCAGAGCACGGAAGGCTAAGAAGATTGAGGATCAATGAGAGGACACTGCGGGAGAGGGAGGGTGGCACCATCAATAGCTAGGGACAGTTAGGGTCACGCTTGTACACCATTAAAACACGTTACGCCCGAGACAGGTGAAGCCTCTGTCGTGTTATTCCACACTGTGGGCCGGCCTGCACCTTCTCCCCAATTCGCCCTACACCCTCCCCAGCCCCATCCCTCTGGACATGGTGGACCTAGATCTGGGCTCACCGCCCCCCCGCCTCGTCTCGAACTCCTGCCCCCAAGGCATACCACGTGCTGGTGATGGGTATGAGTGTGCTGTCAGCAGACAGACAGGATTCAGACTATGGCATAGATTGAGGAGCCCAAGAGTTCAGCTCACAGTGGGTAATCAGCACCCTCCTACCTGCTGACCGACACAAGCGCATCACCCTGGAGTGATGTAACACAGACCTTGGGAGGGTGGGACAGGGCGATGTGGGGAGGGTGGGGGCAGGAGCGGGTGCAGGGAGTGGGGGATGGATGGGAAGGGGCGAGGGGGAGGGATGACTGATGAAGCCACGCCCTATTTGAAGCGGGCGAGGATAAGGATCTCCCTGGCCCTTCGGGCATGCCGCACCCTCGCCGCCGCCTGTCCCCCATCCTCCAATTGCTCCTGCCGGCCCACCCGGGCTCATCCTCCAGCCCTTCCAGGTTCGGCTTCTCCTCGTCCTCCTCCTCTGACGTGGCTGCTCCACCTCCTCCTCCTCCACCTCCAGCACTTCGGCACTCTGCTGTGCCAGGTTTTGAAGGGTGCAGCAGACCACACAAAGTGAGCGACTCTCCCGGGGGTGCACTGCAGTGCACCACCAGAATGGTCGAGGCACTGAACTTCATTTCAAGCAGTCCGATGCACCGCTCAATGACAGCCCCGGGTGGCCACATGGGCCTTGTTGTACCAGGTGACCGCATTGGTCACCGGCCTCCATACTGGCGTTATTAACCATGTCCCAAGCGGGTACCCTTTATCTGCCAAGAGCCATCTGGTCTTCCTGGGGTCTTGTTCGAAGACACCGGGATTCTCTGACTGCCGCAGGATGTAGCTGTCGATCATATCCCCTGCGAAGCGTCATGCATGTGCACGATCTTCATGTGGTGGCCACACACAAGTTGGATGTTCAGGGAGTGGAATGCCTTCCTGTCAATGAAGTGTGTTCTCAGACTGCCCGGAGCATGCAAGGTGACATGTGTACCCTCTATTAATGAGGAGCTGGTTTAGCACAATGGGCTAAGACAGCTGGCTTGTAATGCAGAACGAGACCAGCAGCACGGTTCAATTCCCTTTCCAGCCTCCCGAACAGGCGCCGGCATGTGGCGACTAGGGGCTTTTCACAGTAACTTAATTGAAGCCTACTTGTGACAATAAGCGATTTTATTATTATTATTATTATAACTGCCCTCACGGTGGAATTGGCAGTCCAGGCGGCCAGATACTGGAGAGACGGCAGCAGCGGTGTCTGCATAAGCCCGAAGCGACAGCCCATGTGCATGTACCCACCCCACACCCGGAGGACCAGGCCACCCATAAAGCCGTGGAGGAACCCAGAGGAGATTAGCGACGGCCCAAGGTGTGCAGGCATCGCTGGTCATTCAAAGAGATGTTTGACAGCATTTGCCACAAGAGGCCCCACCTCAACAAGTGGACAATGTGGCATCTGTGCGGACTTGACACCACGTGGAGGAAAAGGACACCTGCTCCTGTTGACCATGAAGGGCACCGCAACGCTGAACCTTTATGCCTCGGGTTCATTCCAGGGCTTGAGCTGGACTTGCTGCATGGTCCACAACATCATCCATACAAGATATTTGTAAGGAATTGGAGACTGTGAGACTGACAATTGGTTATGGCTTCCACCTCGATACCCTAATCCCCCGAGCCTCCCACCCTTACATTCCCTACCATTTCTCCAGTGCCTCCCAAGAGAACACATCGGAGGAGAGCCTTGAGGATACCATCATCAATGCGTCATTCCCACATTCCACCAGTGCAGAGACACACATCTCGGTGGGCGGAGGTAGTGGACAGGCTTCTGGGGCACAATCTGGTGAGCAATGACCCTGCTTGTGCTGGGAGACCCTGTCCTGCATACACATCCCCGGCCACAGCAGGGGCCCCAGGCACCGTGCTTTGTATCCTGGACCCCACATCCCTGCTGGGAACCGAACTCGGACCGGGCCTGGGTACCCTCCACCGAAATACACACCAATCCTCTGGTCGCGGTCGAGTCCCGAGTGCTGCGGCCCAGCTCTAGGGTATATGGTGTTGGCTGCTGTCCCGGCGGTTGTGCAGTCTTCAGTATTCCGGCAAGGTGTCTGGGCCAAGAAGTTTGATTGGAGTACCAGGCAGGAGCACTAGCCTGCGACATGGCACGTCTACCCAAGGGTATCCACTTGGGAGCTGTGCTCACATGCTGTCATTGCAAACTCCCTATTAGCAATAGCCTTCAGCTGTGCGGCCACGGGCCACCACGGTCAGTGGCACTGCAGGGCAGTTGGCGCTGGGCCCTGGCACCCCCCCCCCCCCACCCCAGCCCACGGGCGACCTCCTACCAGTGACGGGCGAGACCCCCAAACTGCTCCGCCCTAGCACTGGAGTGGCTGCTCGGTGGCCCTGGGCTGACTGTCCATTTACCAAGATGGCTACTCACCTCCTCCGATTCCCACAGCAGCCATTTTGCTAGCTTCACATTTTTAATTAGATGTGCCGAAGGGCGCCGGGCTGGCCATCTCGGGAGCCTGGTAAATAGGGGATCCTTACCGTTAAAAGGATGGAGATTGGCCTAATTGCTGATTAGTGGTTTCTCGTCATGCCACAGTGCGATTCTGAGCTCGCCGATCGGTGCCTGGCATGCTTTCCGATTTTGGACTCTCCCACGATCTAACTGGCCTGTTAGATTGTGGTCGTAGTGTTTGAATTGCAATAAGTTCCTATCAGGCTGTTTTAATTGTGTCTGTCAGACACGTATCTTGGCTCAGCATGACAACCTCCATTTCATGCTCTTCATTGACTGATTGCTCATCACTCAGGAAGGTGTTTGGGAATCAATGCACTGGGACACTTGGCCATGAAAATCACAATGATTTGAATTGAGGGACTACCGACATTAGTCAAGGTTACAAATCATTAATAAGGGTGCTAATTAAAGTTAGTAAAATGATGCATAAAACTGACGACATTAACAGTAAAGCAATTTACGAGGATGGATCTTTAACTGCTAGCAGTTCATTGCTTTCCCACCTGCTCAAGGTCAAGTAGGGATGGGCAATAAATGTTGGTCGAGCCAGCGATGACCACAATTCATAGAAGAATTTAAAACGTTGTTTGCTAGCTGTAATAATTCCAAAGGAGGCCAGGCTAAGTGAAATCAAGGTATATTCTCAAACAGAAATAAAGTTGCAGCCTCGTGGCACGGTAGCACAATGGTTAGCCCTGCTGCCTCACGGCACCGAGGACCCGGTTTTGATCCCGGCCCCGGGTCACTGTCCGTGTGGAGTTTGCACATTCTCCCCGTGTCTGTGTGGGTCTCACCCCCACAACCCAAAAGATGTACAGGGTGGATGAATTGGCCATGCTAAATTGCCCCTTAATTGGGAAAAAAAAAATGGGTACTCTAAATTTTAAAAAAAGCTGCAGCCACAGCTCAGGACCTTTGGGAATGATGGTTCAGATCTGGGACACAGAATTTAAGGGCCCACTAGTGACCACCTATTGGGCGTGCCTCCACCTGCTCAATACGGTAACTCGTACTCCACGAAGCCACGAGGAGATCAATTAACAATCCCCCCCATGGTTTTCATGGGGGCTATAACATCCCTCCCTCTGTAAGTCAGTTTCGTCCTCCTCGTTCCCATGAGGAAGAGGCCTCTTCCACCTTTTAGCGCTCGGCCTCGCGTCTGTGGCAGGTGGAGACAGATCCGGGATGTCAAGCAGACAGGTGACCTTCGCTTCCTCAAAGACTGCCTGAGGGTTACTGATGCAGATCCGTCCTCGGTACTGGCCCCCAGATGCAGACCAGTCTCTTCAGCCTCCATCTCAGACACCAACACCTCACTGTCGCAGAGACGACCCACGGGTTTCCCGCGGGCTGGAGCCTAGCGCCAGAGGCAGCTGCGACCAGGATTGGAGATGTGGTTTTGATTGGAGCAGGCTCCCTCCTCCTAAGGGTGGTCCAGGTGCTTTTTAAGGACTTTTTCCTACATCTTAATCTTGTAGGAGACAAGCCCTGTCTTCTTCAGTATGACCCAGGGATCCAATTGGAGCCCTCCCCAAGGTTTTGTCCGTATACGGTGTCTTAACTCTCGGGTCCCCTGGTGTCATAATTTATCTTTTGACTCTCCTGTCTGGACTCCACTTACCCCACCAAAGCAGTTTCAGCCGGGCACGAAATCGCCGTCCCAACAATAATTCCACCGGGACCATTCCCGTCGTGGTGTGTGATGTGGTTCAGTAGTCGAACAAGAATCAAGCCAACCTTGTCTCTATGGATCCAGTTGACTGTACCATTGTTGGAGACCAAGGCCTCTGATATGCCAGGAATATAGAAGCTCTCCCGGAGCTTCCCTCTCGTGGCGTGAGAAGTCGTAGAGGCCATGCGGTTCCCGTCTCCGGGAGTGGGTCTCCAGGTCCTTCACCTTCTCCTTTAGCTGCTTCTGGGTCTCCTGCATCAATCCCATCTTGACCGCCAACGAGGTAAGCTGCTCCTCGTGCTCCCCCACCGCCTCCTCCACTTTCCGAATAGCCTGACCCTGGGACTCCAGCCTCTGCTCCACCCGATCGATTCCCACTTTTTGTGGTTCCACAGCCTTGGTTAGGTCTTTCCTAGGCTTCCGTCCTCTGCCGACTGAATTTCTCATTTCAGAAGTCCAGCAGCTGCTCTATTGACCGCTGGATAGACAGGGCTGACCCTTTACACTCCGCCATCTTCACCTGTGGTGCACACAAGTTCTCCTGCTTCAACAGCTCCCTTTTTCCCGACCCACGTCTGGTCCGTAGATCCATCCACTAGCACCACCAGTAGAGTTTAACTTTCCTCAATCCCCTCTGCACCTTTTTCCACCAAAACAAAACATCCACCCAGCAACCGGGGAAAAGGACCAAACAAACCACCTCGAGCATGAGCTGCCAAATGCGCGACCACTCACTCCATGGTCACCACCAGACATCAGCAGTTAACTGTTAACTGCCACTCTTGTTTCAAATTCAAACCAGACAGGTTGATTCTGATTGGTCAAGGCATTGCAATGGGGAATGAACCAGGGAAAATCCTTGAAGAAAACAGAGATTTACCTATCTCCGTGCTGCTTAGAAGCACAGTGAAAGCATCAGCAATGATGGAGTAATAATAAAATATTTTCCAGTGTTTCTTTGCTGCTTAGACGGGGATCTGGTGGCTGAGGAGCAGTTGCCTTCTTGATAGCAGTTTGCAAGTTTTCAGGTTGGAAAACTAACTTTAACAGGAGGACTTGTGATGGTTGCTGTTTCCCTCCTTCCTGCGCACCTAAAAAAAAACATACACTTTTCTGAAATCCTGCAGTCCTCACTGGAATACACTCCACACCGTGCAAACTAATAATAGCTCCATATCTTGATGGTGTACGTCCTTGTTGACTGCAAGCATCACTGACCACAACCTGGTAACTGATCCTATTGGATCAATGGAAAATCTGGACAGCCCTTAACCGCTTGAATATGAGTCAGCCACTTGCTCCACAAGGGGAATATCATGAACAGTTCAAATTGTGAGGTTGGCCATCCAAGTTGGGCCATTGCACATGTACTGAACTTCTGCCCTCAGAGATCCATTCCTGGTGGCATCACCAACCATACACATTGCATCAGCTGAAGCCATTGAATGGATTGTTAACCTTAAATTTGAACAATATCCGCTTCCCCAGGTATATGAATTTAAAATATACAACATTGGCATCCATTTTTTGTTCCCATAACAGCTGGACAACCCGCAGTGCCAATCTTCTGTCTATAGTTGCAAGTTGGCAATCTACTCATGACGGGGCTGATTTTCCCAGGCAAGAGGAAGAGGGCTTGAATGTGTGTGGGAGTTAAACGTTCTGAAAGTAACTTGAGGACTTGATCCCAACATCACCCCATCCACATCTGGGTTCCCCCCTGGTGGGTTTTGGGGCAAATATGGGAACTCCCTTGGAGCTCTCGGGTAAGTAATTAAATAATCAAATAGATCATTAACTGCTGGTTTAACCAACAATTCTGACTTGAAGAGCCAATGCACCAATTTACAGAGCTAACTACAACTTGGCAACGCCAAGCTGGTGAATGCACAGTGGGCCGAGCTTCTCCAGTGAAACTAACAGATGAGATGTTAAGGCTCAGCCCTCAAGGAGCCCAACACTATTTCGGATAAAGTAGCCCCCTTGTCAGCACCCATTCGCCAACTTAAACGTGTACTTGCTTCACCACTGAAGCACAGTAGCAACAGTGTATACCGCGTACAAGCTGCACTGCAGCAATTCACCAAGGCTCCTTCACCATCACCTTCCAAATCTGTGACCTCAACCACCTGGAAGGACATAAGCAGAAGAGAAAGTGGAACAAGTTCCCCTCCAGCATTCCCACACACCATCCTGACTTGGAACTATATTGTTGCTCCTTCATTGTTGCCGGGTCAAAATCCTGGAACACCCTTCCCAGTAACACAGTGGGAGTACGTGCGCAAAAGTCAGCTCACCAACACCTTCTCCAGGGCAATTCAGGATGTACAACAAAAAAATACATTTTAAAAATGGTTGTTGCGCTTCCCACATTGCAACAGTAACTATGCTTCAAAAATACTTCTATGGCTGTAAAGTGCTTTGGCTCATCCTGAGGTTGTAAAAGGTGCTATATAAATGCAAGTATTTTTTTTCAGTTATCACTCCTATAGTAATGCAAGACACCAGTAGCCTGTCTTATGGACATCCAGCAGTGCTGAGGCAAACAAGCATGTTGAAAATTTGCCCACCCAAGTGAGTAGAATTGGTTGCGGGGTAATCCATATGCACTCTCTCTCTCTCATTGTCAGATTTTTCCAGTTATTTCCAATCCCTACTCTTTCTTCAATTCAGATAGCAGGTGTTTCCTTTAAATCTGCTGTAGTCCTGTGACTTTCCTGACCCCCAACCTGCGCCCCCCCCCTCTTCAACTTTATTGCCCACCCCTAATCACTCCGTGAAGATTCTGTTTCACCTTCTCCTAGAACCTTATCAATCTTTGTGACGATGATGCTCTGACAGTGAAGCAGGGTGTTCTCTGATTTTGATCTATTGGCAATGAAGGAACAGTTGGCCTTCTTGTCACTGGATTTGAAGGATCTTGCGAAGGACTGCTGCTGGTACTTCTCCAGTGCTTTCAATTGCCTGCTGTAGGTTTTCCATGTCTCCAAAGCATACAGGAACATGGGCATCATTGTTGTCTGGTAAACCAAGGCCTTGGTCATGGGGTGAGATCCTGGCCCTCAAGATACTCTCTTCCTCGGTCGGTTGAAAGCTGAGCAGGCACATTGGAAGCAATGATGAATTTTGTCGCGCGTGTCTGCATTCGTTGAGAGGAGGCTTCCAAAGTATGGAAAATGGTCCACATCCAGCAGGATCTCATGTTCGATCTTAATCAGTGGGACTTTTAAATTGCTTTCAGTCATGAACAATAAAGAACAGATGGAAACTGTACAACCATCGCCATCTTCCATCCTGATGCACAATCAGTTGGACAAAGACGAGGGTTGAATACAACTGAGGCTTTATTGCTCTAAGATGTGTGGCCTCCCACAGCAGCTGGCAAAATGTCTGCTGCACGGAGGACACGAATATTTATACTCTGCCTACTGGGTGGAGCCAGCAGACAGGGACTACCGCCGTACCTGTAGTACAGGTCTTACCGTACATAACCTAATATAGGTGCAACTGTGGTTTACCACATTCACCCCCTGTTAAAATTGAGTCCGGCGGGGGTGGTGGAGAACTATATACAGCAATTGAATTGCGGGCGGGAGCGTGCCAAAATCCTCTTCATCCTCGGGCGTGGGCAGGGGGAGGACAGATGGTCCTGGGGGGGTTGCTACTGGGAGAGCCTGGGGAGGGGGGGGGCGGAGCCGGGCCAGAGGTGTGTGTGTGTGTGGAGCCTACTGGTGCCAGGTCCCTGAGGGCCTGTCGTGGTGGCCGTCGCGGTACGCCACGTAGGCATACTGGGGGTTCACATGCAGAAACTGCACCCTCTCCATCAACGGGTCCATCTTGTGGAGTCGGACGTGCCTACTGAGAAGGACGGATCCTGGAGCTGCAAACCAAGTTGGGAGCAACACCCCAGAGGTGGACTTCCTGGGGAAGGCAAAGAGGCGTTCATGGGGTGTGTCATTAGTCGCAGTGCATAGGAGTGACCGAATGGAGTGCAGTGCACCGGGGAGGACCTCCTGCCAGTGGGAGGCGGGGAGATCTCTGGACCGTAGGGCCAGCTGGACGGCCCTCCAAACCGTCCCATTCTCCCTCTCCACCTGCCCGTTTCCCCGGGGGTCGTCCTGCTCGACGCAATACCCTTGTTGAGCAGGAACTGACGCAGCTCATCGCTCATGAATGAGGATCCCCTGTCGCTGTGGAAGTAGGCAGGGAAGCCGAACAGAGCGAAGATGGTGTTGAGGGCTTTGATGACGGTTGCAGATGTCATATCAGGGCATGGGATGGCGAAGGGGAACCTGGAGTACTCATCGACCACACTGAGAAAATACGTGTTATGGTCGGTGGAGGGGAGGGGCCCTTTGAAATCCACGCTGAGGCGTTCAAAGGGGCGGGAGGCCTTCACCAGGTGCGCACGTTCTGGCTGGTAGAAGTGCGATTTGCACTCCGCGCAGACCTGGCAGTCCGTGGTGATTGTCCGTAATTCCTCGACGGAGTAGGGCAGATTGTGGGCCTTTATGAAATGGTACAACCGTGTGACTCCCTGGTGACAAAGGCTGTCGTGCAGGGCCCGGAGTCGGTCTACTTGTGCGCTGGCACATGTACCTCGGCATAGGGCGTCTGGAGGCTCGTTGAGCTTGCCGGGGCGATGCAAAGTCTCGTAATTGTAGGTGGAGAGCTCGATCCTCCACCTCAAGATCTTATCATTCTTGATCTTGCCCCGCTGTGTGTTATTGAACATGAAGGCTACCGACCGTTACTCAGTGAGGAGAGTGAATCTCCTGCCGGCCAGGTAATGCCTCCAATGCCGCACAGCTTCAACGATAGCTTGGGCCTCTTTTTCGACGGAGGAGTGCCGAATTTCTGAGGCATGAAGGTTGCAGGAAAAAAATGCCACGGGCCTGCCTGCCTGATTGAGGGTGGCGGCTACGGCACCGACTGATGCGTCGTCTCCACTTGAAAGGGCAGCGTCCCGTCTACTACATGCATCGCGGCCTTGGCGATATCAGCTCTGATATCGGCGAAGGCCCGTTGAGCCTCAGCTGTCAGGGGAAAATGGGTGGTCTATTTGAGTGGGCGGGCCTTGTCCGCATAGTTTGGGACCCACTGGGCATAGGATGTAAAGAACCCCAGGCAGCGTTTGAGGGCCTTGGAGCAGTGGGGGAGCTCCATGAGGGTGTGCATGCGGTCGGGATCAGGCCCCAGAACTCCGTTCTGGACCACATAGTCGAGGATGGCTAAGCGGTTCGTGCTGAACACGCACTTCTCCTTGTTGTATGTGAGGTTTAGGAGAGTGGTGGTGTGGAGAAATTTGGCAAGGTTGGCATCGTGGTCCTGTTGATCGTGGCGCAGATGGTGATGTTGTCTAGGTACGGGAAGGTGGCCCGCAAACCTTACTGGTCGACCATTCGGTCCATCTCCCTTTGGAAGACCGGGACCCCTCTGGTGACACTGAAGGGAACCCTGAGGAAGTGATAGAGGCGACCGTCTGCCTCGAAGGCAGTGTATGGACGGTCTGCCTTACGGATGGGGAGCTGGTGGTAGGCGGCGGATTTGAGGTCTACCGTTGAGAAGACCCGGTGCAATCTGATTGACCATATCAGATATGTGTGGGAGGGGGTACGCATCGAGCTGCGTGTACCGATTGATGGTCTGGCTGTAGTCCACGACCATTCTGTGTTTCTCCCCAGTTTTAACTACTGCCACTTGGGCTCTCCAGGGGCTGTTGCTGGCCTCGATGATGCCTTCCCGAAGCAGCCGCTGGACCTCAGACCTGGTAACGGTCCTGTCCTGGGTGCTGTACCGTCTGCTCCTGGTGGGTTTGCAATCCGGGGTTAGATTTGCGAAGAGGGAAGGTGGATCGACCTTTAAGGTTGCGAGACCGCACACAGTAAGAGGTGGTAGGGGTACGCCGAATTTCAGGGTTAGGCTCTGGAGGTTACACTGGAGGTCCAGGCCGAGTTGTAGGGCAGCGCAGAAATTAGGGAGGACGTAGAGGCGGAAACCACTGAATTCTACGCCCTGGTCCGTGAGTGTGACCGTACAGTACCCCCGGATCGCCACAGAATGGGATCCGGAGGCCAGGGAGATTCTTTGATTGGCGTGGTGTACCGCGAGGGAGCAGCAGCTTACCGTATCTGGGTGGATGAAGCTTTCGGTGCTCCCGGAGTCCAGCAGACAAGAGGTCACGTGTCCATAGATTTTAACGCTGGCCGATGCGGTGGCCAGGTTGTGCGGACGAGACTGGTCGATGGTCACCGAGGCGAGTCATGGTTGGTCGTCGCTGGTGTCGGATGATGGGGCACGGGTCCTGGAACGCTGGTGGTGCCCATGTGCCGTGGGGGAGACAAGATGGCGGCGCCTGAAGATCTTGGGGAGGACAAAATGGCGGAACCATGGGCCGCACGTGGCGGGAGTTGAACAAGATGGCGGTGCCCATGGGCCACACGTGTTGCGTGGAGGGGAAGATGGCATCGACCACTGGACGCGCATGGTCTGAGGGGGAGAAGATGGTGGCGCCCACTGGCTGCACATGGTCTGGGGGGGTGAAGATGGCGGCACCCATTGTGCGTAAACGAAGGGGGTGGGGGCGATAACGGCATCTGCGCAGGCCTGGCACACCGCGGCAAAGTGCCCCTTCTTACCACAAGCCTTACAAAGGGCAGCGTGGGCCGGGCAGCGTTGGTGGGGGGTGTTTTTGCTGGCCGCAAAATTAACATCGGGGACCCCAGGGGTTAGCTGGCTGGCACGTGGCGCAGGCGTATTGGCTGGGTAAGGCCCCCGCTGGGGCGGCCGTCTGTGGGGTCCACGATGCGTAGGAGGGGTGGGCCGCCTGGCTGGGGACGTAGGCCTGAATATTGCGCGAGGTGAACATCATAGAGAGCGCTAGCTTCTTTGTCTCTGCGAGGTCGAGCATGACCCATTCTAAAAGTCGTTGGCGTATGAGGTCCGACCCAATCCCCGTAACAAAAGCGTCCCTCATAAGGAGGTTAGAATGTTCAGTGGCCATAACGGCCTGACAGTCACAGTCCCGGACTAGTGGGATTAGGGCCCACCAGAAGTCTTCTATGGACTCACCAGGGAGCTGAGAGTGAGTGGCAAGTATCTGTCTGGCGAAGAGCGTGTTGATCTGCTGGGCGTAATTTTCTTTAATTAGCGCCATGGCTTTGTCGTAGTTCGGCGCGTCCTGGATCAGCGGAAAGACGTTGGAGCTCAACCTCGAGTACAGTATCTATATTTTCTGAACCTCTGGAACAGGGTCTGGTGCAGGCCTTGAAACAAGCTAGACAGTGCTGAAAGTCCTTTTTGGCGTCGCTTGATTGCGGATCCAGCTGCAGGCGATCCGGCTTGATATGGAGGTCCATCTTCTGAAAATCTTAGACCAATAAGTTGATGCACGATCAATTGGACAAAGACGAGAGTTGAATACAACTGAGGCTTTATTGCTCTCAGATGTGTGGTCTCCCACAGCAGCTGGCAAAATGGCTGCTGCACGGAGGACACACATATTTATACTCCGCCTACTGGGCGGAGCCAGCAGGCAGGGACTACCGCTGTACCTGTAGTACAGGTCCTACCATACATCACCTAATATAGGTGCAACAGTAGTTTACCACACATCCAAAACCCAAATCACTCCAACTTCAGTCATTGCGCTTTGGTATGCAGACGACACTTGTGCGTGCGCTCACTGAACTCCAGGCCACTGTCAACTTCTTCTCTGAAGCATATTAGAAAATGAACCTTTCACTGAACACCCAGAAAACCAGCTCCCACAGCAGGTGAGTAATGAGTATTCAATCACTATTTCTCGAGGAATTACCTTCAAAAACTTCAAAACTGCCTTTGTTTTGGCATAACTTCTCGTTCATGAAGGTAGCGTCCCTTTACACTCAGTATCTTAGTAATATTTATAAACATTGTGGCCCCTTTTATGTTACTTTCAAGATAATCCAATGCAACAAAGTCCTTACATTATTCAGCAATTGATTAACTACCCTTGGTCAATGACTCAACAAACCTGTGTTCTATTTGTCTAAACTGGTTTGCCTACTTTCTTTGTTTAGTACCAAGATCTCCTTGTTTTTAAATGACATTTCACAGTGGAATAACCTAAATGTTGAGAATGTAGCCCTTAAACTGAAGCTCAAGAAGGCAATGGTCAACTCCTAACAGCTTTAAGTAAGTAAATGTTTATACTTCTTGGGATTGACTCCCTGGCAAGGAGTGACAGTCCTTTTGTGAGAAACTCACAGGGAAAGGCATTAAGAGCTCAGTCGTCATTGAAGCAGTTTGCGATAGCAGTAAAATAATGGCACCCTTGTCAAAATTTGAGTGAGATTTACAGGTGTTGGTGTTATTCAGAGCAATACGCTTGAAAGATATTTGGAGCACAAATAGGGAAATACTTAATTTTGGATGGAATTCTCAGTATCTGTTGTTATGAGAGAAAGAGCGAGATTCTCCGACCCCCTGCCGGGTCGGAGAATCGCCAGGGGCTGGCGTGAATCCCGCCCCCGCCGGTTGCCGAATTCTCCACCACTGGATATTCGGCGGGGGCGGGAATCGCACCGCGCCGGTTGGCGAGCCCCCCTCCGCGATTCTCCGGCCCGGATGGGCAGAAGTCCTGCTGCTAAAATGCCTGTCCCGCCGGCGTAGATTAAACCACCTACCTTACAAGGCGGCGCGGGCGGGCTCCGGGGTCCTGGGGGGGGCGCGGGGCGATCTGGCCCCGGGGGGGTGCTCCCACGGTGGCCTGGTCCGCGATCGGGACCCACCGATCCGCGGGCGGGCCTGTGCCGTGGGGGCACTCTTTCCCTTCCGCCTTCGCCACGGTCTCCACCATGGCGGAGGCGGAAGAGACTTCCTCCACTGCGCATGCGCGGGAATGCCGTCAGCGGCCGCTGAAGCTCCCGCGCATGCGCCGTCTGGAGATGTCATTTCCGCGCCAGCTGGCGGGGCACCAAAGGCCTTTTCTGCCAGCTGGCGGGGCGGAAATTCGTCCGACGCGGGCCTAGCCCCTTAAAGTTGGGGCTCGGCCCCCAAAGATGCGGAGCATTCCGCACCTTTGGGGCGGCGCGATGCCTGACTGATTTGCGCCGTTTTGGGCGCCAGTCGGCGGACATCGCGCCGTTTCCGGAGAATTTCGCCCAAGGTGTCTGATTTTGTTCCAAATACATTGGGCTGGATTCTCCCAAAATGGGGCTCTATCCCCATGCCGACGTAAAACGCTGATGTTTCACTCCGAAGATTCCTGAAGAATGTTTGAGCCGATTCACTTACCTGCAGGGGGCTAGCAGGGACCCAGAGTAATTCACGCAGCTTCAGCTGTGGATTTGGGCCCCCCGCACGTCCGGTTTTGAGTCCGCGCATGTGCATGCCGGTGGCCTCCAGCGGCCGCGCCGAGCGCCATGGCAGACTCGGACCGCGGAGGCAGCTGCAAGATGTAGGCTCCCCCGATCGGCCGCACGCCCTTGCATCAGACCCGCACGATCTGTCCCCCGGCCACCTATAAGGCCCCCCCCAGTGCCCGATCCCCCCGCCGCCCCCACCACAGAGGCCGCGGACTGAGTCCTGACTGGCCATAGCATGTTAGTTACACGCCGTCGGAAACCCGGTCGGGAGCGGAGGATTGCTGGGCGGGTCTCTGGCAATGGCCCCTCAGCCGCACTGTGTACTCCGTGGAAACGCCGATTCTCGGGTCCCGCCGAATCGCCGGACTGGCGCAGGTGCGAAAGTTGATCCTCCGCCCCCGCGCCAAATGCGATTTTGGCATGGGACTGCGGAGAATCCAGCCCAATATTTTTAAACCTTGTACAGGATATTTAATCTTACCTTGTATTTCTGCATTCCTGTCAACTTTTGCAGAGTTGTGTTCCCGATGAGATATATCCATCGTGTGTTGTATTTTACAAAATGTTATCCTATGAGGAAAAGAAGTGGGAAACCAAGTGATCCACTGGGAAGAGAATGTGAGATGTTGCCTCATTTTAAAATATCCATGTCACTCATGGGATGTAATCATTCATGTGTGATTCCATTGTGGAAGTTATACTTATGTGTTAACCAGATTTCCTAGACTCATGGGGAGTATTTTCTCATCTTTTGCTTTGAAAATTAAGAAAGATTTATTTCATAAATAGATCAGTTGGAGGGTACTTGTCTCTGGATTGACATCTCCTTGTAAATCCCTATATACAGCCTATGATTGACAAAATTAGCACAGACACTGCAGTGTTCAACATTGCATGGTTTAGCAAATATATTTTCAATTATGTTGCACCTGATAAGTTTCTCTCATCCTTTTGTTACTTTTTCTCTCTTTCTTCTTTGCCAATATATTTCTGCCTGTGTATTTTTTTTATCTTGTCTCATTGGATAGAATGGTGGGTAAAGGGAGCTAGTAATGATTGTAGCTACATTGGCTGTTGTCCCTACCAGTTTTTCATCAGTGACATGCATCTTTGCTTTGCCAGTTCCCCAGTATGTCCCTTTGCCTGCTTGGTTTAATTATTTGCCTTGCTAGATCTGCTGTACCCGAATGGTTGTTTTGCCCAGGTGAACATTTCTATTTGTTCAAGGGATGTGGGCATCTCTAGCAAGGCCAGCATTTGTTGCCCTTGAGAAAATAGCCATCTTCTTGAGCTGCTCCACACCTTATAGTAAAATAATCCCACAGTGTTGTTGGGGAGAGTTTCCTGCTCTGCCTCCACTTTTTAGCAATCTTCGATATCCTCCTGATGCAAGGTCATCAACCTGAAACATTGGTCTGGATATTTCACTCCAAGCCTAAGTCTCCTCCATGCACATCAGCTCATCATTCTGGCAGGTGCTGCCAGAGAACCCTCGTGGTTTAGGGGCAGTGGAGCTTTTACATACAATTCAGTAGCCAGAGGGGTTGCTACTGTCGACTGGCAGCACCTGCATTTCAAGTCTCGCACCATTTTCTCTCCTTGTGCAGGACAAGCTGGTACATAACAAATGTGAAGGAGAAAGAATGGGAGGGGGCATGGCTCTACTCTGGCACCTGATGCCATCTGAAGAGCGGCTGCCGAGCTGGCAGGGGGGGATCAGGAACGGGAATGTGCAGATGGCAAGGTTGATATCTCACCTCCATCCAGTAAAGAACAAAGCTTAATGTCTCTACTTAGAAACTTGAGACAGCCCAGGCAGTCTCTCACTCTCTCCACACGCACCCAAGAAGCGGGTGAGGCTGGAACCCGAGACCGCCACATACAGCAGCCCACAGAGGGAGGTGAGGGTGAACACGACAGAGGCATGTAGAGACATCTCAGCAGTCACCTGTACCTCCACCAGCACAGAGACACATCCCTCAGTGGGTACAAGAACTGGTTCAGACAGGGTTTCACATTCTGGTGGTTATGGCACCTTTCTGCAGCAGGATGAGGCTGGGACAGTCAAGCTCACCGGCACTCAGAGGATTGCTGGGAAAGAGGCTCTGCAAAATCTGTGTCAGATGATGGGCTTCATGGGATGGTACTACACAGCATGATTGACATGCAACATGAGGCAGCGGAGTATCAGGCAGAGGTATCGGAGGCCCTCAACAGAGTGGAACGAGAGGTGGAGGTGGAGGAGTCTTCCCTCTGATGAAGTGGGACTGACATGTGCATGCACTGAGGTCTCCATGGGAAGGGTGGCAGAAGCCATGGAGACCCTTGTCCAGAAGAACAAGGAGTTTCTGCTGGAGAATTGTGCAGACATGCACTCCAGTACAGCATGGGGTAGTGGGTTGGTGCGAGAGGTTGACGGGGAACCTCGACCTTCATCCAAGTGCCCCTTCTCCTCAAGGAGTCAGGCAGTGGCACACAGGCATCCAAAGGGAAGAGGAATGGCTGATGCCCCTGTGAGCTCAACTCAGAGCTCTCAGTTGGTGTGCAAATCCTCAGAATCCCCTGTCTGTGATTCCGTCAGCGTTGTTCTCTGTGAGTGGAGAGGGTGCAGCTGCACCGGAGCAGGAGACCAAAGTAAGCCAGGGTCTTCCAGGCCTCAAGGACTCAGAGGGCACCCGCCAAAGTCATCAGGGAATAGTGGTCAGCAGGCTGCCTCCACCCCTACTGTGGATGTCAGGGGAGCACCTAGACACAATAGCGGGCAAAGAAAAATTGTTCAACGTTCATACAGTTTTGTAAATAGGCTACACTTTTTCAATCAGGTTTAATTTGGTTTCATTGTGATCCTTACTCGTTAAGCCTGTGTGGCCCCCAACCCCCATCTTTCAGGCTGAGCCTATGGACGCAGAGATTTACATGTGCTGGGAAGCGAAGGTATTTGCTCGAGTTCTTACAGGCCATGTGCATGAAGTCTGTGGCGCATACTGAGCCTTTGCCTTCACACATTCATTTGTCCCAATGCCCTAACATTATCAGTACTACATACTTGGGTTCTCCTTCAGGTGTCCAGCTCAGAAGACCTGCGCCTCTGCCCACTCCCAATGAGCCAACTCTCCACCACAAAGCTCTGCATAGTTGCGAGCGACCAAGGTTCATGTTCCATTCAAAGAGTAGTCCAACATTTTTATCCCTCTGCCCGTGACCACCTCCCAGATACAACATTTGACGTTCCCACAGTTACCCTTGAACCCACTCCCATCACCCTCTAGTCTGTGTGGATGAATATCCACATCCCCTGCATTCCCCATGACAGTAGATCTGGCACAATTCATTCTCTCCCAGAATCAAATTTTATTTCTGTATCTCTCCAACAACCCTTAGCGCTGCCATTGCCAAAGCCTCACCCTCCCAACTTTCACTGTCTATTTAGCCCTCACAATCACTTCCTACCAACAATTCCCTCAGCATGTCCCCAGGACTCATGGACTCATCCATTGATGGGGCCTCTCTCTGAACCTGTTCCCCCCCTCCCCCCCCCCCACCCCCCCCACCCCACTCCACTGTCCGTACTCTACTGCACACATCCTTCCTGCCCTCTTCCAGCACCACCCAAAGACCGAAGGGGGGGGGAGGGAGTGGAAGGTGTGCGTAATTCTCAGTCGGGGGTTAATTTGCATCCTGCCAATGGATTGCGAGGACTTCCCAATACCCTCTGGCAGGAATGGCCAGGTAGGTGAGTTTTTGTGTCAGCACAATGGTTATCCACTGAGGCCCATGATATTTTAGCCCCTGTCAGGTTAAAATTCTGAATCGCTGGAATTTTAACATGGGTGAGCAGGTGGGGTTCAAATGGACAAAGATTGCGAGTGTGTTGAGAGGCAGGCTCCAACAACCAGCCTCTGTGCTGTGTTTTACAAAGGCGAGGCAATGGGCAGGCAGCCAACCTGCTCCGAGGGGGAGGGGTTGGCATTTTGAAAATGTTAAGTGAGGCTGAATTTCTCAGCTGTGACCTGCTTTGCAGGTTTAACTGTGGCTGGCTGTCCTGGGCCTCAGGACAACTGGCAGCTGCAGTGGTGCGAGGATCGCTTTGTGGAGAAGGCAAGTAAGTGCCTTCCCAGCAGTCCGGTCCCCTGAACTCCCTCCGCTATCAGACTCCTGTTGCACTCTGTGGAGCTCAAAGCTCTGCAACATGCAAACACTTTCTGGATTTCCCATGCATAATTGGACCCCACCTCCACTCCTAGTGAATCAGCAAAATGTCCCCACGCCCAGTACTGTAAATCTCCTTGTAGACTGTCTAACTATGAAATACTATACATCTATGAAAGCCTTCATTGTTCATTATTACTGTATCTCTGCATTTTATTTGTCTTTGTCAAAACAGCCATTTTCCATCTTTTACACAAAAAATCAATTGATGCTAATGCAGTATCCCTCCACTGCTCTGAAAATACTGTAACCTTCAACATGGCATGCATGGCTTATGCCCTTTGCCTAATTTAAATCCTGTAGAATTGAAGAACTGATCACAATTATTAAATCAATGCTTCCTTAAGTGGACTGCACTTAAGAAACCATTAAGTTCCTGATAGAGAAATAGTTGTGTGGAGTTGACGTCCACTACAAATGAGTGATGCTAAGCCAGCTGTACACTTTAAAAATCAGAGCTGAACTAATATCTGGTTAATCCTGAAGTTGAAGGTTACACGAATATGTATTGACATATGAGATGAGAATTCTACACAACGTGATAGTTCCGATCCTGCTGGGGCCGAGATAATTCTTCATTGAAATGCTGCCAGTGAAGGTTGAATAAAATACACCGACCGTCATGGTTGATATTTTATAGATATGATTTGGACATCTTTGAGGCTTGATGACAAGCTCTAGTTTGTTAGAGTTTTCGGTCTTAAGTCCATAACAGTGTAAATAGCACTCTTTTGGAAGGAACTGAGTCATAGACTAATTGTCTTTCATTTTCTGTTCATTTTATATTGTGTGAAAATTTATCTTGGTTAAATGTCCATCATTAGAAATTTTTTCAATGTAACAAGGATCTCTTACCATTGTAAAATAGTCACTGCACCACTTATTATTAGTCAATAGCCTCTCACTGTGTCTCTCTCCCTAACAGTTCAAACACTCACAGCATGGCTTTCATTAAAATACCATGACATAATTCCCTTTGATACATTCCTCAAGTCCCCCTCACCCTACGTAACTGCTAGACTTTGTTATTTAATTTTCAAATAAAATTTCTAAGATTTATTTTTCCAATTATTAGAAATAAGTACCAGTCTGCGCTCATAGTTTGTGATTACATGCAGTGTTGCATTAATGTTGGAGTAGTCATAATATGCATCTACCCAATTATGAATAACTGGAAACCTTCAAAACTGTCCTCCTGAGGGAAGATTGTGAAGCCATGATGGGAAATACTACCTGACAGTCAAATGCCTTCAGATTGAATTATATTTATTTTTTTCAGTTGCTTATATCATAGAATTTACAGTGCAGAAGGAGGCCATTCGGCCCATCGAGTCTGCACCGGCTCTTGCAAAGAGCACCCAACTTAGGCCGACTCCTCCACCCTATCCCGTAACCCAGCAACCCCACCTAACCTAAGGGCAATTTAGCATAGCCAATCCACCTAACCTGCACATCTTTGGACTGTGGGAGGAAACTGGAGCACCTGGAGGAAACCCAGACAGACATGGGGAGAGCGTGCAGTCTCCGCACAGACAGTAACCCAATCTGGGAATCGAACCTGGGACCCTGGAGTTGTGAAGCAACTGTGCTAACCACTGTGCTGCAGTGCCGCCATTGTGCTACCATGCCACCATATATCAAAATATACCTTGGGTCACAATAAAAATTAATTGAGGAATACCCACGATGACCAGATGTATTCACATAAATAAATAAAATAATCTTTATTATTGTCACAAGTAGACTTACATTAACACTGCAATGAAGTTACTGTGAAAAGCCCCTAGCTGCCACACTCAGGCGCCTGATGTATATTAATGTACCATTGTGAGTACGTCAGGAAACTTCATAGAAACAATTTTAGCTGAGTATCCTTGGCTCAAATAAAAGTCTAATAGACACGGAAACAGAAATGCAGTTAAAATATTGCACATTTGGCAGAATACAACTTCAGTATTTCTTTATGCTGTAGTGGCAAACCCCATCAACAGGCTTAAATCATTGTGTCATCGATCTTTTTGTTTCCTTCATCCTTCTTTGTGTATATCAGCCTTACAGAATATTTTGGTTATCACAGGTTCATTCAATCCAACTCTTGAGAAATGTTTGTGCTTTATCAGAAATCTGTAAGCTCCATTTAAATATGGCCACAGTCCAGTATCTCACTCAAGTGCCCATTCTTCACCATGAACTCGAACAATAAGTGGGAGCGAACTTTTCACCTGTGAGAAGTATACCTTGCCCAATATCCAGGTGCACGTATTAGCAAATCAGCATTCAGGAGTGGGAAGCCTGACTGATTTTCAGCTCGTTCATAGCCAGCTATGGCTGCTACAGCCCTCAAAGGCAATATTAGCACAAAATCTAGGACATTTCTAGTCTGTATAATTTCTAGCAGTGCACTTATAACCAGACCGACTGAGGAGCTGGAAATCCTGTGGTTTTGGAAGAATATAGGAACGTAGGTGTAGGCCATATGGCTCTTTGAGCCTGCTCCATCATTCAGTCAGATCAAGTCTGATATGGTTGTGATTTCATAACCCTCGACTTCCTTGCTGAACAAACATCTATGCAACTCTGCCTTGAACAAATTCAAAGACCTAGCCTACTTTCTGTGGAAAACACACACCAACCACCTTTTGGTATCTCGTTATTTCTGTCCTCAAATGGAAACCTCTTGTTTTTAAGCTATGTCCCCTACTTTTAGTCTCCCCCACAAGAGGAAAATTCCTCCAGGCCAAGTCCTCTCAGGATCTTGCATGACTCAATAAGATTACTGTCATAATATACACCAGTATATCATGGTGCAGACACACACACACACACTGATGGACATGCAGTGGGACCAATCAGCATACACAACATCGCAGCCAATCACCAGTGAGAGCACACGCACTATAAAGACAGGGGACAGGAGAGTTCCCGCCCATTCTAGTAGCAGCCAGCTCGGAGCACAGAGCTCACAGCCTGCAACACAGACATTCACCATGTGCTGAGTGCATCACCCGGTTAGGACTAGGCAAGGGTCAACAGTTAAAGCTGATATTGCATTTACCCACAGTTCAAGTATGTTAATACAGTTAACCTTATAATAAAATAGAGTTGCACCACTTCCAGTGTTGGTGACCTGTTTGTGATCCAGAACACCCAACACATCATGGCACAAGGAGTGAACTGGTTCAGTCCAGATAGCCATACCTCAGCGTACAGTGACAACCAGCAACGATTCCCAGGCAAGATGTTGAAGATCCGGGTTCCGCAGCAGCTCCAGTGCCACGGTGATCTCTGCAAAAACTTGCGGGCATTCCGGCAAAAGTTTGAAATCTTCCTGCTGGCAGCCGAACGAGAAGACCTGGACGATCCTGAAAAAACAGAGCTTCTCCTCACCATCGCTGGTGCCAGAGCAGAAGAAATCTTTAAAAAATTCAAGTTCTCCAAGGGGCAAAACAGGAGCGACTTCCAGGCACTCCTGGACAAATTCAGAAAATACTGTGAGGAAAACACACTCCAACCAGCAAGAAAAGGTAAGAGAAGCGCCAGTACTCACTTCGGAAATCCCGGAGCAGAGAACGATTTTGGTCGGCGGCCAGCTTTCTAAAGGGACTGCACTTGCACAATTGCGTGACGCCGCGCATGCGCAATCACGAAAACGGCCATCAGTAAAGGAACCGCGATCTGCGCATGTGCAAACTCCTCCTACGTGCTACGTCACGCGCGTCATGACGTCAGAGGCCCCGGACCACACCCATTTAAAGGGGAAACGGCCCAAATCAAAGAAAAAATCTTTTAAAGCTGTAAAACAACCTTCCCTCACCTGGAATGACAGCACAATGCCTCAAATTGAATCAGGAAATGAAATAAACCGCCAAAGAACCCTGCAACAAGCAGTTACCTACCTCCAAACCGAGTCCGATTCCGACTTCTCGCAGACCAGTGACACTGAGGACCCGAGGGAGCCTTTTCGAGTCGCTGTTGTAACAAAGAACAGGCTGTCCCCGAATCAAAACCACCAGCCGCTGTCGGTGCACAGCATTGATCCAGATGACGAGTGGTGTGCCACCCTGACGGTCAACCGATCCCAGATACGATTCCGCCTGGACATTGGTGCTTCCGCTAATCTCCTAGCGTGGTCAGCCTTTCAGACCCTTGGGGTTAAACCAACCATTCTTCCATCGATCTGCCAACTAGTGGACTACAATGGCAACGTCATTCCTGCTACCGGTTCATGCCAACTCGAAGTGACGCACAACTCGCGAAAAGCCATCCTTCCCTTCGAGATCGTGGGCTCCTCGAAGGACTCTGTGCTAGGCGCACAGGCGTGGAAACTCCTAAACCTCGTTCAACGAGTACACTCTCTCTCTCCAGAGGACACGTCTGCCTTCCAGGATGCAGACTTCAGGGCGCAACTCAATGCCATCATCGACCAGCACCGCAACGTTTTCCAAGGCATGAGCACGCTTCCATACACTTACAAAATCCTGCTCAAACAAGACGCCACACCTGTGGTTCATGCACCTCGCAGAGTCCCAGCACCCCTCAAGGACCGCCTCAAGCAGCAGCTGCAGGACCTCCAGGACCAAGGAGTGCTCTCCAGAGTGACGGAACCAACCGACCGGGTCAGTTCCATGGTGTGCGTAAAGAAGTCTTCCGGCGAGCTCCGGATCTGCTTTGACCAAGGGATCTGAATCGCAACATAATGAGGGAGCATTACCCTATCCCCAAGTGCGAGGAGATCACGTGTGAGATGGCTCAGGCCAAGGTTTAATACCCCGTTTGGCAGATATTGCTGCAACAGGATGCTGTTTGGGATTATATCGGCATCAGAAGTATTCCACCGGATCATGGAGCAAATGATGGAGGGCATTGAGGGTGTGCGCGTCTATGTTGACGGCATCATCATTTGGTCCACCCCGCAGGAGCATATCAGTCGCCTCCAGCGCGTTTTCAAACAAATACGGGACCAACGCCTTCGCCTCAACGGAGCCAAATGTTCCTTTGGCCAGACGGAACTCAAGTTCCTAGGGGACCACATCTCCCGGTTGGTTGTGCGGCCGGATGCGGACAAGGTGGCAGCCATCACGGCCATGCACAAGCCAGCGGATAAGGAGGCGGTCCTCCGATTTTTGGGCATGGTCAACTTCCTGGGGAAGTTCATCCCCAACCTCACTCCCATACCACAGCTCTCCGGAACATGGTCAGGGAGACGACAGACTTCCAATGGCTTCCCGCCCAAGGGCGCGAATGGGAGGAGCTTAAGACCAAGCTTACCACGGCCTCGGTATTGGCATTTTTTGATCCCACGAAGGAAACAAAAATTTCAACAGATGCCAGCCAATCCGGCATTGGGGCGGTGCTCCTGCAACGCGATGAGGCCTCATCATGGGCCCCCGTTGCATATGCGTCACGTGCCATGACCCCCACGGAACAGTGCTAGGCGCAGATCGAAAAGGAGTGCCTGGGCCTGTTGACTGGGGTTGACAAATTTCATGATTACGTGTACGGCCTCCCCCAATTCACTGTCGAGACCGACCATCGCCCGCTGGTCAACATTATACAAAAAGACCTGAATGATATGATCCCTTGCCTCCAGCGCATTCTGCTTAAACTCCGGTGGTACGATTTCCAGCTCCTATACACCCCAGGCAAGGACCTGATCATAGCCAACGCTCTGTCCAGGGCAGTCAACGCCCCGTGTGACCCAGAGGCGTTTGTCGGCCAGGTTGACGCCCATGTGGCCTTCACGGCCTCCAATCTGCCGGCCACGGATGAACGCCTTATCCACATTCGCCGCGAGACTGCGGCTGACCCCCTACTACAGCGTGTCATGCGCCACATGACGGACGGGTGGCTCAAGGGCCAATGCCCGCAGTTCTACAATATCAGAGACGATCTGGCAGTAGTCGATGGTGTCCTCCTGAAGCTGGACCACATCGTGATCCCGCACAACATGCGCCAGCTCGTTTTGGAACAGCTACACGAGAGCCATCTTGGCGTGGAGATGTGCCGACGGAGGGCCCGAGAGGCTGTGTATTGCCCCGGCATCAATGAGGACATTGCCAACACAGTGCTCAACTGCCCCACCTGTCAGCGGTTCCAGCCGGCCTAGCCACGTGAGACCCTACAGCCCCATGAGTTGACCACGTCCCCTTGGTCCAAGGTAGGCGTTGACCTGTTCCATGCGCTCGGCAGGGCCTATGTTCTGATTGTAGACTATTTTTCACACTACTCGGAGGTTGTACGCCTGCATGACATCACATCATCGGCGGTCATCCGTGCCTGCAAGGAGACCTTTGCTCGTCACGGCATCCCACTCACTGTGATGTTGGACAATGGCCCCTGCTTCGCGAGCCAGGAATCGTCCAACTTTGCCAGCAGGTACAACTTTGTGCATGTGACATCCAGTCCCCTGCACCCCCAATCCAATGGCAAAGCGGAAAAGGGGGTCCACATCGTCAAACGGCTCCTCTGCAAGGCTGCCGATGCAGGATCCGACTTCTACCTCGCCTTGCTGGCCTACCGTTCGGCCCCACTCTCCACGGGCCTGTCGCCAGCCCAGCTGCTCATGGGTCGCACCCTCAGGACCACGGTGCCGTCCATTCACGTCCCAGACCTCGACCACGTTCCGGTCCTTCAGTGGATGCAACAGTCTCGTGCACAACACAAGGCGGCGCATGACGCTCGGGCGACTGAACTCCCTGCTGTAGCACCGGATGACAACATCCGCATCCATCTTCCGGAGGGTGGCTGGTCTGCAACTGCTGTGGTTGTTCGGCAGGTGTCTCCCCACTCGTTCCCGGTTTGTCTGCCAGATGGTTCCATTCGCCGCCGCAATCGGTGTGCCCTTCGTCTCGTTCCACGCTCGCTACGTGATCCTCCACCGGTGCCACGCCTTCCTGTTGTCCCCAACCTGGACTATGTGGAGATTCTGAATACTCTGCATCCTCCTCACTCTGCCGTGGCCCAGCCGTTCCTCAGCCGGTGGCTCCTGACCCACCCTTGAGGCGGTCAACCAGAATTCGTCACCCACCTCAAAGACTTGACTTATGAGTTTTACGATGTTGGACTCTTTGATCTGTTCTGTTGTCCTGTTTCATCGTTCCAGTAGTTTGTATATAATGTTCATTTCGTTGACACCCTATTTCTCAGCACCAGGCACCTTCCCGTGTAAATAGATTAGCCTCATGTACATAGTCATGTAAATAGCACGCACACACATAGTCAGGTACATTCACTACACGATATTTATTGTCACGCAGGCACATATTCTTTATATAAAAGGGGGGGATGTCATAATATACACCAGTATATCATGGTGCAGACACACACACACACTGATGGACATGCAGTGGGACCAATCAGCATACACAACACCGCAGCCAATCACCAGTGAGAGCAGATGCACTATAAAGACTGGGGACAGGAGAGTTCCACTTCCAGTGTTGGTGACCTGTTTGTGATCCAGAACACCCAACACATCAATTACCTTTCATTATTCTAAACTGCAATGGGTATAGTCCTAAGCTGTTCAAGCTTTGCTCATAAGATAACCCCTGTACAGCTGCAGTAAAACTTTCCTACTTTTATATTCCATTCCTCACCCAATAAAAGGAAACATTCCATTTGTCTTCCTAATTACTTGCCGTATCTGAATCCTAAATTTGTGATTCATGTTCCAGGACATCTAGATCCCTCTTTAACACAGTGCTCAACTGCCCCACCTAGATCCCTCTTTAACACAGTGCTCAACTGCCCCACCTGTCAGCGGTTCCAGCCGGCCTAGCCACGTGAGACCCTACAGCCCCATGAGTTGACCACGTCCCCTTGGTCCAAGGTAGGCATTGACCTGTTCCATGCGCTCGGCAGGGCCTATGTTCTGATTGTAGACTATTTTTCACACTACTCGGAGGTTGTACGCCTGCATGACATCACATCATCGGCGGTCATCCGTGCCTGCAAGGAGACCTTTGCTCGTCACGGCATCCCACTCACTGTGATGTTGGACAATGGCCCCTGCTTCGCGAGCCAGGAATCGTCCAACTTTGCCAGCAGGTACAACTTTGTGCATGCTTTTATATTCCATTCCTCACCCAATAAAAGGAAACATTCCATTTGTCTTCCTAATTACTTGCCGTATCTGAATCCTAATTTTGTGATTCATGTTCCAGGACATCTAGATCCCTCTTTAACACTGATTCTACAACCTTTCTCCATTTTAACAATATACTGCTTTTCTATTCTTCCTGCCAAAATGAACTCACACTATACTCCATCTGCCAAATTTTTGAGCACTCACTTAACCTATCTATATCTTTTTGCAGACTCTCTACCTCCTCTTGATAACTTACTTTCCTACCTATGATAGTGTCATCTGCAAATTTAGCTACCATACATTCAGTCCCTTTATCCAAGTCATTGACATAGATTGTAATTACTTGAGGACCAAAACTAATCCCAATGGGCCTCCACTAGGTACAGCACACAATTGTGTGCATTCAGGACCCTGACCTTCCTGTTGCTTGCCGTTTTAACAAAAGACCCTGCTCCCATGACCACATGTCTGTTCTTGGCCTATTGCAATGTTCCAGTGAAGCACAACGCAAACTGGAGGAACAACATCTCATCTTCCGGTTAGGCACGCTACAGCCTTCCGGCCTGAACATCGAATTCAACAACTTCCGATGATCAGCACTACCCCACCTCGACCCATTTGTTTTCATTTCATTTTAACTGTCTTTTACCATTTCTTTCTTTCTTAATATATATTTAATTTCGCTCCCCGCAATCTAATCCACCTTTCCTTCATCTTTCTCCTCTTTGCTTCCCCCTTCCCCTCCCCCCACATCTACAGTTCATCCTTTGATGTTAGTTTCCCTGCTGTTTGACCTTTCACATCTTTTGTCCTCTCTGGGGACTGCCATTAGCACTCTTTCCCCTTGGTTTCTGTGGCCATTAGCACCCAGTTTCCCTGGGTTTCTGTGGCTATGACTCATCTTTCATTCTCACTCCACAGTATAAATATTTCCCACTTTCTCAGTCTGTTAGCTTTGTCAAAGAGTCATCGGACTCGAAACGTTAGCTCTTTTCTCTCCCTACAGATGCTGCCAGACTTGCTGAGATTTTCCAGCATTTTCTCTTTCGTTACACAATTATCCCTACTCTCTGCTTCCTGTTAGCCAACCAATCATTTATCTATGCTAATATGTTACCCTCTACACCATGTGCTCTTATCTTGTGCCTTTGATGTGGTACCTTATCAAATGCCTTTTGGAAATCCAAAAACACCACGGCGAGATTCTCTGGCCTCCCAGCGGTGTGTTTCTCGGAGGCAGGAGGTTCACTGTTGGTCAGCAGGGGGATCTTTTGGTCTCACCGTTGTCAATGGAATTTCCCACTGAGGAAACCCTGGCGGGGTGCAC
Source organism: Scyliorhinus torazame (assembly GCF_047496885.1). Classification (NCBI taxonomy): domain Eukaryota; kingdom Metazoa; phylum Chordata; class Chondrichthyes; order Carcharhiniformes; family Scyliorhinidae; genus Scyliorhinus; species Scyliorhinus torazame. The sequence continues at coordinate 277,505,800 of NC_092713.1, read as the reverse complement.
CATGGCGGGACCAGAAGATCCTGTCGATGTGAACAGCTGGAAGATCTTGCACACATCTCCTGGTTCCCCTTTATCCACCTTGAATGTTACTTTGCTAAAAAACTCGACCAGATTAGTTAAACACGATTTCCTTTTCACACATGTTGGCTCTGCCTGATCAAATCTTGATTATCTAGATATCCTGCTGTAAACGTTTTTAATAATAGATCGTAGAATTTTCCCTATTACAGATGTTGGGCTAATTGAGATATAAGAGCCAGGATTCTCCGAAAATGGGGCTATGTCCCCATGCCTGCCAGAAAACGGGCACGAATCACTCCAGACCCCATTCTCCGCCCCCGCGCCGAGCGCGATTTCGACGCGGAGGCTCGGAGAATCCCAGCCAAGATTCCTGCTTTCGGCCTCCCTCGTTTCTTGACTAAAGGCAACACATGAGCTATTTTCCAATCAGCTCGAACCTTCCAGAAACTAAAGAGTTTTGGAAGAATTACAACCAGTGCACCTGCTATTTCTCCCGCTAATTCTTTTACGACCCTAGGATACAGACCATCCAGTCCTGAGATTTGTCAGCCTTTAAGTTTAATCATTTTCTCAGCATCCTTTCTCTGGTGATGATGATTTGTGTCAAGTTCATCCTGCCCTATCACATCTTGATTTTCAAGAATCCTTGGGACGTTTTCTAAGCCCTCTGTGAAGACGCAAAATATCTGTTCAACATCCCTGCCATTTTTTTGTTTTCCATTATCAAAGGCCCAGACTCGCTCTCCAGAAGACAAAAATTAGCTTTAGTTATTATTTTCCTATTCAATTACTTGCAGAAAATTCTATTATCTTATTCATGTTACTTGTTAGCTTTCTCTCATACTCTGATTTTTGCTTCTTTATTATCTTTTTATTAATTCTTTATTGGTCCTTAAAATCGGTTTAATCCTCTGACCACTCACTAATCTTTGCAGATTTGTGCAGTGTTTCTTTCTAGTTAATACTCTCCTTTAGTGCTCTTTTCTGAATGCTAATAACTGTCTCCCTGAAAGTCAGCTGTCGCACATAGTTTCCCAGTTCACCTGGACCAACACTTTTCATTCTCCCGTAATTACCTTTATTTAGCTTTAGAAACGTAGAAACACAGAAAATAGGAGCAGGATGAGGCCATTCGGCCCTTTGAGCCTGCTCCACCATTCATTATGATCATGGCTGATCATCCAACTCAAGAACCTGATCCTATCTTCGCCGCTTTCAACAGGGTGTTTCTTCTCCGCGCTGGCCATGGCGAACCTTACAGAGGCCGGCGCGGAGGGAAAGAATGCCCCCACGGCAAAGGCCTGCCCATAGATCGGTGGGCCCCGATCGCGTGCCAGGCCACCGTGGGGGCCCCCGCCCGGGGCCAGATCCCCCCATATCCCCCAGAGGACTCCGCTAGCCGCACTCTCCAGACCACGCCGGCGATTCTCCAACCCAGCGGGGAGGCGGGGGGGGGGGGGTGGGGGGGTAGGAGTAGGAGAAGCCCGCCCATAATTTATGTGCTTTTAATGATATATATGAATAAACAATAAAGCATACATTGGGTGGAATTTTCCAACAAAATGGCAAGGTGTCAGGTTCTGACTGAAAACTGATATGTTTCTCTCCAGAAAAGTTTTTAGACCAGATTTTCTGACACTCTGCCAAAAGAGTTTTCGCCCACAAGTCCCGATAGATGTGTTGTTAGGTAATTTGGACATTCTGAATTCTCCCTCTGCACCTGAACAGGCACCGGAATGTGGAGACTAGGGGCTTTTCACAGTAATTTCATTGCAGTGTTAATGTAAGCATACTTGTGACAATAAAAATTATTATTATTATTAAAAGGAGAAGCCCCCCCCGTGTTAAGCTCTGATGGTTTCCCTAATCAGAACTAGAAAGCAAGTCTTGACTTCTTCAACTCCAATTTTATTGTGTTCCGCAATCACTTCTCCTCCACCTCCCCAGTGCCACCTGCATCCCCTTTGAACAATAAGTGTGATAAGTGTGGCCAATCTCAAATTCTAACTTATGCACTGGGGAACGTTAACTCTTTCCTAAAACCCCTCCCCCCATGGAGGAGAGGCACCCACCTGGCAATGCCCCCTGGCATTTCCTATCTTATTGCCCTATGCAACTGCCTTCTGGCATGAGGGCCAGTGTCAGGGGGGCACGACCAGTGTGCCAGGGATAATGCCCTGCCTTGTCCCTCAATCCTGGGGACTCCAGGCACTTCCACACCCCCAGCATAGTCATCATGCCAGTGTGAGGTCATGCTGCCAGAGTGGGGGGACATTACGGTGTAAAGCCTTTTAATTATATTGAAATGTTTGTACATTTATAGAAATCAGGTTTCTGCTCTTTCTGGGAGTGAACCTGATAACGTCACCAGCTGGGTAGGGGGGCAGTGGAGGATATCTCAAACCGAGAATTCGCTGGTGCAAAGTCCGTTATGGCATTCCTGCGAGATTTAGTGGCTATAACAGGATTCGCGCCCGCGGCTAACGAACCTGAAAATTTGCACCCGTCATGTTTTAGTTAGTCTCAGATTAATGATGATATTGGGGTTTGGTTGAATTGGGACAATGTGATTTATGTGCAAAGAGAAGATGAAGCTGTTGAGGTGCTTTGATCTGACTTGTTCTGGATAGGCACGTTACAGATGGCAGGTTTGCATGGTGTCGTGGTCGCTGTTCTGAAGGCTGGGTAGTTTGCTGCAAACTACACAGCAAAAACCGCACCGACCTCCTCAGAAGACGAACACGGGACACAACTGACAGAGTACCCTTTGTCGTCCAGTACTTCCCCGGAGCGGAGAAACTACAACATCTTCTTCGCAACCTTCAACACGTCTTCGATGAAGACGAACATCTTGCCAAGGTCATCCCCATATCCCCACTACTTGCCTTCAAACAACCGTGCAACCTCAAACAGACCATTGTTTGCAGAAACTGTCCAGCCTTCAGAACAGCGACCACGACACCACACAACCCTGCCATGACAATCTCTGCAAGACGTGCCAGATCATCGACATGGGTACCACCATTACACGTGAGAACACCACTCATCAGGTACGCGGTACATACTCGTGCGACTCGGCCAACGTTGTCTACTTCATACGCTGAAGGAAAGATGTCCCGAGGCGTGGTACATTGGCGAGACCATGCAGATGCTGTGACAATGGATGAACGGACATGGAACATAGAACATGGAACATTACAGCGCAGAACAGGCCCTTCGACCCTCGATGTTGCGCCGACCTGACCACTCTAAAGCCCATCTACACTATTCCCTTATCGTCCATATGTCTATCCAATGACCATTTAAATGCCCTTAGTGTTGGCGAGTCCACTACTGTTGCAGGCAGGGCATTCTATGCCCTTACTACTCTCTGAGTAAAGAACCTACCTCTGACATCTGTCCTATATCTATCTCCCCTCAATTTAAAGTTATGTCCCCTCGTGCTAGACATCACCATCCGAGGAAAAAGGCTCTCACTATCCACCCTATCTAATCCTCTGATCATCTTGTATGCCTCAATTAAGTCACCTCTTAACCTTCTTCTCTCTAATGAAAACAGCCTCACGTCCTTCAGCCTTCATAAGATCTTCACTCCATACCAGGCAACATTCTGGTAAATCTCCTCTGCACCCTTTCCAATGCATCCACATCCTTCCTATAATGCGGCAACCAGAATTGCACGCAATACTCCAAATGCGGCCGCACCAGAGTTTTGTACAGCTGCAACATGACCTCATGGCTCTGAAACTCAATCCCTCTACCAATAAAAGCTAACACACCGTACGCCTTCTTAACAACACTCTTCACCTGGGTGGCAACTTTCAGGGATCTATGTACATGGACACCGAGATCTCTCTGCTCATCCACACTGCCAAGAATCTTACCATTAGCCCAGTACTCTTTCTTCCTGTTATTCCTTCCAAAATGAATCACCTCACACTTTTCTGCATTAAACTACATTTTCCACCTCTCAGCCCAGCGCTGCAGCTTATCTATGTCCCTCTGTAACTTGTAACATCCTTCCGCACTGTCCACAACCCCACTGACTTTAGTGTAATCTGCAAATTTACTCACCCTCCTCCAGGTCATTTACAAAAATGACAAACAGCAGTGGCCCCAAAACAGATCCTTGTGGTACACCACTAGTAACTGGACTCCAGTTTGAACATTTCCCATCAACCACCACCCTTTGACTTCTTCCAACTAGCTAATTTCTGATCCAAACTGCTAAATCACCCTGAATACCATGCCTCCATATTTTCTGCAGTAGCCTACCGTGGCGAACCTTATCAAACGCTTTACTGAAATCCATATACGCCACATCAACTGCTTTCCCCTCATCCACCTGTTTGGTCAACTTCTCAAAGAACTCAATAAGTTTTGTGAGGCACGACCTACCCTTCACAAAACCGTGTTGACTATCTCTAATCAAATTATCCTTTCCAGATGATTATACATCCTATCTCTTATAAACCTTTCCAAGATTTTGCCCACAACAGAAGTAAAGCTCACTGGTTTATAGTTACCGGGGTTGTCTCTACTCCCCTTCTTGAACAAGGGGACAACATTTGCTATCCTCCAGTCTTCTGGCACTTTTTCTGTAGACAAAGATGACTTGAAGATCAAAGCCAAAGGCTCCGCAATCTCCTCCCTAGCTTCCCAGAGAATCCTAGGATAAATCCCATCCGGCCCAGGCGACTTATGTATTTTCACACTTTCCAGAATTGCTAACACCTCCTCCTTATGAACCTCAAACCCTTCTACTCTAGTAGCCTGAATCTCAGTATTCTCCTCGACAACATTGTCTTTTTCCTGTGTGACTACTGATGAAAAATATTCATTTAGCACCTCTCCTATCCCCTCGGACTCCACGCACAACTTCCCACTACTGTCGTTGACTGGCCCTACTCTTACCCTAGTCATTTTTTTTATTCCTGACATACCTGTCGAAAGCTTTAGGGTTATCCTTGATCCTACCTGCCAAAGACTTCTCATGTCCCCTCCTGGCTCTTCTTAGCTCTCTCTTTAGGTCCTTCCTTGCTAATTTGTAACTCTCGAGCACCCTAACTGAACCTTCATGTCTCATCTTTACATAAGCCTCCTTCTTCCTCTTGACAAGTGTTTCGACTGCTTTAATAAACCACGGTTCCCTTGCTCGACCACTTCCACCCTGCCTGACAGGTACGTACTTATCAAGGACACGCAGGAGCTGTTCCTTGAACAAGCTCCACATTTCCATTGTGCCCATCCCCTGCAGTTTTCCTCTCCATCCGATGCATCCTAAGTCTTGCCTCATCGTATCATAATTGCCTTTCCCCCAGACATAACTCTTGCCCTGCGGTATATACCTATCCCTTTCCATCACTAAAGTAAACGTAATCAAATTGTGGTCACTATCACCAAAGTGCTCACCTACCTCCAAATCGAACACCTGTCCTGGTTCATTACCCAATACCAAATCCAATATGGCCTTGCCTCTCGTTGGCCTATCTACATACTGTGTCAGGAAACCCTCCTGCACACATTGGACAAAAACGGACACATCTAAAGTACTCGAACTATAGACTTTCCAGTCAATATTTGGAAAGTTAAAGTCCCCCATAACAGCTACCCTGATGTTTTCGCTCCTATCCAGAATCAACTTTGCAATCCTTTCCTCTACATCTCTGGCACTTTTTGGAGGCCTATAGAAAACCCCTAACAGGGTGACCTCTCCTTTCCTGTTTCTAACCTCAGCCCATACTACCTCAGTAGACGAGTCCTCATCAAACGTCCTTTCTGCCACCGTAATACTGTCCTTGACTAACAATGCCACCCCTCCCCCCTTTTACCCCTTCCCTGAGCTTACTGAAATATCTAAACCCCGGCACCTGCAACAGCCATTCCTGTCCCTGCTCTATCCATGTCTCCGAAATGGCCACAACATCGAAGTCCAAAGTACCAACCCATGCCACAAGTTCACCCACCTTATTCCGGATGTTCCTGGCATTGAAGGAGACACACTTTAAACCACCTTCCTGCCTGCCGGTACACTCCTGCAACTTTAAAACCTTACTCATGACCTCACTACTCTCAACCTCCTGTATACTGGAGCTACAATTCAGGTTCCCAAGCCCCTGCTGAACTAGTTTAAACCCTCCCAAAGAGCATTAGCAAATCCCCCCCCCCCACCCCCCCCAGGATATTGGTACCCCTCTGGTCCAGGTGTAGACCATCCCATTTGTAGAGGTCCCACCGACCCCAGAATGAGCCCCAGTTATCCAGAAATCTGAAACCCTCCCTCCTGCACCATCCCTGTAGCCACGCGTTCAACTCCTCTCTTTCCCTATTCCTCATCTCGCTATCACGTGGCACGGGTAACAACCCAGAGATAATAACTCTGTTTGTCCTAGATCTAAGTTTCCACCCTAGCTCCCTGAATTCCTGCCTTACATCCCTATCCCTTTTCCTACCTATGTCGTTGGTACCTATGTGGACCACGACTTGGGGCTGCTACCCCTCCCCCTTAAGGATCCCAAAAACACGATCCGAGACATCACGCACCCTGGCACCTGGGAGGCAACTCACCAACCGCGAGTCTCCCTCGTTCCCACAGAATCTCCTATCTATCCCCCTAACTATGGAGTCTCCAATGACTAATGCTCTACTCTTCTCCCCCCTTCCCTTCTGAGCAACAGGGACAGACTCTGTGCCAGAGACCTGCACCCCCATGGCTGACACCTGGTAAGTTGTCCCCCCCAACAGTATCCAAAGCGGTATATTTGTTACTAAGGGGAACGACCACAGGGAATCCCTGTACTGACTGCTTCCTCCCAGCCCCTCTCACCGTCACCCATCTATCTTTATTCTTCGGAGTAACTACATCCCTAAAGCTTCTATCTATGACCACCTCTGCTTCCCGAATGATCCGAAGTTCATCCAGCTCCAGCTCCACATCCTAACCTCCTAACGCGGTTTCTGAGGAGCTGGAGATGGATGCACTTCCCACAGATGAAATCAGCAGGGACACTGTCGGCATCCCTCACCTCAAACATTCTGCAGGAGGAACATTGCACTACCTTCCCTGCCATCCCCTCTAGATAAAAAAAAGAAAAAAGAGCTTACCTGTTATTCACCCTATCCCTTAGGTTAACGGAGGTGGAAGGGTGGGGGTCACTACAAATGTAGTGTCTAGGATTTAGAAACTGAAATCGCGCAACAATCGCCAGACAGGAATGTTCCCTTCCAGTCGGGGAACACGTCAGCAGTCAAGGGCATTCAGCCTCTGAACTTCGGTAAGCGTTCTCCAAGGCAGCCTTCAGGACGTGCGACAACGCAGAATCACCGAGCAGAAACTTATAGCCAAGTTCCGCACACATGAGTACAGCCTCAACCGGGACCTTGGATTCATATTGCATTACATTCCCCCCCACCATCTGGCCTGGGCTTGCGAAATCCTACCAACTGTCCTGGCTTGAGACAATTCACACCTGTGGCGACTAGGGGTTTTTCACAGTAACTTCATTGCAGTGTTAATATACGCCTACTTGTGACAATAAAAGATTATTATTTGAGATAAATACAGAGAGACTACACTTCAAGGTAAACCGAGGCACGAAAGCAGCTCAAACTGGTGGGATATCAATCTGGGACAGGTGACTGGTAGAATATTGGCACACTTTATTAACAGATTTATAATGCCCTTCTGAGAAGAAGTACAAATCTTGAGTTACTTCAAAACCCAGTTAGATGCCAAAGTTGGGACTACATGTAGGATTCAATGGAGGCAATGGGAGTCTCGCCTGTAGCTCTCCTTGCATTCCTTCTTTTAGGGAAAGTGAACTGCATCAAGTGCCTCTCAGGCCAACAGTGGGCATCCCCCAGAAGGGCCCCGGTAGTGAAGGCTCCGCCTACCAAGAGCTGGTGGCCAACTGGAGGCTGGCAACTCTATTGACCGGTAATGCTAGTGACAGTGGCTGCTGTCAACACAACACCCACCCGAGGCCAAGGATCGTGAATGGAATATTGATCTCCCCATTCCAAACCCCCAACTCGTTATTTGTCTTCTGATGTGTCCCAGGGAAGGAAAATTGCTTTTGTAACCAACAGAAATTTCAGAACAGTTTTGCATGTTGCACCTGAAATTCATTGGGAGATCTTCTAGAAACGTCAAGACTATTGGCGGCGTGATTAATGGCTGCATCCCGTCCCGATTCTGGGAGAAGCTTCTCACGGGTTTCCCGACGGCCGTTACACCTTGCGACATATTGGGCGGGACCCAGTCTTGCACAGTTAAGTGAGTTTAAAAACCCAGATTGAATGGCCAGCCGGCATCTATTGGCCTCGCCGAGGAGACTTCAGTCAAGCACCAATTAGTACTGGCCCTTACAAATGGGAACCAGGCGTACTGACACTTTGTGGCTGGGAGAGGCACTGCCAGGCTGGCAGTTTGGCTGTGCCAAGATGCCAAGTTGGTATTTTGCCCATACGAGGGATCGGGCCCGGGGGTGCCCTAACGGTATGTGGTGGGGTGCGGGAGAGGCTCGAGCACTCCCCAACAGGTGAGTTGGGGTGGTTTGGGGATTGCGTCGGGGGGTCAGGAGATCAGAACGCCATTTTCAAATGGCGCCTGTTCACTTCCTGCACTGGGGAGCTCTGCTTTCCGGAGTTCCTCCCTGCAGGATACATGACTAAGTTTGGCCTCGGCAGGGTATTCCCCACCAGGGGGGCAAAAAAAACGGAGTGTCATTTAATAGTGGGGTCGACAGCCCCTCGATTCCCGCCCAAAACGGAACGGACTCTATTTTGTTTTCGCTCAATTACACCCAATAGCACCGTGACTCTGAAAAGCAACACGATAACAGAGTAATTTCTCTAAGCAGTTGAAGCTTTCCTTCTGAGGGCCATCTGACTCAAACAAATATAACTGAAAAAATGAGCAAAAGATCGAGAGTGTCTGCTGGACACATAAATTCTCAGACTGAAGGATAATTTTGACTTTCTTTTTCCTGTTTATAAACATGCTGATCCATTGTGAATTGGGATTATTTTTGCTCCATCAGTCTGCTTTGAGCAACTTAAATGCTGAGTGTGAAGATCAGCTGCTCAAACCCAGTGGTATAGAATGCAAACTGTGATAAAGGCTGTTTACTACCACCAGTATTTCTATTTGCTTCAATGCACATTAATCTCTTAAAATGCAAAGTAGTTTAAAAAGTCACATTGAGCTTTGCAGTTTAATATTTTCATTGAATGAGGTTACATTTGTAGCTGCAGGAAGAAAAGTTTACTTTTTAAAGAGGCATACCATGCATTCATGGCAACAATGTTGGCACAGCAGGATCGGGTATTTTGCGAAGTTCTTGACAGTACTTCACACAAGACTTTACTTTGCCAACTCCATCTCCCTCCCCACTTGCATATTATGTACACTCTCTGGATAGCAGTTCAGAACAGGTATACTAGCTCATAGCTTTTCTTTATCTCATTTAGAGGGTGGGTTAATTTGTCTGACTCCCTATTTTACGTTGTTCAAATATCAAGTATCAGCTGTAAATATATACATTTGCCACACATTCCAAAGGTCACTTTTTCTTCTCGTTGCATAAATCCTTCTGTTGCATAAAATTGCTCTCTTGTGAAGTGCTTTGGTTACCAAACTTGTTTATTGAGTGGTATTTTCTAATTGTTCTGTGAGGTAGATTTGAAGAACTCACTTTTTTCTTTGCTTCCTGAATTCCGATATTCCTGCGTGGAAAGATCTGTACACAGAATCATCTGCCGCTCTGGAAGCCTGCCTGTTTTTCACAAAGGGTACAGACTATATCTGCTTTCGATCTGTTGAGGAGCATTACGCTGAAGCCCTCGTCAGGTACAGACAGCAGCAATATGCCCCTCCAGTTGATGCAGTCACTAAGGTTCCCTTTCTTTGGCAACTTGATGATTATGCCTCACCTCCAACCCACTGAGATGTCCTCTGCAATCCCGATTTTGCCGAAGAGGCCGTGAGCTCTGTTGTGATGGTGTTCTGGCTGTGTTTTAACAGCTCTGCTGCATGTTGATGCTTAGCTGCTGTCCGTGCCCTTGGTTGGTACAGTCGTGTTGCTTCTTGCTCCAATGAATTCCTGTACCATCTTGCACAGAGTCTTGGAATCATTCCCATTTTCTGCCTCTTGTACCTACCTGTCTTTTAACTCGATTCACCCTCATTTGTCTCTCCTGCAGGCCTTCTTTCTACTTTTATCCAGTCTGCTGTCCTTCTCATTGTCTTCTTGTCTTTGCTCAATGTTCTTTTCTTGCTCCCTTGCTTTTTGACAGCTTTCTTTTATCAGTCAACTTCTGTGTTGTACAGTGATCCATCGCTCTTTGTTGGTTCCTCTCCTCCATTTGATGGTGACTTCTGTACTCCCTTTAATCCCTCGTTTAAAGATTTTATTGTTGCTTGACCTCAGTAGTACTTCGAATCTGATGGAGAGGTCCAGTCAGAAATTGTCCGACATGGAATCATAGAATCTCTCCAGTGCAGAAGGAGGCCATTTGGCCTATTGAGTCTGCACCGACCCTCTGAAAGAGCACCCTATCTAGGCCCAATCATTCACGCTACCCCCTTAACCCCACCTAGGGGCAATTTAGCATAGCCAATCCACCTAACCTGTAAATCTTTGGACTGTGTGAGGAAACCGGAGTACACGGGGAGAATGTGCAACTGCACACAGACAGTTATCCGAGGTTGGAATCGAACCCAGATCCCTGGCATTGTGAGGCAGCAGTGCTGACCACTGTGCCACCATGCCAACCGTGTCCTTTTCCTTCAGTTTCTCTACTGCAGTTTCTGATTGTTCCCTTCTTCAGGTGGATCTTGCCTAACACAAACTAGTTCTCCGAATATACCTCAGTACAACATATCTGAACATCTTGTAGGGACATCTGCCATCTACTGCCAATGCATATATAGTTAATCTCATTCAGGATATTACCATTTGGAGATCCCCATTTCATTCTTTGGATGTCCTTGTCCTTGAAGAAGGTATTTACAATGGGAAGTGTACTAGTTCATTGGTATTGTAGAAGGACTGTAGACAAAAAAGCAGTATCGGTCTCCCAGTGGCCTGGGCAGCCAACACCATCAGCATGGCCATGAAGCTGGGACTCAACATGTTCATAATAGTACCACACACAATTTATGCCAGAGAGACCTGGAAGAGAACAACAAATGAGTCACAAAAGGTTGACATCTTTCATCAGCATGACCTACATATGATGTAAGGCATCAGATGAAGAGGCAGGATCAGCAATGAAGGATTACCACAGAGAACTGGTCAGAGGTGCTTGACGAAAATTGTGATGGAGAGAAGAGTGAGGGTGGCAGGACACGTCTTTCATCTCTGAGACGGAAGAAGAAGAAGTCTGGGCTGGCCAAAAAAGACTTGGTGAAGTACTTTTCAAAGGAGCCCCAAGAGGGGACATTACCTGGGCTAGAGTTGCAAGAGATTGCAATTGACCGGGGCCTCAGTGGCAGAGTCTTGCTGCCCATTGTCCTGGGTGGGACCAACGGAATTTTAGGATATTACACTCCTGGAATTGTCATTTATGTAAATGTTTCCAGGTTCCCTTTGGTATCACACCAAGGAAGGAAGAACTTCTCTCTATTGTGTGTTGTTGCTCCCTTTCATGTGCTGCAAAATGTCTTCTGCTATTTATGGCAGCAACTGCAATCATTTACAGCATTCTGATTTACAGCTGATGAGGTTACTTGGAATTCTGTTTTGAACATTTAATAGCTAAAGGTAGCCAAGGTACATTTTAAAAAATAGGATGCGGGATTCTCCATCGGCGGGATCCTCCATTTCGGCGTCAGCGCATACACCCCCACGGCTTTCCCATGGCATGGGCTGTCCACAAGGGGAAACCCCAATGGGCAGCTGCGGGAATGGAGAATCCTGCTGCTCGCGGGGGTGCGCCGCGTCAGAAAACCAGGCTGGCGGGAGGGAGAATCCTGCCCTATCCACCAAACCTTTGATTTTTTCATCCTTTAACTCCAATATTCTGAATATATGAGGATGGGAGTGGTTGATTTTAATGCTTCCCTTCAGGTAGGTGGCAATAAAATTGTTCATGTTCTTTACCTGCCCTTCCCTGAGATATTGGGCACAATCTAACGGTGCTGCCACTCCTGACTCAAGATGTGACTCGGCCGCTAAATCTCACGATAGGCCTCGAACGAGATTTACCTGGCTTGTTACACCTCGCGGGATCTAATGGGATTTGCATATACACATTTTATATGTCTATATGAATATGTCTTCACTGAATAAAGATATGCTTCAGTCAAACAGGGCATTGGCAAGGCCACATCTCGTGTGTTGTGTGCCGTTTTTGTCTCCTTATTTGAGGAGGATGAGAATGGACTGGAGGCGGTTCAAAGGAGGTTTACTAGCTTGATACTTGGAATGAGCGGATTGTCTTATGATGAAAGGTTAGACAGACTGGGCTTGTTTCTAGCAGAGTTTAGAAGAGTAAGGGGTGAATTGGTTGAAGTAAATAAGATCCTGAATGATCTTGACAAGGTGGCAATTGATAGGGGCCGGAATTCTCCGAGCCCGCGCTGGGTCGGAGAATTGCCGGGGGGGTGGGGGGGTGAAAATCCCGCCACGCCGCTCCGGTGACTGGAGAATCGGCACCAATCGTGCCAGCTCAGTCGCCGCGCCACTGGTCGGGGGCTGTTCAAAGCGCCCCCTGTGGCGATTCTCCACGCTTGATGGGCCGAGTGCCCGCCGAGTTCCGCTGAGTCCCGCCTGTGTGGTTTACATATAGTCCCACCTCCGCACCTTGCCGTTCTGGATGGGGGGGGGCCATCCTGGTGGGGGGCGCGCGGGGATCCGACTCCGGGGGGGGGGGGGGGGGGGGGAGAGGCCTCCACGGTGGCCTACTTCTCCTATTTTGTATGTTCCTATGTTCACATGTAACATACACATGCCATTTTTAAAAGATATTTTAAATTTCCTTCTTGCTTCTCCAGGCCCCACAATGAAACATTTAAAATGTATTCACTCACAGGACATAGCTGTTGCTGGCAAGACCAGTATTTATTGCTCTTGAGGAGGTGGTGGTGAGCCACCTTTTTTGAAGCTGCTACAAATTGTTGCAATGGTTTTGACACAACTGTGTGGTTTGCCAAGCTGTTTCAAAAGGCAGCCAAGAGTCAATCACATTGCTGTACAACTGAAGTCACAGGTCGACCAGACCAGGCCGAAAAGAAAGTTTCCTTCTTTTTACAGGACAAGGGTTACTCTAACCATCTAGTTTTATGATCGCCATTACTGGGACCTACTTTTTATTCCAGCTTTAATTAATTAACTAAATGCATATTCCCCAGCTACTCTGGTGGGATTTGAACTCCTACCAACAAATTATTAGTCCAGACCCCTTGATTTGTAATCCAGTGCATTACCTTACTTGGTATTTAACCACTCCCCCACTCCCCATCGCAATCTTTTTGAAAATAAATTTAGAGTACCCAATTCATTTTTTCCAATTAAGGGGCAGTTTAGTGTGGCCAATCCACCTAGCCTGCGCATAGAACATAGAACATACAGTGCAGAAGGAGGCCATTCGACCCATCGAGTCTACACCGACCCACTAAAGCCCTCACCTCCACCCTATCCCCGTAACCCAATAACCCCTCCTAACCTTTTTGGTCACTAACAGCAATTTATCATGGCCAATCCACCTAAGCTGCACATCTTTGGACTATGGGAGGAAACCGGAGCACCCGGAGGAAACCCATGAAGACACGGGGAGAACGTGCAGACTCCGCACAGACAGTGACCCAGCGGGGAATCGAACCTGGGACCCTGGCACTGTGAAGCCACAGTGCTATCCACTTGTGCTATGGTGCTGCCCTTTGGCTCTGGGTCACTGTCCGTGTGGAGTTTGCACATTCTCCCCGTGTCTGCATGGGTTTCGCCCCACAACCCAAAAATGTGCAGAGAAGGTGGATTGGCCACACTAAATTGCCCCTTAATTGGAAAAGATAATTGGGTAATCTAAAATTTAAAAAAATGAAAGGATCAATATATACGATGGAACCATGATAAAAGAACATCTGGTTATTCATCCCTCACTCACCAAGTGGATAGGTACCAATTAAACGGTTGAAAGAAGCCTTTTTTTAGGCCACAGTATTTTGCAGGTCTAAATATATTTGTTCTAATGGTTTGAAATCCTGTTCTTTTTCTCTGTTGATGTGGAATCCAAGGCAATCACAAAATCCTGTGCTGCATTGCACAACGAGCTTCACAACCCTCCCTCTGTGTTTTCAAAAAAATGTTCATTCTGCTCTCTGCCCTAAATCCTTTACATTTGATCTTGTACCTCAGGTTTTCTTATTCCAGTTCTCTCAACAAATGGACATAGTCTGTCTCCATCTATTGCCTTATCAGTTTTATATTTGTAAATGCTACTTAAATCACCCTTTAATCATTTTTGGTTCGAAATTCTTTTATTTCTCTGAATGAGAAAAGCTTAGTTTTCAGAAAATTTGTGTTTATCACCTGTTTCCATTTGGAAGTATGGAGTCCAGCGAGTTAATTTGATGGCCGAGGGGATGTTTTGATCAGGTAGGAGAGTGACAGTTGAAGGTCCTGCTGCTTTTCCGCCTCCACGTCGATTAAATCCATGATGGAAAGGCCCAGCGATGGCTTCCTCCTTGCCTCCAATGCACACACCCCCACCCCCTACTCTCAGTGGGCAAGAGTTTCACTATGCGGCGAGCATGACCAACAAATCCATATGGGATTGCTTGCAGGCTCCCAGGGTGGAGAGTGAGGTCTCCTATTCAAAGGCATTTGGTGTCTGATCAAGAGATACAGTGATAGGAAGGGGCTAGGGGGAATGGGGAAGTGAGAGCAACTGAGGGCCAACCCTTTGGCCTTTTTGATGACTGCCCCACCCCACAACCTCCCTTCTGCTATCACTCACCTCTGGCTTGGGATCCATGGGCAATACAAAGTATAGGTGGGGTCATACTGGCAGAGCCACCACCTGCCCAGCCGTGTTGCTGTTCAGTAGAGATGCCAGCCTCTGAGTAGTCAGCAGCTAACAGCAGGAGGGCATTTGCTCCAAGGTCCTTAATCTTGGGGAAGGCCTGCTGCTGTCCAGTTGAGTGCCTGATTGGCTCTCAATGCAGCGGATGTCCCTAAATGAAGCGAATCAGGGCTGTCGATGGTTCTCAAGCCTTCGGTCAAGACCCCGTTGGCCCCATTAATTACTGCCCATAAAGTCTGCCCCGCTTAATTCACTCTCTTTCCAATCAGCTTTCTTTCCGAGGTGAATCATGTACTGCACTTGTACAGAGCAATGGTACACCTGCTTTTATTGCTCCCACAGAACTATGCGACATTTAAATAGGTTTAACCTTCAGTTATATTAATTGCATTGAAAATGGTAAGAGTGCTGCCAGAATCATATGAGAATTCTCTTTTTACATTATTTTGTTTTCAAGCCATTTATTTCCTTAGTATGCAAGTTTTCTGCAATTTAAATTTTTTTTTTTAAGAGTACCCAATTAAATTTTTTTCCAATTAAGGGGCAATTTAGCGTGGCCGATCCACCTAACTTGCACATCTTTTGGGTTGTGGGGGCAAAACCCACGCAAACACAGGGAGAATGTGCAAACTCCACACGGACAGTGACCCAGAGCCGGGATCGAACCTGGGACCTTGGCGCCATGAGGCCGCAGTGCTAACCAACTGCGCCACTGCCCAGGTTTCTGCAATTTTTAAGTAATGACCCAGACAGATAGTCCAGGTAACTTCTTACCATCCAGTCTCTGGTCTTTAACTCCTAGATGCCTTTTCTGTAAAGCTTTGTTCTGTTGCCATTGCATTCCTCTGTGGAGTATCATCTCTAGTGTTCTGTAGCTACAATTGAACTGCAGGTGATTGGCAAATAATGAAAAATATTGGAGGACAAAATCACCACCTGCATGTGGGAGTGCATTAGTGCTTTCATAATTTAGATTTTTTTGAAATCTAGACTGACCATTAATAGCTTGACTATTGGTCTGATTAAAAGTGTATTTCACTTTTTTTTAAAAACAAGGAATTTTATTTGTGCCGGCCTAACAGTACCTTTCACAGACATGACTCACGTTATAAAAACCGCACACTACAATCAATTTTGTTTTCTGATCCAAGTCAAAGTTTTATTCTTTTCAGTTCAGCAGACTTGTGCATGGTGACATTCTGACTGGAACGTCCTGAGTACAATAGATCCAAAGTTCACGGCAACTAAACTTTTGGGATAGCATGTATGAATCAATTCCAAAACAATAAATTTGCTGAGATAATAATGTATGTTCAAAAATAATTCATGGTTTTTCCAAACACTCGAGGAAGTGTCATATAAACGCAATAATCTCTGATTTGCTTAAGTTATAAACTGAATGAACTGATTTTCAGTTTGTCCTTCATGTGTGGCCCACCAGAATATGTGGTCTCCAAAACTCAAATTATGGTAACATCTCATCCCTGATCAGAGCTATTTCATTACCTTTCATGTATGCGGAACTTTGATTATTACAAAGCTTTTCTCTGCTTCTATCTTTCTTTTTCATGAGAAACTTTTGATGAGTGCTTCCATCACTAACCTCAGACTATCTACCTGGGTTTCGTAATCGGCAGGGCACGTGAATGTGCTGTACCAAGTGAGGTTTTTCAAAGCCCTTCTAATATTGATGAAGCTGACAACAGCACCCTCTATTGGAGATAATGTTTGAATCATCCCCCATAAACTAACAGATTGGTGTCTGGTTGTCTGCATATATTCTGTGGTGTGATTTCACCCTGACTGTTTTACAACTTGAAAGAAAGAGACAATGACCTATTTGGAGCAACAGCTTTGATCTACTTCTTTAGGTTTTCTGTTTTGTTTTATAGAAGTAGCTTTTACGATATAAAATAAAAAGTTATGGCATGGACACTGCACACACATTCCCAAGTCTGTTCAATCTCGTGCACTGCTATATAAGCAACTCTATGAGGCAAATCACAAGTGTCAGCACTGCAATGATATTTCTATTCACTGCTCAGTAAGTTCTTTACTGATCAGTACCAATTTCTGCACTTTGTAACATTTGGGTACTTGGGTTAATTACATACGATGATCTTTTAATTCCAATGGCTACAGCAGTACAAAATGATCCCTGGACGATGGCTCCCAGAATACCAATATTCTCTTCCCTTTAATTAAAACACAACAAGTTTTCATTATCCTTTGAGTTCTCTATTAATTATTTGTGACATCTGTAGACCTTGGATGTGTCACTTAAGATGTGCTACAAATAAGTGGGAAGGAAAGGGGGGCGGGAGGGGGGTACTGCTGATGGGTAAGAGACAGTTAGGAGTCTGGAGATGGAGATCAGATGGCAGTCACCACTGAGGGGCGGATCAAGTGAGGTGTGGAACACTGGCTAGGAGCTGGCCTAGGAAAGGTCATGGTTGACCGACAGGGGAGGGGGGCAAAAGCCCCCCCGACCAGACTGGTTACATAGAATGTTCGTGGACTGAACGGGCCGGTTAAGAGACCTTGTGTGTTCGCACACCTGAGACAGTTAAAAGCGGACGCGGCTATGTTACAGGAGACACACTTGAAGCTGGGAGACCAGATTAGATGAAAGAAGGGATGGGTCGGGCAAGTGTTTCATTCAGGATTGGACTTTAAAACAAAGCGGGGTGGCTATCCTGATTAATAAAAGGGTGACATTCGAGGTGGGGAGGATAAGAGGTAGATCCCGGAGGCAGCTTTATTATGGTTAGTGGGAAGCTGGAGGGAATGGCAGCGGTGCTGGTGAATATATATGCCCCAAACTGGGATGATGTCGCGTTTATCAGGAAGATGCTGGAGAAGATCGCAGACCTGGATTCGCACCGGCTGATCATGGGGGTGACATTAATACAGTTCTGGACCCGAGGTTAGACTGATCGAGTGCTAGGTCGGAAGCTATCAGCAATGGCAAAGCAAATGCGTGGGTTCATGGAGCGCATGGGAGGAGTGGATCCATGGAGATTTGAGAGACCAAGGAGCAGGGAATATTCATTCTACTCCCATGTACTCCAGGATAAGGCGTACTCCAGGGTAGATTTCTTCGTGCCAGATAAAACAGGGGTTGAGGACACTGAGTACTCAGCAATCGTGGTCTCAGATCAGGCACCACACTGGATAGACCTACGGGCAGACACGGGAATATCCCAGTGCCCACAGTGGAGACTAGATACAGGGCTGTTAGCGGATGAGGAGATCTGTGAGCGAGTGAGAGAGGCCATTCGGGGGTACATAAAATTCAATTACACGGGAGAGACTGCAGCTGGGGTTGTCTGGGAGGCACTGAAAGCGGTCATTAGAGGGGAATGTATTTCGATTCGAGCCCACAGGGATAAAACTGAGCGGTCGGAGCTGGACAGGTTGGTAGGAGAAATCTTACAGGTGGACAGGAGATACTCAAGAGTCTCCAAACGAGGAGCTCCTGAAGGAGCGTCAGAGACTTCAAATGGAGTTTGGGCTTCTTTCCACAGGAAAGGCGGAGGGTCAACTGAGGAGGGTAAAAGGGGCAATATATGAACATGGGGAGAAAATTAGCAGGATGCTGGCACATCAGCTGAGGAAACAAGAGGTGGTGAGAGAAATAGGGAAAATAAAGGATTTGAGGGGGAAGACGGTGACGGACCCGGGGGCGGTGAATGAAGTGTTCCAGGAATTTTATAGTCAGCTATATGAGTTGGAACCCCAGGTTGGGGAGGAAGGCATGAATCAATTCCTGGGGAGGCTAGAATTCCCGAAGGTAAATGAGGAGCTGGTGGAAGCCCCGGGGGGGCCCGATTGGGGTTGGGGGCGATGCAATCGGGTAAAGGCCCGGGACCTGATGCGTGTCCAGTGGAATTTTATAATAAGTTCTCTGGGTTACTGGGGCCGCTCCTGGTTAAGACTTTCAACGAGTCCAAGGAGCTGGGAGTACTCCCCCCAACGTTATCACAGGCATCAATTTCTCTCATCCTGAAGTGTGACAAGGCTCCGGAGAGCTGTGGATCATACAGGCCAATTTACTCTTGAATGTAGATGCCAAATTATTGGCAAAGATCCTGGCCACTCGAATAGAGGATTGTGTCCCGGAGATAATTGGGGAGGATCAGACGGGATTTGTAAAGGGCAGGCACCTGACATCCAACATTAGCCAGCTTTTTAATGTAATTATGATGCCAGCGGAGGGCGCGATGCTGAGGTGGTAGTTGCCATGGACGCGGAGAAGGCTTTGACCGAGTGGAATGGAAGTATCTATGGGATATTTTAGGCAGGTTTGGGTTTGGGCAAGGATTTGTGGGGTGGGTCCGGCTACTGTACCAGGCCCTGGTGCCAAATGTAAGAACTAACCGAGTTCGGTCAGAATACTTTCGTCTTTGTCGGGGGACAAGGCAGGGATGCCCGCTCTCCCCATTACTGTTTGCCATGGCCATAGAACCCTTAACAATGGCTCTGAGAGCAGTTAATACCTGGAGGGGAATAGTGAGAGGGGGGGTGGAGCACAGGGTCTCTCTCTATGCGGACGCTTTATATCACGGACCCGGTGGGGGGGATGACCAAAATCATTGAGGTATTAGGAGAAATTGGGCGATTTTCAGGCTATAAGTTAAATATGGGAAAAAGCGAGATGTTCGTGATTCAGGCACGTGGACAGGAATGGAGACTGAAGGAGCTACCTTTTAAAGTGGTTGGGAAGAGTTTTAGGTATCTGGGGATTCAAGTGGCCAAGGATTGGGGGTAGCTTCACAAGTTAAATTTGGGCAAAGCAGTGGATCAAATGAGAAGGGATTTTTGTAGATGGGACATGCTCCCACTGATGCTGAGTGTTCAGACGGTGAAGATGACTGTCCTTCTGAGACTGCTTTTCTTTTTTCAGTGTCTCCCGATTTTTGTCCCAAAGGCTTTTTTCACAAGTATGAATGTGGCGATATCGAGGTAAAACCCCGAGAGTAAAGAGGGCACTCCTGGAACGGGCCCGCAGGGAAGGGGGATTGGCTCTCCCGAGTTTTATTAACTATTACTTGGCTGCCAATGGTCAGGAAATGGGTAGTGGGGGAGGGGTCGGTCTGGGAGCGGATGGAGGCAGCATCCTGCAAAGGTACAAGTCTCGAGGCTTTACTGACGGCGCCCTTGCCATTCTCGCCAGCTCGGTACTCCACAAGTCCTGTGGTAGTGGTAGCCCTGAGGGTATGGGCGCAATGGAGGCAGCATATGAGACTGGATGGGGCATCAGTGGTCACCGATCTGTGACAATCACCGGTTTGTCCCGGGGCGGGGGGCTGGATGGGGGCTTTAAGGTATGGCAGCGGGTAGGGATTGAGAAATTTGGGGATCTATTCAGCCAGGAGGGCTTCCCGACCTTGGAGACATTAGAGGAGGAGTTTGATTTGCCGGGTGGGAACGGGTTTCGGTACCTTCAATTGCGGGACTTTGTACGGAGACAGGTCCCTGTCGTGTTAAGCACACTGAGATAACACGGGCGGCAACTGGATGCAACTTTAACTGAAAGGTACTCCAGACCTTGAAGTTAGTTCAATCTGATTTATTGAACCTGTCACACAGTTAGCACAGTTCTCTGTGAGTTCGACTCTCTGCTAACCTAAGTGTGATTACTCTGTCTGATTGAGCCAGACTAGCTCTTAGCCATGTGCTGGAGGTGTTATGTGATATATACACCCTGACTCACTCTGTAGATGTCCCCAGTGGAAAGAGGCGGAGTGTGAGTACCTCGTGCCTTTTATAGTGGGAAACCACCCCCAAGTGTTCTGTCTGCTGATTGGTTATGTCCTGTTCTCTGTGCTCATTAGCTGCCTGTCTGGATCTCATTATGTGCATGTCTGCATATCATGACATCTCCCCTTTTTAAATGTTTTTCTGTAGCATATGTGAAAGTATTTACATGTGTAGGCCGAAAAACTAACTATTTACATACTATGGCAGATGGGAACATATGTACATGTGAAAACAGGTGTCTAATGTGCTAAAACAGAACATGGCAAACAAAACAAATGGTCATAACTCCAGTCTCTGGGGCTTGCGTCTGATCCTGGTCGACCGCCAGAGAGGTGGTGGTGGGGACGACGGCGCCCTGATGGGCGGGATTGCAGCCAGATTGGTGGCCTCGTGGTTCGAGGTATCAGGAGGTGGCACAATAACAGATGGAAACAACGAAGAATGTGGTTGCGGGCAGGCAACTGTGCGCAATGCCCGTCTGTTTCGCCGCACAGCAGAGCCATCAGCCATACGCACAACGTACGATCGAGGAGCAGCCTGTCGAACAACAACAGCTGAGCTGACCAGCCTCCATCAGGTAGCTTGATCCGAACAGCATCCGTCGGGGATAGCACAGGCAAATCGGTGGCGTGAGCGTCATAGCCCTGCTTTTGCCGGTCCCTGAGTTTCTGCACCTTCTACAGCACCGGGAGGTGATCCAGGTCAGGCAAGTGTATGGCTGGAAGAGTCATCCGCAGGTCCCTGTTCATCAGGAGTTGAGCCGGTGACATGCCGGTAGACAGAGGGGTTGCCCTGTACGCAAGCAGCGCAAGGTTGACGTCAGAAGCAAGAATCCACGGCCTTGCAGATGACCTGCTTCACTATGTGCACCCCTTTCTCAACCTTCCCGTTGGACTGCGGGTTTTGTGGGCTGGAAGTAACGTGGTTAAACTGATATGACTGGGAAAATCTTGACCACTCTTGGCTGCTGAAGCAAGGACCGTTGTCACTCAACAAAGAACAAAGAACAAAGAAATGTACAGCACAGGAACAGGCCCTTCGGCCCTCCAAGCCCGTGCCGACCATACTGCCCGACTAAACTACAATCTTCTACACTTCCTGGGTCCGTATCCTTCTATTCCCATCCTATTCATATATTTGTCAAGATGCCCCTTAAATGTCCCTATCGTCCCTGCTTCCACTACCTCCTCCGGTAGTGAGTTCCAGGCACCCACTACCCTCTGCGTAAAAAACTTGCCTCGTACATCTACTCTAAACTTTGCCCCTCTCACCTTAAACCTATGCCCCCTAGTAATTGACCCCTCTACCCTGGGGAAAAGCCTCTGACTATCCACTCTGTCTATGTACCTCATAATTTTGTATACCTCTATCAGGTCGCCCCTCAACCTCCTTCGTTCCAGTGAGAACAAACCGAGTTTATTCAATCGCTCCTCATAGCTTATGCCCTCCATACCAGGCAACATTCTGGTAAATCTCTTCTGCACACTCTCTAAAGCCTCCACATCCTTCTGGTAGTGTGGCGACCAGAATTGAACACTATACTCCAAGTGTGGCCTAACTAAGGTTCTATACAGCTGCAACATGACTTGCCAATTCTTATACTCAATGCCCCGGCCAATGAAGGCAAGCATGCCGTATGCCTTCTTGACTACCTTCTCCACCTGTGTAGCCCCTTTCAGTGATCTGTGGACCTGTACTCCTAGATCTCTTTGACTTTCAATACTCTTGAGGGTTCTACCATTCACTGTATATTCCCTACCTGCATTAGCCCTTCCAAAATGCATTACCTCACATTTGTCCAGATTAAACTCCATCTGCCATCTCTCCGCCCAAGTCTCCAGACAATCTAAATCCTGCTGTATCCTCAGACAGTCCTCATCGCTATCCGCAATTCCACCAACCTTTGTGTCGTCTGCAAACTTACTAATCAGACCAGTTACATTTTCCTCCAAATCATTTATATATACTACAAAGAGCAAAGGTCCCAGCACTGATCCCTGTGGAACACCACTGGTCACAGCCCTCCAATTAGAAAAGCATCCCTCCATTGCTACCCTCTGCCTTCTATGGCCTAGCCAGTTCTGTATCCACCTTGCCAGTTCACCCCTGATCCCGTGTGACTTCACCTTTTGTACTAGTCTACCATGAGGGACCTTGTCAAAGGCCTTACTGAAGTCCATATAGACAACATCTACTGCCCTACCTGCATCAATCATCTTAGTGACCTCCTCGAAAAACTCTATCAAGTTAGTGAGACACGACCTCCCCTTCACAAAACCGTGCTGCCTCTCACTAATACGTCCATTTGCTTCCAAATGGGAGTAGATCCTGTCTCGAAGAATTCTCTCCAGTAATTTCCCTACCACTGAAGTAAGGCTCACCGGCCTGTAGTTCCCGGGATTATCCCTGCCACCCTTCTTAAACAGAGGAACAACATTGGCTATTCTCCAGTCCTCCGGGACATCCCCTGAAGACAGCGAGGATCCAAAGATTTCTGTCAGGGCCTCAGCAATTTCCTCTCCAGCCTCCTTCAGTATTCTGGGGTAGATCCCATCCGGCCCTGGGGACTTATCTACCTTAATATTTTTTAAGACACCCAACACCTCGTCTTTTTGGATCACAATGTGACCCAGGCTATCTACACCCCCTTCTCCAGACTCAACATCTACCAATTCCTTCTCTTTGGTGAATACTGATGCAAAGTATTCATTTAGTACCTCGCCCATTTCCTCTGGCTCCACACACAGATTCCCTTGCCTATCCTTCAGTGGGCCAACCCTTTCCCTGGCTACCCTCTTGCTTTTTATGTACGTGTAAAAAGCCTTGGGATTTTCCTTAATCCTATTTGCCAATGACTTTTCATGACCCCTTCTAGCCCTCCTGACTCCTTGCTTAAGTTCCTTCCTACTTTCCTTATATGCCACACAGGCTTCGTCTGTTCCCAGACTTTTAGCCCTGACAAATGCCTCCTTTTTCTTTTTGACGAGGCCTACAATATCACTCGTCATCCAAGGTTCCCGAAAATTGCCGTATTTATCTTTCTTCCTCACAGGAACATGCCTGTCCTGTATTCCTTTCAACTGACACTTGAAAGCCTCCCACATGTCAGATGTTGATTTGCCCTCAAACATCCGCCCCCAATCTATGTTCTTCAGTTCCCGCCTAATATTGTTATAATTAGCCTTCCCCCAATTTAGCACATTCATCCTCGGACCACTCTTATCCTTGTCCACCAGTACTTTAAAACTTACTGAATTGTGGTCACTGTTACCGAAATGTTCCCCTACTGAAACATCTACCACCTGGCCGGGCTCATTCCCCAATACCAGGTCCAGTACCGCCCCTTCCCTAGTTGGACTGTTTACATATTGTTTTAAGAAGCCCTCCTGGATGCTCCTTACAAACTCCGCCCCGTCTAAGCCCCTGGCACTAAGTGAGTCCCAGTCAATATTGGGGAAGTTGAAGTCTCCCATCACCACAACCCTGTTGTTTTTACTCTTTTCCAAAATCTGTCTACCTATCTGCTCCTCTATCTCCCGCTGGCTGTTGGGAGGCCTGTAGTATACCCCCAACATTGTGACTGCACCCTTCTTATTCCTGATCTCTACCCATATAGCCTCACTGCCCTCTGAGGTGTCCTCTCGCAGTATAGCTGTGATATTCTCCCGAACAAGTAGCGCAACTCCGCCTCCCCTTTTACATCCCCCTCTATCCCGCCTGAAACATCTAAATCCTGGAACGTTTAGCTGCCAATCCTGCCCTTCCCTCAACCAGGTCTCTGTAATGGCAACAACATCATAGTTCCAAGTAGTAATCCAAGCTCTAAGTTCATCTGCCTTACCCGTAATGCTCCTTGCATTAAAACATATGCACTTCAGGCCACCAGACCCGCTGTGTTCAGCAACTTCTCCCCGTCTGCTCTGCCTCAGAGCCACACTGTCCCTATTCCCTAGTTCTCCCTCAATGCTCTCACCTTCTGACCTATTGCTCCCGTGCCCACCCCCCTGCCATACTAGTTTAAACCCTCCCGTGTGACACTAGCAAACCTCGCGGCCAGGATATTTATGCCTCTCCGGTTTAGATGCAACCCGTCCATCTTATACAGGTCACACCTGCCCCGGAAGAGCTCCCAGTGGTCCAGATAACGGAAACCCTCCCTCCTACACCAGCTGTTTAGCCACGTGTTTGTCTGCTCTATCTTCCTATTTCTAGCCTCACTGGCACGTGGCACAGGGAGTAATCCCGAGATTACAACCCTCGAGGTCCTGTCTTTTAACTTTCTGCCTAGCTCCCTGAACTCCTGCGGCAGGACCTCATGCCCCTTCCTGCCTATGTCGTTAGTACCAATATGTACAACGACCTCTGCCTGTTTGCCCTCCCCCTTCAGGATTCCCTCTACCCGTTCGGAGACATCCTGGACCCTGGCACCAGGGAGGCAACATACCATCCTGGAGTCTCTTTCACGTCCACAGAAGCACCTATCTGTGCCCCTGACTATAGAGTCCCCTATTACTATTACTCTTCTGCGCTTTGACCCTCCCTTCTGAACATCAGAGCCAGCCGTGGTGCCACTGCTCTGGCTGCTGCTGTTTTCCCCTGATAGGCTATCCCCCCCGACAGTATCCAAAGGGGTATATCTGTTCAAGAGGGGGACAACCACAGGGGATTCCTGCACTGACTGCCTGCCCTTTCTGGTGGTCACCCATTTCTCTGCCTGCACCTTGGGTGTGACCACATTTACATAACTGCGATCTATGACGCTTTCCGCCACCTGCATGCTCCTAAGTGCATCCAATTGCTGCTCCAGCCGAACCATGCGGTCTGTGAGGAGCTGCAGTTGGGTGCACTTTCTGCAGATGAAGCCATCCGGGACGCTGGAAGCCTCCCGGACCTGCCACATCTCACAGTCAGAGCACAGCACCCCTCTAACTGACATTGCGTCAATTAATTAAAATTAAAATTTGTCTTTTTTTTAAATACTTTTTTTTTAAATTGCAAAGTTACTGTCAACTATCTGTTTCCTAGCACTAGATTTCTAATAGAAATGCGATAGCTAACTATAATATTCTCCGATCTCTGGCTTAGATATCCTCTAAATTATAATTAAGTTATTATGTTTAATTAGTTCCCAAATACTCAAATTTTTTTGAAATCCAAAGGGCTGCTCCTGTAAAGGTAAGGTTTTTAATACACTACTCACCTCCCAGAAGGCCCCTGCGCACCGCTGCCGCCGAAATCCAAAGGGCTGCTCCTGTAAAGGTAAGGTTTTTAAATTCACTACTCACCTCCAAGAAGGCCCCTGCGCACCGCTGCCGCCGAAATCCAAAGGGCTGCTCCTGTAAAGGTAAGAGCTTTTAAACTCACTACTCACCTCCCAGAAGGCCCCTGCGCACCGCTGCCGCCGAAATCCAAAGGGCTGCTCCTGTAAAGGTAAGGTTTTTAATACACTACTCACCTCCCAGAAGGCCCCTGCGCACCGCTGCCGCCGAAATCCAAAGGGCTGCTCCTGTAAAGGTAAGGTTTTTAAATTCACTACTCACCTCCAAGAAGGCCCCTGCGCACCGCTGCCGCCGAAATCCAAAGGGCTGCTCCTCTAAAGGTAAGGTTTTTAAATTCACTACTCACCTCCAAGAAGGCCCCTGCGCACCGCTGCCGCCGAAATCCAAAGGGCTGCTCCTGTAAAGGTAAGAGCTTTTAAACTCACTACTCACCTCCCAGAAGGCCCCTGCGCACCGCTGCCGCCGAAATCCAAAGGGCTGCTCCTGTAAAGGTAAGGTTTTTAATACACTACTCACCTCCCAGAAGGCCCCTGCGCACCGCTGCCGCCGAAATCCAAAGGGCTGCTCCTGTAAAGGTAAGGTTTTTAAATTCACTGCTCACCTCCAAGAAGGCCCCTGCGCACCGCTGCCGCCGAAATCCAAAGGGCTGCTCCTGTAAAGGTAAGAGCTTTTAAACTCACTACTCACCTCCCAGAAGGCCCCTGCGCACCGCTGCCGCCGAAATCCAAAGGGCTGCTCCTGTAAAGGTAAGGTTTTTAATACACTACTCACCTCCCAGAAGGCCCCTGCGCATCGCTGCCGCCGAAATCCAAAGGGCTGCTCCTGTAAAGGTAAGGTTTTTAAATTCACTACTCACCTCCAAGAAGGCCCCTGCGCACCGCTGCCGCCGAAATCCAAAGGGCTGCTCCTGTAAAGGTAAGGTTTTTAATACACTACTCACCTCCCAGAAGGCCCCTGCGCACCGCTGCCGCCGAAATCCAAAGGGCTGCTCCTGTAAAGGTAAGGTTTTTAAATTCACTACTCACCTCCAAGAAGGCCCCTGCGCACCGCTGCCGCCGAAATCCAAAGGGCTGCTCCTGTAAAGGTAAGAGCTTTTAAACTCACTACTCACCTCCCAGAAGGCCCCTGCGCACCGCTGCCGCCGAAATCCAAAGGGCTGCTCCTGTAAAGGTAAGGTTTTTAATACACTACTCACCTCCCAGAAGGCCCCTGCCCCTCACTCATGACAGTGAGTGGAATACCATGCCTAGAGAACGTCTCCTTACAGGCCTTGATGATGGTCTTGGATGTGAGGTCCGAGAGCTTCACAACTTCTGGGTAGTTGGAAAAATGATCAATGATTAACACATAATCAAGACCATTGGCGTGAAAGAGGTCGAGCCCACCCTGGATCACGGGGAGGTCACGATTTTGTGCTGTTGAAGCGTCTCCTTGCTCTGTGCTGGCTGGAAGCGTTGACAGGTCAGACAGTTGAGGACCATATTCGAGATGTCCTGACTAATCCCAGGCCAGTAGACCGCTTGCCTGGCTCTGCGCCTGCACTTCTCAACACCCAGATGTCCCTCGTGGATTTGCCGGAGCACCAAGCTCTGGAGACTGAGTGGAATGACAATGTGGTCCAGCTTGAGGAGGATACCATCAACCACCGTCCTTCACATTGAAGAATTGAGGGCACTGCCCTTTTTGCCAGCCAGTGGCGAGGTGGTGCATGACACGCTGTAGAAGCGGGTCTTTGGCTGTCTCGTCGCGAATGCAAATCACCTTTTCATCCGATGCCGGGAGGTTGCTGGCCCACAGCTGCACCTGCGATTCAATCTGTTGGATGAATGCCGGCGGTTCACTGGGCAAGGTTATGGAGCGGGACAAGGCATCCGCAATAATGAGCTCCTTGCCAGGCGTGTACACTAGTTCAAAGTCATACCTTCTGAGTCTGAGGAGGATGCGCTGCAGCCGGGGAGTCAAGTCATTCAGGTCCTTGTGGATAATGTGGACCAGAGGCCTGTGGTCCGTCTCGACGGTGAATGTCGGCAGGCCGTAGACATAATCGTGGACCTTGAGAATTCCAGTGAGAAGACAGAGGCATTCCTTTTCAATTTGGGTGTACCGCTGCTCGGTGGGTGTCATCGCCTGTGGTGCGTAGGCAACCAGTGCCCAGGATGAGGTGTCATCGCGCTGGAGCAACACCGCGCCGATGCCGTCCTGGCTCGCATCTGTCGAGATTTTTGTTTCTCTGTCAGGGTCAAAAAATGCCAGTACAGGTGCAGTGGTGAGCTTGGCTTTCAGCTCCAGCCACTCTGCTTGATGAGCTGCCTGCCACTCAAAGGCAGTGGACTTTTTCACCAGGTGTCTGAGGGCCGTAGTGTGTGAGGCCAGGTTTGGGATAAACTTGCCCAAAAAGTTTACCATGCCTAGGAAGCGCAGCACCACCTTCTTGTCTTCAGGGGTCTTCATGGCTTCGATGGCCTTGACCTTGTCTGTGTCCGGGCGCACACCCTGCTGAGATATCTGGTCACCTAAGAACTTAAGTGTCGACATGCCAAAGCAACACTTGGGCCTGTTCAGCTTGAGGCCATTGGCATGGACACGGCGGAATACCTGCTGGAGAAGAGAGATGTGCTCTTCGGGGGTCGTGGACCATATGATAACGTCGTCCATATACACATGAACCCCTTCAATGCCCTCCATCATCTGCTCCATGATTCTAATGACGATCGCCGAGGCCGAGGCAATGCCGAACGGCGTACGATTATAGTAGTACCTGCCAAACGGTGTGTTGAAGGTGCAGAGCCTTCTGCTGGACTCATCCAGCTGGATTTGCCAGAACCCGTGTGACACATCTAACTTTGTGAAAAACCGGGCGTGTGCCATCTCACTTGTGGGTCCCTCCCACTTTGGGATGGGGTAGTGTTTCCGCATTATATTCTGGTTGAGATCCTTGGGATCAATGCAGATGCGCAGCTCCCCCAAAGGTTTTTTTACACATACCATCGAGCTGACCCAGTCAGTCGGGTCGGTAACTTTGGAAATGATGCCCTGTTCCTGAAGATCCTTTAGCTGCGCCTTCAGGCGCTCCTTCAGTGGAGCCGGGACCCGGCGTGGAGCGTGGACCACAGGCGTGGCACCAGGCCATAGCAGGATCTTGTACCGATATGGCAGAGTGCCCATCCCGTCAAACACATCCGGGTACTGAGCGAGGATGTCGTCAATGCCGGCTTGAAGGCCCACGTTGGGGGAAGTCTTTGTGTAGACCCGCTGCACAAGGTTTAGCTGCTTGCATGCATGTGCGCCGAGCAGGGAGGCCCTGTCTGGCTTGACGATTTCAAACCTTAGCCTTGCGTGAATGCTCCTGGTGGAGATGAGCAGACGGCAGGATCCCAGTGCTGTGATGGCATTGCTGTTTATAGTCCAGGAGCTGGCAGGCTGCTGGAAGGAGCTTGGGTGGCTTCTTGATGCGGTTGAAATCTGCCTGTGAAAGGAGATTGGCAGAAGCACCTGTGTCCAGCTTGACCTGGATAGAGCACTGATTTACTTGCATCACTCACGCCATTCGTCCGCAGAATCCACAGTGAGAATGGGCAGGCTCCGTGATGATGTCGGTGAGGCATGTTCACGTGTGGTAATGATGCCCAAACGGTAGGGGGACTCCAGGCAATCGTCCTCTGGATCCATTGTACTGCCAGGATCAGAACCTTGTAAACCTTGTTGTACACTCCGAACCCGCCTGCATTGGAATTGGGATCGCTGGTCCTTGACTGGTGGTGCAGACCTGCACAAGGCTGCATAGTGTCCAGGCTTTCCGCAATTTAAACAGCGCCTGCCTCTTGCAGGTCAGTGTTTCTTTAAGTGGGCGGTGCCGCAGTTCAGGCACGTCATGACGTTGTTACGTTCATGCGTCGTCGCACATGCGCAGTGCGGTCGGCAGACATTCGCACCTGCGCAGTCTGGTGATCGGCCGCTTCGTTATCCCATTCACATTGCGCATGCATGGGGCTCCGGGAAGAGCGCGCAGAATGGCCGCTTTCATCAATGCTGAGGCGCTGCATCCAGGCGATGGCCTGCACTCTCTCTGCCTCGTGGGAGGCAAGTTTCTCATTTTCAGCCGATTTATATTGGGAATACCGATTTTTGGCGTGCCCATGCACTGTACATGTTTCAATCGCGACTGACAGGATCATATGCTTAATTTTTAAAAGCTGCTCTCTCAGAGGTTCAGAGTGCACTCCAAAAACAATTTGGTCTCTGATCATGGAGTCAGCAATATCACCAAAGTTGCAGGACAGCGTTAGTAGATGGAGATTAGTTAGGAAGGAGTTGAAAGATTCATCTTTACCTTGTAGGCATTGTTTGAATATATAGCGCTCAAAGATTTCATTGGTGTCCACTTCACAATGACTATCAAACTTGTCCAGGATGGTCTGAAACTTTGTCTTGTCCTGGCCTTCGGTGAAGTTAAACGAGTTGAAGAGTTGGATGGCTTGATCCCCTGCAGTTGAGAGGAGAAGCGCAATTTTTCTTGTATCAGACGCATCCTTGAGGTCTGAGGCTTCGATGTACAGCAGAAACCTTTGCGTGAAAGTCCGCCAGTTGGCACTGAGATTGCCGGAGGTCCGCAGCTGTTGAGGAGCCTGGATCTTCTCCATGATGCCGGGATAAATTTACTGGTCGTCACGGAACAGATTGAGGTAAACCACCTATGGATAGCAGTCTTCTGGCACCACGTCGTGTTAAGCACACTGAGATAACACAGGCTGCAACTGGATGCAGATTTAACTGAAAGATATTCCA
This sequence comes from Scyliorhinus torazame, assembly GCF_047496885.1. Lineage (NCBI taxonomy): Eukaryota > Metazoa > Chordata > Chondrichthyes > Carcharhiniformes > Scyliorhinidae > Scyliorhinus > Scyliorhinus torazame. Next base: position 277,474,928 of record NC_092713.1, on the reverse strand, counting down.
GACCTTGAAGTTAGTTCAATCTGATTTATTGAACCTGTCACACAGTTAGCACAGTTCTCTGTGAGTTCGACTCTCTGCTAACCTAAATGTGATTACTCTGTCTGACTGAGCCAGACTAGGTCTTAGCCACGTGCTGGAGGTGTTATGTGATAGATACACCCTGACTCACTCTGTAGATGTCCCCAGTGGAAAGAGGCGGAGTGTGAGTGCCATGTGCCTTTTATATTGGGAAACCACCCCCAAGTGTTCTGTCTGCTGATTGGTTATGTCCTGTTCTCTGTGTTCATTAGCTGCCTGTCTGTATCTCATTATGTGCATGTCTGCATATCATGACAGTCCCAAGCTTTCCTCGCCTCCCCCTGATGGGACTACAGGATAAAGTGCTGTCAAAAACCGGGGTTGGAGGTGGGAAGGTTTCGGACATATACAGGGAATTGTTAGAGTGGGAAGGGGCCCCTATCAGAGAGATGAAGAGGAAGTGGGAAGAGGAGCTAGGAGGGGAGCTGGAAACTGAACTGTGGGAAAAAGCCTTGAAAAGGGTAAATGCATCCTCGTCCTGTTCTAGACTTAGCTTGATTCAGTTCAAGGTAGTACACAGGGCCCACATGACGGTAGCTCGGATGAGTAGGTTCTTCCAGGAGGTGGAGGACAGATGTGGGCGGTGTGGGGGTAGCCCGGCCAACATGTTTATATATTTTGGGCATGTCTGAAACGGAGAGAATTATGGCAGGGATTTGCAGATGTTATGTCGGAAGTCCTGGAAGGTCGGTTAATTCCGAGTCCAGAATTAGCAATATTTGGGGTGACGGAAGATCCGGGGGCAAAGGGGGAGAGGAAGGCCGATATTCTGGCCTTCTCCTCCCTGGTGGCCTGGAGACGGATCTTGCTGAGATGGAGGGACTTGGAGCCCCGAAATCAGGAGTGTGGGTCAGCGATATGGTAGAGTTTCTCAGTCTGGAGAAAACCAAGTTTGCTCTAAGAGGATCAATACAGGGATTCGCCCGGAGTTGGCAGCCGTTCATCGATTTCTTTAACAAAAACTGAACGTCAGCAGTAAGGGGGGAAAGGGAAAAAGTGGGGGGGAGGGAAATAGGAGGCATGGTAATGTTAAATAAGGACAGGGAATTTAGTATACGGATAATTGGGGATAGGGCGGGAGAAGTGGGGTACGTGGTTTATTGTTTGATGTTATTTTGGGGGTTATTTTGTGCGTCGACCTGCCTGGTTTGGTTTAGAAATGTCAATATGTTAAATTGTGAAACTTACAAATGCTTCAATAAAATATTTTCTAAAAAAATGATGTGCTACAAATCCGATGTGAGGGAATGATGGACGGGATTCTCCAGTCGCAGACGCCGAATTCGCGTTCAGCGTTCGGCCGGAGAATACCCGATACCGACCAAATTGGGGGCGTTGCCGCTTTCGCGACGCTCCGCCCCTTCGAAAGCGGCGTATTCGTATCGACCGATGATCCGCCCCCGACCGGCTGAGTTCCCGACGCCGTGGGTCTCTCATGGTCTCACCCGTTGGGAACTTGGCGGCTGTGGACTCAGTCCAGCGCCGCCACAGTCGGGGGAGGGCCGTTCCGCGAGCAGGGGGGACTTTGTCAGGGGCTGGGGGCACTGTTGGGGGGTGGTTCGGGGCTCGCAAGCCGGCCAAGGGGGGGGGGGGGGCACTCTTTTTCAGGTCGGGTCTGCGAGCGGCCGGCGTCATGTTGCACGCCGCGGCCACTGCAGGCCGCCACCGTGCGCATGCGCGGCCACGAACCCGGCAATTCTCTGGGCTGTATCGGCAGCTAGAGGCGGGTGCTCTGCGCTATCTGCTTGCTAGCCCCCAGCCAAGCAGAGGATCGGTGGCCGTTTTGTGCCGAATATTCGGGTGTAAAACGCCACCATTCCCACGCCGTTGTGAGGAAATAGCCTCACAATTGGAGAATCCAGTCCGATGCCTTTCATTTCAGTGTTCATATTAGGTCTGGATGTAAAATGAAGAGGGAGATTTTAACTCTCAAGAATGGTTAAGGTTGGAGGTGAAAATCGTAGAAAATGGGTGAAAACTGCGACTGGACTGCAACGTGTCCACTTCCTGGTTGAACTGAGATATGTTTGGCTGTGTGTGAGCTACTTACTCACTGGAGTCAACACCATCTTTAGACAGCCAGATTGGTAATTAGCACAGCTGTTAACATCATTAGCACATGATAATGAGGCAAATATCAATTGCATTAAACAGGCATTTGAATTCAATGCCTTTAGTTTCAGTTTCCCGGGGCTCGGGGAAACTCACCAGTGTAACGGTGAGTCAAAGCTCTACATCACGTTGTTTTAAAGTCTAGAGTGCTCAATATCAATTAAGACCTGGGGTTGGAGTTTCATGGATTGAATTGAGATCAAGTGGGTAAAGGAGCCTCTGAAAAAGATGGCCACTGAGCCTGGTGGCTTGAGGTCCCATCACTGTTCCTATCCTTGGCCATCTTTGTGAGGGTTGGGGAGGGAGGGAGGAGGTCCCAAAATCCACCTACTCCATGAAGGATAAAACTGAAAGCATTGTCACCCCAGTAATTTTAAAAACCTGTTTATGGAGGCAGCCAGACTTTAGCAACTGCTGGGTTTTACAGCAGCAGCATCTAGTTGGGAACCATGGGAAGAGTTTAAAAGGTAAGTAACTGTATTATTTAAGAGTTCATCATTAAATACTGGATCATGAGTTGTTCATTCAGGTGAGCTAGGACAGTGCTGGATTTGAAGATATAACTACCTTTCAAACAATGTGTACCAGATGTTAAGTAAAACATCTACATTGTAAATATGGAAACACTTTCAGATACATTAAAGTTCATTGTCTGGATAAATAGATAGAACACATTTACACGATTGAAAAAATAACCCAGTATGGTAATCACGTGTATATGTTTCACCTTTTCCCATTATTTTTATGTGTTCAGTCTAGAAGTGTGTTGAGATAGCAGTTATGAAGATTGTTGTTTACCCTTGCAGTTTTATATGCTATTCAGTGGCTTCCAAAAGTTATAATAAGCCTTCCGGATGGAATTGAGGGCAGGGTGGGTGCTTAAAGTTGTCAGAAGTTTCAGCTGTATATAGGTAAGCCATCAGTCAGTAGTCTAAAGACAGGCTCATGACAGCGGGATAAATCCCTCTCCCGATTGCCTCTGACATGAAAATCTGGCCTTTAATGCTTGCAGCTATTTTGACAATTCTCTCTGGTAAATGTTTCAAGGTTCTTCTGGTGAAGACACCAAGGAGAAAACTGCCTTGATTTGAAAGTGCAGGAAAGTTTTGATGTCCACCTGAATGTGTAGACAGCTGAAGTTTCAATTTCAATGTCACATCTAAAATATTGCACCTGCAACAGTGCAATGTGCTTTCAATACTGGAGTGAACTGTCCCAACAAGTTTATGTGAGGTTCTTAATTTCATTTCTCAACAGTCTTCACATTTTCTTGATGACATCAGAAGAACTGCAGCAGCTGGAAGTAAGAAATTCACTTGAGAGACCCCAGTACCGTTTAGATAGCGAAAACACGGATAATCAAAAATTCATTCAAACCCAAAACTGCCAATCACGACAATAATTAAAGATAATAGGCGGGATTCTCCTTTCCGGGGACTAAGTCCCCACGCCGGCGGGAAAACCAGCGTGAACCACTCCGGCGCCAACAGCCCCCGAAATTGCGGAATTCTGGGCACTTCCGGGGGCTAGGTAGACGGCGGAAGGGTTGGCGCCGTGCAAGCCGTTGCCGAAGGGACTGCTCGAGTTAGCGCATGCGCCAAGGGCCGGCGTGATCTCGCGCATGCGTGGGACTGCCAGTGTGGTTACACGCATGCGCAGACCGGCTGGCGTATTCTCGTGCATGCGCAGGGGGTTGTCTTCTCCACGCCGGCCATGGCGGAGCCCTACAGGGGCCGGCGCGGAGGGAAGGAGAGTCCACATGGCACAGGCCCGCCCGCAGATCGGTGGGCCCCGATTGCAGGCCAGGCCACCGTGGGGGGCCCTGGGGTCGGATCCCCCCGTACCCCCCTCCCGAAGAAAGCCACAGCCGATTTACCTGCCCGGTCCCGCCGTGTGGGACCATGTCTAATCCATGCCGGCGGGACTGGCCAGAAACGGATGGCAGCTCGGCCCATCAGGGCCCGGTGAATTGCCGGAGGGGACACTGCCAACGGCCCCTGACCCGGTTGGGGGTCGGAGAATCCCGCTGAATGTGTGCAATATTGGGTGCTGGCACTGGAAATTAGTAGAAAATCCATATTGAGTCTGCAGCAATATAAACGTTTAAGTTTTCTGATTGATTTGAGGATTGTGAAGTCTTTAGGAAGATGTACGTGGGAATTAAGGGCAAGAATGAGCGTTGTCACTCAGCACTGTTATTTGTGAACTATTTGTCACTCAGTTTTTTAATTTAAACCATGCTTAATGAGATAACTGAAATTGTATGTGTGTGTATATAATATACATATATATTGGCTGGAATTCTCTGGCCATGGAGATTCACTTTTCCCACTGGCAGTGCACCCCCCATCAGGTTTTGTGGCGGCATGGGATGGTTTCAATTTGAAATTAACAATTACTGGTACAAAGTTGAAGTCACACAGGATTAGAGGTGAGTTGGCAAGGTGGGTACAGAACTGGCTAGGTCATAGAACACAGAGAGTAGCAATGGAAGGGTGCTTTTCTGATGGGAGGGCTGTGACTTGTGGTGTTCCGCAGGGATCAGTGCTGGAACCTTTGCTGTTAGTAGTATATATATAAATGATTTGAAGGAAAATGTAACTGGCCTGATTAGTAAGTTTGCGGACGACACAAAGGTTGGTGGAATTGCGGATAGCGATGAGGACTGTCAGAGGATACAGCAGGATTTAGATCGTCTGGAGACTTGGGCTGAGAGATGGCAGATGGAGTTTAATCCGGACAAATGTGAGGTAATGCATATTGGAAGGTCGAATACAGGTAGGGAATATACAGTGAATGGTAGAACCCTCAAGAGTATTGACAGTCAGAGAGATCTAGGTGTACCGGTCCACAGGTCACTGAAAGGGGCAACACAGGTGGAGAAGGTAGTCAAGAAGGCATACGGCATGCTTGCCTTCATTGGCCGGGCATTGAGTATAAAAATTGACAAGTCATGTTGCAGCTGTATAGAACCTTAGTTAGGCCACGCTTGGAGTATGGTGTTCTATTCTGGTCACCACACTACCAGAAGGATGTGGAGGCTTTAGAGAGGGTGCAGAAGAGATTTACCAGGATGTTGCCTGGTATGGAGGGCATTAGCTATGAGGAGAGGTTGAATAAACTCAAGTTCCCACTTGAACGACGAAGGTTGAGGGGCGACCTGATAAGAGGTCTACAAAATTAAGAGAGGCATAGACAGGGTGGATATTCAGAGACTTTTTTCCAGGGTAGAGGGGTCAATTACGAGGGGGCATAGGTTTAAGGTGCGAGGGGCAAGGTTTGGAGGAGACGTACGAGGCAAGTTTTTTACACTGAGTAGTGGGTGCCTGGAACTCGTTGCCGGATGAGGTGGTGGAAGCAGGGACAATAGTGAAGTTTAAAGGCCATCTTGACAAATACGTGAATAGAATGGGAATAGAGGGATACGGACCCCAAAAGTGTAGAAGATTTGCGTTTAGACGGGCAGCATGGTTGACACAGGCTTGGAGGGCCGAAGGGCCTGTTCCTCTGCTGGACCTTTCTTTGTTCTTTGAAATCCCATTACCAAGCAGTGGGATGATAGAATCCCACCATTAGCGAACGGCACGGCTGAGAAACGCACAGCTGGTGGACTGGAGAATCCCTCCCATTTTGTGCCTCTCTATGTACATTTGAACATTGGCTGATTAATTTTCAGCAGTATAAGAATGAATGAATTTACCATTCTTTGGCTCCCTGCATCCTCAGAGAAGCTCCTAAGCTGCTTCACATCTCACTTATTTATTTATTTTTGAAGTTTATTTCCTGTTATGTGGGAAAAATACAGCACCCAATTCGCAGACAAGATTTTACACTTTCGCCTCCGGTGCTAGATTTCTACAGTACACTCGTAAACATGCTCCACAAGGTGACGCTAAACCATGTATATTCGTCAAAAATGACTTTCTAATTTTGAGCGAAAATGGTGGCTGCGATTAGATTTGGCGACTCACTTTGTGACTAGTAGGAAGTTCTTTCCTGAAAACCAGTTTCTGAAGGACATAACTGGACCAAACATTTTACTAACTTTTAGAAGTATTTATTTTCACAGTCACAGATTACAAGCAAGTGCCGCCTAACCCACCAATCACAGGTGCAGCCTGTGTGTGTGTGAATTTATAGGGGCACAACTAACCGCAGTCAAACCCACCACTTGGCAAAATTAAATACCATATACAATTAACAGTAGAGTGAGAGTGTAGTAATCCAGGAAACACGAAGATAAAGGTGAAATCAAATTTATTTTAATTTGAAAGTAAAGCCATACCTACGGCGTACAACACGGGTCCCAGGATTCAGATGGGTCCCAGTCAGATGCCAAGCCCCTGGACAAGGTTATCCCAGAGCTGATGCAGATGCTCGGGTGAGGTTGTGAGATTCAGGAGGAGATGTCGGTGACATTCCAGTGAGTGCATTGCCGATTGGAGGTGTCCCAAAGGCTCCAGGCACAGGAGATGATGCTGACATGCATGGCACAGAGGCCAATACTGCTAGGGTGGCGACCGAAGTGGAAAGCCTGGAGCACGTGGTCAGTGTCTTGAGCGCTGGTGTCCAAGGCATGGCTCAGTCTGTGATGATCATGGCTGAGAGTCTCAACATAAATGTCTCAGTCACTGAGGTATGTGTCCCAGATGCAGGTGGACATTGCCAGAGCCTGGCCCAGTCACTGAGGAGCATTGTTGAGGGCGTTAACACCATGGGACAGACAATGGGGCAATGGGGAGCCGCCAGGACTGGTAGAGCCAGATGATATTGAGGCCTCTGCAGCTCACTCCAGCTGCCCCTCCGTCCCATGGAGTCCCCCAGCGTCCTACAGGCACTGTCAGGGAGGAGGAGTGCTGGAGGCGAAATTGGGGCCTGCGACCAAGGAGACGATGGTGGTCTCCAGTTCTTCCAAATCAGCTCGTCCTTTGACTCCTCCCCAGGCTCGACCAGCATCCCCTCCTAGTCTGCTTCCTCCTCCTCAGATGAGGCTGGATGCGTCCTCCTCCTCCAGCATGTCGCCTGCTGTTGTGCCAGGTTGTGGAGGGCACAGCAGACCATTACAAAGCGGGAGACCCTCTGGGAGTTTACTGCAGTGCATCATCAGAGCGGTCCAGGCATCGGTACTGCATTTTGAGCAGTCCAAAGCACCGCCCAATCACAGCATGGGTCGCAACGTGGGCCTCGTTATATCGCGTCTCCATCTCGGGCTCTGGCCTCCACGTTGGCGTTATCCTCCAGGACCTCAGCAGGTACCCTTATCCCCCAATAGCAAACCTGTCATGCTGAGGTGGTCCTCGAATATGTTGGGGAACTCTGTGTCCCAGGATGTAGCTGTCATAAACACTCTCTGGGAAGCTGGTGGTTGCACATAAGTCAAACATTCAGTGAATGGAACCCCTTCCTGTTAACGAAGGGCACTCCATGCAAGGTAACATGCGTGCCATCAATTACCCCCTAGTGCTGGGGCATCCCTGTGATGGTGGAGAATCCTGCAGCCTGGGCATCTTGGTGGGCTTGGTCCAACTCAGTTGATAGAGGCAGCTGCCCGGGCATACAGGGCATCTGTGGCCTCAATAATGTACTTGTGGGCTGTAGTTTAAGTTTATGAAATGCCGCACAAGTGCCGGCTCAAGCAGTAGAATGAACCGGTGGCATCAGGGCTGTGGTGACCTTCGTGGCCACCAAGTGTGGCAGCCCTTCTCCTCCACAGGGTGCGAAGTCCGTGAGGATGTGGCACGGGTGCCGCACTGTCTCTTTGTTGAATCTCCTGTGGCACATGACGTCCTTAATCTCCTCGAAAGACCACCAACGCCTGCACATGATGGACTGTCGCTGGCGTCTTGCTCTGGGTTCCTCTTTGGCCTGATGGGTGGCCAGGTCTTCAAGGTGTGCAGCAGTCCCTTGCACATGGGGTGTCGCCTGCACTCTGTGGTAACACTACTGCCTTCTCCCACATCTGGCCCCCTGCGCTGCCATCAGCACCGCAAGAGTATCCTCTGCTGGTCAACACCATCCATTTTGGGTATCTGTAAGAAATTGGTGAACAGGACAGACTGACAATCGGTTGGAGCTTCCACCCGGAACCCTCCAATCCCCCAAGCCTCCCCACTCTTGCGTGTCCTGCCTTCTCTCAGAGAGCCATCCTGTGAGTCCGTTATGCTGGAAAATCTCGCTCTGCATACTCAGTCCTGGACACAGCAGGAGACCCCAGACCCCTGGCGGGAACATTGGGAAAACCATGTTCAGGTGAAATCCCTGATCTAAACACTCACCTGCGCTTCTAGAGGTCAGGCAAACTGTTCAGGCTTCAAAGTTTGATTGAAATGAGGTTCAATAATCATCATCTGAGACATGGCATGTGTACCCTCGAGGCCACTTGAGAGCTTTGAAGTGCTCTCACAACTAACTAGGCCAATTCCCTATTAGCAGTAGCCTTCAACTGCGAAGCTAGAGGCTGCTCACAGTCAAAGGGAGTGAAAGTGACCTTCAACTAGAACCAAGAACAGGGCTCTGTCCTGGAAGTGTTTTGGTAGGACAGCCAGGCAGCAGCTGTAGTTGCCCCTGTTGTCGGTATCCACAATATTTAATGATGGCTTGAAGGCCACACAGACTAAAAATTCTTGGAATGCTTAAGCTGCCTGAAGGGTGCAAGCCGGAAAATGGAAATGGCGACTGACTTCTTCAGTTCCCCTCAGCAGCCACTGCGCCAGCTTCACATTTTTAAAAAGGAGTACAAAACAACGCCCATGTGATTTCTTGCTGGGGATCCGGTTAATTTCCGGGAGACTGTTACATTTGAAATTGATGCAAATTGGGGTCAATGATATTTTAGCCAAATTGGGTGTGATCCAGAACTTGCCACCGGGCCGGTTAGACAACAAACTGATCTGCGCCTGGCGTGAATCTCAATTTCAACCTTTCCTGGTAATGGGCTGGTTTAGCTTAGTGGGCTAGACAGCGGGATTGTGATGCAGAACAAGGCCAATTGTTCAGTTGGCGTAAGGGTTCAATTCCTGTAGCAGCTTACCCGAGCAGGCGCCGGAATGTGGCGACTAGGGGCTTTTCACAGTAACTTCATACTTGTGACTGTGGTGAACCACTGTATTATGGGATGTAAGGTAGGACCTGCACTACAGGTTCGCCGGTAGCCCCTGCTGGCATCTGACTGCAATAAAGCCACAGTTGTACCCAATCTGCGTCTTTGTGCAATTGATTGCGCATCAGTGACAATTAAAGGTTATTATTATTATTATTATTTAACCGGCACGCCCAGATGGTGGTGGTTAAATCCTGCTGCAGGCATTGAGAGGTCCTGTCACCATTTTCTGTGCATTTATTCCAGAACTGTGTTCTTTCATCGACTTTGGAGTCCAAAATAAACATCAATGGTCGCCCCACTCTGCAGTACTTCAGGAATAGAAAGGACTTCACTTCACTATTTAATTGAAATTAATCTTGGCTTCAGTACATTAGCTAGTTTATTACACTTTATTACTGGCAATTTTCTTTAGAACAGGAATGCCGTTAAAGGGACCTAATAATAAAGCTTATTGCTGGAAGGTAAAATATAACATCCAATGTGGTGGAATCGATGGGCTGAATAATGTGGGGGGGAAAACTGCATGCAGCAACCCCATCCGGACTGCCCCAGTCCCACATTAGATTGGAGCCAACACACTTCACGCCAACCTGTCTCGCTGCAGTAAAGTTGATTAATTAGGGTCGAGTGGGACCCTCTCCACTTGTTAGGCTGCAAGTCCTGCCCCATTTTACGTGCCCCCCCCCCCCCACATTTTACATGCCTCTCCACAATGGGACATGTAAACTCCAACCCAGTGCTTTTTGATTTGTTTTCTTTCTTGCTAGAAATCTATGAATTCCCTTAACCTTTAACCCCAATAAAAGTCATTACTTGCATTTAAATAGAACCTTGTAAACCAAGATATTGAGTGGGATCTTCTGGCTGTCCACGTCGGTGGGATCTTCCGGTCCCACTGGAGGCGCACCCTTGCCGTTGGGAAACTGACAGTGGGGGAACTAGAATATTCCACTGCCGGCCAACAGAAGGCAAACTTCTCACCACCGAGAAACAAACTGTGGTGGAGAGTAGAGAATCTCGCCCGTTATCTCAAGTCTTTGAGCTAAGCAAGAAGATCAGAGGTAAAGGAGCAGGCCATTCACCCCCGGGTGTGCTGCCCGCGGGAAAAGAGAATCTCAACGGCAGGATAATTCCGGCCCTGATCTTCATCTGCCTTCCCTGGCTCCATATTCATTTATACCCATGTCCAGGGGAAAATAACATCACCCTCGGATTTAAAATGATTAATTTAGTTAGCAGTTGCTTTTTTTTTATGTTAGAGAGTTCTACAGTTCCACTTCTTCATGCAAAGCAGTGTTTCCTAACTTCTCTCCTGAATATCCTGGCTAAATAAAGGGATTAAGGGTTATGGTGTTCGGGCCGAAAAGTGGAGCTGAGTCCAAAAAAGATCAGCCATGATCTCATTGAATGGCGGAGCAGGCTCGAGGGGCCAGATGGCCTACTCCTGCTCCTAGTTCTTATGTTCTTATAAAGGCCATTTCCCCAAAATAGAGGAAAGACATTGTATGAGGATGGTGTGATTAACCTGTCCACAATAACAGAGAAGAGTAGGAGGAATTTAACAAATCATAGTCACAGTGGCAGTCATTGTGTCGCCACTTAGGGCAAGATTTGTGGCAGGGAACAAAATCGGACTATGTAGTGATTCTGACATGTAATAGTTGATGCTCCTATTGCACTGGCAGAGACAGCAAATGAAATCCATCTCCACTTTCATTAGGCGATGACAATTAAGCAGATATTTCTTAACTCTCAACAAAGATGCATTCCCTTGAGAAAGAAACATGAGAAGGATGCACCCTCTGTGGCAAGTCATGCAATGCTATGAAGATCTGGGTAGCTCAGAAGATTGGAACATTTTTAGAAACCAGCAAATTAAATAATTAAAAGGGTAAAGTTGGAGCCTGAGCAAAAATTGGCAAGAAACATGAAATCAGACAATAAAAGCTTCTACAAGTATGTAAAAAAGGAAAAGAGTAGTGAATGGCAGCGCTGGTTCCGTCGAGCGTGAGATTGGGGAATTAATAGTGGGAAATTAGGAAATTACGGAGACTTGGAACAAGTATTTTGTCTTTGTCTTCGCATTAGAATTCACAACATCGCCCCAAGAATAGTAGAAAATCAAGAGGCAAAAAGAAGGGAGGAATTTTGATCACGAGAGAAAAGGTACTAGGAAAAGTAATGAGACTAAAGGCTGACAAATCCCTTGACCTGATGGCCTACATCCTAAACTGTGAAAGAAAAAGACTGCAGAGATGGTGATGTACTGACTGTCATCGCCAACATTTCTTAGATTCTGGAAAGGTCCCAATGGATTGGAAAACTAGAAATGTAACATCTCTATTGAAGAAAGAAGAGGGATCAAAAGCAGGAAATAATAGGCCAGTTGGCCTAACATCTGTCATCGGGAAAATGCTAGAATCTATCATTGAGCTTTTCTGTCTCTTCTGTTTTTATTAATCCATCCCCATTCTAAAGGTTGCCTTCCATCACTATGATGTTAGGAAAATAAAGGTAGTTTCAAGGGATGTATATTTGGATTGGTAAACATTAGTTCAAGTGGGTTTAATTGAATGTTTCAGTGCTTGGAAGCACCTGTTGGACAATGTGTTTGTATGTATGGAGGTTGGCTGAGTTCCCAATGTTTTTCTATTGTGTTTAGCGAGGGCTACAGTGTGAAAAATAATTAAGAATATGTTAGTTGCTTAGCAACTGGAGGGCGTAGTAAGGTAAAAAGCTTTTAAGTTTTAGTTTAGATAACTTGAGAGCAGTTGGATCTCAGGAAGTGAACACCTCTCAACTTTGCCAGAAGAAAGACTGTACAGAATGGGAGCTGCAAAGAGGCAGGCTTCCAAAGAACAAGATACAGTACAGATAACCAGGGAATTGGGACAAAAAGAGTTTCTAATAAGTGTGGAATTAAATAAACAGAGACCAAGTTATTGTTCAGAAGAATTCAAGGAAGAGTAAACAAAGTGTTCTGAGTTAAAGAGACAATCGCAGTAACAAGACTTAAAGTGGAACAGCAGACGTCAGAGGTAGATGAAACATTGATCTAATTTCAATACAGCCTAAGAATGGAGCCTCAAAGCAATTGTGAGTAGATTGCCAAGAAATCCTAGAGGGGTTAGTGTGAAAGCCTGGACTGGATTCGCTGTTAAAAGTGGTGCGGAGGCTTGGTTTAAAAGTGTCATTTGGAAAACGTGGTCCGGATTTTAGAATGCAAACCCACTAAAGGAAAGCATTTTTATGAGAGAATAATTTAAAGCGTGTCTTTGAGAGTTTTGAAACTACCATGTGACAATCATCTGGTGGGGGGGCGGATTCTGAGAAGAAAACCACAAACCCTAACTTGGTTCAGAATGGAGTGCGTGTATTTGAAAACAGTCATCTTGTGTGCTTAAAAGGGATTTTTTTTGTGTGAATGAGACACTGGTAGCTTAAGATGTACTTTGTAATTCATATTAATCTTTAAATTTGTGTTTATTTGTTAAGCTACGAGGGGACGTGAAGGCGTATTGTATTACATCCAATTTTTTATGTTTAATAAATGTTTTTTCATGTTGTTACGGCAACCCGCCACCCATCTGGCCCCTTTCCCGCTGATTGTGTGCCAACGTCTCCTTCAGAGTCAAAGAGGGGAGCATCATGAGGCAGATGCTGCATGCTTCGCGGGTGGGGGCGGTATGGTGGGGAACAGGCATGGGCAGCATTGCCAGACATGGGTGGGGTGTGCTGGTGGGTGCCATGATATGCTGTGGCACAGGCACGGCATTATGCTGGGGGGGTGGTGCCAGGTGCAGAGATGCCATTGGGGGGAGGAAATGGCAGGCAGGACCAATTCCAACTCACCCGTGCAGCCCGTTGGGAACTTCTTGTGGCACTGGTACTCATCCTCCTGGTCACAGTTCCCGAGCAGACGGCTGCTGCCAAAGTTGGTTGCCGCCACCAATTTAAAGGCTCTCCGCCCTCTGAATCTCTTCTTAATTCTTATGGCAAGCTCGAAATAATAATAAGTGAAGTTGATAAACATACAATCACTGCTACTACATGCAGCTACGGTCCTGTTGGCAGATCTTTTCTTCCATCCTTGATTGTCATACCTGGCGCAAAACACACACAAACTTTTTTCCTGTCTAATGCTCAAAAAATGGAGTGGGCAATGAAAAGATTTATACAATTGGGTTGTTAACCAATTGATAAGTTCTTGAGGTTGTTTCTAAAAGTGGCATGTGAGCTTCCGATATCTGCAACCATCTCAAGTTCCATATTATTGGAGACTGGCATGGTGACATTAGATTGCTGCCTCATTGTCGCCATGCCGTATTTAACATCTGCGTGGTGTGGCGTGTTGGCCCACATAATAAGCAGACATAAAATCCAGCCCCTGGAGCACTTGTATAGTTTTGGCCACCACACTTTAAGGATATACTTACATTGGAAGCAGTTCAGAGGAGATTCACTAAGCTGAATCCTGGGATGAAGAGGTTGTCTTCAAAGGACAGGTTGGGTGGGCCTATACTTATTGGAGTTTGGAAGAATGAGTTGCAATCCTATTGAAACAAACAACGTTCTGAGGGGGCTCAGCAGGGCAGACGCTAGGGAGACCTTTTGTCTCCTGGGGAAATCGTGAAGTGGAGCCAGAGTAAATCAGGGTTCTCCTATTCAAAGTTGAGATGAGGAGGAATTTCTCATCCCTGCCAGCAGTGGATGCTGGGTCATTGAATATATTCAAAGCTGAGTTAAATAGATTTTTCATCAACAAGTGAGTCGAGGGTTAAAGAGGGCTGGGGGGAGTGGAGGGATAGGCTCTTAGTGGGCGTTAGTGTGGGGAACACAGAAAAATGGAGTTAATGTTGAGATCAACCATGATTTTACTGATTGGGGCAGTAGGTTTGTGGGGGAGTGGGGTGCAAATGGCTTATTCCTGCTCTTCTTTCTTATGATCTTATTATGATTTAATTATTTTAAGCAGGTTTCTAAAAGCCAAACCAAAGACTTAAGATTTTGATCAAGTTGTTCAAACCATTTCAGATTTAAGCTAGCACTTTGGATACTTTCCAGTACTGAGACTGAATTTATGTGCCGGAGTATCTGTAATATATTCTTATTGACCAATGTCTTTTTAACTGTAGCTTGAAGTCCCACTTTAAGGGGAGGTGGGATAGTGGCGTGTTACCGGGGCCAATGAAGCCAATGCTTTTATTTAAATAATTATATTGTGAAAGCAATATGGTTGGAAAAAAGCTGCAATATTTTAGTTGACTTGTCCAAGTGAGATTATCTTCCGTTATACACTAAGCTGTGTTTTTGAACTTAATGAGGAAGTTGATATTATCAAGTAACTTTAGAAGCCATGGGCGTGATTCTCTGGTCGGCGATGCCGAAATCGCGTTCGGCGATTGGCCGGAAAATCCCCGTTTGCTCCGAAATCGGGGGGCGGAGCTGCTTTTGCGATGCCCCGTCCCCTCAAAAAACCCATCGAGACGGCCTCAGGTCATCACCTGAGGCCTTTCCCCGATGCTTCGCCCTCCGACGGCGCGGATCACTTATCCTTTTTTTCCGCGAACCTGTGAGTCCAGCGCCGCCACAGTTGGGAAGGCGTTTGTTGGGGACTGGGGCGACTGGTGGGGGTGGTCCGGGGTGGCGAGGCTGGTTACAGGGGGGCAGTTTTTGGCAGGCCGGATCCACGCGCGGCCGGCGTCATTTTGCACGGCGCGACTGCCACAGGCCGCCATGCTCATGTGCGGCCACGGACCCGGCAATTCACCAGCCGTATCCGCAGGTAAAGCCTGGCTGCTCGACGCCCACCAGACGGAGGATTGGTGCAGCTTTTGCGTCATTTTATCTGGCGTAAAACGCCACTGTTCCCATGCCGGCATCAACACTTAGTCTCCAAATCGGAGAATCCAGCCCCATTATCCTTTAAGTTAGAACACTGACCATAAAGGTAAAAGCAAAATAAACCGTTCAGAAGCTTATCAAAGATTAAAGTGACAAACATTGGACTAAGTCTTAAATTCTCAAAACAATTGTGTTGGGATCAGTCCGAAGTTAAAATTCAAAAAAAATCTGAATGAACCTAATCGACCCAGCTGCAGTTGTAACATTATTGGAAGTGGGGCAGGCAACCAACCTGATCACAGGGAATGGTTGTTTAATTATAAGAACTGTGTGTCTTTTCAGCAGTCATTCGATTTTTATCTCATGTCCCATTTCCCACGCCTTGGGAATATACGGCAGACGAAAGCAGGCCCAAAGGTCTACACCCATGTATTAGGTACTCTTTTTTTTTTGTTTGTTTGTTTTTGCAGCATTGATATGGGCAAGGAGGAAGGGGTCTTTTTCCTCCATGTTCCCCTGACCTCCCTCACCCCACCAAATCTTTCTGTTCTGTCTTTTTGCAGAGAGGGTGGTGAGTCCCTGGTGTTGCCAAGGGGAGGCAGATACATGAACGGTATTCAAAAGGCATCTTGACATGGATAGGATGGGTATAGAGGGACATGGCACAAGGAAGCGCTGAGGGTTTTGGCCAAGGTTAGTATCATGACCGGCTCAGGCTTTGAGGGCAAAGGGCCTGTGATGCGAAGGGCATGTGATGCACTATCAATTACTACAAGACGAGAGTAGAGAATAATTAAGCAGAGATGTGTGGCCTCCTGCAGCTGCTACCAGAATGGGAGCAGCTCCGGTGTGCGCACACATTTATACACCACCTACTGGGCAGAGCCAGCAGGCAGGGATATACCCCCGTACCTCTAGTACAGGAGCCTTACCGTACTACATCTAATATACAGATACTACATCTAATATACAGTTAGTGGTGACTATCACATTCACCCCTTGTTAAAAAAAGAGTCCAGCAGGGGTGGTGGAAACATTTACAGTTCAGGCAAAATCTACATGTTCAGTAGGTCGGGTGGTGGGCCATGGGTGGGGATCCAGTTGGTGCCAGGTCCCGGAGGGGGACTATGTCCAGGTGCCCATTCGGGGTGCGCCACGGAGGCGTACTGTGGGTTCGCGTGCAGTAGGTGTACTCTTTCGACCAACGGGTCCACCTTGTGGGTCCGCACGTGTTTGCGGAGGAGGACAGATCCAGGAGCTGCCAGCCATGTTGGGAGCGAAACCCCGGAGGTAGACTTCCTGGGGAAGGCAAGGAGACGTTCATGGGGAGTTTTGTTAGTTGCAGTGCAGCGGAGTGATCGGATGGAGTGAAGCGCGTCGGGGAGGACATCCTGCCAGCGGGAGACCGGGAGATTTTTAGACTGTAGGGCCAGCAGGACAGCCTTCCAGACCGTCCCATTCTCCCTCTCCACCTGCCCGTTTCCCTGGGGGTTGTAGCTGGAAGTCCTGCTCGAGGCAATGCCCTTGCTGAGCAGGAACTGACACAGCTCACCGCTCATAAAGGAGGATCCCTGGTCACTGTGGACGTAAGCGGGGAAACTGAACAAGGCGAAGATTCTGTTGAGGGCTTTAATGACCGTGGCAGAAGTCATATCAGGGCATGGGATGGCGAAGGGAAATCGTGAGTACTCATCGACCATGTTCAGGAAGTACGTGTTTCGGTCGGTGGAGGGGCCCTTTGAAGTCCATGCTGAGGTGTCCAAAGGTGCGGGAGGCCTTCAGCAGGTGCGCTCGGTCTGGCCGGTAGAAGTGTAGAAGACCTGACAGTCTCTGGTGACAGCCCTGACCTCCGCAATGGAGTAGGGCAGGTTGCGGGCCTTGATGAAGTGAAAGAACCGGGTGACCCCCGGGTGACAGAGACTATCGTGTAGGGCCCGGAGTTGGTCCACTTGTGCACTGGCACATGTACCTCGGGATAGGGAATCGGGGGGCTCGTTGAGCTTCCCGGGGCGATACAAAATCTCATAATTGTAGGTGGAGAGCTTGATCCTCCACCTTAAGATTTTATCATTTTTGATCTTGCCCCGCTGTGTATTATTGAACAACGTTGGTCAGTGAGGAGAATGAATCTCTACCAGAATGGGAGCAGCTCCGGTGTGCACACACTTTTATACACCGCCTACTGGGCAGAGCCAGCAGGCAGGGATTTACCCCTGTACTTCTAGTACAGGAGCCTTACCGTACTACATCTAATATACAGTTAGTGGTGACTACCACAGCTTGTTCCTGTGCTTTATTGTACTTTGTTCTTTGTTCTGAAGCTAGCTCAGTTTGAGCCTTGTGCTGTAGGACTTGCCACACAAAAGGCCTGTAGCCTGTCAGTCGAGCATGCGGGGTTAACTGGTTATTTCTCATTTTTGTCTTGGGTACTTTACTCTGCACAAGTTATCTGTTACACTTGACCACATGACACTAACTACTGCAAATCAAAATATTTTACAGTAAAATATATATATATGTGTGTATATATATATATATAGCCATGGGTTGGTGATATGAAAATAAGGAGAGTGGGAAGAAAGTTCTTTCTTCATAGAAGAACTGGAGAGACAACTGCACACAAATACACCTGTACATCCTTGATTCCAAATTCGCCGATGCAGAAGACTAGGTTGCAAGTATAATTGATCATTTTTCTTATGAATACAATTGGTGTATCAGTGATTCAGTTCTAAATATATAATCCACTCAGACTGCATTTTTTTTTAGAATTGACGCATCCTCAGATGGCTAGAATATACACCCCACTATTGCATTTATATGTGCCATCATGGTTTTCTGTAACATTATAATTTCAATTGCTTTTCAATATAGTGGGTGAGAAATTTCTCATCTACAATGTTGTGGCTTGTTTAGAGCTGGTAAGAATCATACTTCCATTAAAAATAAACTGATCAGTAAGCTGTAGGTGTGACTGGACAGCCATCTTCCCCTCTGTTTTGTTTCAGATGTGTTAATTGAATAGAATCAAAGGGGGCATTGACATACTTAGCCACCTGATACAGGAAAAGTGTGTTTTTCAATCCCAGTGGATTTATTTTTCTTTTTGCTATGTAGGTTATGCTTTGTTGTAAAGCAATGGCATTTCCTGCTCTTGGCCTGTTTGTGAAGCTTTTTAATTCAAAATATATATTTATCTTGACACTATAATGTTGGTTTCTTGCTGCCATTACCAGCCTGCATACCAGCAACCGCAGTAAGAATATTTTCAATCATGCAGTATCTTACTAGCTGGATCGAACTCCAGTTCTCCAGATGACCTGGAAACTCTGCGTTTAAGTGGTCATGCAGAGCCCATCAGCAACAACTTGTATTTATAACTCACTCTAACATAATAATGCATCCTAAGATGCTTCATGGTGGCATCATAATACGAAGAACATAAGAAGATGTTAGGGAAGATAACTAATAGCTTGGCTGATTGCAAGGTGGAGAGGTTTATAGGGAAGGAATTCCAGAGGTTAGGGTCTAGTCAACGAAGCGGCTAGCTCTAGCTCGGATTCCCGCTGGCTCGTTGAAACGGGCATGAGGCCCAAAACGAGATTCTCACCGGGCGTCAAACCCATCACGAGTCCCCCAGCTCGCTCCCCCTGGCGATATCGGGTTCTCACCCAGAAACGCCAAAAACCTGATAAGAATTCATTAGCATCCATTTAAATCTAATTAGTGAGATTGAAGTGGAATGCTGTGGCCTCCGGGATGCTCCTGGCCTGCCCTCGCCCCCCTCACCTCCCTCCCCGTCCCAGCGGGAGGTCCAGTGGGCACCAATCAGCACTGATCCCTAATGCGGGAATCAGGCATTAGGGACATCGAGGGCGAGCAACTGTCTGTGCCCTGTCTACACTTACCTCCAGGGTGCCAAGATGGGTCTTTCGGGGAGGTTTGGGTTGGGCTGGTGGGGCTCAGATTGGAGGTCTTTCCCAGGATGGGGATCATGTGGCAAGTCTTCCTTCTGCTTCTTTGAAAATTTTTTAATTCTCTTTCGGCATGTCAATTTCAATGATCTGATAGAAGAAGGTAAACGTCTTCCTTCTGTAGCCTTCAAACCTTTGCTGTCTCTTCCAATATATCAATATGAATTACTTGTCATATGAAGGTAAAAGTCTGCCCTTTAATGTGTTGGAAATCTTTGCAGTGTTTTTTCACATTCTGTTTCATAACCCTTTAATTTTTTCAAACCTCTGGGCTTACTGTGAAGCCTAAAAGCTTTGAATTACATTGTTTACATTTAAATTTAAGGCGCCTTTTTCATGCTTATTGTTTGACAGATTCGGGCTATTTCAAAGGAGAGATTAGCTTTGATTGTTTTTCTAGCTCATCACAGTCCAAGTGCTTCTTCTTTTGAGCAGGTGTTCTTTCTAACTACAACGTTTTGTTAAGATGCTGTTTCTTTGTTCTGAAGTCCTTCCTTGAAAGGCCAGATGCTCTGTCTGAGTGCTTTATTTTTCTTCTGAGGTTTTCTCTGTTCTCGTCCTTCCTTAAAAGCCCAGGGCCGGGATTCTCCGAAATCCTGCCCAAGTGTTGACGCTGGCATATACACCAAAGTGGTGTAAGCAGGCACCAACGGGCCATCTGGCCCAGTTATTCTCCGGATTTCAGGGGGCTAGAATGGCGCCGCAGTGCTGTGCGCTGCTCAGAGAATCCAGGCACAGGTGTGTCTCTGACACTCTGGAAGTGTCAATCTGGTAGTGTGCCGAGTTGGCACCGCCAGGGTGCCAGAGAGCAGCAGACAGTCCGGGAACATGGGGCGCGATTCTCCGACCCCCCCGCCGGGTCGGAGAATCGCTGGGGGCTGGCGTGAATCTCGCCCCCACCGTGTCCCGAATTCTCCGCCACCAGAGAATCGGCGGGGGCAGGAATCGTGCCGCGCCGGTCGGCGGGCTCCACCCCGCCGATACTCCGACCCGTGATGGGCCGAAGCCCCGCCGCTGTCAACCCTCGCCAGCCGGCGTGGATTGAACCACCTACCTTACCGGCGGGAGCAGACGGCGCGGGCGGGCTCCGGGGTCCTGGGGTGGGCGTGGGGCGATCTGGCCCCGGGGGGTGCCCCCACGGTGGCCTAGCCCGGGATTGGGGCCCACCAATTGGTGGGCGGGCCTGTGCCATGGGGGCACTCTTTTTCTTCCGCCTTCACCATGGTCTTCACTATGGCAGAGGCGGAAGAGACCCCCTCCACTGCGCATGCGCGGGGCTGCCATGAGCGGCCGCTGACACTCCCGCGCATGCGTCGCCCGGCGAAGTCCTTGTCGGCTGGCATGGCGCCAAAGGCCTTTCCAGCCGGCGGGGCGGAAATCACTCCGGCGCAGGCCTAGCCCCTCAAGGTGAGGGCTTGGCCCCTAAAGGTGCGGAGTGATACCTTTGGGGCGGCCCGACGCCGGAGTGATTCCCGCCACTCCATTACGCCGGATTCCCCCGCCCCGCCGGGTAGGGGAGAATCCCGACCCTGGTCTTTCAAGGAAGGACTTCAGAACAGTGAAACCCCAGAAGAAAAATACAGCACTCTGACAGAGCACCTGCTATTTCTAGGAAGGTCTTCAGAACAAAGAAACAGCCTCCTTAAAAAAACTGCAGTGAGAAATAACACCTGCTCCAAAGAGGAAGCACTTCACATTTAATGGACTGTGGAGAGCTATGCAAATAAACAACAGTAATCTCTCCTTGAATTAGCCTGGCCCTGTCAAACAAGATGCTTGTAAAAGGTAATGGACAATGAAACTGAATGTAAACAGTACAGTTCTAAGCTTTCAGACTTCTCAGCAAACGCAGAGATTTGAAAATGTTAAATAGGAAAGAAATTGAATGTGGAAAAAAGCACTTCAAAGATTTCTATCACATTGAAGAGAAGACTTTTGCCTTCAACTGACAGATCATTGACCTTGACATGCGGGGAGAAACCTTAAAGAATTGAAGGCTACAGAGGGAAGACTTTACCTTCACTTGACAGATCATTGAAATTGTCATACTGGAAGCAAGTTTGATTGTTTTCAAGGCTACTGAGGGAAGGATTACTACATGGCCCCCAACCCCCACCTCCCCTGAGTTAAGTGTAGATAGGGTACTGACCCCCTTGATCCTCCTCAGAGTTCACGGCACCAGCTTAGCACTGCCAAGGGGCAGGGGTCTGAAGGGCAGGTTTCAGTGGGGGAGGGGGCCTAAATTGCAGGAAGGACCTGAAGGGGGAGCCCTGAAGGACGGGATCATTTGATGAGCCTATAACAGAGCGGTGCTCGCTTGGGGGAGGTTTTGCCAGTAATTGAGGGTGGGGGACAATACCAGTGATTTGTGGTGATGTGGGGGGGGGGGGCGGTGGGAGGAATGCTGTAGGGTTATTTTGAGATCAGGGCGTCTTTTAAGAAGGGTGACCTAGTCTCTGGGGATCTGACCTTCCCGGCTTCTTTGGGTCCCACAGCGCGAATCACCCCAGGATCCAAAGAAATTTCTTGCATGATGCTCTGGATCGCGCTGATCCACTTGACGGGAATCACACCTCTCTTCCCACCGGACACCACAGCCACACTTAAACGTTTTCAGGTGAATTTTGGCCCGTGGTCACTCATAATGGAATGATTAAAATTGGGGAGAGTTCAAGAGGGCAGAAATAGATGTTTCAAAGCTAGGGTTTTGGAGCTGGAAGAGATTATAGAGATAGGGATAAGGCCCTGGAGAATTTTGACAACAAAGATTAATTTTATAAAATCAAAGAAATGCTTAAGTGGGAGTCAGCAGGGAAAAGGTGATGGATGAATTGGATTTTCTGCATGTCCATCTCAAAATGGGCATTAGCATTTTAGATGACCTCAAGTTTACAGAGGATAGAATATGGGAGACCAGCCAGGTGTGCATTAAAATGATAAGGTCTACTCCAGGGGTAACAAACGCGTGGATAAGGATAAGTGCAGCTCAGTGTCACAATGGTTAGCACTGCTGCCTCATAACGTTGGAATCTGGTTTTGATTCCAGCCTTGGGTGACTGTCGATGTGCAGTTCGCACATTCTCCCCGTGTCTGCGTGGGTTTTCTCCGTATGCTCCGGTTTCCTCCCACAGTCAAAAGATGTGCAGGTTAGATGGGAAAGATGTTCATGTTAGGTATGGTTACGGTAGCTGAGGGGATGTTGCTGACTCCTTGCGAAGGAAGGTTGTTACTTGCATATATCGCAACTCGTTCCCTTTTGAAAGCTATAGCTTGTCTATCAGTTCCTCCAGGATCGCTATCCTGCCATCTATGTATAGGTCACCTACCATCAGTGTCCCCTCAGCCTGTCGAGGAGGTGTCCAATGTTGTTGGGGTGAATTTATGGTTCTTGTGATGGGGCCATGGCGGACATTGCTACCAGTCCGTAGTGGTGCCTGTGTTGGTTCCATGCTTTAAGCGTGGCCACTACCACTGGGCTTCTTGAGTATTTGAATGGAGAAATGGGAGTGGGGCCATTGCCAGTGCCCAGAGGGACATCCCCATACAGGAGCTCTCCTCCATTTTATCCATTCCGCCCCCAGCTCCTTGACTCGTCCCCGTACTCCCTTTGTGGTAGCTGCTCAGTGGTACAATTGGAAGTTCGGAAGGGCCAGCCCCTCCATGGTTCTCCTTATTTATATGATGTTCTTGTGGATCCTTGGATTCTTTCCCCCCCACACAAACGCCATCAATAATTTGTCTAATTTGCAACCTGAGAAGGCTCTAAACTCCCTCAGGAAATCCATTATTCCTGCCAAGCTGTCCAGGAGGTTCAAGACGTAGAGCAGCAGGTCATCCGCACAGAGTGAGACTCTCTGTCTCCCTTCGGGATGCCTGAATTAAGCTTCTTAGGCCCAATAACTGGAGTCCATGGACTGCATGTTAGTAACCCCACCCGGCATGTTCTTTTTTTGTTGGGGGGGGGGCACTTTAATAGGACTGTTAACAAGCCAATTGTTGGGCCACCTTCTCGTTGCTCGTTGCAGTCCCAGCAGCTGTTGGAGCTGCCAGCCAATCAGATTGGCCATCAGCTCCAGATGGTGGGGCCTCCTCCCCAGTGAGGCCCACACTGTCCCAATGTGTCCCTCCCAGAGAGTCATAGGGTTGTGGGGCAGACTGACATGGAGCAGGTTGTCACCCACACCAACTTTGCCCCTGGGGTCGGGAGGGGGAGGATGGGTGGTGGATGGAGAGAGGCATCCATCCACCCCCTCATAATATGCTGCTCCATATATTGTCACTCTGCAGTTAGATTGAAGTTGATTAATCATCTTCCAAAATAAAAAAATGAATGCTTACAAACCTCTTCTTTTGTATATTTACTTACGTATTTACTAAGTTCACTTAGCAGTTTAAAGCAGGGCTAGTTCTTTAAGCTTTGCAGTAATTCAAAGAATAAAATTCAATTTTGTACATTTAGCTCAACAAAACAGATGGTGATTAAATGGTACATAGCTTTAAAAGCATCGTACATTTTTATTAAAATGGAATCCTATTCTGTCCCAGTTGCTGCATTTCCTCGTATTTCAAACACTCTCTGCTGACCGATACAGATTTCAGTAGCTGATAGTGACAAAGCCTCCAGAGAATTTATTTTTCAATACATCCAGTGATGGCCACTTTTTTAAAATCTGTTTTGTTAAACACTGAAATGAAAATAAAGTGTGACTTGATGTTTGGAAGCATACTGTGTTGTGTTGGCAATTTATTCATTGCAAGTTATCACAAGTTTATTTTAGATTAACAACTACTTGTGTAAAGTTGCTGACAATGGAGGGGAGGGGTGCAAAAGTTATCTGGGAGAAGGTTATGTCTCACAAAACTTCTTGTTCATTTTAATTACTGGGAGCAAAATTGCTCTGGTTAAATCTCCCAAAGACAAATCGCACCCAGAAACCAGTTTCCAGAATATTTTTATATTCATCGTTTGCCTCCTTTTGTTTGGTTGGGTGAGTCGATGGAATTAGTACATAGGAGGTGCCATTTCTTGTGATGAAGATACTCCTGCGAATGCACCAAAAATGTCAAAGAGCATCGAATCAGAAAAAAGCCCATATGTCCATCTACCTTTTTCTGTTCCAGACGATGTATAATTTATGCTATAGTGAGCTCAAATCAATTTATTTAATCTCTTGAAGGCTTTGCAAGCTTCTCCCTTTTGCCTCTGCAAAATAATTGAAGGACAATTCACAATATTGATCTGACCTTCAAAGTTCTATTTGTGCTTTGACCTGCTTCTTTACATACCAAACAGTTCCAGAAACATGAGAGCTCTTGTGTATTTTCTTCTCTTTCTTTTATTCCTTTTTATCCCAACCCTTCATTTTACATGGTCTTCCCTTCACCACCTTGCTTTTATACAATGATCTAAATCTTCCTTGTACTCTTCAATCTAATATCTAGGGTGAGATTCTCCGACCCCCCGCCGGGTCGGAGAATCGCCGGGGGCTGGCGTGAATCCCGCCCCCGCCGGTTGCCGAATTCTCCGGCACCGGATATTCGTCGGGGGCGGGAATCGCGCCGCGTCGGTTGGCGGCCACCCCCCCCCCCACCCCCCCACCCCCCCCCCGGCGATTCTCTGGCCCGGATGGGCCGAAGTTCCGCTGCTAGAATGCCTGCCCGCCGGCGTAGATTAAACCACCTCTCTTACCGGCGGGACAAGGCGGCGCGGGCAGGCTCCAGGGTCCTGGGGGGGGGCACGGGGCGATCTGGCCCCCGGGGGGGTGCCCTCATGGTGGCCTGGCCCGCGATCGGGGCCCACCGATCCGCGGGTGGGCCTGTGCCGTGGGGGCACTCTTTTCCTTCCGCCTTCGCCATGGTCTCCACCATGGCGGAGGCGGAAGAGACCCTCTCCACTGCGCATGCACGGGGATGCCGTGAGCGGCCGCTAACGCCCCCGCGCATGCGCCGCCAGGCAATGTCATTTCCGCGCCAGCTGGCGGGGCACCAAAGGCCTTTCCCGCCAGCTGGCGGGGCGGAAATCAGTCCGGCGCGGGCCTAGCCCCTCAAGGTTAGGGCTCAGCCCCTCAAGATGGGGAGGATTCCGCTCCTTTGAGGCGGCGCGATGCCGGACTGATTTGCACCGTTTTTGGCGCCGGTCGGCAGACATCGCGCCGATTACGGAGAATTTCGCCCACAATCTCCAACTATATTCAAGAAAAAGTCTCAAAGCAGATTAGAAAAAGAAAACTAACTGCCGAAATGTTAAGAACCCACATGGAGGAAAGATGTAATTTTTTTAATTCCTGGATTAACTTTCCAACTTTTGTCCGCTAATGCAGTGTTCAGTCTAAGTTTTAATAGTATCCTGAAATATTCACTGTCCTTACTAAACATTTTAATATTAGTATCATGTTACCTATTAAACATCGTTACTCATAAATTCAATTCCTATTCTGCAATTCTCCTGCCGCTATGAAGTCCTAATCAATTTTGGCTGCAGCTTCCAACATCTCTCAAATGTATAAATGACTGTTTGTTGAAAGTTGGATGCCCATGACTGCATGGGAATTCAAAATGGCTCAGGTTAGAATGACTGACTAATTTCTACTTAAAATTAAATGGCTTCAAGTTGCATTCCAGCACCTATTATTCTCTGTCTCCCCGTGACTGTGTGGGTTTCCTCCGGGTGCTCCGGTTCCTCCCACAGTCCAAAGATGTGCAGTTTAGGTGGATTGGCCATGATCAATGCGCAGGGGTTACGAGGATAGGGCAGGGGAGTGGGTTTAGGTAGAGTGCTCTTTTAGAGGGTTGGTGCAGACTCGATGGACAGAATGGCCTCTTTCTGCACTGTAGGGAATCTATGGAATCTATTTGCTTTGTCGATCAACACTTAGATTAAACTAAATGCTACATGCAGTAGACGCTTCTGAAATTAATGGTAGCTGCATGGTATGTCGAGGCTGTGATTTTTAATCTCTGGTTACATTTTCCCTATTTTAAATTCACCTTTTGCAGCCAATGAATGGATTCCAACCAGTTTATTGCTTTCTGACGTTTGTCCGATATTTTGTAGCCTAGTCCAGTACAATTTGGATCTACATAGGCCTTGCCGTGTTGGGTGTTCTGATGCACAAATGATCCAACACGGCTGTAGATGGTACAACTCTGTTTTATTGTCTAATCAACGGTAACAACTAACTACTGGCTTGGGTACGTGCTTCACCAGCTAACCTGTGGACCCAGCCCTATCACTATCTTAGTGAGGCACTCAGCACATGGTCTATGTCTGAGTGGCGCGCTGTGAGCTCTGTGCTCTGAGCTATCTCCTGGTAGAATGAGCGGGAACTGTGGTGTTCCCTGTTTTATAGTGTGTCTGCTCTTACTAGTGATTGGCTGCGATGTTGTGTGTGTGCTGGTTGGTCCAACTGCCTGTCCATCAGTGTGTGTGTGATTGCACCATGATATGCTGATTTGGATATCATGACAGGCTTTGGGTGGATCTACGTACCTGAAAACATGGCTTAAGAAGGTAGGATCAACAATGTAGAATCAGGACAGCACGGTAGCGCAGTGGGTTACCCCTGCTGCCTCACGGCGCCGAGGTCCCGGGTTTGATCCCGGCTCTGGGTCACTGTCCGTGTGGAGTTTGCACATTCTCCCCGTGTTTGCTTGGGTTTCGCTCCCACAATCCAAAGATGTGCAGGCTAGGTGGATTGGCCACGCTAAATTGTCCCTTAATTGGAAAAATGAATTGGGTACTCTAACATAGAAGCAGTCAGAGTCAAAGGGATGAAAAACTCCAAAGTATGTGATTTACATTCTGTTCATTTTAATATTTTTGAAGAATGTTTTAACCCCCTCCCCGTCTCCCACTCCAACCCACCTTATACCTTTCGAGAATCAACATCAGATATATGTCTAATGACGGCAGCTGAATGTTCTTGGGGAAAATAAAATGTATTTGGCTTCCGGGAGCTCTGCTGCAACAACTTCCTATTCCGTACAGATACTGACAATTAAGCATCTGGAAGCAGGAGCCAATACCCTGCTGAATGTTGGAGTTCCAACATGCCGCACTGTCAGTTTATTGCCTGCGCTCTTCTATTGTAAACCTTCAGGAGACTTGCACAGCCTGTTAACCAAATCTCCGAGCAGTGACTCAACTATCAAAGAATGTTATGTTACCGGTTAAAGTCGATATGCGGTGAGAAAGAGGATACAAGACAGACATTGCGACATACCAAAATTAGATATGAAATAAATATTCAATGTTAGCTGTCCATTTTATAACTTATTGCATTCCTTGAAATCAACATTTCCTATTCATTTTTCAGGGTTGAATGTGATTTTTTTTTTTGTGTTGTTCAAGTTGAAGACAGTTTGATCAGGGAATAGAATAGCCTTTAGCCATAACTAATAATTTACATGTCTGGTGTATTATGGGCTAGAAGCATTCTTGGCAAGTGGAATTTCATCTACTTCCTCCAATAATGCAATTTTAACCCTTAATGCGTGAACACTTGAAAATATTTTCCTATATTTCTTACACTGCTGAGTATTAATGTCACAATTTAAAGCTGAATTCTAAGCAGATTTCTGCCGTGCATCTGTACTCCTTGAAAACTCACGGTGCAGTCAGCAGTGAAATTAACTTCAGTGAGAGCTCAAAATGTACAACAGCAAGTCAGTCACCCTTTCTATATTTTTCCCAATTAACCTTTCCGTGGTGCATTTTCCAAAGTTGAACTTCACCTGCAAGGTTCTTTGGACTAAAACTCATTTGCAAGGTACCAGAAGCTGACAGAGACCAGATTCAACTCATCCTGGATTCAAACCCAAGTTCCAGTGAAGAGCAAAATATATATTGACTCAGATTTTGTTGAGTGTTGTTGGAGCCCCACTCATTCAGGTAAGTGGACAGTATTCCATTATACTCCTGGCTTGTGCCTTGTAGATGGTGGACAGGCTATGGGGGGTCAGGAGGTGAATTAATCGCTGCAGGATTCCTACTTTTGACCTGCTCTGGTAGCTACAGTATTTATATAGCTAGTCCAGTTCTAATACTGGTCGACGGTAGTCGCCAAGATGTTGATAGTCAGGGATTCAGCAATCATAATGCCATTGAATGTTAAGGGGCAATGGTCGAATCCTCTCTTGTTGGAGATGGCCATTGTCTGGCACTTGACTTGTCAACCTAAGCCTGGATATTGTCCAGGCCTTGCTGCATTTGGACATGGACCACTTCTGCATCTGTGGGATCACAAATGGGACTGAAAATTGTGCAGTCATCAACGAACATCCCCACTTCTTTTTTTTTAATCAACATTTTATTGAGGTATTTATGATTTTATAACAATAACAGAAGAAACCGTGTACATACAAATATAAACATAGTGCAAAAGTCCGTCTTCGTCCCTCACAGGTCCACCTTTTTTATACACTAATCTAAACTAAACTAGACCCTAACCCCCCCCCCTCTGCTGACAGTTAATTTTCCTGAAAGAAGTCGATGAGCGGCTGCCACTTCCGGACGAACCCTGACATTGACCCTCTCTGGGCGAACTTGGTTTTCTCCAGACAGAGAAAGCTAGCCATGTCAGTTAGCCAGGTCTCTGACTTTGGGGGTTTTGAGTCCCTCCAAGCTAATAATATCCGTCTCCGGGCTACCAGAGAGGCAAAGGCCAGAACGTCTGCCTCTTTCTCCTCCTGGATTCCCGGATCTTCTGACACTCTGAAAATCGCCACCTCTGGACTCGGTGCCACCCTTGTTTTTAACACCTTGGCCTGCCAGAATCCCCTAAGCTTCGGGCATGCCCAGAACATATGAACATGGTTCGCTGATCCTCCCGCACACCTTGTGCACCTGTCTTCTATCCAAAAGAACCTGCTCATCCGGGCCACTGTCAATTGTATCAGGCTGAGCCTGGCACATGTTGTGGACGCGTTAACTCTACTCAATGCATCAGCCCAGAGACCATCCTCTATCTCTCCTCCGAACTCCTCTTCTCATTTGTGTTTCAGCTCCTCGGTCTGTGTTTCCTCTGACCCCATGAGTTCTTTATAAAGGTCCAAAACCCTCCCTTCTCCCACCCACACTCTGGAAACTACCCTGTCCTGTATCCCCCTTGGTGGTAGGAGCGGGAAGGTTGAGACCTGCCTGCGTAGGAAGTCCCGTGCCTGCAGGTACCTAAACTCATTCCCTCCCATCAATTCAAATTAGGTTGACCACCCACTTCCTAATCATGGCTATATTTGCCGCCCAATAATAATTGCTAAAGTCCATCAGCGCCAGCCCGCCCGCCTCCCGGCTTCGCTCCAGCATCCCCTTTTTTACTCGCGGGGTCTTACCCGCCCCTACAAAGCCAGAGATCACTTTGTTTACCCGTTTTAAAAAAGTCCCGTGGGATAAAGATGGGGAGACACTGAAAAACAAACAGGAATCTTGGGAGTACCGTCATTTTCACTGTTTGTACACTCTCAGCCAATGATAGCGGGAGCATGTCCCACCTTCGGAAGCATTCCTTAATTTGGTCTACTGGTCAGGTCAAATTTAACTCATGTACTCGTTCCCATTCCCGTGCCATTTAAATGCCTAGGTACTGAAAACTTCCCCCTACCACTCTAAACAGCAACTCCCCCAGTCGCCTCTCCTGCCACCTTGCCTGGATCGCGAACATCTCACTTTTCCCCATGTTTAATTTATAACCCGAAAACCGGCCAAATTCCCCCAGAATCCCCATAATTTCTCCCTTCCCTTCTAGTGGGTCAGAAACATATAGGAGCAGGTCATCTGCATACAGCGAGACTCTGTGTTCCACCCCTGCCCTTCCTGCCCCTTGAGGCTCTCAGCGCAATTGCCAGTGGTTCTATGGCCAGCGCAAACAGCAGTGGGGAGAGGGGGCATCCCTGCCTTGTCCCCCGGTGCAGCCTGAAATAGCCCGATATCAATCTGTTCGTCTGTACACTCGCCACAGGTGCCTGATACAGCAGGTTAACCCAGTCGATGAAGCCCCGTCCAAACCACCCTAGCACCTCCCACAGATTGGTCCATTCCACCCGATCAAATGCCTTCTCCGCGTCCGATGCGACCACTACCTCCACGTCCCTACCCTTTGGGGGCATCATGATCACATTCAGCAGCCTTCTAACGTTGGCCGCCAACTACCTGCCCTTAACGAATACCGTCTGGTCCTCCCCAATCACGTCCGGAACGCACTCTTCAATCCTAGAACATAAGATTTTGGCCAACAGTTTGGCGTCAACATTTAATAAGGAGATCGGTCTGTAGGACCCGCATAGCTCCGCGTCCTTGTCACGCTTCAGGATCAGTGAGATCATGGCTTGTGCCATCGTCGGGGGAAGCACCCCTCTCTCCCTTGCCTCATTAAATGTCCTCATCAGCAGCGACCCCAGCATCCCAGAGAACCTTTTATAAAACTCCACTGGGTACCTGTCCGGTCCCGGGGCTTTACCCGACTGCAGGGCCTTCAGCCCTTCTGCTATTTCTTCCATCCTGATCAGGGCCCCCAGCCCTTCTACCAACCCTTCGTCCACCTTCGGGAGCCTCAGCCCCCCTAAGAATTGCCACATCCCCTCTGGCCCAGCTGGGGGTTCCGACTCATGCAGCCTGCTATAAGACTCCTTGAACGCCCTATTAACCCCTGCTGAATCTCCGACCAGGTTCTCGTCTCTGTCCCTCACTTTCCCAATCTCCCTGGCTGCCTCCCTCTTTCTGAGCTGCTGCGCAAGCATTCTGCTGGCCTTCTCTCCATATTCATATATCGCCCCACTCGCCTTCCTCAGCTGCTCCACCGCTTTCCCTGTAGTTAACAAGCCAAACTCCGCCTGTAGCCTCCGTCGTTCCCTAAAAAGCCCTGCCTTTGGTGTCTTCACATATCTCCTGTTGACCTGAAGTATTTCCCTTATCAGTCGGTCCATCTCTGCTCTGTCTACCTTCTCCCTGAGGGCTCGTATCGAAATCAGCTCCCCTCTGACCACCGCCTTCAGCGTCTCCCAGACCATTGCAACCGAGACTTCCCCCGTGTCATTAACTTCCAGATCGTTCTGGATACATTTTGTCACCCGCCCGCACACCTCCTCATCCGCTAACAGTCTGACATCCAAACTCCAATGTGGGCGTTGGCCACCCTCCATGCTCACCTGTAGGTCCAACTAATGCGGGGCATGATCCGAGACCGTGATAGCTGAATACTAATGTCCACTACACCGGTCAGTAAAGCCCTGTTCAAGATGAAAAAGTCGATCCGGGAGTACACTTTATGTACGTGTGAGTAGAAGGAGAACTCCTTCACTCTCGGCCGCCCAAACCTCTATGGGTGCACTCCCCCCATCTGCTCCATAAACCCCTTTGCCAATGCTGGCAGCCTGCCTGCCCTAGAGCTCGGCCGGTCTAGCCTTGAGTCAATGACTGTGTTGAAGTCCCCCCCCCCCCCCATGACCAACTTATGTGAGTCCAGGTCCGAGATCTTCCCCAACATCCTCCTTTTGAACTCCTCATCATCCCAATTTGGCACATACACATTCACGAGTAACACCGGCAGCCCTTTCAGCTTCCCATTAACCTTGATGTAACGGTCTCCCACATCCGCAACTATTCTTCCCGCCTCGAATGACACTCACTTATTAATCAGGATAGCGACCCCTCTAGTATTAGAGCCCAGCCCCGAGTGAAATGCCTGTCCGACCCATCCCTTCCTTTAATCTAATCTGATCGGTTACCCTTAGATGCGTCTCCTGTAACATTGCCACGTCCGCCTTCAATTCCCTCAAATGCGCGAACAGGCGTGCCCTCTTAACCGGCCCATTTAGCCCTCTTATGTTCCATGTTATCAGCCTGGTTGGGGGGCTTCAACCTCCCCCCCCCCCCCCCCCCCCCCCCCTGCCAATCCGCCATCACCTTTCTTGGGCCAGTCTCCGGCTCGCCCCCAGGCAGCCTCCATCCCCAACCTCCCTTTTGTCCCCAGCAACAGTCCTTCCCCCATCAGCAGAGCAATTCCCCCCCCCACCCATAACAGCACTGTACAAATAGCCCCCTTCAACAAGCATAACATCTGCTCACCCCCCCCCCCCCCACTGCGCTTCCGTGAGCCAGCCGCCCAGCTAGCTTGGTAACCCCCGCCCATGGCGCCAGACATTTTCCCATCTATTGTTTCCCCCCCCTCCCAGCTCAGACACATATGCAAAAGAAAACAATCCCAGCCCAGTTGACCGAAAGAAACACAAAGAAAAGAAAAACCCCACATCGAAAATTCACACTTCCATCCCCCACCAGTACAAATGCAAACTTTAACTTACACAAATACACGGCAGCCCCAGGATCAATACAGAAGGCATTACAAATATAGTCCAAAATCAAAAACATTTTTAACGTGAATGCTGCAGCAAAGTTCAAACACCTCAGTCCAATGCTAGCCCTTTCCTTCTGGCGAAGTCCATCGCATCCAGGGCGACTCAAAATAGAAATGTTGCTCCTCATAAGTGCCCCAAAGATAGGCTGGATACAGCAGTCCAAACTTCACCTTCTTCTTGAAAAGGGTCGACTTTACTTGGTTGAACCACGCTCTTCTCCTGGCTACGTCCGCGCTCAGGTCTTGGTAGATACGCAGGATGCAGTTCTCCCGCTTACAGCTCCAAGTCTACCTGACCATGTCCAACTCCAAGGGTCGGGTAAACGTCCCATCCCCATTAGCTTCTCGATCATGCCCGCTATATATGCCCCTGCAACCGCTCCTTCGGACCCCTCCGGGAGACCAACGATCCTCAAGTTCTGCCGGTGGGACCTATTCTCTAGATCCTCCACCTTCTCCTGGAGCCTTTTCTGCTAGTCTCTCAGCAACCCACCTCCATTGTTGTTTGGTGTTCCTCATGCTTGGCCAGTGCATTTTCCACTTTCTGGATTGCCCTATCTTGAGCAATCTATGTTCCAGCCGAGCAATCGATTCCCTAATCGGGTCCAAGCATTCCTGTTTCTGCTTGACTAAGCCCTCTTGTATAAACTGCATCAACTGCTCCGTCGACCGCTGGGTCGTCGAGCCAGGACTCCAGTCACCCGCCATGCTTCCCCCCGCTGCAGCTTCAACCCAGGCCTTCTCTGTTCACCTATTTCTTCCTTTGCGAGCACTCCTGGTCCGCCTCTCCATTCACTGGTGTGGGACTCCTCCTCACAGTTATGTCAACTATCAATTTTCCAAGTAAAATCCGAGACAAAATTGTGGAAAAGGTCCAAACTCGAGCGGGAGCCACCAAATGTGCGGCCAACTCCTTTCTGGCCGCCACCGGAAGTCAACATCCCCGCTTCTGACCGTGTGACAGAAGGAAGGTCATTGATGAAGCAGCTGAAGATGGTAGGTCCTAGGACACTACCCTGAGGAACTCCTGAAGTGATGTCCTGGAGTTGCGATGATTATTCCCCAACCACCACAATCCTCTTCCTTTGTGCCAGGTATGACTACAACCAATGGCGAGTTTTCCCCTCTGATTCCCATTGACTCCAGTTTGCTAGGACTCCTTGATGCCATACTCAGTCAAATGATGCCTTGATATCAACGGCAGCCACTCTCACCTCACCTTTTATTCAGCTCTTTTGTCTATGTTTGAACCAAGGCTGTAATGAGGTCAAGAACTGAGTGACCCTGGCGGAATCAAAACTGAGTGTCTGTGAGCAGGTTATTGCTGAGTAAGTGCTGCTTGATAGCACTGTTGATGGCCCATTCCATCACTTTGCCTAATGATCGAGAGCAGACTGATGGGGCATAATTGCCTGGGTTGGATTTGTTCTAATTTCTGTGTACGGGACATACCTGGGCATTTCCATATTGTCAGATAGATGCCAGTGTTGTAGCTGTACTGAAACAGCTTTGCTAGGGGTGCGACAAGTTCTGGAGCACAAGCCTTCAGGACTATTGTCAGGGCCCTGAGCCATTGCGGTATCCAGTGTCTTCAACTGTTTCTTGATGTCTCATGGAGTAAATCAAATTGGCTGAAGACTGACACATGGGACCTCCAGAGGAAGCCGAGATAGATCATTCACTCAGCACTCCTGGATGAAGATTGTTCCGAATGCTTCAGCAAGTGATGAGGGAACCAACAAGAGGGAAAACATATTTGACCTCATCCTCACCAACCTGCCTGTCACAGATGTACCTGTCCAAGATAGTATTGGTAGGAGTGACGACTGTACAGTCCTTGTGGACATGAAGTCTCGTCTTCACATTGAGGATACCCTCCATTGTGTTGTGCAGCATGACCACCATCCCAAATGGGATAGACTTCAAACAAATCTACCGATCTACTGGGCATCCATGAGGGACATCAGCAGCAGAAGAATTGTACTCAACCACAATCTGTAACTTCTGGCCCAGAATATCCCCCACTCAACTGTTAACACAGTATCGCCCCCACCCAAGTCAGGGAATTAACCCTGGTTTAATGAGATGTGCAGGAGAGGATGTCAGGAGCAACACCAGGCACACCTAAATATGAGGTGGCAAACTGGTGTAGCTACAACACAGGACTACTTGTGTGCCAAACAGTATAAGCAACAAGTAATAGGCAGAGCTAAGCGATTCCACAACCAACGGATCAGATCTAGGATCTACAGTCCTGCCACACCTAACTGTGAATGGTGGTGGACAATTAAACAGCTCACTGGAGGAGGAAGCTTCACAAAAATCCCCTGCCTGACTGATGAAGGAGCCCATCACATGAGGAGTGAGGAGTGCAAAAGGTAAGGCTGAAGCATTCGGAACAATCTTCATCCAGGAGTGCTGAGTGAATGATCTACCTCTGCTTCCTCTGGAGGTCCCATGTGTCAGTCTTCAGCCAATTTGATTTACTCCATGAGATATCAAGAAACAGTTGAAGACACTGGATACCGCAATGGCTCAGGGCCCTGACAATAGTCCATTGCCTCGAGGGATCAGGATGAAAGATTCCCGAATCAATTGTGCATTACTGCACTGGAAACGTAGTGAGAAGCCTTCCTCCAATCATTCACGGAGACATTAGATATTACTCAGATTTTAAAGTCTTCCCTACAAGAATGTAAAGATAACAAAGGAGGTCCTACTAGTTTCTTTGTTCCTTTAATAAACAGTTAAACAAAGTCTGCAATGAAAGGGTTATGTTTGATATTTTCGACAAAACACCATGTTGTTCCAATTTTGGCTGATGCGAGATAAATATCTGAAAAGCAATGCATTTTAATATGTTTTGAAGTGAAGCGTAAACGTCAAATCTAGCTGCGGCTTACAGATAGCACCGCTTTCATTAGAGCTGGCTCGTCATAGCAACTCTCAGTATCTCCCCTGTTCATGGCATTTCATAGGGAATGAGAGCTGTTGGTTCAAATGCAATCCTGAAGTACATCCTCCTGCATAAGTGTCGTAGTTTACTTGTTCAGTCACTCAAGAGTGAAGGGTAAAGCAATTCTTTATTTTAGTGCGACACTAGCCTGCTCGTGAAACTTGAGGTTCTTTTCGAAATAGCCCTGAGACTGACTGTCCGCCTTGCATTGTGTGGATAGTGCAAAGAGCACAATCTTTCACAGGTGGGACCCTCTGCTCCTATTGCAAGTGATCAACATTTTAAAGAGGAATTGGCAACTTTTTTTGAAAGGAAATTGTACATCTACACTACTTCGTCAAAATGGTACTTCGAAATATGGAGAACAAAGGAAGACTTTGCATTTTAAGATCTCACAATCGCCAAATCTCTTTATAACCAATTAAGTGCCTGTTAAAGAGAAGTGACTTTTGTAATGTAGAAAATGCTGCAGTCAAATTGTCCACAGCACGGTCGCACCGGCTGCACGGTCGCACCGGCTGCACGGTCGCACGGGCAGCACGGTCGCCCCGGCAGCACGGTCGCCCCGGCAGCACGGTCGCCCCGGCAGCACGGTCGCACGGGCAGCACGGTCGCCCCGGCAGCACGGTCGCCCCGGCAGCACGGTCGCCCCGGCAGCACGGTCGCACGGGCAGCACGGTCGCCCCGGCAGCACGGTCGCCCCGGCAGCACGGTCGCACGGGCAGCACGGTCGCCCCGGCAGCACGGTCGCCCCGGCAGCACGGTCGCCCCGGCAGCACAGTCACACCGACAGCACGGTCACACCAACAGCACGGTCGCACCGGCAGCACGGTCGCACCGGCAGCACGGTCGCACCGGCAGCACGGTCGCACCGGCAGCACGGTCGCACGGGCAGCACGGTCGCACCGGCAGCACGGTCGCACCGGCAGCACGGTCGCACGGGCAGCACGGTCGCACCGGCAACACGGTGGCACGGGCAGTACGGTCGCCCGGGCAGTACGGTCGCCCGGGCAGTACGGTCGCCCGGGCAGTACGGTCGCCCGGGCAGCACGGTCGCCCGGGCAGCACGGTCGCACCGGCAGCACGGTCGCACCGGCAGCACGGTGGCCCCGGCAGCACGGTCGCCCCGGCAGCACGGTCGCCCCGGCAGCACGGTGGCACCGGCAGCACGGTGGCACCGGCAGCACGGTCGCACCGGCAGCACGGTGGCACCGGCAGCACGGTGGCACCGGCAGCACGGTCGCACGGGCAGCACGGTCGCACCGGCAGCACGGTGGCACCGGCAGCACGGTGGCACCGGCAGCACGGTCGCACCGGCAGCACGGTCGCCCCGGCAGCACGGTCGCACCGGCAGCAGTCAGATGTGCGAATGAATCATTTTCTTTTATTGATGTTGGTTGAGAGATAATGATCAGGACACCAAGAGGGCATTCATGCTTTTCCTCAAAAGCATCCGATAAATCTAATTATGTCCACATAAGAGGGTAAACAGGATATTCATCCTCATCCCCCTTTTCTTTGATCCCTCCTCTCGATCTCGTCTGAAAAGTCTTTAACCAGGAATATTGAGCTACCATTCCAGCCCTTTTGTTTTAGCCACTTTTCAGCAATAGCTCTGGTACCATACTTCCAAGTATCTATCAGTCCCCTCCACTACTTACTTTTTTTATTTACTAGAAACCTTGTATTGAAATGTATGTTACTAAGCACTGCCAAAGTCCTATAACGTCTATTTTCTATCTTTTGTTTGATCTGCTTTCCACACCCTTACTAATTTTCTGCCTTTAATTTCCATCTTCGCTTTTCTCTTTTCTGATTCTATGCTCGAACTTCCCACCTCCCTGTCAAGCCAGTGTAAACTCTCCCCAACAGCTCTAGCGAACCTCCCCAGGATGAGATTGTTTCCGGCCCTGTTGTGGTGCAGCCCATTCAAATTGTACACCTCACCCAGAACTGGTCCCAATGCCTCAGAAATCTAAAGCCCTCCTTCTTGCACTATCTTTCCAGGTACACTTTCGCTGCACTTTCCTTCTATTTCTGTACTCACTAGCGTGTGACACCGGGAATAATTCAACAACTGCTGTCCTTTTGAGGGTCCTGCTTATTAACTTCTGTCCTAGCTCCCTAAAATATACCTGAAGGGTCTCCTCCCTCTTCATACCTATGTCAGTGGTACTGACTATGGTCCACACTCTGGCTGTTCACCCTCCTCTGTTCAGACTATCTTGCAGCTGCTCAGTGCATCTTTGACTTTGGCAGCATTGAGGCAACATACCATCCTGGAATCATATGAAACACCTCTATTCCTCAACTAGTGAATCCCCCATCAGTGTTTTTTCTTCCTCTTCCTATACAGCCGAGTCACCCATGAGGCTGTGGACTTGACTCTGGCTGCAATCCCGAGAGAAACCATCACCCTCAGCATTATTCAGATCTGAATACTATTTTGAGAGTAAGGTGCAACTGGGAGTCATGCAACTTCTCCCTGGTCCTCTTTGTCTGTCTGACAGTCACCCA
The DNA here is from genome assembly GCF_047496885.1 of Scyliorhinus torazame. Taxonomy (NCBI): domain Eukaryota; kingdom Metazoa; phylum Chordata; class Chondrichthyes; order Carcharhiniformes; family Scyliorhinidae; genus Scyliorhinus; species Scyliorhinus torazame. The sequence continues at coordinate 277,436,996 of NC_092713.1, read as the reverse complement.
TTGCTTCTCAACCTACACACCCTTAGTTTGCAGGGTGATACCTCCAGAAATCTTCTATCCACATAGCTCCCAGCCTCATTGATGCACCATAGGGCATCACGGTAGCATAATGGTTAGCACAATAGCTTCACAGCTCCAGGGTCCCAGGTTCGATTTCTGGCTTGGGTCACTGTCTGTGCGGAGTCTGCACGTTCTCCCCGTGTGTGCGTGAGTTTCCTCCGGGTGCTCCGGTTTCCTCCCACAGTCCAAAGATGTGCAGGTTAGGTGGATTGGCCATGCTAAATTGCCCTTAGTGTCCAAAATTGCCCTTAGTGTTGGGTGGGATTACTGGGTTATGGGGACAGGGTGGAGATGTGGGCCTGGGTAGGGAGCTCTTTCCAAGAGCCGGTGCAGACTCAATGGGCCAAATGGCCTCCTTCTGTACTGTAAATTCTATGATTGTGTCTATATTGATGGCAACTGCTGCTCAAGCTTCAAAAACCTGGAGCTCCACCTCTTGATACTTCCTGCACACGTATATGTCTCAGATACAAGAACCATCCTGGATTTCCCACAGGGCACAGGATATGCATTCAGCAGGACTCCCATGCCCTGCCATGCTTTTATTTTTTAGCCTACTATTCAAAACATACCATAAGTAAACTTGAGAATTGTTCCTGCCTTGGACAAAAGAAACTGACCAGGAATTCACTAATATGTTCATGAAAGGAGAGACACTGGCATGCCGTTCATTAGGATTTACTCCACATCATAGGCAGGGGTGGAATTTAATATATATCCATGGTCTGTCACCTCACTACTTTTTACCATTGCTGGTGACATTTCATTATCAGAAAAATTCACATAGACAAATATAAGAATGAGAAAAGATCACAGCGAGCTTACCCTTATTATTCCCAAATTCTTTCCAGCACTCAACATCAAACTTCACCCACACAACAGATGGAAAGAACTTGCATTTATATTGCACCTACCATATCCTCAAGGCATCTCGTGGATGTCAGGGACCAGACATCACACTGCAATTCGGGAGATATAATTTCCTCAATGAAAATCAAAGTGCTCTCCCACATAATTGGAAATGACAGTAAAAATTTCAATCGAATTTAAATATGAATTTACATTTCTCCAAATTTTACAGTGTTGTGCTGGATTGTGGAAAGAAATCAAAATAGATTTTAAGAAATAAATCATTTTATAGGAAGCCAGGTAAAGACTTGGCATTTATCCTTGATAAAACCCGCGTACATCTGAAATCGTGCCTTAACACATTAATTACATCTGAAGTGTAGTCACTGTTGCACCTAGGGAAACACAGCAGCCAATGTATGCACAGAAAGTTCTGTAAACCAACCATGAAGTAAATGAACAATTCAACTCTTTGTGACATTTGCTTCAGGACATTAGTAGTTGTCAATGGAACTCACCTGCTCTTCAAATATTACATCCACTTGAGTGGGTAGATAGGTCTCCAGTTTAATCTATCCTCCTTAGAGAGAGCACTCCTCATTCCACTGATGGATCAACCAAGATTATATCATCAAGGCCCTGGAATAGGCCTTGAACTCTAACTTTGTCGCTTAAAGACTGGAATCAGTGCAGACAATTGCGTAACATTCTCTGCAGTATTGAATTTGAGCACAATGGAGTGGAGGCAAAATGCTCCAGGTCTTTGCATTCTATAATATGGCCAGAGTTTACCCTGCCTCCCAGCTGGGGAGATATTACAGTCGCACCATAGATTTAAATGGCTCACCGCATCTATTGGGGGTGGACCCGCAGTGGCGTGGCGATTAAAATCATAGTTCACGTATTATATGTAATGCTGCATGTACAAGATTACAGTAAAATTCAGATATTCTATCACACAAAAAACAGATGCACTAGTAGCTGCTGAAACCGTCTTTGGCATATGGACACCAGCCTGCCATTCGAGTCTCTGACCGGGATAATCTTCCAGGAGACCGTCTGCCACCTAAAGCGGCAAGCCAAGAGAGGGCTGACCTTCACACCCTATTAACCTTGCCAAGATCTGACATGGCTTTCCTCAGCTTGACTATCAATACTCTTGCAATATGCATCCAAGTTTATGGGACGACTTTTCAGGAAGTCGGGTAAACTCCATGGACCCTTAAAAACGGCAGCTGGGTGGCGGATGCAGAAACTCCTTTCTGACAGATCTCATTTTTGCCAGTGGGAGAAAGGGAATGGGGCATGAATCACACTCTTAGCTAGAGCCGGAGACTTTCGACAGTTCTGTGGGACTTACCTGGATTAAACCTGAACTCAGCAGGGCCATTTGAACCTGGGCAGGGTTTTTGCTACCAAGGCGGGTAGAGGAAAAATTCACAACTCGAGAGGAATGTCACAATCCCAGTTGATGTTATAACTGGACGGAAAGATCAATTGAGCTTTTGATACATGAAATTTCAAGAAACAGGTGTAATGACAACAAACTCATTTTCCTTCCTGAGGATATTGGAAAATAACATCCGATGAGGCGTAAAACGGACTGCCTATTCACTGCTGCTGAATTTAAGCCCTTGAGTTGACTTCTGACCCATTTTGGTAATAATAGATCTGACCGTCCTTTAAATTAGCAAAAGTTGTAGAACAGAATATCTCAGCGTAAGGCAGAAATTTAAACTTTAAAGGAGTAAAATGTTCTCTTGTAACATTGGATCAAAATATGCATCATATTTACTTCAGGAGCTCCTCAAAATACATTCAACCGAGATATTGGTAATCTTTTTTGCTTTAGGCAAATATATTCAAGGTTGGGATGAGATTTTACAAATTGCTGTCTGTCTGATAAGTCATTTTCGAAACACACACAAAGCTCAACTTCGCAGTACAACAATCCTCTTCAAAATATAACTTTGAAAATGCTTCAAGATAATCTGGTTTAAGAGGTGGAGGCGGAAATAAAAATTTTCAGGAGGAGCAGAACAGCTGTGCGTTGAGTTTGTCACATCACATAAGCGACACGGATATTTTTGACACAGCTGATGAGCAGAACAAGGGATTTGTATAATATTTCTCAGTGCTAATTTGACTTCTGACAGAATTTCATGCAAAACAAGCCACTTCCACTTATTTTCAACAGTTGAATTAGTTTGACACAAGAATGCTGAGTGATTGGAATTGTTCAACTTGTCCTACATTGAGGCACTTGGAGTCAGTAAATAAGCTATAATAGGATACCTGGTTACTTTTAACTACATTTGGCTCAGTTCATAGAATCGTAGAATCCCTACAGTGCAGAAGGAGGCCATTTGGCCCCTCAAGTCTGCACCGACCCTCTGAAAGAACACCCTATTCCCACACCTCCATTCGTGTGACCCCACCTAGGGGCAATTTATCATGGTCAACCCACCTAACCTGCACAGCTTTGGGTGATGGGAGGAAACCAGAACACCCAGAGGAAACCCACGCAGAAACAGGGAGAACGTGCAAACTCCACACAGACTCGCCCCAGGCTGGAATTGAACCCGGATCGCTGGTGCTGTGAAGCAGCAGTGATAACCACTGTGCCACCCTCAGCTGTTGAGATGAGAAGAGGCACCATTTTGCAAAACCACTTTTGTGCATAAGAACAATCAGTAAGATCGTGGCTGCACATCATTTTCCACTTTTCCACCCTATCCTCCTATCCTATGATTCTTTTGGAGCCCAAAAATCTGTAGAACTGAGTCAGGAAACGTGTGCCGACGGGGAGCCATGTCGAAGGGCGTGATTCACAGCAGTCCGCCTCCACTCCTGCTGTACCATCTGGGAACACACCTAGACGTAGTGGTAGGGCCCGTAAGGCAAAGTCTTAGGCACGTAAGAAGTTGGCACGGGTGCAGGGCACAGTCTAGTTGTAGTGGGTAGGGCACCTATGTTAACCACACGAATAAACTCACTGTTGAATTTGACTTGTAAGACTGTGTGCTATGTCCGGTGCCAGGGGGCTCATGAGGGTGCCCGATTGGCATAGTGGTATACGAGCCGTTCCAAGGTCTGTTCCGGATGTGCTGACCCTTTTCCCACCCTGCCTCCCATAATCGGACACCGTTGTCCTCGGTACACTAACGCCAGCCACCCCACGGGCATGTGGTGAAATATCCGTCACGAAGACTGTGACCACCGGAGTGCATGGTTCAGCTATAGCCATGAGTCAGACCTCGGCTGGCGAATCTGAGCACACAGCTCATCGCAGAACGGGCCGTCATCATTCAACATGGCACTGTTCACATCCGCTTACCCAATCATCAATGTTGTGCAATCCCGTAGTGCCGCAGTGGTAAGGTGATGTGGAATTGTTGCCGTGAACCCGTTGCGGGCGTGCGGGGGGGGGGGGGGGGGGGGGGGGCTGCTGCTGTGTGGTGCCCGTGTACAGGAGTGACCGTGCAAGTGGCAGTGTTCAGCGAATCCCACCCCCACAGTGCGTGAACCGTGCGGCCACCAACGCGTTACGTGCCCGCTGTCCGCGGCGGTGCCGTCGCGCAGCCTCCTGGACGTAACGAGCAGCCGGGCAGTGTCTGTGTCCTGCGCCCCTCCCCCCACGCTGATGCGCGCCATCATCCTCCTCCTCCGCATCCTCCTCTTCCCCATTCTCCTCGTTTGCGTTGGCTCCGGTGCCGTCGGGTTCTCCCTCCGACTCCTCCACCAGGTCATCTCCCCTCTGCATGGCAATGTTGTGCAACGCACAGCAGACCACAACCATGTAACCGAACCTGTCGGGTTGGTGCTGCAGGGCCCCTCCTGATCGGTCCAGACATCTGAAGCGCATCTTCAGCAGGCCGAAGCACCGCTCCACCACACCCCTGGTTGCTGCATGGGCCTCGTTGTATAGGCTCTCCGCATTGGTGTGAGGCCTCCGTATTGGTGTCAGCAGCCATGACCTCAATGGATAGCCCTTGTCGCCCAGCACCCAGCCCCTCAGCCGGGGGGGGGCATCCATTGAACATTACGGGGATGAACGACTGTGCCAGAATGTAGGCGTCATGCACACTGCCGGGGTACTTTGCACACACGTGCATGATCTTCATATGGGGGTCGCACACCACCTGAATGTTCATGGAGTATGCGCCCTTTCTGTTCATGAACACTTCCCTGTTGTCTGCAGGTGGGCGCATGGGGACGTGCACACCATCGATGACACCCTGGACCATCGGTATCCCGGCCACCTTGGCGAATTCACGTGCCCGTGCTTCCTGCTGTGCTCGGTCCTCGGGGAATTGAATGTACCTGTCCGCGATGGCGTACAGGGCGTCGTTGACGGCCCTGATGCACCTGTGGACCGATGCCTGTGATATCCCAGATAGGTCCCCGCTCGGCGCCTGGAAGGAGCCGGTCGCATACAAGTTTAGGGCCACCGTCACCTTGACGGAGACCTGTATCGCGTGTCCTCCTCCCATTCCACGTGGTGCAAGGTGCGCCACGAGCTGGCATATATGTGCGACCGTCTCCCTGCTGAACCGTAGTCTCCTCCTGCATGTGATGTCCGTTAGGGCCTCGAACGACATTCTGTCACGGTACACCCTCGGCCTTGCTGGACGCCTGTGGCGCCCTGGCACCACCATCAGTGGATCCACCTGCTCCTCCCCAAGCACTTCCTCTGCATTCCTCGCCGTCTGGCGGTCAATGTTCCCCTCGGCATCCCCCTGTACTTTCGGGTCCTGAGCGCCTGCGGCCTGCGCATCAATGACGGGCCACTCCGCGGCCATCCCCTCTGCTGCACCGGCAATCACTGCATCTGCAGCCACTGTGGGCCGTATGACTCTACGCTGCCGGATGGCAAACTCCAGAGCTGCGGCTCCAACCACGGCAGTAAACATCGCTGTCTGCTTGGCACACATGGTGACCTGCAGGAGGGTGGTGGGGGCAGAGAAACGACATGTTACACCAAGGTTCTTCCACACCTCGTCAGCCGGGTTACATGGGATCCCTGTGTGTCCCGGTGGCCTGGTCGCACTGCAGACACGCAGCCAGCCTAACACCTGGTCACTGTCTGCGCCCAACGGTCAGTTCACACCGTACTGCTCACCAGTGTGCCACTCGCCTGTGCCCATCAGCCACACGCAACCTGCGGCCGTGTCCTCGTCACCGTCCTGCCATATCAGGGCGGCTGACATGTGGCATCCGCGGATGGACGATACCATCCACACTCTCCCTCACCCCCCTCCCACCTGCACGCTGCTCCTTCATCCCCCCTCCCACCTGCACACTCTCCCTCATCCCCCCTCCCACCTGCACACTCTCCCTCTTCCACCCCTCCCACCTGCACACTCTCCCTCATCCCCCCTCCCACCTGCACACTCTCCCTCTTCCACCCCTCCCACCTGCACACTCTCCCTCATCCCCCCTCCCACCTGCACACTCTCCCTCATCCCCCCTCCCACCTGCACACTCTCCCTCTTCCACCCCTCCCACCTGCACACTCTCCCTCATCCCCCCTCCCACCTGCACACTCTCCCTCATCCCCCCCCCCTCCCACCTGCACACTCTTCCTCATCCCCCCTCCCACCTGCACACTCTCCTTCATCCCCCCCCTCCCATCTGCACACTCTTCCTCATCCCCCCCCCCCCCTCCCACCTGCACACACTCCCTCACCCCCCCTCCCACCTGCACACTCTCCCACACCCCCCCCTCCCACCTGCACACTCTCCCACACCCCCCCTTTGGGCGCAGCCTTCTTGGGTAAGCCGACGCGGTCTCCAGGAGCTGCGGAACAGTCCGCTCACCTCCTCCCTGCTCAGTCGTGCTGGCTGACGACTTTAAAAAGGTGTGAACAGCGACAGCGTGAACTGGGGTCACGCCGTCGGGACTTCGGCCCATCCGGGCCTGAGAATAGCAGGGGTGCCGGAGAATCGCCATTTTGGGTGTCTCGGGCGATCCTCCGGCCTGCGCAGCGCGGAACTCGACGGGGCCATTCTCGCCGCTTGGGAGAATCGCGGGAGGGCGTCGGACCGGCGTCGCGGGAAAATTTGGCGGCCCCGGCGATTCTCCCAACCGGCACGGGAGTGGAGAATCGCGCCCAAGATGTTGACTAGTGATAATATTTGCTCTGTGTGTGGTTATATAATTTTTCTACATGGTAAATGAGCACCTGGTATTTGCAATTGCACTAAGTGCTAAGTGCAATCACTAAATGAAGTACTATTTGTTCCTCCAGTACCCAATGGGTGCTTCACATAGAAAACCATAACATGGGAAGCAAGAGACAGGTGCTGGCTTAGCACAGGGTTAAATCGCTGGCTTTGAAAGCAGACCAAGGCAGGCCAGCAGCACGGTTCAATTCCCGTACCAGTATCCCCGAACAGGTGCCGGAATGTGGCGACTAGGGGCTTTTCACAGTAACTTCATTTGAAGCCTACTTGTGACAATAAGCGATTTTCATTTCATTTTTCATTTCCTACTGCAGTTTTATTTTGGGGTTAGCATGCCAGTCTGAGGCTGCGATGGTGTGGAATCCTCCAGTGGAATAACAGTACATTTTACACAAAATGTGATCAGTGCGTGGGGTGGGAAGAATGCTCGGGACACATATGAGAGTATGCTGATCATCTAATACCAGATTGTTTGCAGTATTTTTGTTTGGATTAGGGTATTAGAGTGTATGAAACACAGGCGTGTAACTGTCCATTCATAATCAAGCCACTTTCATTGTTTGGTTGATTGGAGATCTGGGGCGAAATTCTCCCGAAACGGCGCGATGTGCGCCAACTGGCGCCCAAAACGGCGCCAATCAGTCGGGCATCGCGCCGTCCCAAAGGTGCGGAATGCTCCGCATCTTTGGGGGCCGAGCCCCAACATTGAGGGGCTAGGCCAACGCCGGAGGAATTTCCGCCCCGCCAGCTAGCGGAAACGGCCTTTGTTGCCCCGCCAGCTGGCGCGGAAATGACATCCCCGGGCGGCGCATTCGCGGGAGCGTCAGCGGCCGCTGACAGTATCCCACGCATGCGCAGTGGAGGGAGTCTCTTCTGCCTCCGCCATGGTGGAGACCGTGGCGGAGGCGGAAGGGAAAGTGTGCCCCCACGGCACAGGCCCGCCCGTGGATCGGTGGGCCCCGATCGCGGGCCAGGCCACCGTGGGGGCACCCCCCGGGGCCAGGTCGCCCCGTGCCCCCCCCAGGACCCCGGAGCCCGCCCACGCTGCCTTGTCCCGCCGTTCAAAAGGTGGTTTAATCCACGCCGGCGGGACAGGCAATTTATCGGCGGGACTTCGGCCCATCCGGGCCGGAGAATCGAGCGGGGGGGTCCGCCAACCCGCGCGGCCCAATTCCCGCCCCCGCCGAATATCCGGTACCGGAGACTTCGGCAACCAGCGGGGGCGGGATTCATGGCAGCCCCCGGCGATTCTCCAACCCAGCAGGGGGTCGGAGAATGACGCCCCTGGTATGAGTGGACTAGTCAGATATACTTGGAAAAAATAATGCTGAATTTCTTTTCCCAAAGAATATGGACAATTTAATTTATTTCCATGCTTTAGGCAGTGTATATTATACAGTGTTGGATACAGGAAAATAAGTGAAGGATAGAGAAAACAGAACAGTTTATAGGAGTAGTTCAGGCTGGGAGCACTTTCACTCTGAACTAAAAGACTGGATCCTGCTAGGGGTTTCGGGACCCCAGCATCAGGGAGTTCCAAGCCAGCACTTTCTGGAAGAACTCCGTCCGTGCAAGCATCTTGGAGCTTACATCTTAATTGACTACTACCTTCACGCTTGCCATTCAATTAAGGTCAGATGTTGGAATCTCAATATTTTGGGGAGCAATTGGAGTGCTGGCATCTCTGCAGCCTTGGTAACCCACAAGGAAATGAGGGCACAACTACAGCGGGTAAGATAACGCAAGAGTATTTCAGCATGGAGGTGCCTTGGGTGTAAAAATAAACAAATAATTCAAATGGTGGAAGGCAGTAGCCCCCTTGAAATAGAGGAGGAATCCCATCAGTAGGATAATTGGGTCATTTCAGTGTGAACAGGTGTGGAAATTACCACAACTGAAGAGGTCACCAGAATTTGCTTACACTTCATATCTCGAATGATCTAGAATTCCAGTCAGTTCAAGTTCTTTTTACCCAGTTCTTTTTACCAAGATGGCGCCGGAGCGAGGCGACTCTGCGAGCTCTCCCAAACAGATCCGCTTTTTACTTAACTTATACTCGTTCTAATCTTTTCAAAATTAATTCTAAAACTAACATTAATACTAACCTCTCTCTTTTATCCTCTCTTGCAGGCTTGCCCTATTATGTATTTTCTTTTATTCCCTTTTCTTCTCATGTACTTAATGATCTGTTGAGCTGCTCGCAGAAAAATACTTTTCACTGTACCTCGGTACACGTGACAATAAACAAATCCAATCCAATCCAATCCAAAGTTCAGGGAGCAGCTTTCATGCCATAGCCATCTTTTTGGGATGAAGTTCCTGGCTCCAGTGCTCTCGTAGCCTTCCAAAGGGAGGCTGCCTCGATTTAGGGTGATCTGGGCAGCTGATTAGGCTCCCAGACCACCCTTGGAAAAGTTCATTGTTTGTGGGGTTGTACCAGGGAGCTGGCTTCCTTCCATTTGCCCTAGCCCCTCGACTCTAGGACCACCACATTATGGCAGGGTCCCTTCCCTCCAGCACTCCAGAAATCTCGGAGCTGTTGTCCTGCCACCGCAGATGTAGCTCAGGCCCACCTTGGGGCCTTGTGATGCTGGGAGAGGCCTCATTAATTAAACGGATGCCGCACATTTTCATACCTGGTTTTAGTGCTGAGTGAGGGGCTGACTGGGGTAATTGGTTTTTTGAGAGTGATTACTGTGTTGAAAGGTTTAGTCGGTAGGTTTGGTGGGTTTTATTTGAGGGGCTTTAGTAATGTGGTGGGGGAATTTAGTGTCACGATGAGGGATTATTTGGGGGATTAATACTGTTTGGTTGAGGGCTTTAGTGCTGTAACTGGGGCTTACTGAGGTGGTTTAATGTTGAGGTGTGGGTTTTACTGATGGGTTAAATTGCTGAGGTGCTTGGCTGGTGAGGGGGTTTTGATTTAACATAATTAACTTGACTTGCCAATTTGAATGCTCCATCGAGGTGGATTAGTGGCTAGGCTGGGTTTCACTGGCAGGAACGGGAGGTGGGATAATGGCCATGATGAGAGGGTCCAGAGAATAGCACATCTAGACAACAAGATCGCATCCATGCCTCTGGCAGTTTGGGCCCTGCTCGTTGGTGTCTTTCAACATTAGCAAAACAGCAAGGATTAATGGCTGACATGAATACTGAAGTGGAGTCACATTAGGCGGTTGACGTTTCCCTCAAAATAGCACCTTCCGGCATCTCCTGCAGCCACTAGGCCTCAGACAAAAAGGTTTCTATCTCCCCTCCAGATACCAGTCTATGAGGTCAGGAGGTGCAAGGCAATTCTGGACCTCTGACAACCATGCCAAAGCAATGCAGCAAACAAAGAAAGGTGACCTTTTGTCTTGGAAGCTTGAATGTGCTCTGGCATGAACAATGACCCACATTCCACAGCAAGTGTACACAAGCCGGCCCTGATTGACCATGGGTTACACAGGCTGGTGTTGACATTGTCGGTCTACAATAAACCAGGTGATCAGCCGACACAGGTTATATTCATTAAGCTAATTACACATTCTAACGGCATGGAAAGAGCGCTGAAGACGACTGTGAGCACGGTGTAGGTTTTGCAGTGAGCAACTGACTGGCAAAGTCAATCGAGTCGCCAGCAGCAATCACGGAGCACCTCATCATCTCCCTGCAGCTGCCATTTGATGCAGGTTCAGTCAACATTATGTGCAACTGTGCACCAATTCTGTATGTCAGAATCTCTGACAAAGCGATTCCCTGGGTCACATTCTAAGGAAATTTCCAAATGGCAAGAGACTGCCCATCCTGGATGACTTCAATGCATGTGTTTGGGCAGACAGTGGTTCATGGCCAAAGTGCCTCAGTCATCAGGCAGTGAGCAAAATCAACATTAACAAATAATGCCTTCTTGAGTCTTGTTTCCTGAATGGTCTCTGCATCACCAACACTTTCTTCCAAAGCAGACATCACCAACATGTATCATGGAGACACCCAAGGTCTGAACATTGGCACAAACTAGATCTAGTCATCGTGAGAAAAGGCACAATCTGATCAGTGTTCACCACCCCCGCACCTACCACAGCGCAGATTGTGACACTGGCCACATTTGCCAGCAGAAGAGTGAAGGTGCATCCCCGGAGGTTTCACAGCTCCAAACAAAACGGACTGCCACGCATCGACATTCCTTAGTCAAACAACAATTCCAAATACCAGCCTGTTGCACTGCTGCTGGAATGATTGCTACCCTGGTTTAATCATCTGTGAAGCAGGAGAGGCTTCATTTGGTAAAGGACTGGTTTGAGATTTACTCAGCTGAGATGATATCTGTCATTGATGCAAAAAAGCAAAGCCTACATGATGCACAACATAATCCCAGCAGTTAATAAGTTGCATGACCAGAAAGTATTTACAAGAGCTGCACAAAAGATAGGAATGTACTGTGCAAATAAACACTGGATCAAATTACTTCAAGAAATCTAAACTACCTGTGACAATGGAAATCTATGAGCTTTGTATGAAGGGATGAAGAGGGTGCTTGGTCTTACCATCCCAAAGTTGTCCCTTGAAGCCAGTAGATGCTGAAAATGCACATCAATGGAAGTAAACAGATGTGTTCAGCCTGGTGGGACTACTGAGCTGTACTGTGAGGTGGACATCATCCAGTCTGTGCTTTGCGCTTTCCCATAGCTTTCTGTCATGAATGAATTAGGTGAAGAAATCCCTTCACTCGAACCAGAAGGCGAGAGATGCTTAGGAAATAGAATAGCACCTAGTAAGGATGGAATCCCTGCCAAACTGTGTACATTCGACCAGCTTGTGATGCAAGCACTTGTGATGCAACACTTTAACCCAACCCCATCGATAATTGTTCAAACCTCTCGGTTTAATAGGGCGGAGAGGTCCACCGGTGAATCCATCACCAAGTTGTATCTCGGCTACGGAAGAAAGCCGAGTTTTGTTAGTATGGAACTATTTTGTCCGATATGCTACACGATCGCTTGGTCCGTGGTATCAATAATATGGAAACTCAGAAAAAACATTTGGGTGAGTCTCCCTAACTTTTCAGTAGGTACTGCAGATTTCCCTGTCCCAAGAAAAGCGGGACACGGAATCCAAGAGATACAAGGGGTGGAGGTGAACGCTTTGGACCATCACCCCTCACGTGGTACCCCCACAGCCCAGACCGAACGCCGCTGCAACTCTGGCTTCTGGGCAAGGAGCCGGCCGCTGAATCGTTCGATGTCCCCGGTTTCGGCTGTAGGTTATTTTGGCTCATGTGTTACATGTGTGCACTGGTCTAGGCACACCTGCCGGCATCAGGAAGGTCACCACTCCATGCTCCTAGCTGAGGCAGGCGTCAGCCCGAGGCTGGGCCTTGTATCTGGATGGCCCAGAAGAGGCCGAGGATGAGGCTGAGATGCAGCTGAACTGTTTGACATCGCCCCGTTTGGCATCTATTCACCTTCCGATACAAGTGAATGGTTGTATGCTCCAAATGGAGCTGGATATGGGAGCAGCCATTTCTGCAGCAGCGCAGAGCATTTTTGATCTTATCAAACAAGTTGTGCATTCTTTGTCTTTGGCTGGCATGGTGGCTCGTTTGGCCATTTATACAGTGGCATGACTGAATATCGTGGGGTTCACTCTCACTCCGTTGGTTTCTGGGTGCCAGTCAGTGCACCTTCCCCTCATTGTTGTGCTGAGCAATGGCCCTAGCATGTTGGGCTGTGATCAGCTGTACCAGCTGTAGTTGGACTGGCAGCAAATCCTCCAAGATGGGTCTGGTGGTTTGTGTCTGTACTGAGCACATTCCCTGGTTTCGGTAGCATTAAAGGGGCCGCGACTAACATCCAGGTGGAACCGGAAGCCCAGCCCCGATATTTTCATGCCCGCCTGGTTCCCTACCCTATAGTGGAGAAGGTTGAGACCGAACTTCGCCAAAGTTTGGGCATTATGCGACCTGCGCGCTTCGCTGATTGGGTGGTCCCAGTAACTAACCCGGATAAGCGAACACTGCTTCGAGGTTCGACCTTTACCCTTTACCTCACATCGAGGATTTATGTGCAGCATTTAAAAAAAAAAAAATTTACAGTACCCAATTCATTTTTTCCAATTAAGGGACAATTTAGCGTGGCCAATCCATCTACCCTGCACATCTTTGGGATGTGGGGGTGAAACCCACGCAAACACGGGGAGCATGTTCAAACTCCACACGGACAGTGAACCAGAGCCTGAATCGAACTTGGTACCTCGGCGCCATGAGGCAGCTGTGCTAACTACTGTGCCACCGTGCTGCCCTTTTATATGCAACATTGGCTGGTGGCAGTACATTCACTAAATTGGCCATGAGCAATGCTTATCCACAGCTGGAGCTCGAGAAATCCTCATAGAAGTACGACACAATTAATACATACAAGAGACTTTATGAGCACATCTGGCTCCCGATCGGGGTATCCTCAGCATGCACGGTCTTCCAGCACGTGATGGAGAAAATGCTGCGTGGATTGCAGTGCGTCGCAGTTTACTTAGGTGACATGTTAGTCACAGGGGCTGGGGAACAAGATAATTTGCAGAACATCGAGGAGGTGCGGTGTTCCGAATATGAGGTCTGCTTGCGCCACGCGAAGTGCGTATTTCGTGTGAAAGATGTGGTATATTTGGGATATCGGGTGCACCAAAATGGCCCCTGCTCCATGAGATGCCAGGGAACTTTACTCTTTCCTTGGATTAGTGAATTATTATGGGTGCTTTATTCTGAATTTGGCTACCGTCCTTCCTCCATCCACTTGCTTTTGAAAAAGTGGGAACCTTGGGCTTGGGCAAGGACCGGGGTACAGCATTTAACAAGGTGAAGCAGAGGTTGCCTTCTTCAGGGGTGTTTACCCATTTTGACTCCTCAAAACCATTCTATGTTACTTGCGATGGTTTTGTCCATCGAATGGACGACGGACATAACTGTCAAATCGTTTTTCCTCCCGGAACCTGGCTGTGGCCAAAGGAAAGTGTGCCCAGATCGAAAAAGGAGGTCTGGTGGTCGCATTTGGTGTAAAGCAATTTCATCAATACGTCTATGGCCGCCATTTTTTATCGGCACTGATCACAAGCCATTGCTAGGCCTCTTCTGCGAAGACAAGGTGATCCAACCAATAGCGGCTGCAAGGATTCAGCACTGGGCTCTGTTATTGGCTTCTTATGAATACTCCCTAGCACCGACATGGGTCCCAGATTGCTCATGCTGATGCGTTGAGCTGTCTTCCCCTGCAGGTCGGATCCACAAGCCCTCCTACAGTGGACGAGTGATTGCTGTCCTGAAGTTCATGGACTCCTTGCCATACTGCCTCATGTGTTCATGACTGGAGGCAAACTGACCCTGCACTTGCTAAGGTGCATCATCTGGTGTTATACGGTGTGCAGCAGCAGCAGCTACCGGGGAGTTGAAAGCTTCCTCCTCAATATTGTCGGAGTTAACCGTGGAGGACAACATCCTCCTGTGGGGCGCTAGGGTTGTTGTCCAGGCAAAAGGACAGGCTGCAGTACTGAAGGACTATCACAATGGACATCCCGGAGTGTCCAAAATGAAGATGTTGGCGAGAAGCTATGTCGAGTGTTCGCGATTGGACACGGATATCGAGACTTTGGCTATGCAGTACTCCATCTGTCAAGAGCGGTAGAAGCTCCCCGCAGCAGCACCCTAACATCCTCGGGCGTGGCTGGCGTGCCTTTGGGCCCACATGTATGCCGATTTCACCAGTCCCTTCTTAGGTTCGATGTTCTCATCCTGGTGCACACCCACTCAAAGTAGCTGGAGGCCCACAAGATGCCGATGATCACCTCCCAGGCAACCATCGAGAGAGTCCCTTTTTCTTTTTCTACCCACGGAATCCCGGAGGTACTCGTGACCGATAATGGAGCCTCTTTTACAAGTGAAGAGCTTGCTACTTTTGTGAAGAGCAATGGGATTCGCCACGTCCACACCACCCCTTACCATCTGGCATTAACTGTTTTGGCAGAGAGGCCATCCAGATGGTTAAACAGGGCTGAAGAAACAAATGTCCGGCTCAATGGACACAAGACTGACAAGATCTTTATTCTCGTACAGGACCACGCCACACGCAGTAACTGGGGTTGCTCCCGCTGAGATGTTAATGGGTCATAGACTTTGTACACTACGATTGGTTCTATCGGACATTGTCGCAAAGGTGCGTTGAACCAAGATTTGCAAGGGCTTTGCACAGTTCTACATCGACCTCATCGCCGCTTCGCACTTGATGACATGGTGTTCATTCATAACTTCAACGATGGTGCTCGCTGGGATTCTTGTCCGTCAAACGGGACCAATCTCTTACCATATTCGTGTCTGGGGGCAATTAATGAAGTGACCTCTGGGTCACATTTGCTCATGGCAGTTGCTCCCTCATGGAGTGCCTCAGAAAAGCATGCCTTGGATCCCCAGGTTCCAATGCTGATCCAGCATGCTGAACGCCTCCAGTCTTTCTCAACGCCAACATGCCCAACATTGTGTCGTCTGACTCTGAGATGCCGGCGTAAACCTTTGATATCTCGGACGCCTCCTGACGATCGTCTGCCACATCGTTCTTGCCACCGACGTCGTTCATCGCTGCGATATATGCCGACTGATCCAGCGCATCAGCTCCATGATGACTTACTGGAGGTGAAACAACTCTGCGTCCTCCGCTTGCTCCCCTTTCTCTGTCTTATCACTCGTCGAGGGAGTCTTTGGACTTTAGCGGGGAGGAATGTACTGTGCTGCACGGGACCTGTGGGGTGGGAATGCTTGGCTTCCCCGTACAAGCTCCCCCACTAGGGGCAGGATATCTCAATTGTCCAATATATATGTAAGGTTGGCCAGGCCGAACAGGTACCCAGTAGGAGTTTACCGGGCAATGCATATATAGCGTTTGTGAATAAAACTTTGTTCTTACTTTTGCTCGGTGTGGACTTCCCATGTCCTTATCAAAAGAGAAAAACAGTGACATATCCTGTGAGCTGGTGTACACGATCACAACGACCAGTGGCTACAGCGGATTGGCAATAGATGCTAAAACAACTCATAACCAACCTGGTAGCTTCATGTATAGATGCCCACTAAAGCTGCCAGCAGCGGTGCGCCAAATGAAGACACCCCATATGAAATAGATTGTTTGCTGCGCTTCCAATATCTTTCGCAGAAAGAAGGATGCCACAATATGTATGGACTTCTAGCACAGTTGAGTATTCATTCCAGTGATTGAAAACTGCTCTTTCTTCGTTCTTTTCGTCTTATTTTTCAAGGAAATTGGTAAAAGTTTCCTTGCTCTCTCTTAGAATTTGATGTCTCTCTAAGAGTTGTTTGGCATAAGTGACCACAGCATATGGTACTTTTCCTGTCGATCTGTTATCCAAGTGAGGCAATTGAATCTGTCGGTGTCTGCTGTGCTGATGGATTCTGTTGCAACTAGTGTTATGGTCCAGATTTTATGTCCAATGTTTGACCAACGAACCTGGTACACTTAGGGGCAAGCATATTGATTATCGGATCCCTGTTAATTCACAAGTTGGAAAAAATTACTAATAAGAAAAAAAAAAGTACCCACAAACTGGAAGCCTGACTCCATTTATCAGCTGGCCTGCAGAAAGGCGATAAATTTGGAGCATGAAGACATCTAAGAAAAATAACAAAATTATATTTAGCAAGCGGCCAGCAAATTACCATGGTAACACTTTTCAAAGTGTATCTCTTCTAATGTTATCTATTTTCTTCATCTCTCTTAACCAATCTATAAACCAGCTTATCTCAAATCATTTTTACACTCCCACAAATTCTTTTTCTGCATTCCTCCACCGGTACTTTACCACATGGTCACTATTAGTTCATCTCGAAACTTAGTAACTTGCCAACTCGTACGCAATAGCCTTTTATCACCACAATTCTTTTGGTGGTCCCAAGTGCATTCATACCATCCAATTGACAACCTTTTCTTTCTTAAATTATTTTTTTAAGGTGCATGGCTTTATGTCCTCATTACTGTTTTAGTAAGTAGAGGATTGCTGGCTGTAGTTGCAGGTTGTGCCATTGTCGCAGTTGACAGGATTGCATCTTTCAGCTGGGTTTATATGAGTGATGTGTAGTCTACCCACCTTTGCATCATTGGAGCATAAATCATTGTGCATAAATCATTGAAGGTAGTAGGGCAGGTTGAGAGAGAAGTTTATAAAGGCTACAGCATGCTGGGTTTTATAAATATGGGCATAGCTTATGTTCAATCTGTATATAACACTGGCTCAGTCTCTACTGGAGTATTACATCCAGTTCTGGGCACCACATTTTAGGAAGGATGAGAAGGCACTAGAGAGGGTGTAAAAAAGATTAATGGAATGATTCCAGCGATAAGGAACTTCAGTTAGGTAGTTGGATTGGAGAAATTGGGACTGTTGTCTTTGAAGAGAAGGTTTAGGTATTAAAATCATGAGGGATCGAGACAGAGTAGACATGGGGAACTGTTCCCATTGGTCGGAGGATCAAGAACCAGAGGGCACAGATTTAAGTAGAAGTACTGGTGACATGAGGATAAACATTTTCAGACAGCAAGTGGTTAGCATCTGGAATGCACTGCCTGGCAGTGTGGTGGAGGCAGCGACAATTGAGGTTTTCAAGAGGTAATTGGATTACTGTATGGAAAGGAAGAATGTGCAGGGCTTCAGGGAGAATGCAGGTGAGCAACTCAAGGTGAATTGTTCTTTCAGAGACTCAGCATAGATACCATGGGCCAAATAGCCTTCATCTATTGCTGGAACCATTCTCTGATCAGAGAATGGGGGGGGGGGTCACAGAGCATAACATTGGGAAGGTGTGAAATTGAAGGAATGGATCCCCTTTGAGACTTGCCCGCCTTGACCATGCAGCGATTTAATTCTGGGGCGGGCAAGGCCACAGACAGGGACTGGGATTCTCCGAGCCCGTGATGCGGGAAATTCCCGCCATGCCGCTCCGACGCCGGGAAGCGTTTCGCCGGCGACCGGAAAATCGACGGCAGTCGACCGGCCAGATTCCTGCCGAGTTCCGGCGAGTCCCGCCGGCATGGTTCCAACCTGGTACTACCCAGCGGGAGCTCGGACTCGTGGCCGCCCTGGTGGGGGGAGTGGGGGATCTGACTCCGGAGGGGGCCTCCACAGCGTCCAGGCCCGCGATCGGGGCTGCCGATCGGTGGGCGCCCGCGATCTCGGGGGGGGCCTACATCCTTCCGCACGAGCCCGCTGCAGGTATCCGCCATGTTGCCTGTGCAGAGACAGCCACCATGCACATGTACCGGCGCGGAGACGCCTGTCGCGCACATGCGCGGACCCGCGCTGACCGTGCAGGGCCGCCTTTCAGCGTCTGAGCAGCGCGCAGCACTCTGATGCCGTGCTGAGGACCGCTGAATCACTGGGCCAGGAGGCCCGTTGATGCCGGCGAACACAACTCCGGTGTTTATGCCGGCGTCAACACTCGGCCAGGATTTCAGAGAATCCCGGCCAGGAAGTCTACCATTGCCCTAATTGAGACTCTTAAATGGCCAATGATTGGCCACTTTAAGGGCCATTTCCCACCCAGCTTCAATCTTTAGCCTGACTGGAGGATTTACCTGGCATGGGTGAAGCCTGAAAATAGCCTAGATCTCAGGCAGGAAGGTTGGAGGGGCACCGAAGTCAGAATCCATCTTCTGAATGCATGTGATCCCCCTCCCACCCCCCTCCCAGTTAAACCCAGTCTCCTTTTTTTAACATCTGCAGACTTCTTTTTGTTCAAATGTTGCAGGTCCCTGTATGAAACTGCCAGCCTTCTACTGCCATGCAGTAGAAATTCAACATGTGGTTCAGATGAAAATTTAATTTTCCTTACTTTATTTTCCAGTGGCTTTACGTAAAGGTCCATCCCACCCACAACACCAGTTTGTTGTGTTATTGGCTGATCTCGCGTGAGATCATGATCTGGATCCTGCCCCGCCCACAATGGGTGGGACCCTGATTTGCAGAGTAAGTGAGCTTAAAAGCCCACTTAGCTATGTAGCCGTCGGATGTAACCGGCACCCGGCATCTATTGGCCTCGCTAAGAACACCCAAGCCGGGCGCAGTTTAGCACTGGTCTCCACAAATGGGGACTAGGGGCAATGGCACATGGGGGGGAGGGTAGGGGGGCCTCTCCCAGGCGATCGGAGGTCCCCAAGTGGCTGGTATCTGGGCTGTGCGGCACCCTGACACTGCTGATGCCAGCCTTGCATCGTGGCATTACCACCTCGGCAACCTAGCAGTACAACCCGGGTGCCAGGAGTCTGGCCCGGGGTGCTCTGTCTGTGTGAGGTGGGGTGCAGAGGGCCCAATGATCTCTTGAGAGGTGATTTGGGGTATTTGGGAGATCTGAGGGTCACGTCGGGGGGTTGAGAGATTGGAGCTCCTCATTTGCAGGAAATTATGCTAAGTGCGGCCTTGGGGAGGCGTTCCCCGCTGGTGGCCGAAATAGCCGTTAGAAAGCTAATATCAGAATTTTTCATTAAATAGCTGCCACAGTATCATGGCCTCAACTGTTTTCTGTGGTAGTGAATTCCATAGGACACTCTCTTGATGAAGAATGTTTTCCTCATCTCAGTCCGAAGTAGTCACCCTGTACCCTCAGACTGTGACCCCTGGTTCTGGCCAGCCCACCATTGGGAACATCCTTCTTGCATCTACCCTGCCTAGAATTTTATAGGTTTCTATGAGATCGTCCTTCATTCTCCTAAACTCCAGTGAATATATTCCTATCTGATTCAATCTCCTCTTACATCAGTCTTGCCATCCCAAGAATCACACTGAAGCATCTCTGCAGCCTTTTCCCAGCTCACCCTCCCACCCAACTTGGTGTCACCTGCAAATTTGGAGATATTGCATTTTGTTCCCTCATCTAAATCATTAATATATATTGTGAATAGCTGGGGTCCCAGCACCGATCCCTACGTTACCCCACCAGTCACTGCCTGCTAATTGGAAAAAGACCCGTTTATTCCTACTCTTTATTTCCTGTCTGCTAAACACTTTTCTATCCAAATCAATACACCATAATTCCATGCGCTTTAATTTTACACACTAATCTCTTGTACGGGGCTTTGTCGAAAGCCTTCTGAAAGTCCAAATAAACCACACCCACTGGTTCCTCTTCATCCACTCTATTAGTTACATTCTTAAAGAATTCCAGGTGATTTATCAAGCATGGATATCCCTTTCATAAATCCATGCCGATCCTGTCCTATCTTGACACTGTTTTTCAAGTGCTCTTCTATAAAATCTTTGATAATGGATTCTAGAGTTTTCTCCACTTCTGACGTCATGCTTACTGGTCTATAATTTCCTGTTTTCTTTCTACCTCCCTTTTTAAATAGTGGGGTTACATTCGCTACCCTCCAATCAGCACAAACTGTTCCAGAGTCTACAGAATCTTGTAAGATGATCACCAATGCATCCTTTATTTCTAGGGCCACTAACTTAAGATTATCAGGTCCTGGGGATTTATCGGCCTTAAATCCCATCAACTTCCCCAATACTACTTCTCTACTAATACTCACCTCCCTCTCACAAAATCCTGTCCCCCCCCAAGGTTGTTATGTTATTTACATCCTCCTTTGCGAAGACAGAACCAAAGTTGATCAGCTATTTCTTTGTTCCCCATTATAAATTCCCCTGTTTCTACATTTGTCTTTACCAAACTTTTTCATTTCACATGTCTGTAGAAACTTTTACAGTCAGTTTTTATGCTCCCCGCAAGCTTACTCTCGCCTCGATTTTCCCCTTCTTAATCAATCCCTTAGTCTTCGTTTGTTAAATTCTAAACTTCTCCCAATCCTCAGGTTTGTTGTTTTTCTTGGATCAAATACTTATGGGCAAGATTCTGCGACCCCCCCACCGGGTCGGAGAATCGCCCGTGGGGGCGGCGTGAATCCCGCCCCCGCTGGCTACCGAATTCTCTGGCGCCGGGGTTTTGGCGGGGACGGGAATCGCGCCATGCCAGTTGGGGGCCGTTGGCAGCGGTCCCCCCGGCGATCCTCCGACCCGCGATGGGCCGAGTGGCCGTCCGTTTTTGGCTGGTCCCGCCGACGTAAATCACAACAGGTCCTTACCGGCGGGACGTGGCTCCACGGGCGGCCTGCAGAGTCCTTGGGGAGGCACGGGGGGGATCTGGCCCCGGGAGGTGCTCACACGGTGGCCTGGCCCGTGGTCGGGGCCCACCGATCCACGGACGGGCCTGTGCCGTGGGGGCACTCTTTCCCTCCGCAACGGCCGCTGTCAACCTCCGCCATGGCCGGTGCGGAGAAGAACCCCCCTGCGCATGTGCTGGGATGACGCCTGCACACGCTGGCGCTCCCGCGCATGTGCCAACTCACGCCGGCCAGCGGAGGCCCTTCGCCACCGCTTGGCGTGGTGCCAAGCCCCTTCTACGCCGGCTGGCGCAGCCCCAAACACTCTGGCGCCAGCCTAGCCCCTGAAAGTGCGGAGGATTCTGCACATTCGGGGCGTCCTGACGCCGGAGTGGTCCACGCCACTCCTCGGCGCCGGAGTGGCCCATCCCGCCGATTCACGGAGAATCCCGCCCTATCTCTAATTTCCCTTGTAAGTCATGGGTTGGCCACTTTTCCCGTTTTACTTTTGTGCCAGACAGGAATAAACAATTGTTGCAGTTCATCGATACACTCCTTGAATGTTTACCATTGCCTATCCACCATCATCCCTTAAAATAATGTTTCAAAATCCATCATAACCAGCTTGTGCCTCATATCATCATCATAATTTCCTTTATGTAGATTGAGGACCTGTATCTCAAAATCAACTACATCACTATCCAACTTGTTAACATAATAATCTTTATTGCCACAAGTAGGCTGACATTAACACTGCAACAAAGTTACTGTGAAAAGCCCCTAGTTGTCACAATCTGCCACCTATTCGGGTACACGAGGGAAAATTCAGAATGTCCAAATTACCTAACAGCACATCTTTCGGGACTGTGGCAGGAAACCGGAGCACCCGGAGGAAACCCATGCAGACACAGGGAGAATGTGCAGACTCTGCACAGACAGTGACCCAAGCCAGGAATCGAACCTGGGACGCTGGTGCTGTGAAGCAATAGTGCTAACCACTGTGCCGACGTGCCGCCCAAAGATCCATTTACCAGGAATAGGCTTCAAACCCATGCGGACATATGCCCATTGGATCTTAAGCCCAACGCTTTAACCACTCAGCCATCCTGGTAGGCGACATAACATGGTCACTCATCCCCAAGTGGTCTTGCACAACTAGATTGCCAATGATTCCTTTTTCAGGTGCCTCTTTCCCAGCTGTCCTCCGATGTCCAGGGAGCTCGGTTGAGCTTTCCCCCTCCTGCTGCGGACACGTATCCGGTTGGTGACCACCAAATTGTGTGACCCCTCGTAACCTCACACTAATGCCCACTGGGGTGTGTGTATCTGAACTGGTGGACGGTACAAGTGATCGCTGTGACATCTCTAATGGTGTGGAGCTCTCCTCTTCCACTCGCTTCTGGATCCTATTAAGGCTGTGGCTAAGGCTGGAACTGGCTTTTGTCTCTTCCTGGAGGCAACTGCAAGTGATAAAGGAGAGTGCAAGTGGTAGGGCCCGTTGTCTCCAAGATGGAGGCACATTTGACCAGGATGTTTCCATTTGATGGAGGTGATCGACACCCACCCAGTCTTCCCTCCTTCCACTCGGTTGTGGCGGAGCGTCTCCTGCTCAAAGAAGAAAACACATGGGAGGAGTTACAATTTGCAAATTGGGCTGAGGTTGTCTACCAACTCCCTTCAGATTTCACAGCACATTCACATGCAAGGACAAGGCCAGAAATGCATGTGACGTGGAGGCCGCTAGTCCTTTCTGTGCTAACACTGGGACCCAAACATGTTTCATGCAGTGTCCCATGTCTGTTAAAGGATGAAGGAGGCAAAATGGCCGCTCCCCTGCAGCGTGGGTGCACTGAAGTGGGGTTGTGAGGAGGACATGCTAAAGCCACTGACTTCTTGAAGTCTGTGTGGGTTGTGCAATCATGGATGAGACTTAACCTTTGGGAGAGACTTACCCTGCTGCTTGTGGCACTGGATTACTGACCTTCTGCACACCCTCTATGTTCTACTTGTGCCTAGGCCGGGTTTGTTTCCCTGCTGAACCTCCTCCTCCCATCGGCTGGGTATAGAATATCCCTCCTGACCTCCACCTGGAGGAGGACATGCAGGAGGTGTATCTGAACTTCGGCGCCTGACCCTCACCTCCCCCTTCTTGACATCTCGCCAATGGCTGGTGCTGACAGTAAGTATTCTGAGCACCTTCAAAATATAGTGGCCGGATATGATAACAGATTGTGCGCCATCAGGCCCAGCCCTCCACAGAATACAGCGCTAAACACCGGGATACATAATTAATGAGGTTGGAGCTGGAGGATATGCCATGGATTCCCGTCAGCCTCTGCAGTGGGAAACACTCTCCAGCCCCTCTCCTGCCACAGGGCTTAATCTCAGATGGGAAAAATGTGGTTCCTGTCAAATTTTGTTTTATAACGTTCCTGTGAAGCACCTTGGAAAGTTTTGTAATGCTAAAGGTGCTATACAATTATTTGTGGTCTTTTGTCATTTCAAAAGCAACTGGCTGAGGACAAATGTAAAGTTTAATT
The DNA here is from genome assembly GCF_047496885.1 of Scyliorhinus torazame. Classification (NCBI taxonomy): domain Eukaryota; kingdom Metazoa; phylum Chordata; class Chondrichthyes; order Carcharhiniformes; family Scyliorhinidae; genus Scyliorhinus; species Scyliorhinus torazame. The sequence continues at coordinate 277,413,232 of NC_092713.1, read as the reverse complement.
TAATTACCTTACCTTTATTCCAATAAGATTAAAAATCATTCTGGTGCCTGCATTCAAAGCAAAATCATTCAATTTTTGAAAATTTTGACACCCAGTTTCCCTTGCTAAAAATTTCCAAACTGTTCATTCAAAACTTGGATTTTCCAACTCAAAACCTCCTGTGCGTTGACCTTCAATGTTGCCTGCTTGGATTTACAAGAGCAAGATGCTTCAATTTGCCTATTTGTTGTTTTAAAAACAAATCAATCCCTTGATAACTGAACTTGTTAGAAAAATTTAATTACTTTTATGCTCATGATCCCTCTTTTGAGACGAGTTTCTTGCTTCATATTGACATGGCTCACCGACTGATGGAAATGCTAGTTACGACTCAATTGACTGTACAGTGTTGATTAAAACCTGCTGCAGTCTGTTGATGTGACTTTGAATTTTGACATTGACATGGCTGATGAAGAATTCTTTTAACTTTCTAATCATGATTGGTCAATATGAAAGACACATGTGCGTTTTTGATGCCAGAGGAACCTCCTGAATAATTATGTCCAGTTTTGGTGTTCGGGTTCAAAGGAAGTTTCATGTTTGATTCTGGACATTAATTTTATTTTTGTACCTGAATTATTTTGAATTTTGTTACCTTTTTGCTGCTATTATAATCTGCTTCGTCCTTGACCAGCTCCTCTATTTAATATATCTTGCATGCTGGACTTTTAGATCATAGTGGCACTGTTCAACCACCAGGAAATCCATGATCGCTGTACATGCAACCTGCTGCACAGTAACCCCTGACCTTCCTAGAATATGGATACAAGAACTAGCAGTAAGAAAAGGCAATTCGGCCCCTCGAGCCCATTCTGCCATTCTGATCTCATCTCGGCCTCAACTCCACTTTTCTGCCCATTCTCCATTACTCTTCAACCCATTGCTAATTACAATTCCGTCCATCACTACAAATTTACTCAATGTCCTGGCATCCACCACAGAATTTCACAGAATCACGAACCTTTGAGAGACGTACTGCAGAATACTCCATCAGGGGATCTGCCGGTCTTCCGGCAGCACACCCACACCCGCGGGTTTCCTGATGGCATGGGGGTGGCACAATGGGAAACCCCATTGACTGGCTGCGATAACGGAGAATCTCACTCCCAGCAGGGGCATGCAGCGTTGGAAAAAGCAGCTTGTGGACCGGAGAATCCAGCCCATAATTTCTCCTCATCTTTGTTTTAAATCTGCCATCCTTATTGTAAAACTATGACCTCTTGTTCTGGATTGCTCCACAAGAGGAAACATCCTCTCTATGTCAACCTTGTCAATCCTCTTTATCATCTTATATAATAATAATATACCTATATTAAATCTCCTCTCACTCTTCTAATCTCAAGAGAGTGTCGGCCTAAATAGGCCTGAATGGTGCTGGGCACTGAAGGGAGAGGTGAGATGGAAGGAGGAATCAGTTTTTTTGACCGTCTTCTCAAATTAGAATCTCAACGTTTTCGTAGTGTTTGTCATTAGACTGTGGCATGTTTAGCCAGTGCCAGTAACCTTCAGAATAATTGTTTTTTATCCTTCCCAAAATGACTGTGGGTCTGAATTTTAGCTCCACGCCCATCGCTAATTGCCCTTGAGAAGGTGGTGATGCCTTCTTGAACTGCTGAAATTCATGTGCTGTAGGCACATCCATAGTGTTGTGACGAAGGGAGTTCCAGGTTTTTGACCAACGACAATGAAAGAGCAGCGATATAACTCCAAATCAGAATTTGTGTGTGACTTACAGGGGAGCTTGTAGGTGGTGGTGTTCCCATATATCTGCTGCCCTAATTCCAAGTCTAGATGGTGGAGGTTATGTGTTTAGACGGTGCTGTTTGTAGCTGGTACACACTGCTGTCACTGTGCATGGTGATTCTTTAAGGTGGTGGATGGGGTGCCAATCAAGCAAACTGCAACACCCAGAATGGTGTTGAGCTTCTCGAGTGTTGTTGGATGTGCACTCATCAAGTGTAAAGAATTCCATCACAGTCCTGACTTATACCTTGTAGAAGGGGACAGGTTTTTGGGAGTCAGGAAGTGAGTTGCCTGCCATACAATTCTCAGCCTCTGCCCTGCTCTTGTAGCCACAGTATTTACATGGCTGGTCCGATTCAGTCTTTGCTTAATGGTGTTGTTAGTGAGGGATGATGGTAATGTTATGGGCGAGGTGTTTTCAGAACCCCAAAATGTATCATGGAGTTCAACCAACCTCTCCCTTTAATGGATTGTTGCTTTTGAAGCACACGGCTTGTTCCCCAGGTGTGATATTGCAATTATGGACACGTGGTTTTTAACACAAAACAATGTTTATTCCATGAACTCAACTTAACCTGTTAAATAAACATTGGATCCCTTAACACCCTTACTTCAAAGATAACCCCAAAAATAATACAACACTAAATAATCCCTCAAAATGTTCCTTCAAACATCCAAAAGGCTTCAAGCCTTCAAAACAGTAACACACCAGGTTACAGAATATATATATTTTCTGAGATGGCAGAGATATATCAGCTTGGTTGACTTGAGCTCCAGCACCTTGCTTTTCTTCTTGCAGCTCTCTGGAAACACACAGACACACACAAGCTGCTTTTTCAAATTGAAACCAAAAGCAGAAGTGAGCTCAGCTCCCCCCTGTGACATCACTTCAGTAATATGATCATCTCCATTCCTTAAAGGTACATTGCTTAAACATCCATTTCTTAAAGGTACTCTCACATGACAGTAATGTCATTAAATGTCAAGGAGAGATGGTTCAATTCTCTATTGTTGGAGATGGTCATTGCCTGGTACTTGTGTGGCACGTATGCTACTTGCCACATAGCGGTCCAAGCTTAAATATCGTCCAGGTCTTGCTGAATATGGACATGGATTGGTTCAGTGTCTGAGAAGTTGCAAATGCTGCTCAACATTGTGCAATCATTTACGAACATCCCTACATCTGATGTTAAGTTGGACTGATGGGCATTGATGAAGCAGCTGAAGATAGTTGTGCCTAGGTCACTCCCCTGAGCAACTTCTGCCGCGATATCCTGGGATTGAGATGATTGACCTCCAACAACCACAACCATCCTCCTTTGTGCCAGGCATGACACCAACCAGTGGAGAGATTTTCCCCCAATTCCCAATTGACTTCAGTTTTGCTACGATTCGTTGATGCCAAACTCAGTTAAATGCTGCCTTGATGTAAAGGGCAGTCACCCTCACCTGATTTTCAGAGCTCAGTTCTTTTGTGCATGTTTGAATTAAGGCTGCAATGAGGTCAGGAGCTGAGGGACCCTGGCGGAACCCAAACTGAGCCTCAGTGAACAGGTTATTGCTGTGCAAGTGTCAGTTAATACCCTGTTGATAACTTCTTCCCTCATTTTGCTAATGATTGAGAGTAGATTAATGGGACGGTAATTGGCCATCTTGGATTTATGCTGCTTTTTGTGGACAGGATGCCTGAGAAATACTGCCACTTGTCTGTACAGATGCCAATATTGTAGCTAGACTGGATCAGCTTGGTAAGGGGCGTGGCAGGTTAGACCAGAGAACCATAAGATGTAGGAGCAGAGGCTGGCCACTCAGCCCATTATGTCTGCTCTGCCATTCAATGAGATCATGGCTGAAGTGATGTAATCCTCTACCCCACCGCCCTGCCTTATTCTTATAATCCTTGATTCCCTTACTTATTAAAAATCTGTCTATCTCAGCCTTGAACATACATAACAACCCATTCTCTACAGCTCCCTACTATAAAGGATTCCACAGATTCACTACCCTCCTGAGAGAAGTGATTCCTCCTCATCTCTGTCTTGCATGGGTGATCACTTACTCTGAGGTTATCTCCTCTGGACCTAGACACTTCCAGAAGAGAAAACGTCCTCTCAGCATCTACCCTGTCAAGCCCCCTGAGAAACCTATATATCTCAATAGGGTCTCCTCTCATTCCTTTAAACTCCAATGAGAACAGGCCCAATCTACTCATCCTCTCTTCATAAGAAAGTCCCTCCATACCCAGGATCAACCTAGTGGTCTTCTCTGGATAGCCTCCAATGTCAGTATATGTTTGCTTATATAAGGGAACCAAAACTGCTCACAGTATTCCAGGCGTGATTTTTAAATTTATGGGCAATTTAGCATGGCCAATCCACCTAACCTGCACATCTTTAGACTGTGGGAGGAAACCGGAGCACCCAGAGGAAACCCATGCAGACACGGGGAGAAAGTGCAAACTCCACACAGACAGGGACAGGAATCCTAGAAATGGATGCACATGCTGTGGCTGAATGGACAACTTAGCAAAGCCCACTGCTTAAACAAACTGAGCCGGAACCACTGCACCACCCTGCCCCTCGCCTGCCCCCCCCCCCGCAAACTGCCGTGATCCAATCCGTTGCAATATTATTCTGCCCACTGTTTCAATATGACCCTTCATATAACTTGTTTTTCGAAAAGTCCTAGAACCTCAGGAGCTTTTTTTTAAAAACAGTTTGTTCTATCTTTCATGCTCAGAATAAAATGTTCTAAGGACTATAAGCAGATACCGAGTATCCTTTCATCAATAGTTGGGTCACTGTCTGTGGGCTGCATGTTCTCCCCGTGTCTGCATGGGTTTCCTCCAGGTGCTCCAGTTTCCTCCCACAAGTCCCAAAAGACGTGCTTGTTAGGTGAATTGGATATTTTCAATTCTCCCTCTGTATACCTGAAAGGCGCCTGAATGTGGCGACTAGGGGCTTTCACAGTAATTTCATTGCAGTGTTAATGTAAGCCTACTTGTGACAACGATAAATATTCTTCTTGTTATTTATATTCTTCACAAGCACAAGAAACTTTAGAATTGCACTGACAGTGCTCCATATCTTTCTCCTTTTTGAATTTTGCAGTTGAAATGCAACTGAGTTCTTTGGGGAAGATAGTGGCGCTTCCATGTTCACTGCTTAAACTGTTCCCTGTGTGACATTTATAGGTTTTTCCTTTGTGGTAACAAAACATATGATTGTAATGTTTATATGGAATGTTGAAAAGTTCCATGACAGAAATTTGATAAAAGAAAATAAAGTTCTTAAGATTCTGATTAATCTGAAACATAAACTCTCTTTCTCTCTCCACTGATTCTACCTTACCTGCTGAATATTTCCAGCATTTTCTGTTCAAACGGAGGTTCTTCTGGGCCTCTTTAGACATCTTCAGTGTCCGCTGCATGATTTTAAATGTGGGGAAAGCATCGAGAGAGAGCCTTGCATTGCAAGGGACCTGCATAAAAGGGACCATTAGATTAAATGTAGGATATTGTAGACATTAAAGGAGGCTTGCGACACAATGGGTAATGTCCCTGTCTCTGAGCCAAAAACTCCAGATTCAAGTCCTACCACAGGACCTGTTGGCCATGGAAGATGCATTCATAATGCAGCTAACCGGCTGCAACATCCTTCAAACACAGACAGTAAGAGCAGCAGAGACTCCTAGTCAGCCTTGCTTAATTATGGAGTGGCAGCCCCGACCTGCTCCAGGAAGAACCTCGCTATGGAAGCAGATGAAAGTCTGCCCTGTGCACCACTAGGTGTGGAAAGTGAAACAGCAACAAGAACAATATTGTACACCCATCGTACAAGGAACGCCCAGCTTCTATCGCGATATGACAGACTTCTTACAGAAAGTCAGCACCCATGGACCAGTTGAACCAGGAACATTCTTCGTCACAATGGACGTCTCGGCACTCTACACCAGCATTCCCCATGACGACGCAATTCTGCAACTCATCCGCTTCATTCTGGATCACAACGTCTTCACCTTCGACAACAAGTTCTTCATCCAGACACAGGGACCAGCCGTGGGGGCCAAATTTGCACCTCAATATGACAAACATCTTCATGCACCAGTTTGAATAAGACCTCCTCACCACACAGGACCTTCAACTGATGTTATACACCAGATACATCAATGACATTTCTTTCCTTTGGACCCACCACGAAGAATCACTGAAACGATGACACAATTACATCAATAAGTTCCATCCCACCATCAGACTCACCATGGACTATACTCCAGAAATGGGTGCATTCTTGGACACACTCATCTCCATCAAGGACGGTCACCTCAGCACTTCACTTTACCGCAAGCCCACACATAACCTCATGATGCTCCACTTCTCCAGCTTCCACCCTAAACACATTAAAGAAGCCATCCCCTATGGACAAGCCCTCTGTATAAACAGGATCTGCTCAGATGAGGAGGAGCATTATAGACATCTACAGACACTGAAAGATGCCCTCGTATGAATGGGATATGGCACTCGCCTCATCGATCGACAGTTCCAACGCGCCACAGCAAAAACTGCACCGATATCCTCAGAAGACAAACATGGGACACAACCGACAGAGTACCCTTCGTCGTCCAGTACTTCCCCAGAGCGGGGAAACTACAACATCTTCTTTGCAGCCTTCAACACGTCATCGATGAAGACGAACATCTTCCCAAGGTCATCCCCACACCCCCACTACTTGCCTTCAAACAACCGCGCAACCTCAAGCAAACCATTGTTTGCAGCAAACTACCCAGCCTTCAGAACAGCAACCACCACACCACACAACCCTGCCTTGGCAATCTCTGCAAAACGTGCAGATCATCGACATGGGTACCACCATTACACGTGAGAACACCACCCACCAGGTACGTGGTACATATACTTGTGACTCAGCCAACGTTGTCTACCTCATACGCTGCAGGAAAGGATGTCCCAAAGCGTGGTACATTGGCGAGACCATGCAGACGCTGTGACAAGGTATGAACGAACATCGCGTGACAATCGCCAGGCAGGAATGTTTCCTTGCAGTCGGGGAACACTTCAGCTGTCAAGGGCATTCAGCCTCTGATTTTCGGGTAAGCGTTCTCCAAGGCGGCCTTCAGGACGCGCAACAATGCAAAATCGCCGAGCAGAAACTTACAGCCAAGTTCCGCACACATGAGCACGGCATCAACCGGGACCTTGGATTCAGGTCACATTACATTCACCCCCCACCATCTGGCCTGGGCTTGCGAATCCTACCAAGTGTCCTGGCTTGAGGCAATTCACACCTCTTTAACCTGTGATTATCCCTCTCTCCAGTTGCTCCGTCTGGACCTATAAAGACTTAATTACCTGCAAAGACTCGCATTCAAAGTATCGCCTTGCATCATTCACATGTTTCTGGAACCCACCTCTTCATTCACCTGAGGACGAAGCTGTGCTCCAAAACAAACCTGGTGTTGTAAGACTTCTTACGGAACAATATTGTAGACCCTATTGCTGCAGAATAGTGAGCATGTTCTTCGAAATTGATCAAAGGCAGCACGGTGGTGCAGTGGTTAGCATTGCAGCCTCATGGCTCCGAAGTCCCAGGTTCGATCCTGGCCCTGGGTCACTGTCCGTGTGAAGTTTGCACGTTCTCGCCGTGGGCTTTGCCCCCAATACCCAAAAGATGTGTGCAGGCTAGGTGAATTGGCCATGCTAAATTGCCCTTAATTGGAAAAATGAATTGGGTACTCTAAATTTATTTTTAAAAATAAATTGATCTAAAATACCCTAATAGCTGAAGAACAGTATCATTGACTGAATTATTTTTAGATGTTGTATTAAATGATGTAGTCAACTGCTAATGCATGATACTAAAATGGAATATATTATAAAATAGCAGTTTGTTGTCTAGAAAATGATTCTTGCTTTACCCAGATCAGTTAGTGAATTTGCAATATTATTCATCAAATGCCACCCACATAGAAAAAGGAATCGCATACTTGAATAGAAAAAAGTTATTTGTAACAGCAAATTTAATACTAGTGCTATGATTATATAATAGTTAAAGAACGTAATGTAAGTAAGCCTTTGTGATGTGCCTTATTGGTTAGTTTCCTGGAGTTTCTCTTGAAATGTGCAATTTAACTCCATGGTGGTATGGACACAATTTGTTTTTAAGTTCTCTCTACTTCAGGATGGCTATAAATGCTTTACCCAAGAGTTTAGTAAACAAAAGGGCAACAGACGAGATGCAGATTTGAGGTTACTATCCGATCAGCCATAATCTTGTTAAATGACAGAGCAAGCTCGAGGGGCTGAATGGCCTCCTCTTGCTCCTTGTTCAAATGTTCCCCCATGAAATTCTCAACATCCATGTTAGTCATTATTCCTTGTGGTAGTGAGTTCCACAGTCCAATGACTTTGTGAGTAATGATGCTTCTCTTAAATTCCCCTATTGGATTTCTTAGTGACTATCATGGCCCCTGGTTTTGCATCCCCTTGCAAATGTCTCTACATTTCCCTCTCAAACCCCTTCATAATCTTGGAGATCTCTATTGTGTCATCCTTCAGTCTTCAAGAGAAAAATGCCCCAGTTTGTTTAATCTTTCCTGACTTCTGTAACTTGTTGGTTTTTGGTGTCAACCTAGCAAATCCCCTTCCATAGCCCTACACCATTTTTAGAAAATGCAGACCAGAAGTGTTCCCAGTGCTCCAATGTGGTCCAGCCAAGGTTTCCCATAGAATCCCTACAGTGCAGAAGGAGACCATTCAACCTATTGATTCTGCATTGACTCTCTGAAAGAGCACCCGACATAGGCCAACTCCCCACCCTATCCCTGTAACCCCACGCATTGATCATGGCCAATCCACCTAATCTGCACATCTTTGGAACGTGGGAGGAAACTGGACCACCCGGAGGAAACCCACGCAGACACAGGGAGAACGTGCAAACTCCACACAGTATATGTTATACAAGTTCAACATATAAGGAGGGGTTTTCCGAATCTTCCTGCTGGCAAGATTGTCCGGTCCCACCGATGACAAGCCCCCTGCAGGTTCCCCAGCGACCGAAGATGCAAACAATGGGAAACCATATTGATTGCAGTGGGACCAGAGGATTGTGCCAACGACCAAAGTTGGGTTTTCTCTCCCACTGCAAAATACGCCTAACTCTCTGCCTTTCATTTCCATCCATCTAGAAATGAACCATCATTCTTTGTTTGCGCTTTATAAATGGTTCTATTAGCCTGTGTTGTGACTTTAGTAATTTGAGTATCTGTACCCTTGTTTAATAATAATAATTATTATTATTATTGGTTGTGCACTTATACCCAATTTTGAGATTTTTCAAGGAATACATGCCTTATTCTTTCTATCACAATGTGCAACCCTGCACTTATCTGAATGGACATTCATTTGAAAATTACTGCCCGTTCAGCAAATCTAATTGTGCCTATGTGTGTTTTGTCACATTTCTCCTCCACTGCCCCACCCCTCTGAGTTTAGTGTGGTTTGTAACATTTGAAATTGTAGTTCCGATTCCCAAGTCCAAATATTTTGTCAATGGTGAACTGAAGTGGTCCCAGCAATGAAGAAGTGTGACTTAGAATAGGAGGCTGAGAGTTGGATAGTTAAGGGAAGGAAGGGAAAGAGGTGCTCTTTTGTTTTTTGTTTTCTAACCTTGTCGACCTTCAGGTAGTGGTCTTCCTGTGCTACAGGAGAAGAAGGTAGTTATTTGGTGAGTAGCTGATATGTGACTATGTTGATTCTTTTCCCAAGGTTCAAAATAGTCTAGCAACTGGTGATAAGGTTAACAAAATATATAAAAACAAAAGTAAAAGATATAATTGAATAAAATAATTAAATAGTTAAATAGAAGACATTAAGGTCGGCAGGAAAGATGACATGTCACAGCTGCAACATATGGAATTCCTGGATACCACTTTGATCCAGATCAAACACCTCTGCAGTAAATGTTTGAAGTTCGAGTAACTCCGACTCGGAGTTTATGAGCTGGGGGCTGAGCTACAGACACTGTGACATGCCAGGGATGGGGAAGTTACCCAGATTTGTTGTACAAGGAGGTAGTCACAACTCTCAAAACAGGGTCTTCTGATTTGGTCAGTGGGTTGGGGACAGGAGAGCGTGACTGTGGGTGAGGCAGGTAAGGGGACTCAGAGGGTGAAGCACAGGAACCTCAACCTTTACAGTTGTCCAACAGGTTTGAGGTTTTTTTCAACTTGTTTGGATGAGAGTGGGGGCTGCAAGGTGATGGGCTCACTGACCATGGCACCATGGTACAGCAAGACATTCAAGTGATGGAAAAAAAAGGAATGTAGTCTTAGTAGGGGATAGTAAGTCAGAGGAATTGACATTGTTCTCTGTAGAAAAGAGCACAAGTCTGGATGGCAGTGTTGTCTGCCCAGTGCGAGGGTTCGGGACACCTGATAGGCGCTGGGTGTGGGAGAAGTGGGTTCTGGTGTGTGGGGCGCTGGCTCCACTATTAGGAAAAGTAGAACCTGCACTGTTGGGATGGTTTACACCTGAACCATGCTGATACCCGTGTTCTTGTGAGCCACATGACTATGGATTGGGGAAGGTTTCAAACAAAATAGTGGGGTAAGAGCTCAAATTTGGGAAGGTGTGGTAAATCAAAGAGCAGAGACAGGTAAAAGGGAAAGGTATTGTTCCGAGAAATGAAAAAAAGCAGACCATGAAAGGAAGGAATAGTGAGTACAAATCTAACAGTAAATCAACAGAGGAGACTCGAGGTTATAAAAAGAATAAAACTACAAGCTCTGTATCTGAATGCACATGGCATTACAAAAAGAAACAGATTAGCTGAACGCAAACATAGAAATAAAACTGTACAATTTGACAGCCATTACAGAGACATGGCTGCAGGAGGAAATGGATTAGAATCTGAATATTGATGGGTAGATGGATATTTAGGAAGGACTGGAAGTGAGGAAAAGGTGGAGGGGTGGCTCTGATAATGATGGTATTAGCACAAGAGAAAGGGATGATCTAAATTCAGGCAAACTTGATTCCATTTGCTGGTTTTTCTCTTCTCATTCTCTGGCCTTTCCTCTCTCCTGCCTTACTGCCTGCTCCCTTTGAAATTCTCGTTCTCTTTCCTTTCCTCCTTTTATTGCTTTCACATTTCTCTTTTGTTTCTCCTTTCCTCTCTTCCTTTCTCTTTTTCCGCTCCTTCTCTTCCTTTTTCCTTCCTCTCCAATTCAAAGTTTTTCATTTTCGACTGAATCTTAGGCAATTCAAGTGACTCACACTTTGGAGAACTGGGTCCCTCTGATATTCCTTCCAGCTTCAAATGCTGCACTATTACTTCAATTATGTTTGCTTTCCATGCCCTTGCAGTTAATCCTAATCGTAATTTTTCTACCAAATCTGTTAACTGAGGCGTAGCTCTTTTTGATAAATAAGTCAGTGCCAAAAACGTTTTCGCAATTGTCAAGCCAATTTGTAGTCTAAACACTTTAAATCAGACGGCAACTCTTGATTTCCGTGTTTTGTTTGTATATCGCAGCCTTCAGATCCACCAACTCCAAACCAATCAAGGAATTAATTTACTTCAATTCCGCAAATAGCCACTAATTTTGTTATGATATGGCAAGTGGTAATTACCGGGCTACACAAATCCCAAAGGGAAACTTGTACAAGCTATCACAATGATTGGCAACTTGTACTTTATTACAAGGAGGTATGTGTTCTGAAGTCAGGAGCAAGAACTGCAGAAAACATTTCTGGAGATGTTAAATTAAAACATTTAAATTACAAGCATTTCCCAGAAGATTACTGCTCAGTTAAACTCATAGCTAAACGCCCCTTTTCAGGCAACGGTCCTTATCAATTTTTAATCTATAAAAATCTGAGTAAGATTACCACAAGACACCCATTGCTGCTATAGGGGAAGAAGTTCAGAGGGCTTCTCTCTCTCACTCAATAATGGGAATCCAAGACTTGGATCAAAATGTTGCAGACAAAATACTTTTCTCTTGTGATGTGGCTAAGACTCGTTTTCTTCTTTCACAGCTTTCTCTAAGCATAGAACATTCTTCAAGCTGTCATAGCTAATCCTACCCATAAAGCTTCCAATCTCTCTTTAAATATGTTTTTTCTCTTTCATGTTGAACTTTATTGTTCTTAACTTTCTTTGGAAGTACCCTTTGCAGAATATAAAAATCTTTCATATTTTTCTGGCTACTACATTTGGGTAAAAATAAACTTAATATTTGCTTTACTCATTTATAATCTTTTCCAGTTGTAAATTGTCCTTTTGAAATACAATAGTTAAATTTCATCTCCTTATCTTCTAATGCAAATTTCTATTCATCCTGCTCACTGGTATTCCATCTTAGCTTTGCTCACATCCACTACAACATGCTTGCTTTCGCACGTACCCCCGTTCAATGTTTTTAACCTTGCAGTCTAACTGACTTCAGTTTAATTAAATTAGTGACACACATACACACAAATACCACACGCATACAAAACTGTCTCACAGTATACCACAGTGACATTAGGAAAATGTGACATTTCTTTGCAATGGTGACAAGTCTACAAGTATACCACAGTGATATTAGGGAAATATGTCATTTTTTTGCATTGGTAACAAGTCTGTGATGTTGCGTCTTATGAAAACCTTTTGGAAATCTAAATATACTAGTGGATGTGATTATCCAGCTTCCCTGCAGTGTGTTTTTCAACGGCGGAGGTGGCTCTATTGGCCACCAGTGGGATTTTCCAATCCTGCCAATATCTACACCAGAAGATCCCACCCCTTGCACTTACTGTATTACTCTATCTACCATTTCTGTTCCTGCTTTAAAAAATTCTAAAGTTTCATCAAGCATTATCTTCTATTTATTTTTAAAAAGCTGGGCTTACTAGATGAAGTATTGTTTTGAAATGTTTTGTCTATTACATCGGTGAGTATGAATTTCATTATCTTTCTCACCACTCACGTGAAGTTATTTGGTCTGCAGTTCCTCAAACGTTTTCCATTTCTGTTTCCAAACTCGGGCCACACTAGCTGCCTGCCAGTTCTCTGCACTACTTTTGCGAAAGATTCTTCTTATTTATATAATGGCACCTCTGTTATATCTTCCCCAACTTTTAACATGTGCAGAGATGTGATAATGAAAAAATGTTCTCTCATTGAATTGACTGACATTAGACATTGTGTGCTCTCAGTTTAGAGAAAAATGGAAGTTCTTTTGATGAATTGTGCATGGAATTGTGTTTCATTGCAGGATAGTACAGCAGCTGTTATAGTCCTTGGTTGAAGTTACAGTTGATGTCCTTGACAGCACTGTACACTTTTAGATGCTATAATTATGATTTCTGTCATTGACTGTCATGAAGTTCACAATGATCTTTCAGACTTTAACACAGGTATGCATTCAACTGTGCCCTTTGAACAAGATGGGAACTTGGTGAAATTTCTATCTTGCTCTCAATCTCTTCATTTTTCACACACTCTTTGTCCCCAGCATGTTCTCTCACTCTTTGACATACGCGCGCATGCTCCCCTTGCTCACCTTTGACCACCTGCTCCCCTTTCTCCTTACCCTTCCTGTAGACAAAGCATATTTATGTAAAAAGGTCTTTAAATTGGATTGAACCCAAATCAGGGTGAGATGAAGGTGGGGCAGGGGTGGGTAGAGAGGCTGGAGGAGAAGATCATTGCAGATTGGTTCACCAGCCTTATTATTATGTGCTGGTGAGCTTTCAGGTTGTGGGAGGGGTGACGGGTCAGTTGGTGTCAGCGTCCCACTACTCTGATGTAGAACTAAGTGGATTAGGAATTGTTCTCTTTGCTGTGAAACAAGGTACCTCATGTTTAAAATCACATGCTCAACTTACTTCGAGTTGTTACCTTCCAGTGGTGTCTTTCAGGACTTCTAGTTTAGCACACGCCACCTGCCATTTTGGATTCTTTTAAACTTTATTTTCAGGATGTGGGCGTCGCTGGTTAGGCCAGCATTTATTGCCCATCCCTAGTCGCCCTTCAGAAGGTAGTGGTGAGTGCCTTCTTGAACCGCTGCAGTCCCGGAGGTGTAGGTACACCCACTGTGCTGTTAGGGAGAGCATTCCAGGATTCATGCAAGTGCCAGGCAATGACCATCTCCTACAGAAGAGGATCTAACCATCGTCCCTTGATATTCAATGGCATTAGCATTGCTGAAACATCCTGGGGGGTATCATTGATCAGAAATTAAACTGGACTAGCCACATTAATACTGTGACTAACAGGGCAGGTCAAAGGCTCGGAGTCAGAGTAACGCACCTCCTGAATCCCCAAAACCTGTTCACCATCTACAAGGCATAAGTCAGGAGTTAATGGAATACGCTCCACTTGCCACTTATCAGCTCAAGCCTGGATGTTGTCCAGGTCATGCTGCATTTGGAGTTGGACAACTTCATTATCTTAGGAGTCATAAATGGTGCTAAACATTGTGCAGTCATCCGCAAACATCCCCACTTCTGGCCTTATGATTGAAGGGAGGTCATTGATGAAGCAGCTGAAAATGTTTGGAGCAAGGAAACTATCCTGAAGTGTCTGTAAACAGATGACCTACCTGATGTTGCCTTTTTTACTTGCTATAAATATGGCAGTCAATAATTTTGTCCTTCTTTTATCTAGATAGTGATATGATATGCTCTCAGAGTCGTCAGGTATCAAATGATACCGCCACAAGGTTCAATCGGGTATCGATCAAAAAGCCAAACAACCAGTTAGTTAGTTCAAGATCAACGGTGCTTTATTTACACACAAGGGGCGAGATTCTCCGACTCCCTGCCGGGTTGGAGAATCGCCGGAGGTTGGCGTGAATCCCGCCCCCGCCGGTTGCCGAATTCTCCACCACCGGATATTCGGCGGGGGCCCCCCGGTTGGCGGGCCCCCCCGCGATTCTCCGGCCCGGATGGGCCGAAGTCCCGCCGCTAAAATGCCTGTCCCGCCGGTGTAGATTAAACCACCTACCTTACCGGCGGGACAAGGTGGCGCGATCTCACCCCGGGGGGTGCCCCCACGGTGGCCTGGCCCGCGATCGGGGCCCACCGATCTGCGGGCGGGCCTGTGGCGTGGGGGCACTCTTTCCCTTCCGCCTTCGCCACGGTCTCCACCATGGCGGAGGCGGAAGAGACTCCCTCCACCGCGCATGCGCGGGAATGCCGTCAGCGGCCGCGCATGTGCCGCCCGGAGATGTCATTTCCGCGCCAGCTGGCGGGGCACCAAAGGTCTTTTCCGCCAGCTGGCGGGGCGGAAATTCGTCTGGCGCGGGCCTAGCCCCTTAAGGTTGGGGCTCGGCCCCCAAAGATGCGGAGCATTCCGCACCTTTGGGGCGGCGCGATGCCCGACTGATTTGCGCCGTTTTGGGCGCCAGTCGGCGGACATCGCGCCGTTTCTGGAGAATTTCGCCCAAGATTAACTTGCACATGCAACATAAACACTACTTGTTAATCTACACCTAACAACTGTGACAACTTGTACTTAACTTCAGGCACCCGGCTTAGGTCAGAGGAACAGTGGCCTTTGTTTGAATCTGGATCTACTGGGTCTGGAGAAGTAACTGCTGCTCAGCTGGGCTCATCCGTCTGGTAGCGGGCATTGAACTTGAACTTGCTTCTGGTGGTGCTGCGATTGGAAATGGACGTTGCCGGAGCGCCAGGTCCAAAAATAGATCGAACACATGGCAGTGTCTCTCTTTATCCTGGGGGGGGTTCGCACTCTTTTGGGCGGTCCTTAGGTTTGGACCCAATTAATTGGGCAGTTCTCGATCACTGCCTTCGATCTGAGCCAATAAAGGGGCGGTGCCTTGATGGCTGGGCGTGTCCTAAGCGGTTATTGACCTTGCTGTTTATGCTTCCTGAGTAAAGGGAGTGGCACCGAAATGTCTGGGCTTGTATCGGTTACCTGAGTATCAATCCTTTGTCTTACGGAGATGGGCCATTAAATGTTAATCGGTTGGGGATTTCGATGCTGTCTGGATTCTCTGCTCATGAATATACATGCAGGCTCTGTGTCTGCCTGAACCTTACATTGTCCACATTTCCCTTTGGGCTTTGCGAATGTCCACGTTTCTTGTAAGTGGCCATCCCAGATGGTACACTGACAGGTATACGTCTAACCAGCTGCCATTAAATTGTCCTTGGGTGATTTTCAGTCGGAGATAAGGTGCGACAGACCTTTGATAAAGCTGCAGTTTGACCAGAGAATGGAAAATATCTCCTCCTCCTTTGGATTTTCTATTGCAGTGGTGATTGGGCACCTGCTACCTGGGGAGCACGGAAGACAAAATCCATTTCCTGTCTCTACATAGTGTAACATATTGGTGTACCAACATGTACTGCTGTGGAAGCACCAATGAACACACTCCGTAGAGCTATTCAGCTATAAGTCTGAACATGTATATCAAATGCCAATATCTGCATCTTAAGAGTTTATTTTCTGTAGTAACAACCTTATCTTTATGGTGCAAGTGTCTACATTTGAAATAAAATATAATTATTAATGGTAGAAAGATAACATTTCTGTCCATTTACTAAAGAATCATATTGGCCCGTAACTTCCTTGAAGTGGCGATCTCAGTTGGAGTGCCACTCTGGAGGGGCCTACCCTTGTTGAAATTCCAAATCCCCAATCTTGCGAAACCTTCCTCCCTCAGGCTGGACGAGACAGGAGCAGTAAAGGCACCCTGGCTGCATCGGGTTGGCATGGACAAGATGGGCAGAATGGCCTCCTTCTGCGCTGTAACTTTTCTATGGTTCAATTGTGCAAAGTAGCTGGAGCACTAACTGCCAGTAGGTTTGTCAAAGGCTATGTTCCTTTCATAAATCCATATTTATCCATCCAATCAATATTTTTGTAGTATCCTGTTATAATGTGTGTTATAATAGACTCTAATATATTCCCTACAATTGATTTTAGGCCAACGAGTCTGTAATTCCCTGCTTTCTCCCTCCCTCATTTTTTTGATAGTGGGGTTACATTTGCCACCCTCCAATCATCTGGAACTGTTCCAGAACGTACAGAATTTTGGAAGATGACAACCAACGCATCCATTATTTCCATAACTGCCATCTTTAACTCCTCTGATATATAGATTATCAGGCCCTCGCGATTTATTGGCTTTCAGTCTCATTAACTTGTCAACCGCTATTCTTTTCAATAATACTAATTTCTTTCAATTCCTCTTTCTCACTAGACCCTTGATTCCCCAGCACTTCTGGGAAGCTAATTGTATCTTCCTCCGTGAAGTCAGAACTGAAGCATGCGTTTAATTGCCCTGCCATTTCTTTGTTCCCTGTTATAAATTTTTCTTTTTTTGACTGTAATGGACCTACATTCACCTTCACTAATCTTCACTAGTCTTTTTTTCTTTTTACATATTTATAGAAGCTATTCCAGTCTGCTTTTATGTTCCTTGCAAGTTCACTCTCATACTTTATTTTCCCCCCCTTAATCAATCTCTTTGTCCTCCATTGCTACATCCTAAACTGTTCCAAATCCTCAAGCTTGCGGTTTTTCCCAGCAACTTTATATAACTTATCTTTTTGGATCTAATGCAATCCTTAATTTCTTTTGTTAGCCATATTTTGACTACTTTTCCGATTGCGTTTTTACAGCAGAAAGAAACGTTTAACTGTTGCAATGCATACATTTGTTCCTTAAATATTAGCCATTGCCTTTCCACCATCGTGCCTCTTAATGAAGTTCACCAGTCTATGGTATCCAATTCACCCCTCATACATTGTAGTAGTTTCCTTTCTTTAGATTTAGGACCCTAGTTTCAGATTGGACTACTTCATTTTCCAAACTAAATAAGAATTATTAACTATTGCACAATAACAAATCTAGTAATTGTTCCCTTGTTGGTTCCTCTGTGTACTGGTCTAAAAAACATCTTGTACACTCCAGGAATTCATCCACTACACAATTGGTTTGCCCCTTACTAAATGTATCTCTATTTTCCTGTTTAATGCCATTCCCCTACCTTACTTTGACTGTTTGGAGGGCTATAGATAAATCCCACTTAAGTTTTCCATTCCTTGTTACTTCTTAGCTCCACCCAGATTGAGTCTATGGGCGGTGAATAGCGGGAAAGGCCAAAAATGGGATTTGCGCCGGGCACCAAAGATTTTGCCAATCACCCGGCCCGCTCTCTTTGGCAAGATCAGGATCTCACCCAGAAATGGCAAGAAGCTCATTCAGCCTAATTTGCATTCACTTCAATCTCATTGGCGAGATTGAAATCTAATGAAGTGACCTCCGAGGAATCACCCGATCCCCCAGCGAGAAGTCACATGGGTGTTGTTTGGTATTCCTCTACAAAAAAGTGATGCTGGCGCAATGGCCAGCAGTGTATTTGTGGTCCACCTCAGGATAACGGGTTGGCTCATGGGGGAACAGGGATACCCACTGAGGACATGGGTGATGATGCAAGTGCAGAGCCTGAGCTCGACAGTGACCCATTACAATGAGGTCCACGCTGCCACCTGTCCTATCATTGAGCAGTGCATCGGGCTGCTCAAAATGCGGTTTTGTTGCCTAGACCACTCTGGCAGGCCTCTCCAGTACAGTCTCAGGGAGTTTACCACTTTGTGATGTTGTGCTCTGCCCTTCACAACTTGACACAGCAACGGGGTGACACAGCTGGATGAGGAACATACGGCCTCGTCTGAGGCGGAGGACCATGATGGGCTGGAGGATGAGTCCAAGGAGGAGCCAGAGGACAGGAGGCGACAAGGGTCTGACATGCCAGGAGGAATGGGGGGGTCTCATAGTCTCTAGATACACATGAGATGAGGCTGTGTCCGTCTGCTCCACGCCACCCCACCCCCCCCCCCCCCCCCCCGCCCACCCCCACACATCACACTGCCTCTTCCCTGACCACCCTATTTCCCCTCCAAACGTCTATGTCACAACAGTACAGGGTGATGGACCTGTGATGACACTGTCAACGGGACACTATACAAGGCAGGAGAGTGATGACCACTTGCTGTGAGGAACGCTCTGGTGCTCCTTCGATTCTGACTAAGTCTGACACCTGTCTTTCTGCTGACAGTGCACACAGCCCCATCCTTGATCTTGGAACTCGGTGGAAAGGGAGTGGGGGGGGGAACCAGGGAGAAAATGGAGTGGAGGTGCGGGGAGGCCCGGTGTGAAGTTTAAAAGGACTGAGATTCACATGTTTTACTGGTGAACATTTCAATGTGACAGATTTCCATTCCCCTTAGCTACAGATAGTGACCTCACCAGTGCTCACTCAGTGCTCCTCACTCTTCTTGACCCTCTGTGGACTTGTGCTACATTGAGATGTGTCCAGGGATACACATGTGAGGTGGAGGCAGCCTGCTGCCTTCCACACCCTATGAATCATAGAATCCCTACAGTGCAGAAGGAGGCCATTCAGCCCAGCGAGCTTGCATCCGCCCCCTGAAAGAGCATTCCCCCTTGGCCCATGCTCCCACCCAATGCTCGTAACACAGCCTAACCTTTTGGACACTTAAGAGGTAATTTAGTATACCTAGCCTGCACATCTTTGGACTGTGGGAGGAAACCAGAGCACCCGGAGGAAAGCCATGCAGACACAGGGAGAATGTACGAATTCCACACAGACAGTGACCCAATTGAACCAGTGCCCCTGGCGCTGTGAGGCAGCAGTGCTAGCTATTGTGCCACCGTGCCCCACCATGGCTTTTGATGCCCTTGGCGGACTTTCTCGGGAGAGGCTTGAACCGGAGGGCCCCTGCTGACTTACCGGTGTCACAGGCGTCGCCTTGCCAACCTGTTCTGTCTGCTGCCCTTGAGAGGTGCCGGTGTCAGGAGGGGGGGATTCTTAGACCCCCTCCTGTGGAGACTGTCTTAGTCTCCTTGGTGGAAGGCTCTGGGATAACCTTGTTCAGAGGCTCGGCATCTGGTTGGGGTCCAGCTGAGTACTGGGATTCAGCAGACCACCGACTGCTGACTCCCTTGGATGTTCCTGCCTCCAGCTGATGTGCATCAGCAAGTGTGTGGTGCTCACCAGATAGTACCCCCGAAGCTTGTCTGCTAATCTCGTCCACTGAGGTGTGTGTCTCTGCAATGGTGGAAGGTGTGGACGATGGCTGGGTCATCGATGGTGGTCTCGGTGCTTTCCTCCAAAGTGTTCTCTTGGGTGGCACAAGGAGCATGACACCAAATGGCCCGGCCTCATCAGGTGGTGATCCTGCAAGACAATGGACATGGGTTCGGTGAAAGGGAAGGATAATTGTCTGCGACATCAACACCTCACTTGAGACAGATCATCTGGATGAAGGAGCAGTGGATCCTCACTACTCGGGTGCAGGTCAACCGTGCTATTAGTCTCTGCTCTCTCCTTGGGCAACGCCATGATCTCCAGCGTCCTTTCCTCATGGGGATGATCACTGGGATTCTGCCTCCACCCTCCCCGTCTTTGTCCTTTCCCTCTTATTATGGGCTATCTTCTCCTTTGGGGTCAAAGAGAGGGCATTGTGAGCCGCACACTTGATGGGGCAGGGGAACTATAACAGGTGGCACGTGTGTCCATCACGCTGAGACATGAAGGGGTGGGCATGGTGGGTGCCAGGAGGGTTCTGAGGAAAAAGCTTGGAGGTCGGATGCCGGGAGGGTGAAAGGTGTCAGCCAGTGGATTGGTGGTGGTGGTGGGAGGTGACAGTGGTTGGGGAATTGAAGGGTGACAGGAGGAACTGATGACAGCAGAGAGGTGGTAACTAATGCTTGCAGCTCACAGGAGGTCGGTCATCTTCTTCCTACATTGGATGTTGGTCCTCCTGGTCACGCTGTCCATAGTGTTCTCCCAGGCAGCATTGCTTACCCTGCTGCTGCTCCTCCGCCCCCCTCAGGGGAACAGGGTGCCCCGACTCTCAGTTATCGCCTGGAGAAGCCTGGCCAGGTCGGCATGCCTAAAGCAAGGAGCAGGTCTCGGTGCTGCCATGCTTGTGTGTTGACTGTGAGTGAGTGCTGAGGGAGGGGTTAAAAGCACCTCCTCCTTGCTAGCGGAGAGAATTAATTGGCTGGAGTCTCGGGCATGGTGAGCTTCATGTGGCAGCTCGGTTTTTGCATGATGTGCGAGTGAATGCAGATCGCAATCGCGCCACGACAGCCGGTGCAAATCACCCTGCCAGACTCGCCCAAAATGACACAGTCATTTTTTGGCTGAATCGCGCTTTTCATGTTGATTTTTTGAACCAATTTCCTCTCTCACTATTGCACTGATTTCATCCTTCAATAACAATGTCACCCCTAGGGTAGATACATTCATTAAATATACAGGAACTTGTTTTAATAAGCTTTATAAGATCTAAAAATTCAGTTGGTCACCCTTTTTTCATGATGCGTTTATTTTATGTTTTTTTTTTAAAGTGCAACATTTCCTGATCTGTTGAATTATGAAATTGAGATTGTTTGTGGGGCAATTAAAAAAGTTACATTGGTATTTAATATGAAAAACTTTCAGGCTCCTGTTTTCTGTAATCTAGACAGCATTTCTGATTTATATCCATCTGTTTTCTCCATTAGCACTTAGTTTGCTTCTACTCTGCTTCTGTTGGGTAGTTTACACAGTTTTATTTTTATTGATAATAAATTATATACATTACTTTTATGACTTTTATGTTTGATCATCCTGTTTCATTCTAGATTAGATGCTGCAGCAAATGTTAGCTGTTGGATTTTCGGGATAATCTGCTCTTGTAGGAGACCAAATGTTATAAAGATTGGCAGATTGGATCAGCAGCTGAACGGTCTCAGATGCGAACATTGTTACAATTCTCTGCGTTGTTCTGGCACACCTCGGTGGTTTGGTCAAATCCCGCACATATGGGGATGGATTATATGCTGAAATTGGCTGACTGATTTGTTCCTCAAACGCCTCCTCCACTTGTCTGGATGAGTGCAGCTCCAAGAAGCTTGACACCATCCAGGACAAAGCAGCTTGCTTGATTGGCACCCCATCCACCACCTTAAACATTTACTCCTTCCACCACCGATGCACAGTGACAGCCGCGTGTGCCATCGACAAGATGCACTGCAACAACTCATCAAAGCTCCTTAGACAGCACCTTCTAAGCCCATGACCTCCACCACATTGAAGGACGAGCACAGCAGATGCATGATGACACCGCCACCTGCAATTTCCCCTCCAAATCACACATCATCCTGACTTGGAACAATATTGGCATTCCTTCACCATTGCTGGGTGAAATCCCTGGAACTTCCTCTCTGACATCATGGTGGATGTACCTACACCACACGGATTACAGTGGTGTGGCGGCTCATCATTAACCTTCTTGAGGGCAAGTGGGGATGGGCAATAAATGCTGGGCATTTTCCAATGTTGTTTTATATTAGCTCATAGTTGATGGAGAATGAGATTTTACATTCTCCCTGCAGATCAACATATGACAAGTTCAATTTACAGCAATTTGTCAATAGCGTGGATTTTCCGGGGCCGCTAGCCCAAGGCGAGAATCGAGATGACACGCTGAGTCTCCCAACCCAAGCCGCTGGCCCCAACGAGGTTCTCGCCCAGAGCGGGCAGGAACATGCAAACAGCTAATTAAACGTCATTTCCATGTTGTTATTGGACAGGAAGGCTGATTCGCTTGTCTCCTGTGAAGCACCAACTCCCCCAGCGGAAGTCCAGCTGTCATGAATTGATGCAAGTCCTGATGAGCAGTGACCAAACGCCTTGCACTCCATGAGTGGGGGAGGGGGTGCAAATGGGTGTACCCTCCCTACACCTGTCCCCAGTGTGCCAGGGGCTCTTCAGGGAAGGTGGAAGTCAGGGGAGTGTTGTGTTGGGTGCTCTGGATCCGTGGAACACATACAGGCCACCAACACTTAAAATAGTGCAACACTATTTTATTAAGTTAGAAACTGTTGAACATACTTTCACCGTGGGATAACACGATGTTATATTAAACTAAAGACCTAGGCCTGTCCTAACCAGTCTATGCACTCAGCACATGGTGAGGACCTGTGCTGTAAGCTCTGTCTTTGTAGGAGGCTGCATCCCGAATGAGCGGGAACTCTGATGCCCTCTGTCTATATAGTGAGTGGTGATTGGCTGCGGTGTTGTGTGTGTTGATTGGTCTTGCTGTGTGTCCATCAGTGTGTGTGTCTGCACCATGATATACTGGTGTATATTATGACAGGGAGGGCTTGGGCATAACTGGAAAGGCTCAGGTTGGGGGTCCTTCTTGGGATGGATGTCGCTTTGCTGGTTTTCCCATCTGTCGTCATTGAACTGTCTTTCAGCTTATCAAGTTTCAGTTTAATGTCTCCTCTCTGATGTGTTGGAACCCTTTTCTGTTTCTCCCAGCATGTTAAATTTAAAGATCTGTCAGAAAAAGGTGAAACTGTTCCCTCGTACCATTGAAACCTTTAAACTCTCTCCCACTATGTTAATATCAATGATCTGCTGGAAGAAAGTGAAAGTCTTCGGGTTGAATTCTCCATTCTGGTGACTATATCCCAACACCGGCGTAAAAACGGTGGAATTTTACTCCTGAAATTCCTGCAAAAACGTTAAATGAATTCCAAGCCCTGCAGGAGTCTAGCAGCGACCTGGGATGAATGCTGCAGATATGGGCCTCCGCACGTCCGGGTCCGAAGCTGCGCACGGCGACGGCCTCCAGTGGCCGCGTCGTGCTCCATGGTGGACTCGGACCGTGGAGCCAGACTGATGACACCGCCAGGTTGGCCGCACGCCGGAGCCTCAACACCCGCACGTTAAATCGCCGGCCGCCTATCAGGGCCCCCTGGCCTCCGATGCACCCGCCCCCAATTGAGTCCGCAGCCGCTTCGTGAGCATCCTGACTGGCAATAAGTGGTTAGTTCCACGCCTTTGGGAACTCGGCCAGTCGGGAGCAGAGGTTGCTGAACGGGCCTCTGGCAATAGCCCCCCGGCAGCGCGGTGTATTCCACGGTGACACCGATTTTCGGTCCCCGGATAATCGCTGAACTGGCGCCGGGCCCGGTTACGGCATCAAGCTGGATTATCTGCCCCGGCGCCAGCCGCGATTTCAGCATCAGGCTGCGGAGAATCCAGCCCTTCGTTTGTGGGGATAGTGGGTGGGATTCTCCCGCAATTGGCGGGGCGGCCCGTACCGGCGCCAAGAACGGCGCAAACCACTCCGGCGTCGGGCCGCCCGGAGGTTGCGGAATTCTCCGCACTTCCGGGGGCTAGGTCAGCGTTGGAGGGGTTGGCACCGAAGGGCTGGCGCAGGCCTGCGCGAGTTGGCGCATGCATAGGACTGCCAGCGTGTTCTGGCGCATGCACAGAACTGCTGGCGTGTTTCCTGCGCATGCACAGGGCGTTTCATCTCCGCGACGGCCATGGCGGAGCCTTACAGAGGCCTGCGCGGAGGGAAAGAGTGCCCCCCCCCCCACACGAGGACTCCGCAAGCCACCCTCCAAGCCAGATCCCGCCGGGATGGATCATGTCTATTTCCCGCCGGCGGCGGGACTGGCCGGAAACGGGTGGCCGCTCGGACCTACGGGGCCTGGAGAATTGCCAGGGGGGCCGCTGCCAACGCCCCCGACCGGTGCGGCGCGATCCCCGCCCGAAAACCGGCGCTGGAGAATTCGGCGGCTGCCGTTGGACCGGTGGGGCCGGATTCACGCCGCCCCCGGCGATTCCCCGACTCAGCAGGGGGTCGGAGAATCCCTCCCAGTGATTTGCATTGGCTTGACATTATGCCGACGGGTGGGAGAATTGCAGGAGCCAGGAGCATTCGACTTCAAGCCAATCCTGTGGACCCAATTCTCCCCCAAATTTCTAAGTTAATTTGTGGTGGGTTTTTCAGCGTGGTTCCCGCCGGCTCCACCAGCGAGTTCCCCACCGCTATTCAATGACATTTAAACACTTTTTTGGACCTTGGTGAGTTTCTTAGAGGATTAGGCCACATGTAAATTCTTTTTAGCACGGGAAGCTGAATTCCGAGATCGGGCCACCTTCTTGTGGGTCCCCCAAACTCCAACCCATGGGCAATGTCACACCCCATACACATGGACACTATCCCCCCCCCCCCTCCCCCCGCCCCCCAAGTGAGGACACACTGCTATGTGATCCCTGGAGATCCCACCTCTTCAGGCCCCCCCAAGCCCATTTACAGCACCCCTCGCTTCCAGGACCCCACACCAATCTTGCCACCCCCCCCCCCAACCTCCCGGAGGCCCCTACTTATCTGTTCTGCACTCTCTCACCCTTCAAACCCCCCCTCCACCTTCCATTTATGGGCAAGGCCCCCGTTGCCCCCTGCATATTTAAAAGAGAATTTAGAATTTTGAAAGGCTAATCTGGTTTACACCCAGCAAGGGCATGAACCAGATTACACCTGCTATCAGGGCCCAGAGCATTGATATCGTGTTTAGGGCCTCTCCTCGAATTCCCCGAACGTAACAGGATTTCCGCTGGCCGTATGACAGCTGGATAATCACCCCCCCATCCCCAACTTGCACAATCATATGGGCATGAAACATGTCGTTTCACTGCCATACTTTTTATTTAAATCTTCCTTTATGAAATATTTATATTGCCAGCCAAAAGCACAAGAACATCAGTTCCATGTCAATTTTTATATAATGTGGAAAACTATTTGTGATTGATGGAGGTCAATGTGCCATAAACATCTGCAGTAATGTTATTATCGTTTCTGGTGCTTAAGACACGGTTATGGAATATTAATCAATGACTTCCACTTTACGTTTCCCAGCTAACTTCCAAATTTTTTGGTACATTTCAAATTCTCTTTTAAAAACAAGGAGCTGGAATCTCCGTTTTGGAGACTAAGTCCCCACGCCGTTGTGTAAACTGTGGTCTTTTATGCCAGGAAAACTGGCATCAAAAGGCCACAGATTCCCCATTTTGCTGTGGGCTAGCAGGCCGCCGTCGGAGAGCTCGCAGCTCTTGCTGCCGATTCGGCGGCCCGCACTTCCTGGTGAGGCTGCGCATGCGCACAGCGGCGGCCCACAGCGGCCGTGCCGTGCTCCATGACGGACTCAGTTCGTAGACCTGGACCGCTGAAATAGTGCCCCGCATCGGGCACTCGCACGCCCCGGACCGCCCGCCCACATTGCCCCCAGCCCCAAATGAAGCCCCCCTACCCATCGATCGGCCCTCCTCCGACTGTGGTGGCTCCGGACTGAGTCCACAGCCGCCACGCGAGGACCCCGGACGGCTGGGACCATGGGAATCCCACGCCGTTGGGAATTCGACCTTTGGGAATGGAACATCGTGGGGCTGGCCTCAGGCAATGGCCTGAGGCGGTGAATACACGGTGCGGTGTAGTACGCAGTGTCGCCGAACGCGATTTCGGCATCGGAGGGCGGAAAATCCAGCCCAAGATTTTTTTTTTTAAATTTCAATATCAAAAGCTTCAGTGCATTTTGGATGGAAACCAGTCAGCATCTTTCTCTTTATCACCATCATTTACATTCCCTTTATCTTTTCTTCCACGATATCTTTGTCAATCTCCACCTAGTACTGGCCCTCTATCCAGCCCCACTACTTCATGCCTCCCCCCCCCCCCCACACACACTGGCCACCACCACCCCCCTCTTTCCCCCCCCCCCCCCCCCCACAACAGTATAAATCTCATCCTATTTCTCTTTTTTAATGTATTTTATCCCAATCCTATATAAAAGGTTACAGCATAAACAATTCAGGGAGCAAACTCCCAACACACAAGTGTACAGTTTGCAACAAATTTTCAATTTTTTGACTTCCCCATCTTCTTCCTCACCCCCCCCCCCCCCCCCACGACAAACATCTCCTCAAACTCAGCCACGAGCAACCCCCACCTTGCCTCAAAGCCCTCTGCTGTATCCCTTCATTCGTACTTGACCTTTTCCAGCGCAGAAAGCCATACAAGCCCCCCAGCCAGGCCCCCGCCCCCGGGGGCATTGCTGACTGCCACTCCAACAAAATTTGTTGCCGGGCAATCATAGTGGCGAAGGCCACAATGCCGGCCTTCCTCCCCTCCATCAGCTCCGGCTTATCCGATATCCCAAATCTCGCCAACAAAGGGTCCGGCTCAACCTCCTCCCCCACTATCCTTGTTAGTGCCGCGAACACTCCCGCCCAGAATCTCTCCAACCTTTCGCAGCGCCAGAGCAGATGCGTGTGATTCGCTGGTCCCCGCCCACAGTTCTCACACTTGTCCGCCACCCCCTGGAAGAACCTATTCATTCTTGCCCGAGTCATTCTTGTACGACCTTGAACTGTATCAGGCTCATCCTTGCGCACGAGGAGGTCGCATTTACCCTTCATAGTGCCTTACTCCATATTCGACAGTTTACCTCGCCTCCCAGCTTCCCCTCCCACTTCTCCTTAATCTTCGACACCTGCTCATCTCCCTGCTCTCCCAACCACCCATATATGTCTCCGATCCTGCCCACCCCTTCCACATGCGGAAGCAGCAGTCCTCAGCAACCTGAGAAACTCTTACCAAACCTTCCGCGTGAAGTCCCTTTCTCCGCCCTGACCATGTTGCTTCTCAAACCTCATTGCGTCGCAACCCCCCCCTCCCTCCAACTCACATTCTACCCATATTCTCCATTATTCCAGGGTGCCAGCACCTCCGTCTCCCAAAATGTTGTCCTCCAGTTTATGCTCCTTTATAAAGTCATTGGCCGCTTCTGGGGTCACAAAATAGTATTCCCGACCTTCATAAGTCGCCCACAGTTTCACCAGGTAGAGCACCCCAAACCTGATCTGCCGTCGATGTAACACCGCCTTGGCCCTGCAGAACCCGGCACTCCATTTTGCAAGTTCAGCTCCAATGTCCTGGTATATTCGGACCTTGTTACCCTCCCATTCGCAGTTCTACTTCTCCCTGGCCCACTGCATGATCCTCTCTTTCTCCACAACATGTGAAGTGGGATTCTCCCGCAATTGGCAAAATGGCCCGACGGTGGCGCCAAGAACGGCACGAACCACTCCGGCGTTGGGCCAACCGGAAGTAGCGAAATCCTCCACACTTCCGTGGGCTAGGCCAGTGCCAGAGGGGTTGGCGCAATGCCAACCGGTGCCGAAGAGCCGGCGCGAGTTGGCGCATGCGCAGAACTGCCTGCGTGGTTCCACGCATGCGCAGACGGCCGGCGTGTTCCAGCACATGCGCATTCCGCACTGGCCATGGAGGAGCCCTACAGAGGCCGGCGCGGAAGGAAGGAGTGTCCCCACGGCACACGCCCGCCCGCAGTTCGGTGGGCCCCGGCATGTCACTCCGGGGGGAAACTTCGACCTTCAGTTACAATTTTCCATCAAAGTAACACCTTATATCAGGTAAAAAGATGTCTTTTCTACACCTTCAAGCAGGAACTGCCCTGCTTGTGTGCGATCACTCACACCACGACCACCACTGGAAGTCACCTAATCTCTTCCTATTTACAGTTCTCTCTAGCTCTGGCAAAGAATTATTCATATGAAACATAAGGGCGGTATTCTCCCCTACCCGGCGGGGCGGGGGGTTCTGGCGTAATGGAGTGGCGGGAACCACTCCAGCGTCGGGCCGCCCCAAAGGTGCGGAAGTTTCTGCACCTTTAGGGGCCAAGCCCTCACCTTGAGGGGCTAGGCCCGCACCGGAGTGGTTTCCGCTCGGCCGGCTGGCGGGAAAGGCCTTTGGCACCACGCCAGTCGGCGCCGAAAGGTCTTCGCCGGGCGACGCATGCGCGGGAGCGGCAGCGGCAGCTGACGTCATCCCCGCGCATGCGCAGGGGAGGGGGTCACTTCCGCCTCCGCCATAGTGAAGACCATGGCGAAGGCGGAAGAAAAAGAGTGCCATCACGGCACAGGCCCACCCGCGGATCGGTGTGCCCCGATCGCGGGCCAGGCCACCGTGGGGGCAGCCCCCGGGGCCAGATCGCCCCGTGCCCCCCTCCCCAGGACCCCGGAGCCTGCCCGCGCCGCCTTATCCCGTCGTTCAAAAGGTGGTTTAACCCACGCAGGCTGGAAAGGGATGACAGCGGCGGGACTTCGGCCCATCGTGGGCTGGAGAATTGCCGGGGGTGGGTCCGCCGACCGGCACGGCGCGATTCCCGCCCCAGCCGAATCTCTGGTGGCAGAGAATTCGGGACACGGCGAGGGCGGGATTCACGCCAGCCCCCGGCGATTCTCTGACCTGGTGGGGGATTGGAGAATCGCGCCCAAGCTCCGTTCTTTGTCCACAGATGCTGTGAAGACCTGCGGAGATTGTTCAGCATTTTCTGTTTATGTTTCAGATTCCAGCATCCGCAGTAATTTGCTATTCTCTTTGTGTTTTATTTTATGGGCACATAATCAGTGAAGTGGTGCAGTCAGAAGTGCCACCTTTAATTCAATTGAGACCGTGCCTGCCTGTTCAGATGAAAGTTTGCATGCTGCTACTCAACCAATGGCAGGGTGCTTTCCGAGTGTCTTGGTTCTCATTCCTCCTTCCAGCAGCACCGATTAGAAACAGCCAATTATTCATCCTGTTGGCTGGTTTGGAACTTTGCTGTACAAGTCTTTGGAATACTTCAAAAATAATTTATCGGGTATGAAGTACTTTGACTCCCCCTGTAAAAATGAAAAGGTGCTATATTAAAGGAAGTTCACTTTTTCAGAACCAAAGTTAAACATTGTAATGCGGCAAGAATTGGAGAATATTGTAATAAGAAGTTAATTTGTTTGCACAATTCTTCTTTGTATACACTGTACGAGATGTTTGATCGATTTCCGGTTCATAACTACAGATGGTGGGCGTCATTCTCCGACCCCCCGCCGGGTCGGAGAATGGCCGTTGGCTGCCGTGAATCCTGCCCCCGCCCCCGCCGAAGTCTCCGGTACCGGAGATTGGGCGGGGGCGGGAATCGGGCTGCGCCGGTTGGCGGGACCCCTCGCTCAATTCTCCGGCCCGGATGGGCCGAAGTCCCGCCCAGAAATTGCCTGTCCCGCCGGCGTAAATCAAAGCTGGTATTTACCGGCGGGACCAGGCGGCGTGGGCGGGCTCCGGGGTCCTGGGGGGGGGCGCGGGGCGATCTGACCCCGGGGGGTGCCCCCACGGTGGCCTGGCCCGCGATCGGGGCCCACCGATCCGCGGGCGGGCCTGTGCCGTAGGGGCACTCTTTCCCTTCCGCCTCCGCCACGGCCTCCACCATGGCGGAGGCGGATGAGACTCTCCCCACTGCGCATGCGTGGGAAACTGTCGGCGGCCGCTGACGTTCCCGCGCATGCGCCGCATTTCCGCGCCAGCTGGCGGGGCAACAAACGCCATTTCCGCCAGCTGGCGGGGCGGAAATCCCTCCGGCCCCGGCCTAGCCCCTCAATGTTGGGGCTCGGCCCCCAAAGATGCGGAGCATTCCGCACCTTTGGGCCGGCGCGATGCCCGTCTGACTGGCGTCGTTTTTGGCGCCAGTCGGCGGACATCGCGCCGTCGGGGGAGAATTTCGCCCGGTTTTATTTTAATCTGCCTTTTTGAATTGAAGCTTTAGCAGGGGAAGTAAATTATGATTCTAAATATAAATAGGTTAACGCACTTGTGAAACAAATACCTAGGGATCTTGTACTGCAAGTCGTTCATCTACCTCACGCCCTCAATCTAAAATATCTGTGGGGGTGTTACCTTTTCACTGGCATGGATTTTGCAGCAAAATATTGGTGAGGCCGCCGATGCTTACCAGTATTGAAGAGTAAATTGGAGACCGCCCTTCGCTAACTGCATGTACACAACTAAATGCACACATCAGAAAATTGCTACCTTAGATTGCTCCTCATCACTACAATGGCACCTCTGAGAGAAACATCATGGGATCTGCCTCCTTGATTTTCTTTGACTCTGGTCAAAGATTATGGTGGGAAAGGCTGACCGTGCAACCATTGGGATACATCCCACTTTTCCTGCCAGAGTTGACATATGGTCAAACATTTTTTTTAAATTCCACCCATGTAAATTGCTGAAGTTGTACTAATCCACTAAATACCCACAAAATATTATCAGAAAATGTCTAG
Organism: Scyliorhinus torazame; assembly: GCF_047496885.1. NCBI lineage: Eukaryota > Metazoa > Chordata > Chondrichthyes > Carcharhiniformes > Scyliorhinidae > Scyliorhinus > Scyliorhinus torazame. The sequence continues at coordinate 277,382,431 of NC_092713.1, read as the reverse complement.
GCTTGAACACTACAGCTTTGCTCCATGTAAATGGAATGTTAATGATGAAATAGTCTTAATTATTGCCAAATAACTTCTCTGGCACTGGAAATGCATGTTAATAATTGTGCAGTCCTATTCCTTAGGATTGTAATTATTTCTGAAGCTTTAAAAACAATTCTTCATCTCTCATCTTTCCCTTTCTCTCAATCTCAACTGTCCCTCTCTTTATTTTTCTTTCTGGACATATTTTAACTTGCGCTTCCTGGTTTGGACTCTCTGCTGTGCATTAAGAATGTTTAAATCTGACTGGTTAAGGAGATTCACAGTTGTTTGCCTTGTTCACACATCCCAGATTGTCTGCCGAGAGTGCGATGCTGAAATGGATTCCTAATCACAGAACATCTGTGGGAAAGTTTTAAGTGTTAAGCAATTCATTCGCCATTGACTACAAAATCGGTGGCAAACAACTTTTGGAGCAGTGATGGGTAATGGGTATTGTTTCTGAGCAGCCAATGTTCTGTTCAGGATTAAATCAAGCGGGATGTTTCTATCAAACTAAGTTTATGCATCTCTTGTTTTTTTTAAATACATTTAGAATACCCAATTATTTTTTGTTTCCAATTAAGGGGCAATTTAGTGTGGCCAATCCACCTAACCTGCACATCTTTGCGTTGTGGGGGGGGGGGGGGCGGGGGGGTGAAACCCACCCAAACATTGGGAGAATGTGCAAACTCCACACAGACAGTGACCAAGGCCGACTCCACACAGACAGTGACCCAGGGCCGGGATCGAACTCGGGTTCTTGGCGCTGTAGGCAGCATTGCTAACCACTGTGCCACCATGCCGCCCTATATGCATCTCTTGTTGACCATGGAGATTAGTCTTCTCGCAGCATTCTCAAGGTTGTTTGGTGACCTGAAAAGTAAAAGCAAAGAGAATATTTGCTTATGTAAAAGTGTAAACAATCTCAAAAACAAATTAGCTGCAGTTAATTCCTCAAAGGGTAAATCCGGATAATGCGGTTTGATGACGCACTTTCTAAAACAGAAACCATGTCAAGTTGCCAACTGTTCTGAATGATCAGGCTTCTAAAAGGCATAACACCTAATCTGAAAATAGTGAAGCTTTGAACAGCGGGTACATGCGTATATGCATTTCCAACGAAGGGAATGCATACTTGTAATATTTACTTTTTGTTTTTTGTACAGAGTATGTGTGGGAGGGTGGCAGCAGCAAACTTATATCGGATTCTGGCAAACTGGGTAAAAATTGTAACTAATGTTTATTGGTGGCAATCTGCATAAATAAGGCAGTCTTTTTATCTTGGGAATAAATAAATGAGCATGGGGATAGGGAAGAAAATAATGAACTTCTTTCAAAATAAATTATCCCTTGTTTTATTTCCCGTAGTGCCATTTTCCTCTGTATCTTCTGCCAACTACCCAGTTAACACAACATGGATCAAACATTTGAGCTTATGCTCCTGTAAGTGAAGCCAAGATATTGCTTTTCACAACAAGCTAGTTGTGTATATTACTTCAAATTCCAAAAATTGAACGTAACTAAATTGAAAGATGCTTGTTACTGGGCTGCTGTTTTACTTTGAAGTTGGGGTTATTGAGTGCAGCGACATGCATTTATGTAATGCCTTTTTAAAAAAATATATATTTTATTTAAATTTTTTTTCCCTGAGCAACATTTTTCTCGCTTACAAAACAAGCGAAACGATAACAGTAACAAAACAGAAATTTTTAAACTTTTTAACAATAATAATAATAATAATATACAAGTAACAAAACCTCGTACTCTATTGACCTATACTCAACTGAGCCTCCTCCCCCCATCCCCCGCCCCCCACTCCCCCCTGGGTTGCTGCTGCTGGTCATCCGTCTTCCCTCTAACGTTCCCCTAGGTAGTCGAGAAATGGCTGCCACCACCTGGTGAACCCTTGAGCCGATCCTCTCAGGGCAAACTTTATCTGCTCCAGTTTAATAAACCCCGCCATATCATTTACCCAGGCCTCCAGTCCGGGGGGTTTCGCCTCCTTCCACATGAGTAGGATCCTGCGCCGGGCTACTAGGGACGCAAAGGCCACAATGTCGGCCTCTTTCGCCTCCTGCACTCCCGGCTCTTCCGCAACTCCAAATAGAGCTAACCCCCAGCCTGGTTTTACCCGGGCCTTCACCACCTGCAAAATCACTCCCGCCACTCCCTTCCAATACCCTTCCAGTGCCTGGCACGCCCAAAACATATGTGCGTGGTTTGCCGGGCTCCCGCCACACCTCCCACATTTGTCCTCCACTCCAAAGAACCTGCTCAATCTTGCCCCCGTTATGTGTGCTCTATGTAGCACCTTAAATTGAATCAGGCTAAGCCTGGCACATGAGGAAGAGGAATTTACCCTGCTTAGGGCATCAGCCCACATACCCTCCTCTATCTCCTCCCCTAATTCTTCTTCCCACTTTCTTTTTAGTTCGCCCACCGACTCCTCCCCCTCTTCCCTCATCTCACTATAAATCTCTGACACCTTGCCCTCTCCGGCCCACACCACTGAAAGCACCCTGTCCTGTATCCCCTGTGTCGGGAGCCGTGGAAATTCCCTCACCTGTTGTCGAGTAAATGCCCTCACCTGCATATATCTCAAGAAATTCCCCCGGGGTAACTTATACTTTTCCTCCAGTGCTCCCAAGCTCGCAAAAGTCCCATCTATGAATAAATCTCCCACCTTCCTAATTCCCAACTGGTACCAGCTTTGAAATCCTCCATCCATTCTTCCTGGGGCGAACCTATGGTTGTTCCTGATAGGGGACCCCACCAGGGCTCCCCGCACCCCTCTCTGTCGCCTCCACTGTCCCCATATGTTCAGTGTTGCCGCCACCACCGGGTTCGTGGTGTACTTTTTTGGTGAGAACGGTAGCGGCGCCGTCACCAGCGCCTCTAGACTCGTCCCTTTACTGGACCTTCTCTCCAGCCTTTTCCACGCCGCTCCCTCACCCTCCATCATCCATCTACGTATCATTGCCACATTGGCGGCCCAATAATAATCTCCCAAGTTCGGTAGTGCCAGTCCTCCTCTGTCCCTACTGCGCTGAAGGAACCCCCTCCTTACTCTCGGAACTTTCCCTGCCCACACAAAGCTCGTAATGCTCCTATCTATTTTATTAAAAAAGGTCCTGGTGATAAAAATAGGGAGACATTGAAATACAAATAAGAACCTCGGGAGGACCATCATCTTAATTGCTTGCACCCTGCCCGCCAGCGATATGTAATGCCTTTTAACATAGTAGACCATCTCAAGGGGGTGAATTCTCCCATTCCGCCAGTGGCAGGTTTGGTACTGGGCGGGTTATAGAAAATCTAACGGGAACCATAAAGTCTGAAACCTGTCAGTGTAAAAACATGTAATTGTGCCAATGGTGAGTTATTAATGGGTTGCACTTCCTGTCGGCTGGTGGCATTAATGACATTCGCATTCACTTGCATCTCAAACAGTTGGCCTTCCAATCTTGTATTACACCAGCATGAAATTACCTTGGTCTAAAACCTGATTGCTGAAGAGTAGCATGCACATGCAGTCTTCAGCTCGCAAGGTAGTGCGAGGTGAGTGCAACAGAGCCTTTCTGCCATTGTGCTCTGCTGTTCCTGATGCGCTGTTCGCCACTCTGCCAGTGCAGACCGGTTTCTGCCCTCCAGCTCCATGCCAAGCTTGTCTTCATGGACAACACTGTGCCGCTGGGCCCATGGACCGTTTTGTGTCAGATTAGACTGTGCCTGTGTTTAGGGAGTATAAAGATTCCTTTCCCCCAGTGCCATGCACCGTTGCCTAACTGGGCAGGACTATGCTACCGGACTCATGCAGCCATTGCAACAAAGGTCCGAATTTCGACCGAGGGTGGGCTGTGAGGTGAGGCTGGGGTGCTCTGATGAAGACAAAGGGGGAATGTGGAAGGAGAGCTGTGCAAGGAAGGGGGTGGGGAGGACACGGGCTCATGATTGCAGGCAGAGGGACAAGGAGGAGGGTGAAGAAGATGAAAGATGGAAGGCAGAGGGAAGACTGAAGGGAAGGAAGCTGAACCCCGACAACATTGTATGAAAAGTTCATGAACACGCGGTCAAAGCGAGATCAGGTTGTTTTCTGGAAGGGGATGCGTGAAGATTACAGATGCCGTGTGTGGATGTTCAGATGGGGCATGGGCACCTCTAACAGTGATGGATTTGTAGTGAAGGTGTTGAATCAAGGAACAGACTTCTTGAGGCTGCTAGCCCTTTCCCTAGGGGTTGTTGACGTCCTGTGCAGTCTGATGAAGACACGTGGGCTGGAGAGAGTGATACGAGTGTGCAGGACTAGCGTTTAAATATGGCGCTGTGATCTTCAAACCTGCCAGCTGCTGGCGGCGGACACATCAGCTGCCCGGAGATTCCAAGGGGAACGCACCTGCGCATAATTAATGAGGGTACAAGTGTAGAATTTGGCTTCACTCCAAGGCCTTGTGTTCAACCTGGTCTATGAGGCACACTTTGTCAATATGGACCTCAGCACACAGCCAAGTATTAAAACGTTCTCCTCACGCAGTGAGCCACTGCCAACTCTCTAAAGGTATATCGCTGCTTGCCCAGTTGGGCAATGTGACAGGCAAACCATGGCAGTCATAGATTCGGGAAGTTAGTGCACCAAGGGTTAAATGTTGAGCAGCAATCAATGGCACTCACACAAATGGTGTGTGAGCGGACATAATTTTCTGACTATGTTGACACCTGGCATGCCAATTGAACGATCTCAGCTGCAACTGAGTACTGATGGCTGACATGTCTTTCAATTAGTCACACTGCCTCCAGAAACTTCCCCCTCTCAGATGTGAGTGAAGTCTTCACTCCACGATGACTCCAATCCCCCTCACTGCACTGTCCTAGACTTCTCTTCGCCCTATGAGAGACCTGTGGCATGACAGCCGAAGACAACCTCCTGGCCCCCACCAGAGTCAACCACCCCTCTGTCTCGCTGGAGTCAACCTCCCAATCTCCCCTGGATCCAACCCCTTCAATCTCCTCCGGAGCCAAGCCACCCCTCCCCCATCCCCCGCGGTCTCCCCCAGAACCAATTCCTTAGATTCCCCGGAAACTATCCCACGCTCTACCCTAGAGTCAACCCCTTGGTCTCCCTGGAGCCGACTTCCCGGTCTCCCCTGGAGTCAAACCCTGAGTCAATCCCCTGGCCTGCCCCGGAGTCTAACCCCAGTATCCTCTCTCCCCACTGAGGTTTTCAACGTTCAACAGTGGGGAAACCTGGCCCAGTGTGCCTGTGTTCATGTGTGCGAGTGCGTGTGTGTCTGACCGTGCATGATGCCTGATTTAACCAGTGTGATTACGGTAACCACAGTGATATCATTGACTGACTGGGTCTATGTGAGGAGATTTTAACATTGGCAAATCTACAAGCACTGGTTCTAACCTGTCAATGTCTGCATTTAATTCAAGAAGAACCTTGGGCGAAATTCTACCCCAACAGCGCGATGTCCGCCGACTGGCGCCAAAAACGGCGCCAATCAGACGGGCATCGCGCCGGCCCAAAGGTGCAGAATGCTCCGCATCTTTGGGGGCCGAGCCCCAACATTAAGGGGCTAGGCCGGCGCCGGAAGGATTTCCGCCCCGCCAGCTGGTGGAAATGGCGTTTGTTACCCCGCCAGCTGGCGGAAATGGCGTTTGGTGCCCTGCCAGCTGGCGCGGAAATGCGGCGCATGCGTGGGAAACTGTCGGCGGCCGCTGACAGTTTCCCGCGCATGCGCAGTGGGGAGAGTCTCTTCCGCCTCCGCCATGGTGGAGGCCGTGGCGGAGGCGGAAGGGAAAGAGTGCCCCCACGGCACAGGCCCGCTCGCGGATCGGTGGGCCCCGATCGCGGGCCAGGCCACCGTGGGGGCACCCCCCGGGGTCAGATCACCCAGCGCCCCCCCCCAGGACCCCGGAGCCCGCCCACGCCGCCTGGTCCCGCCGGTAAATACCAGCTTTGATTTACGCCGGCGGGACAGGCAATTTCTGGGCGGGACTTCGGCCCATCCGAGCCGGAGGATTGAACGGGGGGTCCCGCCAACCGGCGCGGCCCGATTCCCGCCCCCCGCCCAATCTCCGGTACCGGAGACTTCGGCGGGGGCGGGGACGGGATTCATGGCGGCCAACGGCCATTCTCCGACCCGGCGGGGGCTCGGAGAATGACGCCCCATGTTGGATTTGAAACGTTAACTCTTATCTGTGCTCAGAGATATCCTTTAATTCTTAGGTTAGTTGCACAAACTTTATTCCGTGGAAGTACGTTGTCCATTAACACCATTGTTTTTTTTAAAAAATATATTTCTTAAAGTTTTTTAACACAATTTTTCTCCCTTGCAAACAATAACCCCCACCCCCCGTAACAAAAAAACCCGAGAAATCGCGCAGAGCAAGATATATACATGGCAAAATGATATATTTACACAGCTTTGTACACTGGCCCTCACCCATACGTGCCAGTTTCCCCAACCCTTCATGTTATCTCTTGCTCATCCACCCTCCCAGACAGTCCCCCCTTCCCCCCCCCCCCCCTCCCCCCCCCCCCTCCCCCCTCCCAGGACGTCCGTCTCCGCCCCCCCCCCAAGGTTGCTGCTGCTGCTGACCGACCTTCCTCTAACGCTCCGCGAGATAGTCTAGGAACGGTTGCCACCGCCTGTAGAACCCCTGTGCAGACCCTCTCAAGGCAAACTTAATCCTCTCCAACTTTATAAACCCAGCCATATCATTTATCCAGGCCTCAGGCTGGGGGGTTTCGTCTCCTTCCACATTAGCAAGAGCCTTCGCCGGGCTACTAGGGACGCAAAGGCCAGAATGCCAGCCTCTTTCGCCTCCTGCACTCCCGGTTCGTCCACTACTCCAAATATTGTTAGCCCCCAGCTTGGCTTGACCTGGACTTTCACCACCTGAGATATTGCTCCCGCCACTCCTCTCCAGAACCCCTCCAGCTCCGGGCATGACCAAAACATATGGATATGGTTCGCCAGGCTCCCTGAGCACCTTCCACATCTGTCCTCCACCCCAAAGAACCTACTCAGCCTTGCCCCCGTCAAGTGCGCTCTGTGGACCACCTTAAATTGTATCAGGCTGAGCCTGGCACACGAGGAGGAGGAATTAACCCTACCTAGGGCATCAGCCCACAGACCTTCCTCGATCTCCTCCCCCAGCTCCTCCTCCCATTTACCCTTCAACTCTTCTACCAGCGCTTCCTCCTCTTCTTTCAACTCCTGGTGTATTTCCGACACCTTGCCCTCCCCGACCCATACACCCGAGATCACCCTATCTTGAACTTCATGTGCCGGGAGCAACGGGAATTCCCTCACCTGTCGCCTCAAAAGCCCTCACCTGCATATATCTAAAGGCATTTCCCGGGGGTAACTCGAACTTCTCCTCCAGTGCCCCTAGGCTCGCAAACGTCCCTTCGATGAACAGGTCCCCCATTCTTCCAATCCCCGCCCGATGCCAGCTCTGGAACCCCCCGTCCATCTTCCCCGGGACAAACCGGTGGTTACCCCTGATCGGGGACCACACCGATGCTCCCATTGCACCCCGGTGCCGTCTCCACTGGCCCCAGATCCTTAGCGTTGCTGCCACCACCGGGCTCGTGGTATACTTTGTCGGCGAGAGCGGCAGCGGTGCCGTCACCAACGCCCCCAGGCTCGTTCCTTTACAGGACGCCATCTCCATCCTCTTCCATTCCGCCCCCTCTCCCTCCATAACCCACTTGCGGATCATCGCCACATTTGCTGCCCAGTAGTAGCTCCCCAGGTTTGACAGCGCCAACCCTCCTCAGTCCCTACTGCGTTCCAGGAACCCTCTCCTTACTCTCGGGGTCTTATTCGCCCACACAAACCCCATAATACTCCTGCCTACTCTCTTAAAAAAGGCCTTAGTGATCACGATGGGAAGACACTGAAACACAAACAGAAACCTCGGAAGGACCACCATTTTGACCGACTGCACTCTACCCGCCAGCGAGAGCGGTAGCATGTCCCATCTTTTGAAATCCTCCTCCATTTCCTCCATCAACCTCGTCAGATTCAGTTTATGTAGGGTCCCCCAACTCCTGGCTATCTGGATCCCCAGATACCGAAAGCTCCCCTCCGCCCTCCTCAGCGGTAGGTCTCCTATCCCTCTTTCTTGGTCTCCCGCCTGTAATACAAAGAGCTCACTCTTCCCTACATTGAGCTTATAGCCCGAAAACTCCCTTCGAGTCTGCATGACCTCCACCATCCCCTCCATTGGATCCGCCATGTACAGCAACAGGTCATCCGCATATAGCGACACCCGATGCTCTTCTCCCCCTCAGACCACCCCCCTCCATTTATTAGACTCCCTCAATGACATGGCCAATGGTTCAATCGCCAATGCGAACAACATGGGGGACAGGGGGCACCCCTTCCTCGTCCCTCGATACAGTCGAAAGTACTCCGACCTCCGCCGGTTCGTCACTACACTCGCCATCGGGGCTCTGTAAAGGAGCTTAACCCAACTGATAAACCCTCCCCCGAACCCAAACCTACGCAGCACCTCCCAGAGGTACTCCCACTCTACTCGGTCAAAGGCCTTCTTCCATAGCTGCCACTATCTCCGCCTCTCCCTCCTCCGATGGCATAATTATCACGTTTAAGAGCCGCCGCACATTGGTGTTTAGTTGCCTGCCCTTTACAAATCCCGTCTGGTCCTCGTGGATTACTCGCGGGACACAGTCCTCGATACTCGTGGCCAGCACTTTTGCCAGCAACTTTGCATCCACATTGAGGAGCGAGATCGCACTGTACGATCCACATTGCAGTGGGTCCTTGTCCCGCTTTAGGATCAAGGAAATTGTCGCTTCCGACATTATCGGGGGCAGGGTCCCCTCCTCTCTTGCCTCATTAAAGGTCCTCACCAGTAGCGGGGCCAACAGGTCTACGTACTTCCTGTAGAATCCACTGGGAATCCGTCCGGTCCCGGGGCCTTCCCTGCCTGCATGCTCCCCAAACCCTTGCTCAGCTCCTCCAACCCAATTGGTGCCCCCAAACCAGCCACTTCTTGTTCCTCCACCCTCGGGAATCTCAGTTGATCTAGGAATCGTCTCATCCCCTCTTCCCCCGCTGGGGGCTGGGATCTGTACAGCTCTTCATAAAAGGCCTTAAATACCTCGTTTATTTTCGTTGCACTCCGAACCGTGGCTCCCCTTCCATCCTTGACTCCCCCTATTTCCCTCCCTGCCGTCCTCTTATGGAGCTGGTGTGCCAGCATCCGACTGTCCTTTTCCCCATACTCGTAGGTCGCCCCCTGCGCTTTCCTCCACTGTGCATCCGCCTTCCCTGTGGTCAACAGGTCAAACTTCGTCTGGAGCCGTTGTCTTTCCCCAAGTAATCTTTCCTCCGGGGCCTCTGCGTATCTCCTGTCCACTCTCAAAATCTCCCCCACTAACCTCTCCCTTCCCATGCCCTCTGCCTTCTCCCTATGAGCCCTAATGGAGATTAGCTCTCCCCTGATCACCGCCTTCAACGCCTCCCATACCACCCCTACTCGCACCGCCCCATTGTCGTTGGCCTCCAAGTACCTTTCGATACACCCCCTCACCTTCCCACACACCACCTCGTCCGCCAGCAGTCCCACATCCAGCCGCCACAACGGGCGTTGGTCCCTCTCCTCTCCCAGCTCTAGTTCCACCCAGTGCGGGGCATGGTCCGAAACGGCTTTGGCCGAATACTCCGTCCCCTCCACCCTCGGGATGAGCGCCCTGCCCAGAACAAAGAAATCTATCCGGGAGTAGGTTTTGTGTACATGGGAGAAGAAAGAAAATTCCCTGGCCTGCAGCCTTGCAAACCGCCATGGGTCCACTCCCCCCATTTGATCCATAAACCCCCTAAGTACTTTGGCCGCCGCCGGCCTCTTTCCAGTCCTTGATTTGGAGCGGTCCAGTGCTGGATCCAACACTGTATTGAAGTCCCCTCCCATGATCAGGCCTCCTATCTCCAGGTCCGGAATGCGCCCCAACATGCGCTTCATGAATCCTGCATCATCCCAGTTCGGGGCGTATACGTTTACCAACACCACCCACGTCCCTTGCAGCCTACCGCTCACCATTACATATCGCCCTCCATTGTCCGCTACAATAGTCTTGGCCTCAAATGACCCCGCTTTCCCACCAATATTGCCACCCCTCTATTCTTCGCGTCCAGTCCCGAGTGGAATACCTGTCCTCCCCATCCCTTTCTTAACCTGACCTGGTCCGCCACCTTCAGGTCTCTTGGAGCATGACCACGTCCGCCTTCAGTCCCTTTAAGTGAGCAAACACTCGAGCCCTCTTCACCGGCCATTTCAGGCCCCTCACATTCCACGTTATCAGCCGGATTGGAGGGGCTCTCTCCTTTTCTGGGCCATCTCCTTTTCTGGGCCAGTCCTGTGTCCACGCCTCCCTCACCCTCCAGTCCCCCAGACGGGGGACCCCCGTCCCGACCACCTCTTCTGTGTCCCATTCCCTTTTGGCCAGTGCAGCAGCAACCCTTTCTCCCCCCCCCCTTCCCCCCCTTCCCTCCCCCCCGCTAGACCCCTGTCTAGCTTTTTTGCTCCCCCCATGTCACTCCCGTAAGTCAGCTGACGCCTGCTGTCCCCGGCTTCCCCCGCCATCCCATTGACCTCCCCTTGTGGGAGTCTCCCAATCAATACGAATTCCTTCGTTCCCCTTCCCGCCTTTCTTCCCGCGGGCGGGAAAACACCCCGCGCTTTCCAAAGCCCGCTCCGCCCCCTCTGGCGCAGCTCCTGTCGCGGCCTTGTCTCTCTCCCCCAGCCCATGTAACATTTCCTGCGCGTGATTGACCCCCTATATACAACAACCATCACACATCAGACCTCAAACATCCCCCCCACCCTCGCAAACCCTCAGTTAGAGTACAACTTTTTGGCTTGTACAAAGGCATTTCGAAGTAATAGTGTTGGCCCTTGTATGTGACCCACAGTCGGGCTGGCTGCAGCATTCCGAATTTCACTTCTTTCCGGTACAACGCCGCTTTGGCCCGGTTGAAACCCGCTCTCCGCTTTGCAACCTCCGTGCTCCAGTCCGGGTATATTCGGATCTCTGCATTGTCCCACTTACTGCTCCGCTCCTTCTTGCCCCATCTCAGGACCCACTCTCTGTCCGTGAACCGGTGGAACCTCACCAACATCGCCCTTGGCAGCTCATTTGCCTGGGGCTTCTTCGCCAGCACCCGATGTGCCCCGTCCATCTCCAGCGGCCTCGAAGGGGCCTTCGTGCCCATCATCGCCTCGAGCATCGTGCTCGCGTATGCCCCGGCATCGGCCCCCTCCACTCCCTCAGGGAGACCCAGGATTCGCAATTCTTTCTCCTCGACCTGTTCTCCAGGTCTTCGAGTCTTCCCGCCCACCTCTTGTGTAGCACCTCGTTCTGCTCCACTCTCACCACCAGGCCCACGAGCTCGTCCTCGTTCTGACTGACTCTTTTCTGTACCTCCTGGATCTTAACTTCATGGGCCTTCTGGGTGATCCCGAGTCCGTCAATTGCCGAAAGCATAGGTGCCAACATCTCCTTGCGCATCTCCTCGCGCTGCTCCTCGAAGCAGCGCTTGATGAACTCCTGCAGCTCCCCTTTGTCCCTGGCCGCTGCCATTTTGTTTTCTGTCCCTCGCTTCTCCCGTTGCTCTAGTGCCGCTCCTTTGGCCGTTCCACTTCTGGTCCGTTTCATAGAAGTTGGAGGGGGACCTCTCTCTTCCCTTCCCCACGGGTTGCGTCAAAAAAAAGTTCCGTTGGGGCTCCTCTAACGAGCCCGAAAGTCCATGGTAGCGGGAGCTGCCGAATCATGCGACTTAGCTCCGCATAGCCGCAACCGGAAGTCCATTAACACCATTGTTGAAGCGGAGTGCTATTTCAATAGACTTTCACCAGTAAATGCCTGGAGCTGTTTTCCTACCTGTTGCTCATTGTTTACTTTCTACACTCTGAAGGTTTCCTGAATCCAATGAAAACAGGATTGATGGCACCCTCACTGCCTTTGATTGGATGTTGGATGAGGAGCTTGATAACCATAAGCAGCAGCAAGAGGCTCCACAAATACATTCGGCAGGTGACTGGTCTGTTTGGCAGGCCTGGCAATTATGTCAACCTTTTCTGCAATGGCACCAATCAGAATGAGTGAACACTTGGGTTGGGGCTCTGGCTGACTTCCCACAGGGTTCACAATGTTACTGACTGCACGCACATTGCAATTTATGCACCCTTACGTCAACCAGGAGTATTTGCTGTCTGTCCATTCTTCCATTCCAATAAAGTGCGGCTGGAGTGCAACCATAAAAAGACAATAATGCTAATTTGCCCAAGACTTCTGGGGGAATAGCCAATGTTGCTTTTGCCCCGTGGAAGTCCAGACCTGTTAGCAGTATTAAGGTGTGGCAGCTGGAAAGTAGGGATACTTCAATGGTTTCTGTTACAGGTGAAACCCAACCAAGAAATATTGGGCACTGTAATGAAAGCCAGGTGTCCTCTGTCGGATTCTTACAATGATGGACATCCTTTTGCTTATTTGTTGAATAAGACACATGGTACTATTCACTCATAAAGCATTGGCGAGATACATTGCCAGTTCATTTATTAAGTCTATGCACATGAGAACAGGCTTACATAGTTGTATAACTTGGACACATAAGAGTTGTGTCAGTTCTGCTGCTTAAAGCAAAAGTGATACTAAGAATGGATGACTTGACACAATTCCCTTCTAGTGATGTTAGGCCTTAAAGGCATATTACATCATCATCCAACTGTTGGCATGCTTTCATTAGTTGCCAGCCAAGGTGCCCAGAATGTTTGTCGTACGCTGTGCTATGCAGAGCAGCAAGGTTTGGAGCTGCACAAAGAACAAGATGCAGACAGCCTCCTCTGATCCTCAGGGCTTCTTTTGAGCCCACACTACTCCAGGTCTGTTCACTCCAGCTCTGTCTTTAATTTGGAATCTAATGCTCTGCTCCTTTCTTTCAACTTCACTTATCACTGATGTAGGAAAGTGCACGGAAAAAGAAGAATTGCTTTTTCTGAGCTGGATATGCTGTCAAAGCACTTCCTGCACTGATTCCAAGGTGGTGGCACTATGTCCTTTCTACCACCCTCATGTGCCCCTCCAGTTATATCTTCTTTACGGCTGCAGCAGCAGGTTTTGTCTGCAGTGTTTGAGATCAGTTAATATTGGGCATGAGTTGAGCACTAATTCTTACTAATGATGATGTAGCGCACAATGACTTACGAGAGAGACGAGTAGAGGTGAAGTCGATGAGGCTTTATTGAGCGAGACTTGTCCCCAGCAGTTCAGCAACAGAATGGAGCGGCGGGGAGAAGCCCGGGTTCTTATACACCGCCTTCAGGGCGGAGCCAGGAGTCAACAGCCAACCAGGACCCAGGATCTGTCAGCCAATAGCATCACGGCTTCACAGTCCCACATGACCCCTAATACATACTACCACATTCACCCCTTGTTAAAAATGAACCCGGCGGGGTGGTGGTTCGCATGGTGGTAGGGGTTTACAAGGCTTGCCCTGGGGGGAACATTTCGGGCATGTCATTACAGTTTTCGCCCTACACTGGGCTATGTACAAGGTTTGTGAACTATTTACAATATTAGTAAGAGAAAAATTTTTTTGTTACAGTCCAACAACATTCTTGGTGTCACGCCGATGCCACGAGTCGAGCGGGCGATCTGGTCTTCCCCGTCGATCGCCTCAGCCCCGGTGGTGGTGCAGGTGCTTGTTCCGGCGTTGTCGTCTCCGGGAGCGTTTCGGTGTTTGTTCCTGTTTCACTCCTGGGCGGACACGGGAGGAGGACCGATCCTCCCGGGAAGGGGGTGGTCGTGGGGTGCGCCGGTGGCAGGGAGGGGGTGATCGGTGTCGGGGGGGTGTGTGTGTTGCCGGCGGGCGCCAGGTCTCGCAGGGAGACCGTGTCCTGTCGGCCGTCGGGGTACGCCACGTAGGCGTACTGCGGGTTCGCGTGGAGGAGGTGAACCCTCTCGACCAACTGGTCCGACTTGTGCACCCGCACATGTTTCCGGAGCAAGATGGGTCCTGGGGCCGCCAGCCAGCTCGGCAGCGAGGTTCCGGAGGAGGACCTCCTGGGGAAGACAAGGAGGCGCTCATGAGGCGTTTGGTTAGTGGTGGTACACAGCAGCGACCGGATGGAGTGGAGAGCGTCCGGGAGGACCTCCTGCCACCGGGAAACTGGGAGATCCCTGGACCGTAGGGCCAGTAGGATGGTCTTCCAGACCGTGCCGTTCTCCCTCTCTACTTGCCCGTTCCCCCGGGGGTTGTAGCTGGTCGTCCTGCTCGAGGCTATGCCCTTTCTGAGCAGGAACTGGCGCAGCTCGTCACTCATGAAGGAGGACCCCCTGTCGCTATGGATATATGCGGGGCAACCGAACAGTGTGAATATGGTGCCAAGGGCTTTAATGACTGTGGCCGCTGTCATGTCGAGGCAGGGGTAGCGAAGGGGAAACGGGAGTACTCGTCCACCACGTTCAGGAAGTATGTGTTGCGGTCGGTGGAGGGGAGGGGCCCTTTGAAATCCAGACTGAGGCGTTCAAAGGGGCGGGAAGCCTTGATCAGGTGCGCTCTATCCGGCCTGAAAAAGTGCGGTTTGCACTCCGCGCAGATGTGGCAGTTCCTGGTGACTGTACGGACCTCCTCCACAGAGTAGGGGAGGTTGCGGGACTTTATAAAATGGTAGAACCGAGTGACCCCCAGGTGGCAGAGGTCCTCGTGGAGGGTTTGGAGACGGTCTATTTGTGCGTTGGCACATGTGCCGCGGGATAGGGCATCGGATGGCTCGTTCAGCTTTCCGTGACGGTACAATATCTCGTAGTTGAAGGTGGAGAGCTCGATCCTCCACCTTAAGATCTTGTCATTTTTAATTTTGCCCCGCTGTGCATTATCGAACATGAAGGCTACCGACCGTTGGTCGGTGAGGAGAGTGAATCTCCTGCCGGCCAGGTAATGCCTCCAATGTCGCACAGCTTCCACTATGGCTTGGGCTTCCTTTTCCACTGAGGAGTGGCGGATTTCTGAGGCGTGGAGGGTTCGGGAGAAAAAGGCCACGGGTCTGCCCCCTTGGTTAAGGGTGGCCGCCAGAGCTACGTCGGATGCGTCGCTCTCGACCTGGAAGGGGAGGGACTCGTCGATGGCGCGCATCGTGGCCTTTGCGATATCCGCTTTGATGCGGCTGAAGGCCTGGCGAGCCTCTGTCGACAGGGGGAAGGTAGTGGTCTGTATTAGCGGGCGGGCCTTGTCTGCATACTGGGGGACCCACTGGGTGTAATATGAAAAGAACCCCAGGCAACGTTTCAGGGCTTTGGAGCAGTGGGGGAGGGGAAATTCCATGAGGGGGCGCATGCGTTCGGGGTCGGGGCCTATTATCCCATTGCGCACTACGTATCCCAGGATGGCCAACCGGTTTGTGCTAAAGACGCACTTTTCCTCGTTGTATGTGAGGTTCAAGGCGTTAGCGGTCTGGAGGAATTTTTGGAGGTTGGTGTCGCGGTCCTGCTGATCGTGGCCGCAGATGGTTACGTTATCGAGATACGGGAATGTGGCCTGAAACCCCTGCTGGTCAACCATTCGGTCCATCGCCCGTTGGAAGACCGAGACCCCGTTCGTGACACCAAATGGGACCCTTAGGAAGTGGTATAGACGCCCGTCTGCCTCGAAGGCTGTGTAGTTGCGGTCACCTGGGCGGATGGGGAGCTGGTGGTAGGCGGACTTGAGGTCCACGGTGGAGAAAACCTTATACTGGGCAATCCGATTTACCATGTCGGATATGCGGGGGAGAGGGTACGCATCTAGCTGTGTGTACCTGTTGATGGTCTGGCTATAGTCTATGACCATCCTTTGCTTCTCCCCGGTCTTTACTACTACCACCTGGGCTCTCCAGGGACTATTGCTGGCCTGGATTATGCCTTCCTTCAGCAGCCGCTGGACTTCAGACCGAATAAATATCCGGTCCTGGGCGCTGTACCGTCTGCTCCTAGTGGCGAAGGGTTTGCAATCCGGGGTGAGGTTTGCAAACAAGGACGGTGGTTCAACCTTGAGGGTTGCGAGGCCGCAGATAGTGAGTGGGGGTATTGGGCCGCCGAATTGAAATGTTAGGCTCTGCAGGTTACACTGGAAATCTAATCCCAGTAATGTGGGCGTGCAGAGTTGGGGAAGGACATAGAGCCTGTAGTTTTTAAACTCCCTTCCTTGCACCGTTAGGTTCGCAATGCAGAACCCTTTGATCTCTACGGAGTGGGATCCTGCAGCTAGGGAAATCTTTTGCGTACTTGGATGGATGGTCAGAAAACAGCGTCTTACCGTGTCGGGGTGAATGAAACTTTCGGTGCTCCCGGAGTCGATCGGGCATGATGTCTCATGTCCGTTGATCAGCACCGTTGTTGTCGTCGTCTGGAGCGTCCGGGGCCGTGATTGATCCAGTGTCACCGAAGCCAGTCGTGGTCGTAGTGTCTCGGCGTCTTCTTCGGACCCCGTGGAGCCGTCGATGCTGGGGTCCTTTGTTGTCATCCAAGATGGCGGCGTCCATGAATCGCACGCGGCCGGGGGTGGACAAAATGGCCGCCCCCATGAATCGCACGTGGCTGGGGAGTCACAAGATGGCGGCGCCCATCCCCCCTCGTGGTGGCCGGGACCCAAAATGGCGGCGCCCACGGGTCGCACATGGGGCGCTGGGGGGGTTGGGGAGCGTTTGGGATGCGCTGGGCTCGTTCTTCTCCGGGGATTGCGGCGACCCCCCGGGACCGGCACCCAGCTGCGTAATGGCCCGTCTTGCCGCAGCTTTTGCAAATAGCTGCGCGGGCCGGGCAGCGCTGCCGGGGGTGTTTCGCTTGCCCGCAGAAATAGCAGCGGGCCCCCCAGGGATGATCTGGCGCTTTAACTGCGCAAGCCTGTGTGGGGGGGGGGGGTTGTCGCGACGGGGGTCCACGGAGCCCAAGGGGCTGCCACGCGGTCGGGGCCGTAGGCGCGGGCGTTTTGCGAGGCCACATCTAGGGAAGCTACAAAGGCCCGTGCCTCTGAGAGTCCTAGCGACTCTTTTCTAAAAGTCTTTGGCGGATTTGGGGAGAGTTCATACCTGCCACAAACGCATCACGAATTAGCATGTCCGTGTGTTCAATCGCGTTCACCGGCGGGCAGCTGCAGCCCCGTCCCAAAATTAGCAGCGCGGAGTAGAATTCCTCTAACTATTCTCCGGGACTTTGCCGTCTCGTTGCGAGTTGGTAGCGTGCGTAGACCTGGTTCACGGGGCGAACGTAAATGCTCTTCAGTGCTGCGAGCGCCGTCGGGAAATCCTGTGCGTCTTCTATGAGAGGGTAAATTTCCGGGCTTACCCTCGAATGCAGGACCTGCATTTTCTGGTCTTCTGTGATCTGGCCGGGGGCCGTTCGGAGGTAGCCTTCGAAACAAGCTTGCCAGTCTTTAAAAACTGCTGCCGAGTTCGCTGCGTGGGGGCTGATCTGCAGGCATTCAGGGGCGATCCGGAGCTCCATAGTCCTTTAAGCTCGCTCAATAAATTGTAGCGCACAATGACTTACGAGAGAGACGAGTAGAGGTGAAGTCGATGAGGCTTTATTGAGCGAGACTTGTCCCCAGCAGTTCAGCAACAGAATGGAGCGGCGGGGAGAAGCCTGGGTTCTTATACTCCGCCTTCAGGGCGGAGCCAGGAGTCAACAGCCAACCAGGACCCGGGATCTGTCAGCCAATAGCATCACGGCTTCACAGTCCCACATGACCCCTAATACAAAGTACCACAGTTGACACAAATGCAATTGGGTTATGTAAGTGATTAATTCAGGTCACCGGTACATTAATATTTACCTATGCTCCCACAAAAAATAGTAATCTATAGATCACAACGATAGATAAAGTACTCACTGGCCAAAAAAAAACTTTCATAAAATAGGATGGATGTAAGGTATTTGCAAATCATATAATGCAATGGGAATTCAAATGTATTTTTTGAAGTATTTATATGAATCTGTAGAGTCTGATGCTTTCTTAAAAAAAA
Organism: Scyliorhinus torazame; assembly: GCF_047496885.1. Lineage (NCBI taxonomy): Eukaryota > Metazoa > Chordata > Chondrichthyes > Carcharhiniformes > Scyliorhinidae > Scyliorhinus > Scyliorhinus torazame. The sequence continues at coordinate 277,364,374 of NC_092713.1, read as the reverse complement.
CCTGCAAGTGAAATTCTCTGATCCCTTCGCTTAATTATATTGGAGCTTTTTGTAATTAAATTTTTGTGCAAGATATATTTTGGTTTCCATTTCTTGGATTTCCCAAAACAGAATGAAGGGTATTAACCTTTTCCTGAACTCTTCCAGCAGCTTGGAAGCCTTAAGGACCCTCCTTGCGGTGAAAAGGTTTACGGTGATGGTTAGGGCTCATACAGCCTCTGATATGGACAACCCCACATCCTAACACTCTGCTGTGCTTAATGTTGGGTTACTGATGTGTAATTATCCTGCTGCTATGTCAGAATCGTTCATCCAGCAAAATGATTGTTCCAGATGTGAAGCAGTAGAAATCGGCATGGCAAGTGTTAGCAAAGGACATTAGATGCTGAACCTTGTCGCAATTAGACGTTTCTTGCAAGTTCAGCAAATGTTGTCCCATGCTCCAGGTTAACTATTTAGTGAAACATAAGAAATTCCAGGCCATTAATAGTTTCCTCATGGGCTATTGAGCGGTGCATTGATATCCAATCCTCATACATAAGGAATTGTAGCTAAACCTTAGCAAGACATTCCATGCTTTTGTTTCAGTCATGTGTGATTCGTTTTGCAGACATTGTAAGGAGACCTCTGTTATTATCTCTTTTTTTGTGTAACGGTAAAATGATATATGGGGCGGGATTCTCCGACCCCCCGCCGGGTCGGAAAATCGCCGGGGGGGGGGGGGGGGGCGGCGTGAATCCCGCCCCCGTCGGCCGCCGAATTCCCCAGCGCCAGAGATTTGGCGGGGGCGGGAATCGTGCCGGTCGGTGGTCCCCCCCGGCAATTCTCCAGCCCGCGATGGACCGAAGTCCCACTGCTGTCATGCCAGTTCCGCTGGCGGGAATTAAACCACCTCTCTTACCGGCGGGACTGGTGGCGCGGGCGGGCTCCGGGGTCCTGGGGGGGGGCGAGGGGGATCTGGCCCCGGGGGGGTGCCCCCACAGTGGCCTGGCCCGCGATTGGGGCCCACCGATCCACGGGCGGGCCTGTGCCGTGGGGGAACTCTTTTCCCTCCGCCTCGGACATAGCCTCCGCGATGGCCGACGCGGAAGTGACCACCCCCTGCGCATGCGCGGGGATGACATCAGCAGCCGCTGACACTCCTGCGCATGCCCGGACTTCCGCCGGCCAGCAAAGTCCCTTTTGGCACGGCTGGCGTGGCGGCAAAGGCCTTTCCCGCCAGCCGATGGCGCGCCAACCACTCCGGCGCGGGCCTAGCCCTTCCAGGTGAGGGCTTGGCCCCTAAAGGTGCAGAGAAATCCGCACCTTTGGGGCGGTCCGATGCCGGAGTGGCTCCCGCAGCTCCATCCTGTCGAGACCCCCGCCCCGCCGGGTAGGGGAGAATCCCGGCCATGGTGTTTTGTTTTGTTGTTGTGTTTGATGTCTAAGTATATAAATGCCTCCATAAAATATTTTTTTAAAAATTAAATATGGCATATGTAAATACATCATTATGTTTCTCTCATTCTACCCTTAGCACCTTTTATAAATAGCTTAAAATGGAACTGCTAGGTTTGTAATAATTCTATAATTAACCCACCTCCAGTTGAAAGTCGCAGCTTATTAATCAAAATGGATTTCTTTCGGAGGGTAGTTACAAAGGCAGAAACCCAATCGAGGGTGGGCTGTTTTGTCCTAAATTGTAAGCATGATGCTGGACATGGTTCAGCAACATAATTTCCATCATCTAAATCCAGAAATTGGCAGAGCTGTAAAGTTCTCCTCTGCTGTAACTATACATTTTCAATTTTTTTGTGCACGCTCAAGGTTAATTTAGAACGAAGCTCCCTCTTTAAGGCAAATTTCATCCCCTGTCCCTTGTCTCCTTCTGCCCAATGCCACCTTTCCAATCAGAGTCAATATGCGTTTCGTGAACAGGTAATCCTATTTGACAAATTTATTGGAGTTCTTTGAGGGTGTAACAAGCAGGATGGGTAAAATGGAGCCAGTCGATGTAGGAGAAGGTGTTAATTAATGTGATGTCCACCAGAAAACTGTGTAGCCTCCATAATAAACACTTCCTGATGATTTAAATGTCTATCAGCCCTCTAATGATCATCCAGGCAACTATTTCTAGCTCAAATGTCAAGTCCTCTACCAAAATAAATATGGGCTAAGTCCTTGTTTCAGCTTAAGGCCCTTTCGCATTTAAAATATCCAATGAAAATCATCCTCTCCATGCTTTTTCAGCTATGTTTTCAATAAAGGCTAATGGGGAGGGGAGGGGGGGAAGGGGAGGGGGGGAAGGGGAGGGGGGGAAGGGGAGGGGGAGGGGCGAAGGGGAGGGGGAGGGGGGAGAGGGAGGGGGAGGGAGAGAGGGGGGAGGGAGAGAGGGGGAGGGAGAGAGGGGGGAGGGGGAGAGGGGGAGGGGGGGAGAGGGGGAGGGGGGAAGGGGGAGGGGGAAGGGGAGAGGGAGGAGGGGAGGGAGGGGAGGGGAGGGGAGGGGGGAGGGGGAAGGGGAGGGGGGAGGGGAGGGGGGAAGGGGGGAAGGGGGGAGGGGGGGAAGCGGAGGGGGGAAGGGAAGGGGGGAAGGGAGGGGAAGGGGAAAGGGGGGGAAGGGAGGGGAAGGGGGAAGGGGGGGAAGGGGAGGGGGGAAGGGAAGGGGGAAGGGAGGGGAGGGGGGAAGGGGAGGGGGGGAAACGGTGGGGGGGAAGGGGAGGGGGGATGGGGAGGGTTGAACTGGCAGACACCTGGATCTATATTGTTTGCTGGTTCGGGGACTGCTTAGCACCCAAGCTCCCTTAGGCAGTCTCACCCTCTAAAGGATCAATTTAGCTTCTCTCTTCCTTCTTATAGACGTGCGAAAGCTTTCACTGCCTCTTTTTATATTTTTTTGCTAGTTTTCTCTCATAGTCCAATTTCACCCTCTTTATTATTAATTGGTCGTCCCTTGTTTGTTTCTATTTTTTCCCCAATTTTCTGGGGTACCACTAATATTTACAGCACTCTACATATTTTCTTTCAAATCGATACCATCCTTAATTCCTCAGTTATCAAGCATGGTACGTCCTTCTCATAGAGTCTTTCTTTCTTAGTGGAACATATCTTTTGTTGATAATTATGAAATAGCCCTTAAATGTTACTGCTTCTCTAACATCTTGCTTTTTAACCTTTTTTTCCATCCCACCTTAGCCAATTCTGTCTTCACAGCCTTGCCTTTATTTATGTTTAAGGCACTAGTTTTAGACCCATATTTCTCACCCTCAAACTAAATGTGAAATTCAACCATTTTCAGTGTACTATTACCTGGAAGATCCTTTGCCATGAAGTCATTAATTGATCTTGGCTCATTACAAATTACAAGGCTCAAAGTAACTTGTTCACTCGTAAATTCCAGAATATATTGTTCTGAAGGAGATCAGAACATGATCAGGAAAATTGGTCATGCCATCTCAGAGATTAACCCTGTGAAATCTGAGATGCAGGGGGAAAATGCAAGTTGATGTAAATATGATGGGGATAAAGACTTGAGCGAGATGTAGAGTATAGAGTAAATATCAGAGGCAAATATAATGTTGATGTGATAACGATGTCCAACAACATGACTGAGAATTAAGAGAGATCTGGAGGGAGGAGAAGCCCTAAGTTCCATGTAGAGGTCCAAATGTATAAATACTTGCTATAAATAAAGAATAATAATCTTTATTAGTGTCACAAGTAGGCTTACATTAAAACTGTAATGAAGTTACTGTGAAAATCCCCTAGTCGCCACACTCTGGCGCCTGCTCGCAGACACTGAGGGAGAATTCAGAATGTCCTATTCACCTAACAAGCACATCTTTCGGGACTTGTGGGAGAAAACCGGAGCACCAGGCGGAAACCCGCGTAGACACGGGGAGAACATGCAGACTCCGCACGGACAGTGACCCAAGCCGGGAATCGAATCTGGGACCCTGCCGCTGTGAAGCAACACTGCTAACTACTGTGCCATCATGCCGCCCAGTTTTAAGAAATTACAACTTGGAGCCACGTAGTTTTGGAGGAGAGACAATCCCCCAAACCCCTGTCTAGATCCTACCACACAATGAAACAGAGCTTTATGAAGACTGCAGAGTAACTATTAAAAATAGTACCATCCATTGGCCTGCCAGCATTATCTCCCACCCGACATTTGTTATGGCCAGCTCCCCTCACCTGTCAGGCCCTAATTGTCTACAGATGGAAAGAACTTTGTTTGAGAAAGTCCTGCCACTCATCTGTGCCTCTGTGTGACCTGCATATGGCCCTGGTGTTTGCACTTCCACTCATTTGACAGCCTTTAGATTCATCATAAATGGGCTAGCCAAGCCACAAGTTCTGCTAAAGTGAAAATATTGTAGAATCACGGAATTTTTGCCAACTAAAAAGGTGTAAATCTGTGCCTCTTCCAGAAGGAAAAACATGTTTTGTCCTTTCCCTTCCATTTTTGAAAAATACTAAGGGTCCTGCTTCTCTTTCTGTGTCCACGAGATAATTCTTTGCCAAGATTTAACTTCTTGTTAATTGATTTATCTAACTTTCTCATTAGATGTATCTGCGTTAATTTAGCAACTTGATTTTCAGTTCGATCCACTCAGTATTTCATTTTTCTTTTACACACTTATTGGCTTAAATTTTCATCTTCGAGGGGGGTAGTGGGAGTCGGGAAAGGTCTCAGTTTGACCAGTCCACCTTAGGAGAAAGTGCCAGTAAAGGTGGGTGATTCATTGTCACAGAGAGCACAGAGCCAGCACCAGAGCTATCAATCAAGCACTGTTTTCTCTGGGCACAGCTATTTCAACAGATGTCAGGGCTCTCAGCCTCTTGTTAAACAGCTTGTGCCCAGAGTAAAATATTGTTTGATTGACAGCTCTTGCTCTCTGATCTTTGGTCAATTTTACAATGTTTTATTTATACAAGGTTAAGTGGTTTCATGGGTTTGTGGCTTCTGTTATTAATATTATAAACGGGCTAGATGATTGACATTTTTATTGTTTTGTGGTGAAATTATTTTTTAACATAGTGGAAAGTAATGAATTTGATTTTTAAAGCTGTTTTTATACTTCCTACTGCCTCTATAAGGTTCATTTGGTTCTGTATAATGGGTCAATGGGCATGGAAGTGCCATACGGATCATGAGTGGGTAGAGTGACATAACTTTACATAGGGGATAGGAGGGGGCAATGAGTGGAGTGCAATAGCTTGGCATGAGGGCATGAGGAAGACTTTCCAAATTCATCTTTTAAAAGGTCCCCTCATGCAGACTCGAGTTCACGACTCCTCTGAGGGGCAGTAGAACTATGACTCTTCAAATACCCGGCAGACTCTCTGATACCTGCGGAGGAGTAGAACATGCTTATCTCCGCAATGGAGCCAGGTCAGGAGTGCACGTGTGGCCTTTTGACAAGAATCAGCCTTTAACCTTCACTCCCAAAAAGCAGACAGCCCAGAAATGGGGTCAGGAATCCCAGAATCAGGATCCGCCTGCTATGTCTAAAGGGTTCCCGGGTTCTACTGTCTCTGTAAAAATCAAACCTATTCTGTTTTGAAACATGCCTGAAAATGTTATTTTAGATCTATATTTCAGACCAGAACCAGCTGGCAAAAACTGGTTAAGACAGCAGAGGTCAGAAGGCTTTGTATTTCATCAAATGCTGCTGTCTAGTGTGTTTGAAGCTCGAGGCTTTTCACGCCATTGACGAAATGTGACCCTATTCAATGATGATGCATTTGACCAACAAAAAAACAATGAACATTTCATAGGCCTTAAGCATAGACACTAGTCTAAAGTGACACATTGAGGATACAGTACACTACTTTCTGTAACATTACTTTTGAAAAAGTAAGGAGCAGAGTGGGCATTTTGTTTTCAAAAACTGACCGAAACATATGACTCTAGGTCTGTTTATCATTACAAATTGGATTATGTTAGTCATGAGCTACTTGTGATGAGTACAACCCAATTCATTCTGCTACACATAACATTAAGGACAGTCCACGTTATTGTCGTCAGTTTAGTGTAATGGTTATCACTTGTGGTGCCTGCTTAAAGCTAAAAGCTTGTTTGCAACAGTCTGTTTATAAATTCAATCTGCCCCACACAGGCTCTGAAACAGAAAGGAATCTGTGAGAGCTGACTTGAAATTTTCACTGGTCACTTGTTTGCTTGAACTCACTGAAGCATCACATTGAATACTATGACTATACTGGCTTGTTTCTTCATTATCTTTCAATGCAACAGTTATGCAAGCATGAAATGTTCAGAATTCAGGAGAGAGACAATGTCAATGCTGACAAATGTTTAACACAAGACATGACAAGGTAAAAAGAAGCACGAGGTTAATTCTATTTTACAGCTGTCCAAAAAAAAAGGATAAACTGTGGAAGTAAAAATATGGTACCGGAGTTTGCATTCATTTGCACTGGTTTCCAGCCAAAACATAAAAGATCATGCAATTTTAAACACAAGTTACATCAAGGATAAATCAAATTTCCATCATCTTTAATGTTGGTTTAACAAACGTCATGATGGAAACTCGCCCTGCCCACAAAACTGGCCGTACACCGGATTGAAATAATGAGCATTGAAGGCTTCTGTCGGTAGTACCCATTTGCAAAGGATCTTCAAATTGAGTTTATTTTCCTTTCAGTTGCACAAACCCATGTAGACACATTTTCAATGCTCTCACATGTATTTAATTTATGGAAAAATTGACTGCTGTGCACCAGTGAGACTAATAAATAGATCAGTAGAGTATTTTAAGTCCCTTCCGGTTATTTAAAATCTAGTTACTAAGGAATGGAGGATTCCATATTCTGATTAAAAGTTTTTTTTTGTGATAAACCCATTTGCAGCTGTACCAATTACTTTCCGTTATGCTGGTCCATTGACATCTTTACAGCTGTGATTATACAAATAAGGTTGAGCAGAATCCTGAGCCATAATTTCACTTTCAAAAAAGAAGCACAATTTCTGCCAATTGCACCCAAAATGGAAGCATTTTATCAGTGCAATTTCAGGAATGCTGCAGATGTGAGGGTGATATTACTTTTGCTGGGAAATATTTTGACAATAAAAGTACTATTGCAATTTTTCTCGAATGTTAAAATTTGGGGTCTTAAAATTTAGTGAGCAGAGTGTTCACTAGTTCCTTGGGAAAGGGTGAGAAAGGTCATTTTATGTATGTATGATTTTTTAATTTTGTACATGCTATGCATTCAGGAGGAAATGAGCTGGGAAGAATACCATAAGAGTTGAAACAAGTTAAAGCAGGGTGAGACTTGAGCTGCCAATTACAACAGATAAAAGCAAATTACTGCGGATGCTGGAATCTGAAACCAAAAAGAAAATGCTGAAAATCTCAGCAGGTCTGGCAGCATCTGTAGGGAGAGAAAAGAGCTAACGTTTCGAGTCCAGATGACCCTTTGTCAAAGCTGCAATAACAACAGATACCCAGTAATCTTGTGACTTCAGATCCTATGGTTTACAGGAAAAACTATTTATGTACACTTAAAAGCCAGTGGGCGACATGGGGGCATAGTGGCTAACACTGCCGCCTCACAAGGGAGGAACGGTGGCACAGTGGTTAGCACTGCTGCCAATGGCACTGAGGACCCGAGTTCGATCCCAGCCCCGGGTCATTGTCTTTGTGGAGTTTGCACATTCTCCCCGTGTCTGCGTGAGTTTCACCCCCACAACCCAAAGATGTGCAGGGTGGGTGGATTGGCCATGCTAAATTGCTCCTTAAATGGAAAAAAATATATATAATTGGGGACTCTGATTTAAAAAAAAAAAATACTACAGCCTTACAGCTCCAGGGACCCGGGTTCAATTCCACCTTCAGGTGACTGTGTGGAGTTTGCACTTTCTTCCTGTGTCTGCGTGGTTTTCCTCCGGGTCCTCCTGTTTCCTCCACAATCCAAAGATGTGCAGGTTAGGAGGATTAGCCATGCTAAACTGTCCCTGAATGTCCAAAAGGTTAGATGGGGCTATTAGGTTACGGGGATAGGGTGGAGTCGTGGACTTAAGTAGGGTGCGCTTTCCAAGGACCGGTGCACACTCGATGGACTGAATGGCCTCCTTCTGCTCTGTAAGGATTCTATGATAAACTCAGCACCTGTGGAGAGAAACAGAGCTAATGTTAAATCTAAATAATTCTTCTAAAGAAGGACCTGCTGAGTTTATTCAGCATGTTCTTTTATTTCAGATTTCAAGCATCCACAGTATTGTGTTTTTACTCATGTATGCACAACCAAGTTAACAAAAATTTTCGAGCTGGTAATCCAGGGAAATGAGAGCAAAAAGGAAAAAGTGTATCCTAGTCTCCCATTAATGACTAATTAACAAATTATAGTCATTTTAAAAATTGGATACTACAAGGTGTGCGAAGTAGATGCCTCCCTATTGGGATGTAGCCATCTGTCATCCAACTAGCAATTATTGCAGATTAGGTTGCTTTTCGCTTAATTAATGTATACCAGGTTTTAATCCAGTGAAAATATTTTTAAATTTATTCATTAAGATTAGAGAAATTGAAATAATTTAATTTTTGCAGTGTACTCTTCATACTTCCAGTGAGTATATAGGTGGGATGAGTTGAATAATAAGGCATTTGATGTCTGAAGGAAAAGTTAATTTTTCATCTGAGGAGTCTTAACACACAGAAGATCGTAACATAAAACAAAAACAGAAAAGTATGAAAAATACTCAGCAGATCACGCAACATTTGTGGAAAGGAAATCGGTATTAATGGTCGTGATTCAGCGGACTGAAGCTAAAGTCTGCTGAACTGCACGCCTACAGTGCCGAGAAACATTCTGCTATTCAACGGCACTTTGTCATTTGTTTTGGTCTCAGGGAGGTTCTCTCCGCTGAGGTCACACTTAGAGTGATTTCCTCACAGATCAGGAGGCTGTTTTGACCGGCTGCCCGGATGTTTCTCCACCCCGTTTCAAGCCCCTCCCCCCGCTGACCCCCCACCCCCACCTCACCCACGCCTGTTCAGGGAGGCTGGTACGAGAATTGAACCGTGCTGCTGGCCTGCCTTGGTCTGCTTTCAAAGCATGAATGTGAACCATTCTTTTCAATTATTTAGTTGCTGTTTGCACTGAAAGTAATTTAACAATCAAAGTCCACTTTTTATACATCTCATTGGTTTGCTAACCTTTGGATGTTTCACCTTTAGAAACCTCATGCTTCCTTATGTAGAGTGAAATGATGATTAGAATAACATAAATGCTTTACATTTAGCGGATGCTTCTCACATCTCCAAGTATCACAATTAAATGTGTGATGAATACAAAATGTGTACAATAAAAGTGAAATTATTTTTCAAACTTGTATCTGATTGGTCAGATAGCTTTAACAGAAATGCCAAAAATTATAACTTAATAAACAAGGAATGAAAACAGATTTTAAAAACTATGATCGAGGGAAGTGGAGTGACTATATTTGCTCATAACCCTCTACAAAAATAATGTTGGTCACTGGTTCCTTCGTAACTTATATTTACATTTCTTTTCAGAATTACTGACAAAAGAGACGTGCTATCAAAGCATTTCACTTTGCACTCAACAGGACAGATTCACAAGAATACCAAATCTGAAAGGGACAACTGCATGAGAAGAGGGTGCTAGTTGGCAAGAGGACACTTGATTGGTAGAGGCATTGCTATGGAGAATGTACCAGGGAACAGTTAACCGTCAAGCAAACCAAGCAGGTTGACTCTGATTGATCAAGGCATTGCCATGGTGTCATGTGAGAATACCTTTAAGAAATAGATGTTTAAGCAATGTACCTTTAAGAAATGGAGCTGATCATATTACTGAAGTGATGTCAGAGGGTGGGAGGAGCTGAGCTCACTTCTGCTTTTTGAGTTTCAGTTTGAGAACACAGCTGGGAGTGTCTGTGTGTTTTGCTGTGAGCTGCAGGAAGAAACACAAAGCTGGTCTGTTGATTTCTGCAATCCAAAGACTATAAATATGTTGAATGTAACCAATGTGCTCCTATTTTTGAAGGTTTGAAGTCTTTTGGATATTTAAAGGAACAGTTTGAAGGATTATTTAGGGTTGTAGCCTTTTGGGGTTATCTTTGAAGTAATAGGTGTTAAGATATTCAATGTTTGTTTTAAAAGGTTAACTTGAGTTCATAGAATAAACATTGTTTTGTTTTTAAAAAACACTTGTCCATTTCTGCTGCAACACACCTGGAGAGTACGGCGTGTGCTTCCCACACCTCAATCTATTAAAAGTTGTGGGTCGGTTGAATTCCGTGAAACACTTTGGGGTTCTGTAAACCCGGACCCATAACAATGGGAATGAACCAGTGCAGCTCACCTATACATGCTAGAAGCTACATTTATTCACACGCACGTGTCCATTGCAAACAAAAAGAGCATTGAACCAGTTTCAGTGAAACAAAAGCTTGGGGCACAACCATTCCCTGGTTGATTCTCCATGGCATTGACCAATCAGAATCAATCTGCCTGATTTGAATTTAAAGAAAAGCTTAACAGGTACCAATCAGAGTCCTCTTCCAAGCCAAACGTCACCCTCTTCTCATGTAGAACTTGCGATTCTCTTTAGATTTGGTATTTTTGCAAATCTGTCCAGGTGGGTGCAAGACAAATATCGAACGTTGTAATGTGCTTACCAGACTGTGACCGCGAAGCTGTTCTTGAACTAAGTCCCACCAAGGTGTGTGTCGCTGCACTTGTGAGGGTGTAGGTGAGTGCTCTGACTGGTCTCCCATTCAGAGTTCCAAAATTGTTCAGTGCTGCTGTCTGAGCTGGTGACGAGAACTTGGCTGGTGGACCACCGAGGCCACTTCCCAGATGTGCCTGCAAAAGAAAGGCGAGTTCATTAGGGCACGGCAGGGGCCAGAGAAACAAGAGACATGACTGACAGCATTGGCAGTCTGATAGATGTGGCAGCGGTTCATCACCGCTGACTTCACCATCAACCCAGGAATGGCCCACGTCCTTGACAGCCAGCTGAATCACTCATTCCTCAACGTCTGCGAGGACGTTCGGTTCGAACATCCCACCACCAGTGTGGGATCTCTCCCTTTTGTTCCGTGCCAGATTGTCCTGCGTGAAGACAGATGGAGAATGTGTAAACAGGACACCTACCAGGGGCCAGATGAGAAGGATACCTGCCACATGTGAGTGGGGCCATGGACAGGATGAGGACATGACCCGCAGAGGAGATGAAGGCATGTGCAGGAGAGCGAGCATGGTGACCATTGAGCTGGCACTGAGTGAGATCCCTGTGGATGTGTGATTCCCCTAGCAGAACAGAGGAGATAATTTATCCTCTTCTAGCCCTGTATGGCTGTCTTCTTCTGAATGGAGATGGCATTCATGGCCGTTGCCACCGCCTCCCATGCTGGGTTTATAACCTTACTGTTAATTTTTCATTCTGAGTGTGGGTAGATTATGTCATTGCGGGCCTCCACAGCATCAAGCAGTCTCTCAAGGGAGGTGTCGGAGAAAAGGGGGGCAGATTTCTATCAGCTACCGAGTCCCGGTGACCTGTAAAGTGTGGCTGCTGTGTGCTGGGGCAGCCTTTAAATGCGGCACCCCAATTGGGCAGGTTGCTCTTTCCAAGGGCCAGTGCAGACTCTATGATTAAAGCGCTGAAGTAGTGGCGGAGCAGGCGAGTCAGAGGCAACACTATCGAGTCTGAGAAGCCGCCACTGCCATTGGCGGGCTAAACGCCACTTTTCCAGCCTAACATCAGCTTTTGCCGATATCGGGGAAAGTCTTGTCTTTAGTTTTTAGGTCAATGATCAACTAATTGGCTTTTCATGGAAGTGGAGAAATCCAAAGAACCGAGAAAAATAAATTTTAAAATTAAATTGGGAAATATTTGTTTTGAAATTTAATCAAATTTTACAATGTATTTCTTTTTAAATCAATTTTTACTTGATCCTTGTGAAGAGAGGGCTGTCAAGGTTAGGAGAAAAATTGAGTAACACTTAAAATGTTGGTTATCAAGTGTATGCTCCTTTAAGTTCGGTTCAGGGATAATAGTTTCCTTGTTCTTCACATAAACAGGTATCTTCCCTTCAGTAGAATTCTTGTGACTACTGGCTAACATGAAAGATATTGGGTGGAACCTGAGCCCTCCTTAGTGGCGAGGGTACTTAATCAGATGGGTGGGGGTTCTATCGACCCCTCCCCCCACTTCTACTCCGCCACCTTTTCCCATCCACCCTGATGTAAGTCCATGGCTAAAAGGCTGGTAGATGGCCTTCCCACCCTGAACAGCTTTGGGCCATATCTGGATCTCTCCTCCATCCTCTGCCTTTGGAGGGTGTGGTACTGGCAGCAACTACCCCTTCCCCTTCCCAGAGGTGGGTAAGAGGACAGAAGAGCTTCTAGCCTTTGGCTGGCTGGGGCTGTCAGTGGATGGGATTTCCTTGATTCCAGGGAATGTCCCACTGCAGATTTGTCAAGTACCTGATTGGTACTTGATGTATTGGACCTTTCAAAAAGAGAAGGTGTGGGCTCTCACTATTTCTTCAGGCAGCAGACTAATCCACTATTGCTTCCACATGTTTTCGCCCACTTGAGCGTTCCTACCTCCAACTGATATATCGGAGCATCTGTGTGGTGAGCACCTGAGAGTGTCCCAGGAGCCTCTTCACTCAAGTGCCAAACTGAGGTGAGTGTCTCTGGGATAGTGGAGGGTGTTGGAGACCCGTTGTGACAGGAAATCTGTGTCAACTTCGTATCCAGGCTCCGGGGTATCCTGGGCCTTAGTTATACGGCTCCCCTCCGTGTCGGTGTCATCATCGCTATTCCGCACACAGGGTGGTTCTGGATGTGGTTGTGGCTGGGGATGGGAACACCAGAAGGACCCGCTCTTTCACCAGCAGCTCCTGCAAGACACAAGGCAAGACGTATGATTAGACCGCGGATCGGGAGGTGGCGGGGGTGATGTGTTGTGGGGGGAAGGGCGGTGAGGGTGGTGTGGGCACGAAGGTGGTGTTGGACTGGTGAGTTGATGGCCTCCGAAAAGTTTAAATTGGTGCAGATCTCTGTATTTATTTCTCTCTTAGAAGTTTGCATGTTGGTGGATGGGGAGCGACTTGGGGGGTTGAAATTGTTAGTACACAAAGATGAAATCTGCTGATGAATAGAAATAAGAACAGACACGTCCAATTATTATTTTTTGTATTGTCAACTTATAAATTTCAAACTAAAAATCTCTTTCTGTTGTCTTTTCTCTGAGGTCAAACTTGTACACTGCTTTCAAAGAAAAGTTAACAAATAACATGATGCGCGCGTTCTTGGGCCCAGTAAGGTAAAATGGTTAAACCTCTGTCAAGAAGTTAAAGTCTGTTTAGAGCAGGCTAAATTTGCAATTTTGTACTGAGTTTAAATGTGTGCATTTCTCAAATCCCCATTCTGTTAAAGAATGAAGATAGCATCAGATCAAAGTGAAATTAAACAAAATATATCCAAGATTTGTATTAGAATTAAGTTTTTAATTAATTCTCAAGCAGGGACCTTTTGGTCCATATTTGTGACATATTAGATACTTTTTCCAGGGTGCCCATGAGTGAATACATTAAAGCTTCCCAATAGCATTGTTACCTATTCAAGGTTGCATTTGAAACACATGCAGCGGGATTTTCTGCCAGCGGGATTCTTCGTTGCACCGGCAGTGCACCCATGCCCACGGGTTTCCGGCAGCGTGGGGTGGCCACAATGGGAAGGAAATGCCATTGGCAGGTGGCGGGAACGGAGAATCCCGATCTGTTAACACCCTGTATTGTATACTATCACAGAATAATACAGTGCAGATGAGGCCCTTCGGCCCATCAAGTCTGCACCGACACATGGAAGGCAAATGACGTGCCGATCTAATTCCATTTGCCAGCACTTGGCCCAAATCCTTGAATATTATCCTGCAGTAAAGGTTAAAGTTATTTAATTCTACATGGGCCACAACCATATTGGGTGGTGAAGCAGCTTCTATGGGCCATATGGACTTCTCCAGCTCCTGGTGTGTTTCATTTTATTCTGTGTGAAATCAGAAGCCCTGGAATTCTGTTTATGAAGTTGTGACCTCGGTTTTAACAAAAATTGCAGCAACACCTTTTCCTTGTATAGTTGTGAAACCATTCAAGACAAAGGCTATGCATGCTACTTGTGATAAACTGGAGATAATCAGAGTTTAGTGGAATCACTATTCAAATTGCCCTGACCATGTGAACAAAACTGCTTCTTGATCTTGTGTAGAGAATTGCAATAAGTAGCTAACCATCTCTCCCACTGAGATTTTCTGAAAGCTAAGTATTAATGAATCGTTTTATTTAATACTTGTTGCAGCTGATAACTTCTATCATGGAAACATCTGAGATGTAATTAAAACATGAAAGAGCTTTTGGAGTATAATTTGGAATGCAGATGTTGTGATCCTTAATCAGTGTTACGGAATCTCAACTGGTACAATTTTACTTGTCTTGGTGACCCTGGCTAAACACACAATAGCTGTTTTGTATTATTTTTAAACATATTCAGATCTAAAATTCCAAGAGGAGACCAGAAAATGAGATTCAAAAATATAATGACCAAGGAGTGATCAGTGGCCTAACTTTGTGCCTTACCCAATGTAAAAATTGTGAGCAAATCATATAATTCAAGAGTGTGGGTGGAATCTACAACATTTTTTCAAAGTGTCAGTGCCGGTGAGAAAATTGAAGCAAATCCCGTCAGCAGCGGGAAATCTCACGGAATATTGAGCCTCTTTGAGAAATCTTTTTCCAGTGATTCGCTCACTCCAAGAGAAACATAACCCCTAATCAGTGGATGCTCCTTTTAAAAGCCTCCCAGCACTCCCTGCATTTGTTCCAGATTCAGTCGAGGGATGGCTGCCAGGATGCCAACGACATTATTCCCAACCAAACTCCTGGATGGTGTGGAGCAGAGGTGGGGACATCCTTTACCTGTGTTCCTGCAGATGTCCATCCAATGCGGTCACCATCCCACCTGGGAGGCAGTGGCAGCCTTTGTGAGTGGTAGCCCGATACAGAAGAGGACGGCGAAACAATAGCGCAAGAAGATGAATGACCTTCTTCACGCTGCCAGGGTACGTCAGGCTTCTCATATCTCCCGCTGCACCCTTCAACACATCCATCACACATCCACAATGATCTCTCACCCAGCCATCTCACAGGTTCCGAACAACTCTGATATGGCCCTCTTCCCCTGCACCTCCTCCCCACCCCAACACCCTGTCGTTTTCCCAGCAGCTAATATGCTCCTCACCTCCGCACTCCAACTCAAATTCCACGCATGCCAGACTTGACTTCATCACCATCTGAACAGGCACAACTCCCTCCTACAATTTCCCCATCTGTCTCTTAGCAGGATAAACATGAGCACAACTGCCGTGAACAAGCACAGACAGCCAGAGCCATGCCCGAGCTGAAAACCCTAACGCCATTTGAAGACAGACCCCTTGAGTTGGCCAACGAGGAGCAGGACTGCCCCTGTGCAGCTGAAGAAGTTGGGGAAAGCAGACAAAAGTGAGAACCCTCCAGACACGCAGTCTCGGTTCATGCCTCATATGAGGAATCTTTCTGCCATCAGTTACCCCCCGCGATGCACTAATGCCATCTCTCTTTCCTTGCAGGGCAATCAGTCGACCAGCCCGCACCTTCCTAGTGCCGTCTGGACACCACAGACATGAACAGCTCTGAGAGAGACTTCTCGGAGCCAAGCAGATAAAAAGCATCACTTCTGTCACCCGCACACTCCACCAATGCAGATACTTACACCACCAATGCAGATACTTACACCACCAATGCAGATGCTTACACCACAGTGGGATTAACTAGTGGACAGGTTTCTGGGTCAGTCACTGGTGAGCACCTCACAATTGAAGATCCACACAGGTGGAGGCAGGAACATCCCAGGGATCCAGCACTCCGACGGATGCCGGAACCCGGGACTCTTCTGAGTCCCAGGCCAATGACGTGCCCCTGGGTCCAGTTGTCCCAGGGCTGCTGGAACAGCAGAGGCAGAGTTGCGAGAATCAGGAATGGATGGCAGTATCCCTCCATGGACTTCAAAGCTGACTGGAGGATCTCCAATGCCCTCCTATCGAGAAGATGGTGACATCACCCCACCGCAATAAGGCCAACACTGCGAGGATGGCATCCTTGGAAATCTTGGCGTAGGACCTGCACTCCATGGCAGGTGATGTCTACTCCATGGTTAAGCTCATGACCTCCATTGCTGAGATCATGAGCTCCATTGGTGCAAGGCTTCAACTGCATGGTGCAGGCATTAGAGGGAATCCATGAGTGTCAATGCCAGAGGATGGCAGGGCTCTGGATCTCACTCCAATTGCCCCTTTATCCTATGGAGGACACCGAGCTCCCGGGCACGCTAAGGGAAGAGGATTTGCAGGAGTGCAGCCTGGGGAGACCCTAGGGAGTTCCAGCCTATCTGACACCCCTCCTCCCCCGTGAACTACACACCATCAGCTATGAGGGCATCTCTAGCCTTTCGCCCATGCAGGCACTGACCAACATCCAAGGTCCTTCATCCTCCGCGGATGCCCTATTGGAATTAGGTCTGGGCCTGTGATAGACCCTCTCGACATCCAGGGGAGAAAATAAAACGGCTTAAGTTGCCCAGAAATTGGACTGCTCAGCATCTGAATTTTGAGGAAAAAGCAGGTGGTGATAAACCCGATGTTGCGTATGTGCCAACATGGTGTGGTGACTTGGTCACCACCATACTCGGACCTTTCTGCTTTCAGGTATCGGAGGTTGTCTGAAAGCAGCCTGGAATTTAATGATACAAAGAAGGATCTTGCAACAAATGCAAACACTTCTGACATGGTTAAAATCATGATGGAGCTTACATTTCACAGTGCCTAGCAAATATTTTCATTTTTATAGTGATCTAATTGTTGTTCCTTGGGGACTTGTGAAAGAAACACAAAAGATAAGTTTTTAAAGCTCCCTGACTATGGAAAGGTGGAGGAGAAGGAATGCAATCCCAACAGTACCATGTTGGTGGTAGTTGTCAATAACTGGTAGTTCTGAGTTGTAACCATGGCTACTTTCAAACCAATTTGCGTTCCGTTACAGAATTCATTACAAAACTATTGGCATTTTCTCAAGTCTAATGATTTGCTTCACCCAAGTATTTGACATAATCCATATTTTACAATGGCGTTAGGTGCCATTTGCACGATGATCTGAACTCATGATTAAAAGGTATCATTCCATTTGTTATCCCACCCAATTACTTTTGCTATTTATATGGAGTCTATGTAGAGTGGATATGATTGGATTTTAAATCCATCAATGTTATAGAAAAGGAAAAATCACTGCTTTTCCCTTCTTAAAATGTAACATGTCGGAACAGAAAAGGGAAGCAGAAACTCCTGTAAGTGTAAGATCTCTATGGCAAATTGGATGAATGCAATTTACACCTGAATTTTGGCACATGTTCTCATTGTTTCCTTGAAGTAGAGAAGCCAATGGAGTTATGTGATAACAATACATGCAGGAATTCGGTGCTGGATCTATCACAGAAATTAATTAGGAAAACTAATCTCAGATCAAATATATGATTGAAAGATAGCTTTCTGATCGGATGCTTTTTCTTTCCACAGATTAGACTGATAGAACCTGCATAGATTTTGACTACCTGGCTGTTTCAAGGCTTGATAATGAAGAGTTGGAAATTAACAGCAAAAATCGCAAATAGTAAGTCTGTATCTGGCTTTCATGTATGGAAATAATGCTCTTTTAATGCTACAATTATAAATGATTATTGAAAAACTTTGGTGTTATTTATACGCATTTAAAGCTTACTTTTCAATGTACATCATTATTAAACCAAAATGGTCTGAAATAATTTCAATACTTCTAATGATAAAGCTGAGTTTTATTTTAAATCAAACATTAGCTCAAGCCTCAACAAGTGCCTTCAATCTGTTTGGTCCAGGAAATAAGGGGAAACAAATTCAGCTGCAGTCCATCAAGGTTGCGAAAATAAGTGGAGGCGGTGATAGCTGACGTGCTTGCTATCATCTTTCAATGGTCTCGCGATACAGGGAGGTTGCCAGAGAATTGGAGAGTGGCATATGTGACACTCTTACCCAAGACAGGGTATCAGGACAATCCTAACAACTATGGACCAGTTAATCCAACATCAGTGCTTGGTGAGGATAGAGGAATAATGATGAGGGAAAAAACTCAAGAGGCACTTGGCGAGGTTTGAGTTAATCAAGCAGAGCCAGCACGGATTTGTAAGAGGTAGATTGTGCTTGATTAATCTAAATTGAATTTTTTGATGAAGTAACAGAAGGTTAATGGGAAATTATTGTTTTCTGTATGGATTTTAAGAAAATGTTTGACAAAATACCATCTTCTTCCCTGACGGTCCATCAGGGTTGTCTGTTGTACGGATGTGATTTGCTGCCTCCAGGCCAGGGTGCGCTGTCAGGTCATGAGGTGCTCACATACCCTGAAGGGAGATCCATTAAGATGTCCAACCGGTTTGTTTTTTGGGGCGAAGCTGACCCCGCAGCGACAACATTCTTCTTTTGGTTTGCCTTTCCAAAGGAAGGTGTACCTGCCACCTTGTTCTTTAAGCTTCTCCTGCCAGTCGCGCCTCGCTCAGCACGGCGATACCAATGTTGTAGTGTCGGAATTCCTGGGCTATGATTGTGGTGCGATATTTGGGTCTGGTGCTGTTGGGATTGTTCATAAGGGTCCTGACATTCCAGGTCCCGAAACTCATTTGGATGGATGGGATGGGGTTGGGGTGGTAGATGCCTGTGCATGTGTTTGTTTAACATGGGGTGGTTTGCACACCAACCACCACACGGCCCCAGTGGAGTGTGGTCTTGGCCCAATGGCATGGAAATCAGAATAGACTGAAGACTAGGCTCTGCTGTAGGACAGGGATTAACAAAGACCTATTGTCCACCAGCCATCTGCCTGCCTGTCAGTGACGCCATTTTTGAAGTGTGATGTAACTCTCTGGGAACAGCCGGTATTTGGGAATTCCTTTGCTCTCTCTGCTCCCTCCGCGCTCCTCACACTGCTCTTTCTGGACCTTTTATGTGGACCCTGCACTATCTGGCCTTGCCCAGATAGGGTCCCCAGTGTTCATTGCTCCCTCGTCACTCCCGTTCCTCTCATTGCTCTTTCTGCTCACTGCTCTGGGCCTTTTCTGTAAGCCCCATGCTCTCTGGCCTCACCCAGGTCAGGTCCTCGGTGCTCTCGCTGCTCCCTCTGCTGCCTCGGTGCTCCCCACACATAAGCAGCTAAGTGACCTCTTGTCAATGTACCACTAAAAGACTGGTGAACAATGCTCGTGGAATAGGAGGATTTGTGTCAACTTCCATTAAAAAATTTGTCTGAAGAACAGAAAACAGCAAGTCATGACAAATGGTTATATTTCAGACCTGTAGATGGTGGAGTTTCCCAAGGGTCTGTGCTGGGACTATTTTTCTATGTATTCTAATATCCAAGTCATTTATATAAAGCAGTGTAAAATTTCAAAATTTGCTGATGACACCAAACTTGGAGGAGTGGCAAACTGTAAGACTTCACTACAACAAGGCGTAGGCTAGCAGAATGGATGCAGAAGTGACAGACAAAATTTAACACAGAGAAATGTGAAGTGATGTATTTTGACAGAAGGGATAGGGAGAGGCAACATAGACTCAATGACACAATTCAGGGACAGGAACAGAGGGACCTGGAGATGAATGTCGATAAATCTTTGAAGGTTGCAGGACATGTTGGGCACGATTTAACGGAAAGGTTTCTAAGTGTAATTTGTGGCGGGTATTGCTTGGAGTTTCCCGCGCTCTGCCGGCGAGTTCCCCACCGCTATCTAACGACACTATGGGCGGGATTTACCGGCTGTTCACAACGGCAGGACTAGTAAATCTCGCTGTCGGCCGCCTCTGCAGTCCAAGGCCCCTTACAGGCAACCCCTCCAGGACCTTCACCCATCACTCCCACAACTTCCCAGAGGCCCCTACTTGCCTGCCCTGCACCCCTCCACCCTTCATACCCACCTCGAATCTCCTTTCAATGGCATGGCCCCCCTCATGTCCTGACCCATGGCAGTGCCATCAGGGCACCCTTGCACTGCCACCCTGGCACTGCTCCTGCCAGTTTGGCAGTGCTACCTGGGCCCACCCTGGTACTGCTCCTGCCAGTTTGGCAGTGCTACCTGGGCCCACCGTGCACTATCCCTGGCCATCCAGGGTGCACCGATGTCCTGGGAGACCCCTGCATGTCGTTCCGCTGGGTCCACATTTGTGTGGACCAGTACTGAATGGCACACAGCTGTGGCCTCCCTCGGGAGGCTAGTAGATACTGGAAGACTGTGAAATACCAGATAAGTAGACCTTAAGTAGGTTTAAGGCCTATTTACATGAGTGCGACTTGGCCCCGCCAACTGTGGGTGGGCTCCTGATCCCGCAGCCTCGCGGGAGTTGTGTAGATCCCGTGAGGGGTCGTGGCTGTCGGGAATCCCGTGGAAGGCTTCACCCAGGATCTACCAGCCACATCGCGCTCCCATTGGGGCACAATGTGGCTGGCAGAACCACCCATTGAGTCATTGGGAAAGCATATGTTATTCTGTACTTCATAAATTGCGGAATTGAATACAAAAGCAGGGAAGTTGTCCTGAACATTGAGACAGCTCTGGTGTTAGGCACAACTGGTGTACTGCATCCAGCTATGGCCACCATCCTTGGTTCTTGAGGAGACGCAGAGGAGAAGTACCCGAATTGTACCAGAGATAGGGGACTTTAAATTTAGGTTGAAGTAGCCAATGTTCTCTTTGGAGCAAAGAGATTGAGGGGAGATTTGGTAAAAGGTGTACAAAATTATGATACGGTTGGATAAGGTGGATGAGGAAAAACTGTTCCCCCAGCTGAGGAAAAGCTGATGGCACAAGGACTAGGGGACACAGATTTAAGTGTTTTGGCAAGGAGGGTCAAGGCACCTTTTTAATGCAGAAAGCGGCAATGACTTGGAACTCATTGCTTACGAGGGTGCTGGAAGCAAACATAATCAATGATTTCAAAAAGAAATTGGATGGGCGCTTGAAGGAAATAAAGTTGCAGGACTATGAGGATAAAGCAGTGCAACAAACGGGCTGGATTGCTCCTTGATATGTCAAATGGCCTCCTTCTATGCTGTTAATGGCTCTCTGACTCTGAATACCTGTTTAGTTTCAGATCACTATTCTCTGATCCTTGCTGGAAACAGTGGGCGAGATTCTCCGACCCCCCGCCGGATGGGAGAATCGGCGGGGGCTGGCATGAATCCCGCCCCCGCCGGTTGCTGAATTCTCCGGCACCGGAGATTCGGCGGGGGCGGGAATCGCGCCGCGCCTGTTGGCGGGCCCCTCCCCCCCCACCCCCGCCCAGTGATTCTCCGGCCCGAATGGGCCGAAGTCCCGCTGCTGGAATGCCTGTCCTGCCGGCGTGGATTAAACCACCTCTCTTACCGGCGGGACAAGGCGGCGCGGGCGGGCTCTGGGGTCCTGTGGGGGGTGCAGGGCGATCTGGCCCCGGGGGGTGCCCCCACGGTGGCCTGGCCCGCGATCGGGGCCCACCGATCCGCGGGCGTGCCTGTGCCGTGGGGGCACTCTTTTCCTTCCGCCTTTGCCATGGTCTCCACCATGACGGAGGCGGAAGAGACCCCCTCCACTGCGCATGCGTGGGGATGCCGTAAGCGGCCACTATCGCTCCCGCGCATGCGCCGTCCGGCAATGTCATTTCCGCGCCAGCTGGTGGGGCACCAAAGGCCTTTCCCGCCAGCTGGCGGGGCGGAAATCAGTCCGGCGCGGGCCTAGCCCCTCAAGGTTGGGGCTCGGCCCCCCAAGATGTGGAGGATTCCGCACCTTTGGGGCGGCGCGATGCCGGACTGATTTGCGCCGATTTTGGCGCCGGTCGGCGGACATCGCGCCGATAACGGAGAATTTTGCCCAATGTTTGTATATGGACATTACTGAAAAGTTTACCAATACTTCTTTAATGTTCTTATGATGTTTAGCCAGCAGGATGCAGCACTCAAAGGGTGTGTAGGATGATGAATTATCAGGATAGTGTAAAGACACTATCTCAGTCCCAAGTGACTCCTTGTTACGGCTTCAGTTTTACTGAATTTACCCTACTGTCTATGGTGTGCATGTACCCTACTGTCAGCTACTTGGAGGACGTGCAAGAAGGCTAGATCCTTCACTACTGGGTACTCAGCAATTTCATAAGACAAAGAGAGAAAAGGGGAGACAGATGGCTCTTCTTTTATATGGAAACATACATAGTTAATAGGAGCAGGTGGAGGCCATTCAGCCCTTCGAGCCTGCTCCCCCATTCATTCTGATCATGGCTGATCATCAGGTTCAATATCCTGATCTCACCTGCCCCCACTCCCATATCCCTGAGGCCTTGCTCTCGGCCCGTTAATTTGTGGCCAAGTCAAGGATGAGCAAGTAGGCATTGGAAATGACGCCCACGGAATTTTGCATGCTTGCCCGCCTGCAAATGTACAGAATTACAGAATCTCTAAAATGCAGAAGGAGGCCATTCGGCCCACCGAGTCTGCACCGACCCTTGGAAAGAGCACCGTACCTAGATCCACACTCCAACCTATCCCCGTAACCCCATCTAACGGTTTTGGATACCAAGGGGCAATTTATCATGGCCAATCCATCTAACCTGCACATCTTTGGACTATGGGAAGAAACCGGAGCACCCGGCGGAAACCCGCGGAGACAGGGGGAGAAAGTGCAAACTTCACACAGAGAGTCACCCGAGCTGGAATTGTACCTGGGTCCCTGACACTGTGAGGCAGCAGTGCTATAACCACTGTGCCACCCTGCCACCAGAGGGGACCATAAAACCCTTCTGCAGTTGCCAGATCTTGACTTTTATGTTTCAGATGCCAATCAGCGAAGTGTGTACTGTGGTGCTACCGAGCATTGTGTGGCATTAGCAGCGGTCCTGAAAAAGCTTTGAACTGGCTTTTTTGGTGGAGCCAGGAGAATCTGATGTGGTTCTCCAGAGCTCACAAAAAAACCCCGCTCATTTGAAGTCCCCCATCGGGCATACCTTAAGCACAAGACCAATGACCTGATGGCTAGCTTAGAATGTGAGTGGCCAGTTTGCCCTTCCTCTCTCCCTCCCACAACAGGTAAGCTGCTCTGAAGCATCTGGGCCGGGATTCTCCCCTACCCGGCGGGGCGGGGGAATCCGGCGTAATGGAGTGGCGGGAACCACTCCGGCGTCGGGCCGCCCCAAAGGTGCGGAATTTTCCGCACCTTTAGGGGCCAAGCCCTTACCTTGAGGGGCTAGGCCCGCGCCGGAGTGATTTCCGCCCCGCCAGCTGGCGGGAAAGGCCTTTGGCACCACGCCAGCCGGCGCCGAAAGGACTTCGCCGGGCGACGCATGCGGGGGAGCGTCAGCGGACGCTCACGGCATCCCCGCGCATGCGCAATGGAGGGGGCCTCTTCCGCCTCCGCCATAGTGGAGACCATGGCGAAGGCGGAAGAAAAAGAGTGCCCCCACGGCACAGACCTGCCTGCCGATCGGTGGGCCCCGATCGCAGGCCAGGCCATCGTGGGGGCACCCCCCAGGACCCCGGAGCCCGCCCGCGCCGTCTGCTCCCGCCGGTACGGTAGGTGGTTCAATCCACGCCGGCTGGCGAGGGTTGACAGCGGCGGGACTTCGGCCCATTGGGGCCGGAGAATCGCCAGTGGGAGCCCTCTGACCGGCGCGGCGCGATTACCACCCCCGCCGATTCTCTGGTGGCGGAGAATTCGGTACACGGCGGGGGCGGGATTCACGCCAGCCGCCGGCGATTCTTCGACCCGGTCGGCGGGAATCGTGCCGGTTGGCGGGCCCACCCCCGGCGATTCTCCAGCCGGCGATGGGCCGAAGTCCAGCCACTGTCAACCCTCACCAGCCGGTGTGGATTAGACCTCCTTTTGAACAGCGTGACAAGGTGGCGCGGGCAGGCTCCGGGGTCCTGGGGGGGGCGCGGGGCGATCTGGCCCCGGGAGGGTGCCCCACGGTGGCCTGGCATGCGATCGGGGCCCACCGATTGGCCGGCGGACCTGTGCCTTGGGGGCACTTTTTTTCTTCCGCCTTCGCCATGGTCTTCACTATGGCGGAGGCAGAAGAGGCCCCCTCCCCTGCGCATGCGTGGGGATGCCGTGAGCGGCCGCTGACGATCCCGCGCATGCGTCGCCCGGCGAAGTCCCTTCGGCGTCGGCTGGCGTGGTGCCAAAGGCTTTTCCCTCCAGCCGGCGGAGCAGAAACCGCTCCGGCATGGGCCTAGCCCCTCAAGGTGAGGGCTTGGCCCCTAAAGGTGCGGAATTCCGCACCTTTTGGGGCGGCCCGATGCCGGACTGATCCGCGCCGTTTTTGGCGCTGGGTAGCGGACATCGCGCCGTTTGCGGAGAATCCCACCTCTGATCTGGAATCTTCACCTCACTGGCATCTAAATGAGGGCCGAGCTCGAATGTGGCAGAGTTTTCTTCCCAATGTCTGTTTGCAACCACCAAACAACATTTTTAAAAAAGTATTTGCATATTGCCCCACAAGTGTGCTTTAGTGATGTGATGATAAATGAAGGGTAAATTAAAGTTAAACTGTGTTCATCAATATGCAGCCTGTTTTGCAACTGTGAATTTGTTCAAATGGCAATGCTGCTACAGTGACTAATTTAGATGGCAAAAACATAACTGTTCTGATTAGTTCTATGATGCAAGGACATTTATGTAACAGAAATTGATGTTTATTTTAAAAAGGCGATTAATGTAATAGAAATGCAATGGGTGGAAAAAGGGTGTAATGTTAACCTTTACAAGTCCAAGCAGTTCAAAACAAATCATTTGAATCAAATCCTCAAGAGTACTCTTGAGGGTAGAACCCTCAAGAGTATTGAAAGTCAAAGAGATCTAGGAGTACAGGTCCACAGATCACTGAAAGGGGCTACACAGGTGGAGAAGGTAGTCAAGAAGGCATACGGCATGCTTGCCTTCATTGGCCGGGGCATTGAGTATAAGAATTGGCAAGTCATGTTGCAGCTGTATAGAACCTTAGTTAGGCCACACTTGGAGTATAGTGTTCAATTCTGGTCGCCACACTACCAGAAGGATGTGGAGGCTTTAGAGAGGGTGCAGAAGAGATTTACCAGAATGTTGCCTGGTATGGAGGGCATAAGCTATGAGGAGCGATTGAATAAACTCGGTTTGTTCTCACTGGAACGAAGGAGGTTGAGGGGCGACCTGATAGAGGTATACAAAATTATGAGGGGCATAGACAGAGTGGATAGTCAGAGGCTTTTCCCCAGGGTAGAGGGGTCAATTACTAGGGGGCATAGGTTTAAGGTGAGAGGGGCAAAGTTTAGAGTAGATGTACGAGGCAAGTTTTTTACGCAGAGGGTAGTGGGTGCCTGGAACTCACTACCGGAGGAGGTAGTGGAGGCAGGGACGATAGGGACATTTAAGGGGCATCTTGACAAATATATGAATAGGATGGGAATAGAAGGATACGGACCCAGGAAGTGTAGAAGATTGTAGTTTAGTCGGGCAGTATGGTCGGCACGGGCTTGGAGGGCCGAAGGGCCTGTTCCTGTGCTGTACATTTCTTTGTTCTTTGTTCTTTGTTCTTTAAATCCTTGCAAAATCAGCAGAAGCTTTGGAGCCTCCAGAATAATTGTGCCGTTTCGTGGTGTCTGACACAAGGTGAATAATACCATCAGGGTTCCTTTCGTTAAAGCACATATGAAAGGATTATTGGATTCTTGTGCATCTGTCTCATCATTGATTATTTTTTTCAGGGTATTTTGACTGATGAAAGTCTTATCAGATGTACTGACTCGGAAAGGTTACAAAGCCTGAGAATATGCAGGAGCTGAATAAAGCTGCACAGTTGAAGCTGAAACCTGCCTTGTTAATGAATGTATTAATGCTGATGTTAATCCAATTCCCTGGCAAATTGGTTTTAGAATTACCTTGCAGCCAGAAACCTGTGCTGATGACTGAATATCCACCTGTTAGCCCAATGGTTTTACACAGTTGGGTTCAGTCACTTCTCAAAATCAGGAGCCCCCAACCTTGGTGCACTCATTATCATCAACAGTGTCTACCTGTCAGTGGTTGCTGGCCTGGGTGGTGTACACTCTTAACTTTTAAATGCACATATGTGTGGTTTATTGTATGTAAATCAGTACTCCTTCATGGGTGTAGTATATATATTTAAGTGTCTTAAATATTTATCTTCTGTGCAAAATTGGGTGCTTGTGTATGTGTGAAGTAACCCATTTTTGTAAAGAGACAAAATAAATTTTAATTTGGGGTTTATTTTAGAAGTTCTCGAACTGGGAAGTATGTGTGGGTACTCATTTAGTCCTGTTTATTTTTTGAGGTGTCTTAAATGGTGATTAGGGAGGCATAATTGAAAAGTTAATTATCAGTCTTGATAATGATCTGCATAAAACTATAACCTACTTGGAATAGCCTGCTGGTTTCTACCTGGATACGATAGGGTTACATGGCACGTAAGTCATAATAGTTTGATGCACTGTTTTACGGATCGGTAATTGTTGGAATTGAAACAAATACGATGAAGCCCCCGCCCATTGTTACAGAAATAATGACCGGTCTACGTAAAGTGAAATACAACTCCTTGATGGGGCTGATAAATGGGAATTGTTTGCATTTTCAAGAACATTTGCGAAACATCATTTACAGATTTACCATGGTAAGAAAATAAAATACAGTCCCACAACTTCACCTGACCAGCTGAGGGAGGGTCTGCTGCTGAGGAATTTCTACAGAAGCAGCAAATCAGAGTATAAAACCACTTGGTGGGCAGTTACAAGTGGAGTACAAACTCCGCTGTGGAATTAAACTAGTTCTGCAATTCTTCAGGTAATTATGCTCATTATAGTACAACATTTCCTTGACTGTATTGACAGTTATATGTTCCGACAGCCACTTTAGCAAAGTGCTTTGCTGAGCAATACATTGTTACTGTTTGGGCTTTTGTCTGGCATTTATAGCTGAAGGCAGTTTTCAAAAGGAGAACAAGTTGCTTAACCAAAGTCTCTGCCCATTTGCATGCCATAAATGGGATTAACAATCAACTCCCTCAATTGTAGCATGTTCTTCGGTGGAAATCACATAAAACATTGTCTTTAAGTTAAAAGGAAGTGGTTTGATTTATTTACAGTTAAATTAATAGAGAAATCATAAATATCAAATCAGCTCAGTACTTAAAAAAAACACTAAACTAGAAACTGTGTCATTGACGAGTCACAAGATCTCTTGATGCAATGTCAGCTTTGAATGTTTGTAGACCTTTCAAATGGCAACTTGAGATGCACTAAGTTTGTGTTGACATATGTGGAGTTTGGATCTCTTGCCAGAACCAGAGCTATAATTTATGCCAAGAGATACATATTGTGTTGACGCTATTTCCTTGATGTAAACAAAAAGATTAGGATTTTGACAGATACCATACGTTATTGGGCATTGATGCCTGAATACTTACTGCGTCTCCTGTACCCTTCCTTCAATAGTTCAGCAATTACAGAAACTAAATTAATCCACTGCATGCCCAGTTTACATATGATAACATTTCAAATAGTTAGAAAGCCACTTTTTGACTTGAGTAGTTTGCAAAAGAAAGGCAGGCATTGAAATGAAGTCCTTTTCGGGTAGATGTTTGCCTTTTAAATATGCTGTTGGTTTAGCGTGTTACATTTTTCAGTCACTGCTATTACAGAAGCATGTGATCTAATTCAAAAATGAAACATTTTTGTCTATTAAATTATCAGACTCATTCCTGTTGAACCAGACACACGTGTACAGAGTAAAGATCAGTCACTGCTCACAATCTCTGAAAGTTGTGTCCAGAATACGTGACGATCTGACTAATTTCATACACCATGACCAGGCTGGGCCTTGATAGGCATTGACATTCGTAGCTTCTAATTTGATTGTTGTCATCACACTTGGAATTGAAGCTGCCTTGCATCATCTCAAAAATGATTAAAATCAATCAATTACATTCAAACATACGAATTAGGGGCAGGAGTAGGCCACTCGCTCGGCCCCTCAAAAACCTGCTCTGCCATTCAATAGGCTCATGGCTGGTCTGATTGTAATTTCGACCCCGCATTCTTGCCTACCCCCTGTTGTGTTATGCTGCTTCGGATAACACAGGTTACCTGATGCAATCTTAACTAAAGGATGCTCCAGACTCTGAAATGAGTTCAACGTGTTTATTGAACTATTAACACAATTCTCAAATGAGTTCGACTCTCTGCTAATCTAACTGCAGTAACTCAGTCTAACTGTACCAGCTTGCTCTAAGCCATGTGCTGGGGTGTGATGCTGCTGATCAACCCTGTCTAACTCTCTATATGTCTGTCTGTGGAAAGAGGCAGGGTGTGAGTGCCTCACCCCTTTTATAGGGGGCGATTCTCCCAAATGGAGCCCAAGTGTTCGCGCCGTCGTGAACACCAGCATGGTGCTGGAGCGCAGGAAAGTAGGCCCGGGGGGGAAAGGCCAGCCCGCCGATTGGTGGGCCCCGATTGCGGGCCAGACCCCATCGGAGGACCCCCCCCGGGGACGGAGCACCATTGCCCCCCCCCCCCGACAGGCCACCCCCCGACCATTCGCGCAGAGTTCCCGCCAGCAGCGACCCGGGGAGAACGCCGCTGGCGGAACTCTGTCGTATCCGCACGGCCGTTCGGCCCATCACGACCGAAGAATCAGATGCCCCGCTGATTCCAGCGGCCCGCGGCCGGTGCCACGCCAGCTGCGACGGCGCAAATGGAGCCGATTCACCGCACCTCGGAGAATCGCATGCCGGTGTCGGGGCATCGTGGCGCGGTTGCGGCGATTCTCCGGCCCGGCGCGGGGCTCGGAGGATCGCCCCCCATAGTGTTTATGTCATGCACCCTTGTGGTGATGCCACCTCTGGGTGTCCTGACTGCCCATTGGTTGTGTCCTATTCTGAGTGTTCCTTGGTTGCATGTTTGCATATCATGACACCCCCGATAACCTTTCACCCCCTTGTTAATTAAAAATCTAACCTGCTCTGCCCTAAAACCATCCAAAGACTTTGCTCCACTGTCTTTTGAGGAAGAGAGTTGCCGACTCTCACAACCCTATGAAAGAAAATAAGTTCTCTTCATCACCATCTTAAGTGAGCCACCGCTTATTTTTAAACCATGACCCCCTAGTTCTAGATTCTCCAACAAGAGGAAATTTCCTCTCCACATCCACCCTGTCAATACCGCTCAGGATCTTAAAGGTTTTGATCAAGTTGCCTTTTAGTCTCTAAAGTCCAGTGGATATAAACCTAACCTCTCCAGCCTCTCCTCATCTAGCGAACCTTATCTGAACTCCTTTACATCTTTCCTTAAATAAGGAGATCAATGCTGTACACAATACTCCAGATGTGGTCTCACCAGGGCCTTGTACAACTGAAGTGTACTTTTGAAATCAATTTCCCGCACAATAAATGATAACATTCTATTAGCTTTTTTAATGATTTGCTCTACCTTTATACCAGCCGTTTCTGATTAATCAAGATATTTCAGTTTGTTCTAATTTGGTCAACTCGATACTTTCATTGGTTACAGACAGAAAGGTTGTGAAGTGATTTTGAACTTTGTCTGTATAAGTATCTGCCATTTATAATAAAAAAGCCCAACTGGCTGTTGTCTTAATTTAATTAAGACATACATTTGTCTAGAGCCTCAGTGCATGATGTACTTTAGTCAGTCGTCAGTCTGAAACCCGGGAGCTGAGCTGAATTAGCGATCCTTTCTATGATAGAAATTTGTTATTGTAGAAGTGATTGACTGTCTTAAGTACCAATTTTAGTTGAGCGATATGGCATAACTGATTTTATTTCACATTAATCAGGTACGTTAAGTTGTTAGTTTATAGTCTAATGGTATATATATTCATGCTGTTATTGGAGACCAGATCATGTGGAAACATGATGCATTCCGATATACAGGAGACAGCACTTTGTATGTTCCCGTGGGCCTAGTAGCCCATTAGAGGCAGAAACCCGGGAGCGGACACTGGGGACGGGTCTGCCGCCCGGCGTCAATTTCAGCCGATGCTCCATTCTCCACCCGATTGGGATTCCCGATCGTAGCGGCGGAAAATGGACGATCCTGGCGTAAGGCTTCTAAGTGGTCTCTTATCAAGCATTTTAATTTTATATTTTAGCTTTTAATTAGTACATTGTTTTACATATGAAACTAGAAAGTTGGCTCAAAAAGGAAAAGCAAAGATTGAGTAAAAAGATTGTTTTTGAAACCATGGGTGGGCGGGATAACGTTTTGGCAAATCTGCATATTAGAGTCAAATTGGGCGAGGCTGACCGGGTAATTCGTGCCGGCTTTTTTGGTGTGAACCACAGCGGTTATTCACCCACACTTCGGGCTCGATTAAACTAAATGGGAACCAAGTCCCAAAGCAAGCGCATTTAACCACATGTCTCCTGGTGCTCGCAGAAGCACATAGCTACGCGTTATATAAGGTGCCTCAGCAGGGAACGCACGGCTGAGGTCGCATATAGCCGTGTTTTGTACAATGAGGAGTACCGCTCGCTGGAACTCGCCAGTGTAGCAATAGATCGGGATGCCATTTTTAAATGGCGTCCCGATCTCCGAGGCCCTGAAGCGATCCCTAACCTCTTCCAGCCTGTATACACTATAGAAGGGTCCTCACCCCCCAACACCAACACAGGGCACCCTCAGCCTGATCACTGTTCACAAAAAATGCCAGCTTGGCATCCTGACAATGGCCATGCCATGGTGCCAGGCTAACAGTGCCAGGGCACTACCCTACCCAAAGGTCATGCAGCTGGGGGCCCCAAATTCCCCGGAGACCCCCACGAGTGCCGTTCCATCTGGTCCCCGCTTGTGGGGACCAGTGCTGTACGGAGCTCGCTTGAGGTATCCAAGGCAAAGAGGATGAATCCAAAAGCCTCCGATAGCTTGAGAATCTGCTCATTAGAGTGAGACTAACTGTCTTGCTCTAATTTACAAATTTGCTAAAAAAGTAATCCAAAGCTATTTCAGTTGCTTATAACACAAATTAGTGAATTTGCAAACTATATACTTGAAATTGTAATTGATTACTTTTCTCCTTCAAAATTTGTCATCACCATTTGCTATAATAAAGAAACAAAACAAACCCATGCTCATCCCACCCCCTCTTGAATTCCCCCCAACCCTTACTCAACCTTCCTCAGCTCACTGTTCAAATGTGCAATGCAGCTTCCTTAATGTCAGTGCTGAGATTATTCTTGATCTGGTCAAGAGTAACCACTCCTGTCACTGTGATCATGATGTATTCAACCCTTCCTGTATTCTAAGTTCTTGCAGCATTTCTAGGCAAGGTCATGTTGTCTTCCTTCTGCACCTCTTGCTCTATCACCGGTTCCAGAACTTCCCGTCTACAATTTCACTCAATAGCTAGACAAATGTCAGTAACTCTAGCAATGTTATCTCTTTCCATTCTTGCAGGAAAACCATCTTTCAGATATTCCACAAAGATCTCCTCGTATATGCCACAGCAGGGGGGAATCAGCTGTGGTCGCTGGCTGTCCATGATGACAGCCTGACATCTATGGCCTTATTCATTTTTTAATAAAACAACTCCTCAGGGGCATTTCTGTCTTGAGGTGCCCTTTTTTTCTCCATGTACACCAGCAGTGCCCCTCTCCAATGGTGGAGCTATTAACCTCAGTGCTGGAGGTCCTCCTATTGGTCCATTTGGAAGCCTAACCTTAATTGAACAGGGCTCCTTGAGCCTTCTCAGAAACCATCCTATTACTCCCCGTCTCACATTATCTTATGATGGGATCAGGGGCAAAATGGCCCCACATATACACTGGCAAGAGTCATTCAACTCTAATTTCTCAATGCTACAACCATTTTGATTGAACTACTTGTCCAATATAAAATTGTGGATAGTCGCAAATCCTTTTAGCTGCATGCTGAGAAGAATGAGATATTCACTCTCTGTCTAATGCAAGGTCCAAACCATTGATTGTTTTTTGTTTTTATAAATTTAGACTACCCAATTAATTTCTTTCAATAAAGGGACAATTTAGCGTGGCCAATCCACCTAGCCTGCATTGGGTTGTTGAGGCGAAACCCACGCAAACATGGGGAGAATGTGTAAACTCCACACGGACAGTGACCCAGAGCCGGGATTGAACCTGGGACCTTGGCGCCGTGAGGCAGCAGTGCTAACCCACTGTGCCACCGTGCTGCCCGTCCAAACCATTGATATCTATGATTTCATTCCCTTTGCTCGTTGCTCACTCTGGTTAAAACCAACTCAACACTGGCCTCAATTTCAAATCCCACATACTTTGCATCTGCAAGGCTCCTTGGGCGGGATTCTCCGAGCCTCCACGCCAAAATCGCGTTCGGCGCGGGGGCGGAGAATGGGCATTCGCGTGGGAATTGTGCCTGGAGCCACTCCCGCGATTCTCTGGTCCCCGGAGAATCGCTCGCGAATTGCACGCGAGCAGTATACTCGGCGTGGGTAGGGGGCCATTGACAGGGCCCCCCCCCCCCCCCCCCCCCGCGATTCACCAAGGATAACTGGCTGAGCTCCCGATGGCGTGGTTCTAACCTCGTATCAGCCATCGGGAACCTCGGATAGTGGCTGCAAACTCAGTCCACAGCCGCCTTGGTGGGGGTCGGGGGATCCTTCACAAGGGGAGGCCTCATGTACTGCCAGGCAAACGATCGGGTGGCACCGATCCGCGTGCGCGCGCGATCTCGGAGAGACCTACTTATTCCATCCAAGTCCGCGGTGCGAGTCCGCCATTAGCACGGGGCCGCTGCCGTGCGCATGCACAGATTCCTGACCGTAAGTGCGGGGCCCCGTATCCGCAGCCAGGGCTGCGAGAAGCATTCCGGGGCCCTGCTAGCCCTCTGCAGGTAGGAGAATCACTCTGGACAATATTAAGGAAAGTCCAGAGTGAAACACCAGGGGCGTCATTCTCCGCCGGCGGGAGTCTCCGTTCTGCCGGCGCTCGGGGGTTTCCCGACGGCGTGGGGGTGCCCCACAATGGGAAACCCCATTGACCGGCCGGTGTTACGGAGACTCCCGCCGGCCGGTCGGCGCAGAAATGTGGCGGGGCGGGTAGGAGAATTTCGCCCCAGCATCCTGACGCTGGCGTGGGGACATGGCCCCATTATTGGAGAATCCAGCCTCTTGTTTCGGTCTCCTCCATATTGCTTGATTCCATAACCACCTTGGTACTCGGCCCCTGAAAGTTTCATCTATGCTTTTGTCAGCTCCTGATTCTATTTATTTCAGAATTATTTTTGTTAGCCTTCCTTTTTATCCATGTCATCATGATTGACCTTTTTTTGATTCCCTGCCCCTTAATATGGGTTATAATCCCTATTTTAAAATCATTTCATGGGTTCACTCAATTTTAACTTTTCAATCTCAATGGTATCATCTTTGTTCTACTGATTCTAAATTATTTGTATCCCTCCCCTTTGTTTTGGCCCATCATTGGTGTTAGAGTTTTTCAGCAATTTAGGCCTGGCTCCCCAGAACTTGTTCCCTGAGCCCCTCTATAACTCTCCTTCCAACCTTATTCCTGGATTGCCTTTTTAGATTCAGCTGTACCTTTAACTGCATCTAACCATTTGTCAGCTTTCATTTAATTTCTGAATCCAAATCAATTGTGATCAAAATGTCTGAACTATATTACACACCTCTTTACACACTCCCAGTCTAGACGGTCTGCCTGCCTATGCTCTTGTACTCCTGTACACTTGTTTTTCCCGATTTGAATAGTTTACTCTCTTCAAGCAAAAACTAGATTGTGAATGATTTAGTTGGCAAAATATGTGCATTTTATGTAGGTCAATAGGATAAATGCATCAATCATAGAGATGGGTGGTGCCTGGAATAAAACACACTGGGGTAATTGTTTTTTCTTTCCTCCCAGAATGAAACCGAATGCCCATTAATTATTTTCCTCACATTATGTGACACTATTGTCGGGGAAGTTACAATGCTCAATGTGCAAACCATGATTTATTCTGGCTAGTTATTTTGCAACTTGCAACTTAAATAGGAAAGAGCGCAAGGAGAGCGGCGGGCACACAGTGAAAGAGCACGAGGAGAGCGGCGGGGACACATTGAAAGAGCGCAAGGAGAGCGGCGGGGACACAGTGAAAGAGCGCAAGGAGAGCGGCGGGGCCACAGTGAAAGAGCGCGAGGAGAGCGGCGGGGACACATTGAAAGAGCGCAAGGAGAGCGGCGGGGACACAGTGAAAGAACGCGAGGAGAGCGGCGGGGACACATTGAAAGAGCGCAAGGAGAGCGGCGGGGACACAGTGAAAGAGCGCGAGGAGAGCGGCGGGGCCACAGTGAAAGAGCGCGAGGAGAGCGGCGGGGACACATTGAAAGAGCGCGAGGAGAGCGGCGGGGACACTTTGAAAGAGCGCAAGGAGAGCGGCGGGGCCACAGTGAAAGAGCGCAAGGAGAGCAGCGGGGACACTTTGAAAGAGCGCAAGGAGAGCGGCGGGGACACAGTGAAAGAGCGCGAGGAGAGCAACGGGCACACAGTGAAAGAGCGCAAGGAGAGCGGCGGGGACACAGTGAAAGAGCGCGAGGAGAGTGGCGGGGCCACAGTGAAAGAGCGCGAGGAGAGTGGCGGGGACTCCGTGAAAGTGCGTGAGGAGAGCGGCGGGGACACAGTGAAAGAGCGCGAGGATGGCGGCGGGGACACAGTGAAAGAGCGCGAGGAGAGCGGCGGGGACACAGTGAAAGAGCGGCGGGGACACAGGGAAACAATGTGAGGAGAGTGGCGGGGCCACAGTGAACGAGCGCGTGGAGAGCGGCGGGGACACAGTGAAAGAGCGCGAGGAGAGCCGCGGGGACACAGGTAAAGAGCGCGAGGAGAGCGGCGGGGACACAGTGAAAGAGCGCGAGGAGAGCGGCGGGGACACGGAAAGAGCGCAAGGAGAGTGGCGGGGACTCGTGAAAGAGCGCGAGGAGAGCGGCGGGGACACAGTGTAAGAGCGCGAGGAGAGCGGCGGGGACACGGAAAGAGCGCGAGGAGAGCGGCGGGGACACAGTGAAAGAGCGCGAGGAGAGTGGCGGGGACACAGTGAAAGAGCGCGAGGATGGCGGCGGGGACACAGTGAAAGAGCGCGAGGAGAGCGGCGGGGACACAGTGAAAGAGCGGCGGGGACACAGGGAAACAATGTGAGGAGAGTGGCGGGGCCACAGTGAACGAGCGCGAGGAGAGCGGCGGGGACACAGTGAAAGAGCGCGAGGAGAGCCGCGGGGACACAGGTAAAGAGCGCGAGGAGAGC
The DNA here is from genome assembly GCF_047496885.1 of Scyliorhinus torazame. NCBI lineage: Eukaryota > Metazoa > Chordata > Chondrichthyes > Carcharhiniformes > Scyliorhinidae > Scyliorhinus > Scyliorhinus torazame. The sequence goes on along the minus strand of NC_092713.1, from coordinate 277,328,970 downwards.
GGCGGGGACACAGTGAAAGAGCGCGAGGAGAGCGGCGGGGACACGGAAAGAGCGCAAGGAGAGCGGCGGGGACTCGTGAAAGAGCGCGAGGAGAGCGGCGGGGACACAGTGTAAGAGCGCGAGGAGAGCGGCGGGGACACGGAAAGAGCACGAGGAGAGCCGCGGGGACACTGTAAGAGCGCGAGGAGAGCGGCGGGGACACGGAAAGAGCGCGAGGAGAGCGGCGGGGACACAGTGAAAGAGCGCAAGGAGAGCAGCGGGGACACAGTGAAAGAGCGCGAGGAGAGCGGCGGGGACACTGAAATAGCGCGAGGAGGGCGGCGGGGACACAGTGAAAGAGCGCGAGGAGAGCGGCGGGGACACAGTGAAAGAGCGCAAGGAGAGCAGCGGGGACACATTGAAAGAGCGCGAGGAGAGCGGCGGGGACACAGTGAAAGAGCGCGAGGAGAGCGGCGGGGCCACAGTGAAAGAGCGCGAGGAGAGCGGCGGGGACACATTGAAAGAGCGGCGGGGACACTTTGAAAGAGCGCAAGGAGAGCGGCGGGGCCACAGTGAAAGAGCGCAAGGAGAGCAGCGGGGACACTTTGAAAGAGCGCAAGGAGAGCGGCGGGGACACAGTGAAAGAGCGCGAGGAGAGCAGCGGGCACACAGTGAAAGAGCGCAAGGAGAGCGGCGGGGACACAGTGAAAGAGCGCGAGGAGAGTGGCGGGGCCACAGTGAAAGAGCGCGAGGAGAGTGGCGGGGACTCCGTGAAAGTGCGTGAGGAGAGCGGCGGGGACACAGTGAAAGAGCGCGAGGATGGCGGCGGGGACACAGTGAAAGAGCGCGAGGAGAGCGGCGGGGACACAGTGAAAGAGCGGCGGGGACACAGGGAAACAATGTGAGGAGAGTGGCGGGGCCACAGTGAACGAGCGCGTGGAGAGCGGCGGGGACACAGTGAAAGAGCGCGAGGAGAGCCGCGGGGACACAGGTAAAGAGCGCGAGGAGAGCGGCGGGGACACAGTGAAAGAGCGCGAGGAGAGCGGCGGGGACACGGAAAGAGCGCAAGGAGAGTGGCGGGGACTCGTGAAAGAGCGCGAGGAGAGCGGCGGGGACACAGTGTAAGAGCGCGAGGAGAGCGGCGGGGACACGGAAAGAGCGCGAGGAGAGCGGCGGGGACACAGTGAAAGAGCGCGAGGAGAGTGGCGGGGACACAGTGAAAGAGCGCGAGGATGGCGGCGGGGACACAGTGAAAGAGCGCGAGGAGAGCGGCGGGGACACAGTGAAAGAGCGGCGGGGACACAGGGAAACAATGTGAGGAGAGTGGCGGGGCCACAGTGAAAGAGCGCGAGGAGAGCCGCGGGGACACAGGTAAAGAGCGCGAGGAGAGCGGCGGGGACACAGTGAAAGAGCGCGAGGAGAGCGGCGGGGACACGGAAAGAGCGCAAGGAGAGCGGCGGGGACTCGTGAAAGAGCGCGAGGAGAGCGGCGGGGACACAGTGTAAGAGCGCGAGGAGAGCGGCGGGGACACGGAAAGAGCACGAGGAGAGCCGCGGGGACACTGTAAGAGCGCGAGGAGAGCGGCGGGGACACGGAAAGAGCGCGAGGAGAGCGGCGGGGACACAGTGAAAGAGCGCAAGGAGAGCAGCGGGGACACAGTGAAAGAGCGCGAGGAGAGCGGCGGGGACACTGAAATAGCGCGAGGAGGGCGGCGGGGACACAGTGAAAGAGCGCGAGGAGAGCGGCGGGGACACAGTGAAAGAGCGCAAGGAGAGCAGCGGGGACACAGTGAAAGAGCGCGAGGAGAGCGGCGGGGACACTGAAATAGCGCGAGGAGAGCGGCGGGGACACAGTGAAAGAGCGCGAGGAGATTTTATTTTTGTGTTTGTTTTGTTTTTTGGGGGCAGCAATCTATCTTTGTATCATTTTGCAGAATCACCAATTTTAGAGGGTTCACTTGGGAGTGTAGTAGCAGTATAGATATGTATATTTTTAAGGATCGAATGGGTGTTTAATCTTTTCTTTTTTTGTTTTTCTCTTTAAATCTCTTCGGGAGTTCTGATCAGAGGGAATTGTGGCTAGGGCAGTTGCATGCTCCTCCTGTAGGATATGGGTGGTGAGGGATACCACTGGTGTCCCCGCTGACTATACCTTCGGGAAGTGCATCCAACTCCAGCTCCTCAGAGACTGTGTTAGGGAACTGGAGCTGGATGAACTTCGGATCATCCGGAAGGCAGAGGGGGTGATAGAGAGAAGTTACAGAAAGGTAGCCACACCCAAGGTGCAGGGCAAGAGTGGCTGGGTTACAGTCAGGGGAAGGAAAACCAACGGGCAGACAGTGCAGGGGTCCCTCGTGGCCATTCCCCTTCAAAACAAGTATACCGCTTTGGATGCTGTTGGGGGGGTATGACCTACCGGGGGAAGGCCATAGCGGCCAGGTCTCTGGCACTGAGCCTGGCTCTGTGGCTCAGAAGGAAGGGGGAGAATAAAAAAGCAATAGGGATAGGAGACTCAATGGTTAGGGGAACGGATAGGAGATTCTGTGGTCGCGAACGAGACTCCTGGAAGGTATGTTGCCTCCCGGGTGCCAGGGCCAGGGATGTCTCGGGTCGAGTCTACAGGATTCTTAAGGGGGAGGGGGAGCAACCAGAAGTCGTGGTGCACATAGGCACCAACGACACAGCTAAGAAAAGGGATGAGGATCTAAAAAGTGAGGGAGTTAGGTTAGAAGCTAAAAAGCAGGACAAGCAGAGTAGTGATCTCAGGATTGCTACCGGCACCATGTGGAAGTGAGGCAAGGAACAGAGAGCGAGTGCAGCTGAACACGTGGCTACAGGGCTGGTGCAGGAGGGAAGGCTTTAGATATGTGGATCATTGGGATATCTTCTGGGGAAGGTGAAACCTGTACATGAAGGACGGATTGCACCTAAACTGGAGGGGCACCAATATCCTGGGTGGGAGGTTTGCTAGAGCTCTTTGGGAGGGTTTAAACTAGTTTGGCAGGGGGATGGGAATCAGAGGATAGGGTAGCTGTTGAACAGACAGAAATAGTATGCAGCAAGTCTGTGAGGAAGGATAGACAGTGATAGGGTACAGTTGCACTCAGTGGAATGGGTTAAAGTGTGTCTGTTTCAATGCAAGGAGTGTCAGGAATAAGGGAGATGAACTTAGAGCATGGATCAGTACTTGGAACTACGATGTTATGGCCATTACGGAGACATGGATTTCACAGGGGCAGGAATGGTTGTTAGATATTCCGGGGTTTAAATGTTTTCAGAAGAATAGGGAGGGAGGTAAAAGAGGAGGGGGTGTGGCACTGTTAATTAGGGAGTGCATCCCAGCTACAGAAAAGGAGGTAGTTTTATCATAGAATTTACAGTGCAGAAGGAGGCCATTCAGCCCATCGAGTCTGCACCGGCTCTTGGAAAGAGCACCCTACCCAAGGTCAACACCGCCACCCTATCCCCATAACCCAGTAACCCCACCCAACACTAAGGGCAATTTTGGACACTAAGGGCAATTTATCATGGCCAATCCACCAAACCCGCACATCTTTGGACTGTGGGAGGAAACCGGAGCACCCGGAGGAAACCCACGCACACACGGGGAGGATGTGCAGACTCCGCACAGACAGTGACCCAAGCCAGAATCGAACCTGGGACCCTGGAGCTGTGAAGCAATTGTGCTATCCACAAGGCTACCGTGCTGCCCCACGGCAGCCCCAGTTGAGGAGGTTTTGTCTACTGAGTCAGTATGGGCGGAAGTCAGAAACCAGAAAGGAGCAGTTACTTTATTGGGAGTTTTCTATAGACCCCCCAATAGCAGCAGAGAGATAGAGGAACAGATTGGGCAGGGAAATTTGGCTGTCTGGATAGAGAATTGGCTGGCTGAAAGAAGATAGCGAGTGGTAGTGGATGGAAAGTATTCTGCGTGGAGGTCGGTGACTAGTGGTGTTCAGCAGGGATCTGTTCTGGGACCTCTGCTCTTTGTGGTTTTTATAAATGACTTGGATGAGGAAGTGGAAGGGTGGGTTAGTAAGTTTGCCGTTGACACAAAGGTTGGGAGAGTTGTAGATAGTGTTGAGGGTTGTTGCAGGTTACAACAGGACATTGACAGGACGCAGAGCTGGGCTGAGAAGTGGCAGATGGAGTTCAACCTCGATAAATGTGAAGTGATTCATTTTGGAAGGTTGAATTTGAATGCTGAATACAGGGTTAAAGGCAGGATTCTTGGAAGTGTGGAGGAACAGAGGAATCTTGGGGTCCACGTATATAGATCCCTCAAAGTTGTCACCCAGGTTGATAGGGTTGTTAAGAAGGTGTACGGTGTGTTGGCTTTCATTAACAGGGGGATTGAGTTTAAGAGCCGTGAGGTTTTGCTGCAGCTTTATAAAACTCTAGTTAGACCACACTTGAAATATTGTGTCCAGTTCTGGTCACCTCATTACAGGAAGGATGTGGTTGCTTTGGAGAGGGTACAGAGGAAATTGACCAGGATGCTGCCTGGAATGGAGGGCATGTCTTATGAAGAAAGATTGAGGGAGCTAGGGCTCTTCTCACTGGAGCGAAGAAGGAAGACTTGGTAGAGGTGTACAAGGTGATGAGAGGCATGGATTGAGTGGATGGCCAGAGTGCAGTACCCTCAATAACAACACAAGAGAGTAGAACGGTAAAGAAGGCTTTAATAAGCTGAGAACTAGCCTGATGCCGAGACGGGTGCTTACTGGGTGACACCTACAGAGCGGCCCCTTGTATACGACTCCCTGGTGGGCGGAGCCGGAGCCGGAGTCCCCCAGGGTTCCAAGTCCGGTCTTAAAGTGGACATCATCTTACATGAAGATAAGGGTACAGTAACACAGTCACCATTCATCACACAGAGACTTTTCCCCAGGGTGGAAATGGCTGTCATGAGGGGACATAGTTTTAAGGTGATTGGAGGAAGATATAGGGGAGGTGTCAGAGCTAGGTTCTTTACACAGAGACTGGTGGGTGCGTGGAATGCACTGCCAGCAGAGGTGATGGAGTCTGAGTCATTGGGGACATTTTAAGCGACTATTAGACAGGCACATGGACAGCAGTAAATTGAAGGGGTGTGGTTAGGTTGACCTTAGATTAGGATAAATCGTCGGCACAACATCGTGGGCTGAAGGGCCTGTACTGTGCTGTACTGTTCTATGTTTTATGATCTATAAATGCACAATTTTACTGATTCCACTTTTCTGATTATAGGATTGGAGATATATCTATAAAGTTGGCACTTTTAGCAAAACAATGGTCGGGATTCTCCCGAAAGATTTCTCCGTTTTATGGCGGGTGGGAAACAAAGGGCGGAATTCTCCCAGCCCCGCGCCGGGCCGGAGAATCCCGGTTAACGGGCCACGCTGCCCCGACGCCGGTGGAGAATCGCCGCCATTGGCGGCAGCGTTGTTGGCGCTGGTCGCAGGTCGCCGATTCTCCAGCCCAGCTGGGCCGAGCGGCCATAGGAAAAGAGCCGAGTCCCGCCGGCACCGTTCTAACCTGCCCTGGGCCGGCGGGACCTCGGCGTGTAAGGGTTGGGTGGCAGCCTGTGCGAGGGGAGGGTGGGTCCGACCCCGGGGGGGGTGGTCTCCGTTGTGGCCTGGCCCGCAATCGGGACCCACCGATCGGCGGGCTGGCCTCTGTGGCTGGGGGCCTCCTTTCCTACGCGCCGGCCCCTTATGTCCTGCGCCATGTTGCGTCGGGGCCGGCGCGTTGAAGGAGGCCACTGCGCATGTCCTCGTTGGCACTGGCGCAAGTGTGCATGCGCGAATCCCGTGGCACCCAGTTTGCACCGGGATGTGCAGCTGGAGCGGCGCGAACCGCTCCAGCGCCGTGCTGGCCCCCTGTAGGGGACAGAATTTGACCTGGGAGCAGTCCGTTCATGCCCTTGTAAAACCGTTTGAAAATCACGCGTTTACAACGGCGTGGACATTCTGTCGCGGGATTGGAGAATCCCGCCCAGTGTGTCCCATCGGCTGGTTCAACCTGATTCAAATCGCAATCTACCCACACTTTGACATTTTTTTGGAGCTGGGGTGATTCGCGCCATGGGACCCAAAGAACCTGGTAAGGCCGGATCCCCCAGAATAAGCCTACAGCCCCTCGCCCCACAATTGCTGGCAAGGACTCCCGCCTCTGGGTGCATACGTGCATAGATCATTGAATGAGGCAGGACAGATGGAGAGAGCAGCTAATAAAGCCTATCATATCCTGGGCTTTATTAATAGGCGCAAAGAGGAAGAAAGCAAGAAGGTTACACTGAACCTATTCAAGACACTAGTTATATCTGAGCTGGAGTCTTATGTATAGTTCTGGGCGCCACACTACAGGAAGGATCTGAACAAATTGGAGAGAGTGTAGAAGAGGTTTACAAGAATGGTTTCTGGGATGAGGTTACATTGCAGACGTTGGGACTGTTTTCCTTGGAGGGATAAAGGCTAAGAGGAGATTTGATAAGAATATCAAAATCATGAGGGGTCTGGCCACCGTTGACGGGGAGAAATTGCTCCTGCTTGGAAAAGGATCAAGAATGAGAGGGCACAGATTGAAAGTAATTTGCAAAAGAAGCAAATGTGATGTGAGAAACAACTTTTTTCACACAACAAATGATTTGTGCCTGGAATGCACTGCCTGGAAGTATGTTGGAAGCAGGTTCAATCGAGGCATGCGAGTGGCCATTAGGTGATTATTTGAATAGAAGCAATGTGCAGGGGTACGGGGTAACGGCAGGGGAATGACATAAATTCATAATGCTCATTTGGAGAGCCGGTGCAGACGCAATGGGCTGAATGGCTTCGTCTGAACAACAACTCTGAGAAATGGCACAGATTCAAGGCAGAAATATTTCCAAGCAGTACCATCAAGAGGTAGAAGTTGGTAAGTCCAGAAAAGGGGTTTGTGAGCGCTAAAACAAACTTTTATGCCAAAGCCCAATAGCTTCCATTATTTGGCCTTCGAGTTTTTCAATTTCTTGATCTGCATATTTACTGGCATTCTTCTTAAACAAGCAAAAATCCTTGCACTCGAAAGTGGTAAACATTCGGTTCAAAAAGTAAACATAAAGTGAATGCATTGTCTCTTTTTGAGTAAAGGTGTGAAGATTATTTGGCATGCCATCTCTCAATGATGGAAAATGTAGAATTTTCCTGATTTATGCTTAAAGTCAGGGCATCAACAAAGCCAAAATCGAGGTCCCTCTATTCCATTTTAATGTAATTATTTTGCTCTGTTGGTGGTGGATGTACGTAACGGGCAGCCAAAGGAGCAGTGAGGGATGATTTTTATCCATAAACTCAAACCAGAGCTGGAGAGTACCTGGCAAAATATTTCAGAGATGCTGGGACCAGAGATGCTGAACTGCCTGCAGGAAAAATATAAACGAGCACAAGGAAGGTCCAACTCTTTGAGTATCCTTGTGCTTTCCACCAAACACGTTTACAATGTCTTGGAGGATTGATAGGATGGAGGTTGAGCCTCTTTTCCCTGGCTGGAGAGTCTGGAAGGGGGCGTAATCTCAGAATAATGGCTCGCCCAATGAAGACGGGGAGAACATTTATCGCTCAGAGAATTGTGAAGCTTTGAAATTATCCTTGCCAGGGTGCTGTGGATGCTCAGTCCCTGGGGCTCAAGAGACTTTATGGCCTACTCCTGCTTCTTGTTCTGCCTCGGGGTATATCAAATTGAGAATAAATTACGACAGAATAAGGCTCTGTTTGCATTCTGAAATATTTTGAATAGGTTTATAAATATGCTTACCTATATTGCAATTATACTACATCAGGGGCGTCATTCTCCGACCCCCCGCCGGGTCGGAGAATGGCCGTTGGCCGCCGTGAATCCCGCCCCCGCCCCCGCCAAAGTCTCCGAAGGGAGAAAAGTCGGCGGGGCGTTAATGGCGCCGCTGCCGCGGAGAATGTCACGGGTCTGCGCAAGGCAGCCGATTTTTGGCCTGCCGATATTCTCCCTTCCGGATGGGCCGAAGTCCCGTCGACGTGATGACCGTTCACGTCGACGTCAATAAAACCTCCTTTTCATCGGCGTGACCCGGTGCTCCAGGCTCACGCCGACCAGCGAGGAGGTGAGTGACGGCCTGGGGGGTTGGCTCTGGGCAGGAAATGGCGTGGCCGCAGACTGATTGCGTGAGGAGAGGTGTGTCTCGGCTTGTGTGTGTGTGCGGCGGGGGTGGGGGGTGGTTAGAGTAGGCTGGGCTCCGGGGGAGTGCCGGGAGGGGGTCCGTGCCGGGGTGGAGGTTGGGGGTTGTGGAGGGGGTCCATGCCGGGGTGGAGGTTGGGGGGGGGGTCCGTGCTGGGGTGGAGGTTGGGGGTTGGGGAGGGGGTCCATGCCGGGGTGGAGGTTGGGGGGGGTCCGTGTTGGGGGGGGGGTCCGTGCTGGGGTGGAGGTTGGGGAGGGGGTCCGTGCCGGGGTGGAGGTTGGGGGGGGGTCCGTGCTGGGGTGGAGGTTGGGGAGGGGGTCCGTGCCGGGGTGGAGGTTGGGGAGGGGGTCCGTGCCGGGGTGGAGGTTGGGGGGGGGCGTCGGTGCTGGGGTGGAGGTTGGGGGTTGGGGAGGGGGTCCGTGCCGGGGTGGAGGTTGGGGGGGGGTCCGTGCTGGGGTGGAGGTTGGGGGTTGGGGAGGGGGTCCGTGCCGGGATGGGTGATGGGAGGGCAAATGAGTTGGTCCACCTGGCCAGGTGCCAGCCTCCAACAGTTGGACCCATGCGGTCCATGCCACCTGGCTGGGGGGAGGAGGGGATATGGGCAATGCTGACATGTCGTCGTTCCCCTCCCCCCCCACCAGGCCGTCATGTTTTCAGACCATCCAGCGATGTTGGCCGCCGTGGTGGCAGCCGCTCATGTCTATGTTGCCCTGGATGAGGAGGAGGAGGAGGAGGAGGAGCGTGCCAGAGAGGCGGCGCAGGCTGCCGCAGAGGGGCAGGCGGCAGCCGCCCAGGCTGGAGGGACACCTGACCGACAGGGGGAGGAGGACGTCGTGGCCCCACTGCAACGGAGGCACCCGAGGGCGCCCCGTGTGTACCGGCCCCGGCAGTCATACCAGGACCTCACGGACCGGGAATGCAGGAGGAGACTCCGGATGAGCCGGGAAACCGTGGCACACATCTGCCACCTGCTGGCACACCTGTCACCGCGTGGCACTGGCGGGGGACACCCTCTCCCCGTGTCCGTCAAGGTTACGGTGGCCCTGAACTTTAATGCAACGGGGTCATTCCAGGCACCGAGTGAGGACCTGTCCGGCATATCGCAGACATCGGTGCATCGGTGCATCCGGGCAGTGACAGATGCCCTTTATGCCATGGCGCACCGCTACATCCGCTTCCCCGTGGACCGGGCCAGCCAAGATGCCCGGGCCGTGGGCTTCTCTGCCGTTGCCGGGTTCCCCATGGTCCAGGGCGCGATCGATGGGATGCACGTCGCCGTGCGGCCACCTGCAGAGAACAGGGCCGTGTTCACTAATAGGAAGGGGACCTATTCAATGAACGTACAGGTGGTCTGCGACCACCGCATGATGATCCTGCACGTCTGCGCCCGTCACCCAGGCAGTGTACACGACTCATTCGTGTTGTCGCGGTCATCCATCCCCGGCATGTACGAGGGACGCCATCCCCGGCTGAGGGGCTGGTTGCTGGGCGACAGGGGCTACCCATTGCGATCGTGGCTGATGACGCCTATACGGAGGCAACGCAATGAGGCGGAGAACCGCTACAATGATGCCCATGTAGCGACAAGGGGAGTGATCGAGAGGTGCTTTGGCGTGCTGAAGATGCGTTTCAGGTGCCTGGACCTCTCTGGGGGCGCCCTCCAGTATCGGTCAGATAGGGTCGGCCGCATCATTGTGGTGTGCTGCGTCCTGCACAACATAGCCCAGCAGAGGGGCGATGTGCCGCAGGCAGAGGAGGGCGGAGTGGAGGAGCAGCAGGAAGAGGCCCAGTCCTCCCCAGAAGAGGGGGATGGGGGCAATGGTCAGGGCAGACGGGGTAGACACAGGCGGGTGGCTGTCCACCGTTACCGGCTGGCCCAGCGGGCACGGGACAGACTGATAGACGCCCGCTTCACTGACTAGATGGGCATGGGAATCGGGTAGTATGGCCACAGACCGCACACCATGACAACAGCCGACCACCCACACCCCCCACCCATCCACCCACCCAGCACCCTCACCCCCCTCCCCAACCCCACACACCCCATCCGCATGCACACCACCCCCCCACCCCCAATTGCCGATCCACCGGCGGCACAACGGGCCGGGCTCACCCAGTTGCGGGTGGACGCGTGTCTATCGCAGGCCATGGAGGATGATGACAACCCGCCTCCGATGAGCTCCTGGCTCTACATCGTTGGACTATGTCTGACCCATGGCCACAGTACCACCATCCACCCGGACCTGCATGCGGCTGTGACACTGCAGCGCACGGTCCCGTCCTCTGCCCGGGGGATGTTGATGGCGGCCCAGGGGGAAGGGAGCAGACTCACCTGGGGCTGAGGTAAGACCACCCATCACACACACACTTGCGCTCAACGTACATGACACGCCCGCACACTTTGGACAGAGCACAAAGGCAGCTTCGGTAGGTGTAACATTGACTTTAATAACCAAAGGAGTTCATGCACGTGCCCTAGCCCCTAAAACTCATCTGTGCCCTGCACCCGTGCCAACTTACTCAGTGTCTAATTGTTTGGCCTTACGGTCCCTTTGACTACGTCTACGTGGTTCCCCAGACGGTACAGCAGAACTGGAGGTGGACTCCTGTGATTCCTGCCCTCTGACACCGGATCCCTTTGGCGGCCGTTTCCTGAGGCGTCCTGGCCTAGATGGGCCAGGCTGCGGCCCGGGCGACTGGGATGGCGAGCTGCCAGCCTGTCCTGCCCGTTGCCCACCCGATGCACCTGGGACGGAAGGGGGGGAGTCCGAGGTGTCGCGGTGTACCGGGACCTCCCCTACAGAGGGAGCCGGGACGGACCACACCACCTCCTCCTCCCTCGGGGTGCCCGATGGCCCCCAGGCCTCTACATGGGTGGGGGATGCGACCAGACTGGCCATCCGACGCGCCCCCGACATCTGGCGCTGCCAGTCCTGGAGGTCCGTGCTGGTATCGACAGGGGTCTGCAGGTTTGCAGCCATGGAGCCCAGGGGGTTGTCGAACCCTGTCTGCGACAGTGCGACGCCAGCTCGCACATGGCCACTGGCGCCGATGCCCTCAGCGATGGCCTGCTGAGACTGGGCCATGGCCTGCTGAGACTGGGCCATGGCCTGCTGAGACTGGGCCATGGCCTGCTGAGACTGGGCTATGGCCTGCAGAGACTGGGCCATGGCCTGCTGAGACTGGGCCATGGCCTGCTGGGACTGGGCCATGGCCTTCTGAGACTGGGCTATGGCGTTGAGCGCCTCTGCCATCTGGCGCTGGCACTGGCTCATGGCCTCCTGTGAGAGGGCAGCCATTTCCTGGGCCACAGACGCCGCCTGCACGGAAGGCCCCAGGCCTCGCAAACCGTTCCCCATGTCTGACACCGTCGCACCCATTGCCTCCACCGCGGACGCCACCCGTGTGGTGTCAGCCTGGGTGGCACGCATGACCGGGACCACTCCCAGCTCCTGGACGCGGGTGGACTCCTCCACCTGCGACCGCAGCCGCCGCAAGCCACCCGTCACCCTATTCGTTCGTCTCCGTGTCGGTGGTTTCATCGGATCTATGTGTGGGTGTGGTAACTGCAGGAACCCGGGATCCATCTGGGCGGCAGATGTTCGCTTGGCCTGGGCTGCCCTCCGACCGCCCGGTCCCTCTGCTGCTCCTACCTCCACCTGCTGTACCGGGACGGCTGTGTTGTGCGCACCAGTGAGTGTACCAGACGCCTCATCACTAAAGTGCCCAACCGTGGTGAGTGTTTCTGCGATGGTGGAGGGTGTTGGTGACAGCAGTGGTGTTGTGTCGTGCTCTTCGTCCCACTCTGAGTCCATGGCACTTTGGGGTGGGGGTTCGTCTCCACCCATCCACTCTGAGTCACTGTCCGGTATTTCGTCTTCCCGGGTAGGGGTGTCCCGGGTAGGGGTGTCCCGGGTAGGGGTGTCCCGGGTAGGGGTGTCCCGGGTAGTGGTGTCTGGGGTAGTGGTGTCCTGGCTCGGATGTGACGGGGGCCTGTGGCTGCCCCCCTCGTCGCTGGGTGGCACACGCCTGCCTCGTCGCTCCCGCACGTGACGGGGGTGTCGTCTCCCTGTTGCTCCAGGTCTCTCCGTCTCCCGTGGTGTGCGAGGGGCATCCTGCGGGCATCGCATGCCGGAGGGTCCGGGTCTCTCCGTCTCCCGTGGCCTCCGAGGGGCATCCTGCGGGCGTCGCATGCCGGAGGCTCCGGGTCTCTCCGTCTCCCATGGCCTCCGAGGGGCAACCTGCGGGCGTCGCATGCCGGAGGGTCCGGGTCTCTCTGTCTCCCGTGGCCTCCGAGGGGCATCCTGCGGGCGGTCTGCATCTGCGGGGATGGGTGCCTTGACGTTTGCTCCTGCGATACACAATGAAGCATGCATGGTTAGACATGCATGCAGTGATCAGGTGATATGGGGGAGGGGGGATATGGGGGAGGGGGGATATGGGGGAGGGGGGATATGGGGGAGTGGGGATATGGGGAGGGTGGGATATGGGAGATATGGGGGAGGGGGGGATATGGGGGAGGGGGGGATATGGGGGAGGGGGGATATGGGGGAGGGGGGGATATGGGGAGGGGGGGATATGGGGGAGGGGGGATATGGGGGATATGGAGGAGGGGGGATATGGAGGAGGGGGGATAAGGAGGAGGGGGAATATGGAGGAGGGGGGATATGGGGGAGGGGGGATATGGGGGAGGGGGGATATGGGGGGATATGGGGGAGGGGGGATATGGGGGAGGGGGGGATATGGGGGAGGGGGGATATGGGGGAGGGGGGATATGGGGGGATATGGTGGAGGGGGGGATATGGGGGGGTTATGGGGGATATGGGGAGGGGGGATATGGGGGGGTTATGGGGGATATGGGGATGGGGGGATATGGGGGAGGGGGGATATGGGGGATGGGGGATATGGGGAGGCTCACCCTGCCTGCTCTGACGAGGTTGTTCACCTTCTTGTGGCACTGGGTGCCTGTCCGTGGTGTCAGGGCCGCAGCGGTGACGACCTCTGCCACCTCCCTCCACAGACGCCGGCTGTGGCGTGGGGCGACTCTGCGGCCTTGTCCGGGATACAGGGCCTCCCTCCTCTGCTCCACTGCGTCCAGGAGCGCCTCCACATCCCGTGACTCGAACCTCGGGGCTGAGCGGTGGCCAGCCATCCAGTCGGGTGTTCCGGTCGGGTGGGGGGGAGCAGCGCAGCCTTATGAGCCGTCACGCCGTGCGGCGTGTATGACGCTGCACAGCGTGAACCACTGCGCAAGCGCGGATCCCGTCACGTCGCTGCTAGCCCATTTTGGGCCGGAGACTTTTGACCCATTTTTCCGACGTGACACAAGTCGGATTTGCGCCGTTTTTTGCGCCGATCGGCAGACTTTCCGCCGATAACTGAGAATTTTGCCCCTGGTGACCATTGCTGAGAATAGCTATTTTACCTCATATATAATTGAATGAATTTTAAATTCTCCAGATGCCATGGTGGGATTTGTTGCTAACTTGCTGTTGTCTCTTAATTTGGCTCTGTTTTATTGCGTTTGCTCAAGAGTCGCCAGGTATCTTTCGATACCGCCACAAGGTTCGAAACCGAGTACTGATCAAAGAATCAATACACTAGTTAGTAAGTTCAAAAGCAATGCTCATTTATTTACACACAGTCAAATATACTCAAACATAAAACTCTACAACCTAAACTATCGCTATTACTAAAAGCCTACACTTAGCTTCGGGTGCCCACTCATTCAGAGGAACCATGGCTGTTGCTCGGTTCTGAGGCTGCTAGGTTGAGATGTTTACAGGATAGCAACTAGGAGCGTCTATCTCGTAGCGTGCGTTGACTTGGAACTTACTTGGTCTGGAGCAGCTTTGGTGGGTCTCTACTCATTGAGAGCCAAGGCCAAGAGAGCAATCCTCTCTTGGGGAATCCTTTTTAAGGGCTTTGTGCGCTTTTGGGCGGGCCTTGAACTTGGCCCCAATTATTTGGGCCGTTTCCCAATCGCCCTTATCGATTTTCCTCCAATAGAGGGATGGGTTCCCTAGTTGCTGGGCGTGTCCTAAGTGGCCATTGGTCTGCTTTGTTTTAGTCTCCTCTGTTGCTGGGATGTCTGTCTAAGCATTGTTTACCTAAATGTTGCCTTTTGTTCCTGTGGATGGCTCATTAGTATGTAGATGGTTCTACAGTACCGGTCCTGTCTGAGAGCGACAGCTCGAATCAACAGACAAACCTTGCACCTGCTTGCTTTTTCGATATTGTCCAATTTTCCCTGCATTCTTTGCAAGTGTCCATTTTGTAATCGGGATGTGGCCATCCCAGATGGCTACAGATTCAAACTCGTGTATCCAGATCAATAGAGTGAACGTTTGGACCACCAGTTCAGTAACACAACCACCATATGCTATCTCCAGCTATTTATTAATGTACAGTTCACATACCAGGGAGCACCATTTGCTTTCAGTGTATAATGTAAGTACGTTTTCTCTTTTTGCTCTTTTACTCAATTATCTATGGAACAGAATATTTTCTGAACTGAATCAATTTCTCTTTATTTTATTTTCAAAGGAAAATCGTAATTAATTGCTCCACACATCCCTCAGTCAGTACACAGACCTTGTGTTAGATTACAGAGTCTCACTTTGGGCACGGGTTTCACCTCCTCTTGAAGCTTCCTGCTAACAGCACAGCAAAGCTCATGAACTTGCCATCTGGGAAATGGCAAGAACAAAACTTCAATCCAAACACTCCATGGCGCAAAAGAGATGCTCAAATAAATGTCTCAAAATTACGGATCACTGTCGCTGCTTTTAAAAAGTTCTCAATTCCGCATACCGTAAATTAAATCTGTAAATAAATAGTAATCCGTACTTAAACTATCTCTTTTCTAATATGTTATCCCTATGTAAGGGTCCTTCCTGTTTATTCCCTTGTTTCCCCTTTCTTTTATTTTGCGATTGTCTTTTTTGATCCATAGGTGATTAATGGACATGTATTTTTCAGTCAAGCAGCAGAGAGAATAAGGTATTCAGTCGTTGTAGGAGGAAACCATCTCCTAGTTTCTGCTGGTTTAAACAGGAGCTTCAGACATGTTGGCACCAGAGAGAGCGAGATGGGCTGGGACTCGGTATGATTGATCATCTGGGACAAATCAATTGGCTGTACTCTGCCCAGTAACAGGTAGTGATCGAATCGTATCCCAGTGGAATGGTTGGCAAGGAGTAGCAGTTTGACTCCTGGACACAGAAAGATAGGGACCTGTTTTCTTTTCGTCCCCAGAAAGGCTGTGAGTGCTGTATTCCTGAAACTTTCGAGAACCTGAATGAATCTCTCTCTTCCCAAGTTAAAGTGGGGGGAATTAGAAATTTGATAATAGTTAATCAGTTGTATTTGCTATGAATTACATTATAGTTCTTGTTAGGAATAAACAGAAATTGTGGTTTAACTTACAAACCATGTGACTGTAATTATTGGACAGCCAAGGGTCAAACACATTGGGGATTTTTCTAAAATTATTAGTTAAGTCACTTGTGTTTTGACTCCAGTTCAAGTGGGGCTGGAATTAACCACGCACTGGAGTCTAAAAATTAGGATCTCTTACATCCTTTGTTCATCTGCTTAGTTTGTTTTTTTAAGAGGAGGGACGGAAAGCTTACGAATGCAATGTCACACAACTAATTATTTTCCAAACTGATTTATCCTTTTTAATATTGCTAGGCATTGCATATCTGGAGCAGATGTCCTGCAATTCGATTTTCTCTCATTACCATGGCTCTCCATCAATGGGAACCGGGCATACCGGCACTTTGAGGGGTCTCTGAGGTGATTGGGGGCCCCTGGGTGGTGAGGTTCTGGGCAGTGTGGCACTCTGGCACCCCTAATGACATTCGGGAACATGTCACTGGCACCCTGGCAGTGCCACCTGGGCACCCTGACAGTGCCACATGGATGCTACCCTGGCATTGCTGTGGTGCCCAGGTGGCACTGCCAGGCTGACAGGGGCACTTCCAGGGTGTCAGGCTGGCAGTGGCAAGGTGCCCAGGTGGCATCTTGCCCATGCCAGGGATCAGGCCTGGGATTGCCCTGCCCTTATGAGGTCGGATACGGGGGTCTCCAGGACCCACTCATTGTGAAACTGGGGCATCGGTGGTCTGGAGGCTGCGGTGGGGGATTCCGAGATCAATCTCTTTTTGCTTTGGCGAGGAGAGCTTGTTAGTGCAGGAAATTTTACTGCGGCCTTGGCGGAGGTGGGGGGGGGGGTTCTTTGCCAAGGTCAGAAATGAAGCAGAGTCCCGTTTAATAGTATGGTCATGTTTGGAGGGGAAGCATTTGACTAAACGCACCCGACATTGGACCCTGTTTCATTTCCCAAAAATTACGCCCCATCTCTATCGAGGATATCAATTTCAGTGCCAGTGATTGAGACTAGTCTGGCAGGACTTTCTGTCAGAAACGTCCCATGGTTAGAGAGAACACAGTTTTATTTTAACAAAAGAGAATGACTCTTTGAAGGTGAAGCTATGTGATTGGTTTGATTTAATAAATTTTCAATCACTCCTCTTAATATTTCCTCCTTTATTTACTGTTCACTTTATTTGAGATGATTATATTCTCCTGAATCCAAGCCACTGTATGAATGCAGTTTGTTATTGTGATTTAGTCAGCTGCTGCTATTGTTTAATCTCTAATGTATTAGCACATGGGTTTGTGCACCTTGACAGATGAGGAAAATGAGTTGTGATGTTTTTTGCAGGGGCAGATTCCCAGGAACTTGAGGAAAACTGTTTGACACCTCCGATGATTGAAATGGGGAGAGTGTGGTGGACATTTAAAAGTATTTTTTCTACATTTTAAAACTTCCATTTGTTAGCTACCTAAATATTGGAGATGTGGAAAATGAGTTGTTTCAGCAGGTAGGGCAGTTGAAGGTGGGAGGTCATGTAATTAAACTACGAGCATTAAATTTTGATAGGTTGGCAATCCTGCCCTGGAACATCGATGATTTTATCAATCCCCATTGTCTTACTGAGCTCGTAGTGAGACAATATTCCACCTGCACTTGATGGCTCAGTTCTTTCAAAACCCTTCACCACAGTTAATCACATCAATCGCCTTAAATTAGCCAATTTTAATATATCAGTCTGGCAACTCTTACTGATCGCAATAACTGATGATATCAACTTCAGTGTGTGTGATTGAGACTGCTCTGTTAGGAGTTGGTGATGGGGCATTTGTTTATTCTCATCAGGTGGTTTGTCATATGTGTGAATCGGTGATATTTCCCATGTTTACAGAACAAAGTTTTATGTTATCAAAGGAAATTGGTGCTGGAATATGAAGCTAGGTGGACAGGCTTTCATTTGACTAGAAACTACGCACATACCGGGGGCGATTCTCCAAAATGGAGCCCAAGTGTTCGCACCGTCGTGAACACCGTTGGGTTCACGACGGCGCAAAACAGGCACAGGGACGACCGATTCTGTCCCCCACAAGGGGCCAGAACAGCGCTGCAGTGGTTCACGCCGCTCCAGCCTCCCTTCCCGGTGCCAAATGGGCGCTGCGCCAACCCAGGCATGCGGAGTTGGGCCGCGCCAACCTACGCATATGCGGGGGACTTCAGCCCGCTGGCCCCGACTCAACATGGCGTCAGTGTTCAGGGGCCGGCCGCGCAGGAATGTAGGCCCGGGGGGGAAAGAGGCCGGCTTGCCGATCGGTGGGTCCCGATCGCGGGCCAGACCCTAACGGAGCCCCCCCCCCTCCCCCAAGTGAAGGATCGCTTTTCCCCTCCCCACAGGCCGCCCCCCCGACCCTTCGCGCAGAGGTTCCGCCGGCAGCGACCAGGGGTGAACGGCGCCGGCGGGACTCTATCGTATCCGCGCAGCCAATCCGGGCGGGAGAATCGGCGGCCTGCCGATTCCCGTGGCTGGCGCCGCGTCAAATGCGCCAGCGCAAATGACGCCAATTCTCCACACCTCGGAGAATCGCCCGCCGGCGTCGGGGCATTGTGGCACGGTTGTGGCGATTCTCCGGCCCGGCGCGGGGCTCGGAGAATCGCCCCCACCATGTTTCGAGTTTACAACACTGTGTTTGGATGACATTATGTACTTGCTGACATTATGTTGTATAGAATTGTATAAAATGTGCAGCACCAAAACAGGCTATTGCCTCCATCTGGTCCAAGCTAGTACTTAAATTGGGTGAACCAAATAAACTAAATTAACACATTGAAAGAACAATTAAATCAAATTATTCAGAATTGCAAAGGATACTTAAAACATAACCGCAAAATGTGATTAAAGGAGGTTAATAGAACACCTCAGACCCTGCAATGCCCACCAGGCATGGACGGCCTTAATCGTGCTGGCTGACACAGCTAGCTCCCTTTCCAGGAGCACCCGGCAGCGAACATGGCCATGGAAGAGGGGTAGATATTCAGGATGGATGTCTCCCTCAACTGCCCTGCTGCATGGACCTATTAATGGCCAGCTTGGCTGGGCCCAGGAGCAGGCCACGAGGAGGTCCTCCTGCATACCTGTCCCCTTCCCATCTGCATTGGGTGGCCGAGGATCAGGAGCTTGGGCTGAAGTACAACCAAAAAGAAAATAACATTTTTCAGAAAACTGAAACAGGGGGTGCAGCTCAGGACAACTTACATATGCGCGGTCCACGGACGACACAAGGCCGCAACTATCTAGTGTTTGTGCTACATCAATCCTCCTCTCACTCCTGGCTATTAAACCTGATCAGCATAATCTTGAAATGTGACAATGTGAAATGAATTTCAGATCACACAATTTAGTGTATTACAACATTTCTTTCTATTTTACCATAACCAGTAGCATTTTTTTGTCAACACCAGAGAACTCACAAATCATGATTTGTGTGCGCTTGGTTTTTAAAAAAATGTATTTGTGGGATGTGGGTGTTGCTGGCTAGGTCAGCATTCATTGTCTATCCCTAATTGCTCTTGAACCACTGCAGTCGTTATGCTGTAGTTACACATACACTGCTGTTAGGGAGTGAGTTCCAGGATTTTGACCTTGCGACAGTGAAGGAACAGCAATTTGATTTAGTGCCTTTGTACGCGTGACGATAAATCAAATCCAATCCAATCAGATATATTTCAAAGTCAGGTTGGTGAGTGACAGGTAGTAATGTTCCCATGTGCCCCGTGTCCCCGTCCTTCTAAATGGTCGAAGTTGTGGGTTTGGAAGGCACTGCCTAAGGAAACTTGGTGTGTTCCTGCAGCGCATCGATGGTGGAGGGAGCGAATGTTTGTGGAAGTGGTGCCAACCACAAAGGCTGCTTTGTCCACACTACGCAGCACGATAAAACTGTCATTAAATTAGCCCAACAATGTGCCATATCCCCAATTCAGAAGAACATGCATATTATGACAATGTGACATTTCAACTTTTAAAAAATTCATTTTTATGTATTCTGGGTTTCACTGGCTAGGCCCACCCCTAATTGCCCTTGAACAGGTGGTGGTTGTCATAATATACACCAGTATATCATGGTGCAGACACACACTGATGGGCACATAGTGGGACCAATCAACACACACAACACCGCAGCCAATCACCAGTTAGAGCACACACACTATAAAGACAGGGGGCATCAGAGTTCCCGCACATTCGAGCTGCAGCTAGCTAGGAGGACAGAGCTCACAGCCTGCAGCACAGACATTCACCATGTGCTGAGTGCATCGACTGGTTAGGACAAGGCAAAGGTCTTTAGTTAAAGCTAGTATCATGTTAACCCACAGTCAGAGTATGTTAAACAGTTAATGATTCAATAAAATAGTGTTACACTATTTCAAGTGTTGGTGACCTGTATACGTTCCACGGATCCAGAACACCCAACACATCAGTGGTGAGCTTCTTGCTTGAATCCCTGCAGTCCTGGAGGTGTAGGTACACCCACTGTGCTAATAGGCTAGCGGTTCCAGAATTTTGACCCAGTGACAGTGAAGGAACGGTGATACATTTCCTTGTCAGGGTGGTGAGTGACATGGAGGGGAACTGCCAGGTGGTGGTGGGGAATTTCCAAGTGGTGATGTTTGCAAGTATCTGCTGCCCTTCTGCACTGTAGGGGTTTTAAGGTGTCAAGCTTCCTGAGTGTTATTGGAGCATTCCATTACACTCCTGACTTGTGCCTTGTAGGTGGTGGACAGGCTTTGGGGAATCAGGAGGTGAGTTACTCACCAAAGGATTCCTAGCCTTTGACTTGCCATGGTAGCCACCGTATTTATATGGCTAGTTTCTGGTCAGTGGTAAGCCCCAGGATGTTGATAGTGGGGGAGTCAGTGATGGTAATGCCATTGAATGTCAAGGGGCGATGGTTTGATTTTCTCTAATTGGAGACGGTCATTGCCTGGCACTTGTGTGACGCAAATGTTACTTGCCACTTGTCAGCCCAATTCTCCGGCCTCATTCTGCTCTCGCTCAAGCGAAATGGGGCCAGTGAATAGAGGGAGAGGCCAGAAACGAGATCCGCATCAGGTGCCAAACAGTTCATGATGCAACCGGCCTGCTCCCGTAGGCAAAATCGGGATCTCACCGTAGTGTGGCGAGAAACCAATTATCACCATTTAAGCCTCATTTCCATACAATAGCCGAGAGCCACCCCATATCCAGTGGCCTGCTGTCATTCAGTGGCCTCTCCAGCAAGTGCTCACGCCGATTAGTACTCCTTTTGAAAAATGTGAACCTGGTGGAAGGGGTTCTGTGAGGAGCCAAGGAGGTGAGTAGCCACCTTTGCTCACAAGCAACAAGCCTGGGGGCAATGGGATTGCCACCCCAGTGCTCAGGGGAGGGGGGGGAGAGACCCTGGACTGGGAGTGGGGGTTGGGTCTATTGAAAAATTCTATTCAGATCCTGAATCAAAGATAGATTATCATTAATTTCTTATTTAAACTGTCAACCATACTGTGGACTCCGAACCATCTGCTCAGATAAACTCTTTAGACTCAGCCAAGCATTCATAATAACTTAATACCAACCTTGGGAAATGTCAAAAAAGGCCTCTATTGATACTGCATCAACCGATGGTAATATTTTTCTAATCTGCACTAGATGAAAGCAGTCCAGCAGAGAATCTTGTAATTATTTGAAGAACAGTGGATATAAACATTTCCACTTATGACACCAAAAAGACCTGTTGATCCTTCAAGAACATTCATTTATCACCCCTGCAGTGTGGGTTAAGGCCCTTGGAACAGCCAAAATGGTAGTGATTGTTCAAGTAGCTTTGCTGAGTTTGGGTTTTCTTTCTGTGGGAACAATGCCCTGCCTCCTCCTTCCACCAGCAAAAATTGGATATGCCGGAAATGGGGCAGGGCATCTGTATTCCGGTCCTGCCACTATTTTTAAAGGTTTCTGAAGTTGGCAGAAATCTGGCCCCAAGTCTGAATAATTGACTGATACTCTGTTCTTTTCTTGGGTTGTTGGAAGCTGCTTGCTATTTAAGACATCTATAAATAGTCCCAATCTAGCATGAATGCATTGAGGTGTAATACAATTTGAGGTAAATATTTGAATATCAATTGAGTGTCTCTCAAGGGCACAATGACCTGTTTAAAATTATCATCTCATCACTCGTCATTCTGTATTTAGGTCATGCAGAATCTATGTCAGATACCAATATTACTTAGTGTTATTCTTGTAATATTGGGTGGAATTTAATACTCCAACCTCTCACTCCCTGGGGTGAGTTAAATAGTGGAGTGGGTCATGTGGTCTTGCAGAAGGGTATGGGGTGGAGATACTGCACCCCTCCTGCCCTCCTCGGATCCAGTCTTGAGGGGAAAGGTTTGAGGGCAGCATTTAGCTAGTGGCCAACGGGGTCTCACCATCTGCAGAGACTGCCCAACAAACCCTCTTTTGGGCTTGGCATTTGTCTACCAGCGCTCCCTCTTTCATGGACGTTCTGTCTGATCAAGGTTCCTGACAGCTGGAAGGGAGGAGGTCCCTCGGGAAGCTGCTCTTGCTTCTGATTCCCAGTCTCTCTCATTGGTCAGCTTCTATTGGGGCAGGATTTCAGCCCTCATGGGGGCTTCATGGACAGGAGGCCCAGAGAAAAGTGAGAACGGGCTTACACTGGTTCTCCAACCATTGGGAGAGACACCCATTGCCCACATTAAATCCTAGCCATGGTGTCAGTTGAATTTTTCTTCTGAATTCTCGGTCTTGCTCATTGTGCATGGCCTAAGACGTTGAACGGAGAGATTTCTCCCAGAATGTATGTATTTTTGTAATAACTGACAGAGTATGAGACAAGGATGGAGTGCCTTTTTGTTTTTATTTGATTGGTTTGTCATCTTTGTCGAACAGCCTAGTCCGGTTGAAGGACTCATGGTGAGGAAGATAAGGATTTGTCTAAGGTCTGACACAATATTTTTGCACAACAACTAGATTCTTTCCCCACCCCCACCTACATCATGGATTGAGGCTTGGGGAAGCGGAAGTGGGGTGGGTGCAAGAAACATCGGATTATAAATGTGTCTTCTGTTCAGCAGATGGAGTCGCATGGGCTGTCTGTCAGGCCTGTAGTCACTGCTGTTGGATATCACCAGTCTTGTTCTATGCACCACCTGCCCCCACCCAGAATTAATTTTTGTCTATTGTGTTCCTATGGGGTGGAAGGAGCTGTTAACTGCGGCGACCCACTTAAAGTGTCATTGTGTTTGACAAGACCAGATAATTCCTCCGGAGGAGAGCTGTAAAATTCCACCAATTGTTCAGAATCCGGCTGATGTTAAATGCGAGACAGTCCCAAAACCCAGAATGGGAACTTGGAACACCGATTCTTAGTGGTGTATATTTTCAATTTGGTATAATGCGAAGAAAGATAAGCAAATCAATGAGGAACAATCCAGTCTTGTTGTAATCAATTCGTAAAGATATTTATTAACTTAAAAGAAACACACAAGAAAGAACACCATACACTACAACAGAACATTTCATGACAATAATGGCTGTACACACAAAGTATCTCCTGATGTTAAGACCTGTTCCCAGATATCAGTG
Source organism: Scyliorhinus torazame (assembly GCF_047496885.1). NCBI lineage: Eukaryota > Metazoa > Chordata > Chondrichthyes > Carcharhiniformes > Scyliorhinidae > Scyliorhinus > Scyliorhinus torazame. The sequence goes on along the minus strand of NC_092713.1, from coordinate 277,305,814 downwards.
CTCCTGAACTCTGATACATGTCCCTTTCCCAAACAACATCCAATATTCTATAACTCTATAAGCCAAATCCAGCATATAGTTACCATCCATAGATCTAACCTTTCTTCAGTTCAGCATAGTGTTTCTTCTCGTTGAGGGATTATAAAACAACAGCTTTCCGCACCAACCTGTTTTTGGGAGAGACTGCTTTCTCTCGCTGGGTGTGGCTCTGGTAGTAGCTGCTCCTCTCCCCCTGTGTTCAGTAATCATGATATGGATACACTATTTTCCTCCTTTAATGTGACCCTATCTAGATAACTATGCTTTTAGCATTAGATACAAACTATTTTCTTATCTCACCAGTATGCTCTCACCTCTTCTACAGTTCTAACACCTATTTATATACACCTTTGTTCAACCCACTAGTCACTTAGGTAAACAATTGTTCACTTCTGCTATGCTAATTTGCATATCCAAAACACTCCTTCACATGACTGCTCTTATCTAGTCCCCTTTTATCCAATTCTTTATTTTATCTCAATGTTATTTTTAATCATGATTTTACTCAATTCTTGAATCTTCCTTTTACTCCAGTATCTTGACACAATGGTGGAGATAATGAGAGCATTAATCTATAAAGCAGGAATTCAGTTAATTGGTTCAGACAATACTGTGAAGACAGGGATTGGATCAATTCAATGCCAAATAGATTTTCCGCATGGTACAAAATCTTGTGTTTAGAATTCAAAGCTTTTTAAATAAATAATGTTATTGTTGGGATTTGGGCAACATTGGTAATGCTACATTTCCTGATAAGGGTTGTGTTACAACTGGATGCTTTGGCAGGTCCTTTCAGAGGGCATTTAAAGTTAACCAAGTTTTATTATCATGTGTTGGATACAAATGGCAGCTTTTATGTTGCCTGAGGGCATTATCATTTTTTTCTGTTGCCAGTCTATAAGTTACCAGGTTTTACTTTGTAACCTCTGGATTGACTGATTATTCAGTGCCATAAATCAGGGTTTTTCAAAGTGGGGGTCACGACCTGCAGGTGGGTCACGAGAAGGTCATGGAGAGATCGGTCATACCATTCCTAGGGTGGTCCTGATTGCAGGAGAAGCACCCAACAGCTGCAACCAGCTTTTACATCAAGAATGGCAGCCGCTGGTGCCTTGAAAATAAATGAGGTGGTGTGTAGTCTTCTGGCCAGATGCAGCAGTCGTGGGCAAGTCACACACCCTGCACGTACACTTGAAGTCAAGCACCCTCGATGTGCTTGGTCCAAATCATGGAGCAGAGTTACTTCCATTTTCCAGCTGCAAGAAGAGGACCGTTAAGGTGGATCATTTTCTGAAAAGTAAGCGAAGACCAGAGACTCAAAAAGGCAGTGCACTTATTGGACAGGGCCTCACAACAGAATGTGCTGGAGAGAGCTGCTCAGTTAAGTCCATGGCAGGACAGAACAGTGGTAGTGTTAGAGCTCAAGGGCCTCTGGTTAACAGCCTACAAAGAAGAAACTTAACTCCAGAACAAAGCAGTATAAAGATGATTTATTGAGGTATGGTTTTGTCAATTGAAGCAATGCAAATATGGATGCAAAGGCCATGTGTGTGATATGCACGGAGCTACTGGCAAATGAGAGGGAAGTTTCAGATTTTGAAAGAGAAGTGGTTGGTGAAAAATTAATTTTGAGGTTGAGACCGAGAGTCAATTATTAACTTACAGATGACTCCAAATTAAAGGACTACCCTGCTGTAGCTGTCCTAAGATTCAAGTATTTTACAAATGCCATGAGGCTGCCAGAATTCTGGAGTAGCCACTCCCAGGAGTATCTAGTGTTGAGTAAAATACGCATTTTGTTGCTTTTGCCCTTCACGACGTACATGTGCGAGGTTAGATTTTCCGCTTTCAACAAGATGAAGACAGCACAAAGGAACTGTCTGAAGTCTGCACCTAATATGCACATTGCCCCCTGCTCCTTTGAACCTGATTCAATTGAGATCTTGGGGACCAAGCAGGCTCCCCTTTCGCATTAAAGGTAAGTGAAGTGGCGTGGGTCATATAGGTTCGGCCTGGGGGGAAAGAAGTTTGAATTTCACTGCCATAAACTGTGCATGGCTATAACCTGTAGCATACCGAGTGCAAAGTGGGTGGTGGTAGTGAGTGGGAAGTATTAGTGGGGCTGTCATTCTGTTCAAACTCTAGGTGTTGAAGGAAAACTCACTTTTACACATTGTCGGCCTTACCACGTTGATTTAAACTTCTGTAAATTCCTTCATTTCGAGGCTGCTAGTTAAAATTGATATTTGTGTAAATTCAATCAACAATGGATCAACAAGTTGATACTCCCCAAAACACATCTGAAAGGTTACAAAAATATTGCTCACCTGCAAATTCTCACATTGAAATAGTGGGCTGAATATTTTTGGGAGGTGAATGTTTTGTGCATAAGTCCAATTCAGCCTTGATTATTCATTTAAATATGACAGGCAGGCTTCACCTCTTTTCCCCCCCAGGCTTCACCTCTTTCACCCCCCCACCCCCCATCCCCGACCCAGCTCCATCCCGTGTCTCCACTGAAAATACATCCATTGGGGGCACATAAAATGCCCAGATTCTTTTGTAAGATAAGTAATTTTGCTAATTAAATTCCGGAAGTGAAATTATTTGATTTTTCTTTTTTAAAATCGGGTACTATCTGACATTGTGTAAGAAATGTTATCAAAAATTTGATCAGCCCCAATCTTTTTGAAAGGTGGAACAGGCGCAAAAGGACTCATGACCTATTCCTATTTCTTATCATCTTTACTCCGCCTGGGCCCCCAGGTTGAACATATGAAGTGTTGACTTTGAATGCAGGCCTATGAATAATTAAATCCTGAAAGAAGCCAAGACCCCTCACATTACTGGGACTTATTTAGTTACTGATTGAAGCCAAGATCTTTCATTCATTTACTTCAACATCGCCTGCAGTCAATATCATGCCTTGACGATGTTGGAATATGCCATTAAATCAATGACTTGCACAGAAATGCATCTGTTACTGAGAAACTCTCATATAATTGGTGTTGGTGAAACATCCTGTCTAGAGAGAGAGACAGCTGCTGTTGTAACTGGTGCGTTGAACTTTTCAGTTGAGCTGTCTGGAATTGATATGCGAGTAGCATACCAAGATGTTCTGATTGAACATAAACACATTTAACTGGTAGAAATCGCTTTTTTGTAGAAATGCCATGATGTGATATTTTTGCAACAGTCATCTATATTGGCTGGAAGAATTGTTTCAAAGTGTGTTGGGTTACTCCGCTTACAAAGGGTTTATTCATAACATGAAGCAGAGGGCATTAACAATGGGGAGAATTCTTGCTAATTTTGAATATTAATTTGTTACCCGCGAGAGATGGGCAGCTAAAAGCATCGCCTGCTATTGTGATGGATTCTTTACAATGCCTAAACAGTCAAAAATAATAATTTGATGTGATTCATCAGCCACTACTTGGAGAAATTAGTTTAAACCAAGCCAGCCAACGTGGATTTGTTATATATGGGTTGTGCTCAACTAATCTTCTCGAATTACTTGGAAAATTTAAGACAATCGATCAAAGAAATCCCGTAGACTTGGTTAATGATTAAGGAATAGAGAGGATGGGTGTTGTGCATATAGACTTTCAAAAGGCATTGGAAAACATACCACATGTTAGGTTTGGTAGTGAACTTGAAGCCAGTCTCATAAAAGGGGCAGTGGCAAGGTGGGTATAGAATCCTCCAAGGGACAGAAGAAGGGTAGTTGTGGTGAATGGAGTTTGCCGGGCTCCAGTGGTTTGATCAAGATTTAATGTCTTGGACTGAGGGGGTGGGTTGGCGGCATGGGCGGAGGTAGAGGGCACAATTTTGAAATCATTGACACAAAATTTGAAAGTGTAGTAAAGGGGGAGGAAGACAGTTATAGACTTAAAGAGGATATAGGCAGGCTGCTGAAATGGGCAGTCATATGGCAGATGAAAGTTATTGCAAAAAAGTGTGACGTGCTACATTTGGTAAGACGTAGAAAGACAGACAATACAAATATTCAGTTTTCAAGTGAAGGTGTAAAAACAAAGAGATCTAGGGGTATCTGTGCAGAAATCGTTGAAGGTGGTAGATTAACAAATCGATTAGTAAAGTATCTGGGATCCTGGGCTTTATAAATAAAGCCAGGGAGTTATGCTAAGCATACTAAAGTGCGCTAGCTGGATTATATTGTATCCAATTCTGGGGCTTTGGTGAGGGTACAGAAGAGATTTCCAGGGGTGAGGGTTTACAGATAAATGGATAGACTGGAGAAGCTGGGTATTGCTCTCCTTGGAACAGGGAAGACGAAGAGGAGATTTTATAGAGGTATTAGCAATAATTAAGGATTTAGATAGAGATTGGGATCCTCCAGGCCCATCCACTAGAAGCGGGATTCGTGATGGCCTGTAGAATCCCGCGTTGGGCTGAAATGGGGGGCAGGATTCTCTCATCCCGTGGCAGAGTGTCAACGGCATCGTAAATGCCGTTGCGCTTTACAACGGCGTGAATGGGCCGCTCCCAGGACTAATGCTGGCCCCTACAGGGGGCCAGCACGGCGCTGGAGCGGTTCACGCCACTCCAGCTGCAGATCCCGGCGTGTACTGTGCCCGCTCGGCCCATCCGGGCCGGGGAATCGGCGGACCGGCCGCGTAGAGCGGCCCGCGACCAGCGCCGCGACAACCACGCCGCCGTCAATGTTGTCGTCGGGGCGGCGTGGCCCGGTCGCGGGGATTCTCCGGCCCGGCCCAGGGCTGAGAGAATCCCGCCCCAGGATTCATGCCAGTCGGCAGACATGATGTGTCTCTCTGTGCCCGCCCCACCGGCCATAGCGGGTTTCCCGATGTCCCAGCCGGGCTTCTTGCCCCGACGCAGTGGGACCATGCAAATAGCTCATAAGATCTATTTGATGTCGTTAGCAGACAGGATGCACCATTCACCAGCCAGGTGGCATGCTCTGGGCCCCCAACTTAGAGTCCTGCTGGTGTGAATTGGTGGATGTATTGAGGAACGTGGACCTGATGCCTTGCAGTCCAAGGGGTGGCATGGTGGCAAGTACTTTCCCAAGAATTCCGCCAGGGTCCCAAGCGGGGTCCTTCATCAGAGGTGGGGGTCAAGGGGGTGCAGGTCTTTCCCTCGAATGGGGTTTGTTTGGCTACTCTCCCCATCAGCAGCTTTTAAACATTTAGTCAGCACATAAAAATTAAAGTTTTCTCAGAATAAAGTGAAAGTGTTCTCATCTCAGTGTGCCCCACAGATGCACTTTCTAGGAAGTACTTGAGAACAAAGAGGCCGACTCATAAAAAAAACTGGTTTGGAAAACACCTGTTCCCCCGAGTTAATAAATTCCTGCAGAACTATAAAATTAAACAATCTGATTGTCTCCTTTGAAGCTGCCTTAACCTGTCAATTGAGAAGTTCTCAGCGGCAATGGAGTGTGAAATTGAATATAAACAATCCAGTTCAAAGTTTTCAGCCTTCTAGCCTTCACACGGCCTTCTAGATTTTTAAGGGCAATTAAATTGACCGTGTGAAAGCCACTTCATAGGTTTCCAATATTTTAAAGAATCATAGAATCCATACAGTGCAGAAGGAGACCATTTGGTCCACTGGGTCTTCGCGACCCTTAGAAAGAGAATCCTACCTAGGCCCACACTCCACACAATTCCCATAACCCAGTGACCCCACCTAAATGTTTGGACACTATGGGGTAATTTAGCATGGCCAATCCACCTAACCTACCTAAGCTTCTGTTTGAAGCTTAAGTAGTGTGAGTCACCCTGGTTGGGCTGAGGTCTGTTTCAAAGACAGACAGAAAGCGCACTCAGTAAGCTTTGCGCAAGTGAAGGAGACACATCCTGAGTGAGTGAGACACATCCAGAGTGGGAATTGGAACTTGGTAATTTGGTGAAGTGAGATAATTCTGTGCAGAGTGGGAGAAGGTGCTTTTTCCCTACCATTTTATTCTCTTTCTTCTGGCCTGTAACTGTTAATATTCAGGGAGCATCCTGGGAAGGTAAGTGATTTTTATTTTTATTACCTTTTCAAATTGCGGGGGGGGGGGGCAACTGAAGTGACATCACAATAAAGCTGTGACCTGATTGGCTGGTTGGGAATAATATTGCAAAACCGATCTAATTGATTAACTAGATAGTGGAGTAACTAAACCCGAGGGCAGTGATCGGTATTTAGCGTTTAATTTTACAGCAAAAATCATCTAATGTCAGGGCCATATAGCTAATTGTAACACAATCTAATAATACCATAAGACCATAAGACATAGGAGCGGAAGTAAGGCCATTCGGCCCATCGAGCCCACTCCACCATTCAATCATGGCTGATTTCAACTCCATTTACCCGCTCTCTCTATAAGACCATAAGACATAGGAGCGGAAGTAAGGCCATTCAGTGTTTAGTTCAAGTGTTTATTTTAAATTAATTAATTAGTGCTTAAATGTCACTCAGCGGGATGCAGTGCTCCAACTGGGAGATGCGCCAGATCTGTGACGCTTCCAGCATTCCGGTCGACTACATCTGCAGCAAGTGTAACTAATGGCAGCTCCACAGACTGCGTGGTTCGGTTGGAGCAGCAATTGGATGCACTTAGGAGCATGCAGGTGGCGGAAAGCATCATAGATAGGAGTTATATAAATGTGGTCACACCCAAGGTGCAGGCAGAGAAATAGGTGACCACCAGAAAGGGAAGGCAGTCAGTGCAGGAATCCCCTGTGGTTGTCCCCCTCTCGAACAGGTATACCCCTTTGGATACTGTTGGGGGGAATAACCTATCAGGAGAAAACAGCAGCAGCCAGAGCAGTGGCACCACGGCTGGCTCTGATCAGCAAGGAGGGTCAAAACACAGAAGGACAATAGTCAGAGGGGACTCTCTAGTCAGGGGCACAGAAAGAGACTCCAGGATGGTATGTTGCCTCCCTGGTGCCAGGGTCCAGGATATGTCAGAACGGGCATCCTGAAGGGGGAGGGCAAACAGGCAGAGGTGGTTGTACACATTGGTACTAACGACATAGGCAGGAAGGGGCATGAGGTCCTGCAACAGGAGTTCAGTGAGCGAGGAAGAAAGTTAAAGATAGGACCTCTAGGGTTATAATCTCGGGATTACTCCCTGTGTCACGTGCCAGTGAGGCTAGAAATAGGGAGATGGAGCAGCTAAACATGTGGCTAAACAGCTGGTGTAGGAGGGAGGGTTTCCGTTATCTGGACCACTGGGAGCTCTTCCAGGGCAGGTGTGACCTGTAAAAGAAGGACGGATTGCATTTAAACTGGAGTGGCATAAATATCCTGGCCGTGAGGTTTGCGAGTGTCACACGGGAGGGTTTAAACTAGTATGGCAGGGGGGTGGGTACCGGAGCAATAGGTCAGAAGATGAAAACATTGAGGGAGAACTAGGGAATAGGGCCAGTATGGCTCTGAGGAAGAGCACACAGGGAGATGTTGCTGAAAACAGCGGGTCTGGTGGCCTGAAGTGCATATGTTTTAATGCAAGAAGTATAACAGGTAAGGCAGATGAACTTAGAGCTTGGATTAGTACTTGGAACTATGATGTTGTTGCCATTACAGAGACCTGGTTGAGGGAAGGACAGGATTGGCAGCTAAACGTTCCAAGATTTAGATGTTTCAGGCGGGATAGAGGGGGATGTAAAAGGGGTGGTGGAGTTGCGCTACTGGTTAGGGAGAATATCACAGCTGTACTATGGGAAGACACCTCAGAGGGCAGCGAGGTTATAAGGGTAGAGGTCAGGAATAATAAGGGTGCAGTCACAATGTTGGGGGTTTACTACAGGCCTCCCAAAGCCAGCGGGTGATAGAGGAGCAGATAGGTAGACAGATTTTGGAAAGGAGTAAAAGCAATAGGGTTGTTGTGATGGGCGACTTCAACTTCCCCAATATTGACTGTGACTCACTTAGTGCTAGGGGCATGGACGGGGCACAGTTTGTAAGGAGTATCCAGGAGGGCTTCTTAAAACAATATGTAGATAGTTCAAATCGGGAAGGGGCTGTACTGGACCTGGTTTTGGGGAATGAGCCCGGCCAGGTGGTAGAAGTTTCAGTAGGGAAGCATTTCGGGAACAGTGACCACAATTCAGTAAGTTTTAAAGTGCTGGTGGACCAGGATAAGAGTGGTCCTAGGGTGAATGTGCTAAATTGGGGGAAGGCTAATTATAACAATATTAGGCGGGAACTGAAGAACCTAGATTGGGGGCGAGTGTTTGAGGGTAGATCAACATCTAACATGTGGGAGGCTTTCAAGTGTCAGTTGAAAGGAATTCAGGACCGGCATGTTCCTATGCGGAAGAAGGGTAAATCCCTTTCACCGGGTCCTCATTCCTTTTTAGCTGGCTCTACAGCTGGGTTAACTCAGTCCAATTGAACACTGGGAACAATCATCCCCAGGTGGATTAGTCCTGTGCAGGTTATTACATCCCCCCCCCCCCCAAAGCCCGAAACCCCTCACAAGGACGGCCATTTAGGAGGAGTGGATAGGAGAGGACCAAACGGGTGCAAACCGCACAGTGACCAGACAACAAACCTAAAAAAATTGGTTCGGATAAGGCTCCACCAAATGGGGAAGCAGGACGGGCAGGCGTCTATTCCACCAAGCATGACGTCCGGCCCAACACCCTCACCAGTCACGCAGGGGGCGAAGCTGCCAAAGCCAAACCCAGGGACGGCGCGCAGCACCGCATCGGACCGATCAACCAAAGGCCCAATCGGCGTGGCATGCCTTCCAATCACAGAGGCAACAGGGGGGGGGGGGGGGAGAACATCAGACAACGTCCACCTCAATGTCCCTTTAATTTTTAATATTGGGGACTCTAAATTCTACCCCCAAAAAATAAAACACCTACCAAAATGCCCAGAGAGCTGTCGCCCCGACATTCTTACAGTACACAGGCAAATAAACACACAGCGCAAATAAAAAGACCAGCAGGGTTCCATGCCAGCTTCCACAGGACCAGAGTCACATATGGAATGTCCAGTCAACTCCACACCAGAGTCTTCAGGCACAAAACCTGCAGTCGTACAATGACGGTCAGGTCGCAGGCAAAACATCACTGTTGCAAATCCCACGGTCCAAGCTGCCGCAGAACAGTCTTCCAAACACAACGCTGCACTCACGACCAGAATGACGTTCCAAAACGGCGGCGGCAACTCGAGAACAGACTCCTCGGTGGACCACTCTGCCAGCATCAGGAAACGACAGCAGACAGAGATGGACAAAATGCTACGCGACCCACACCAGAATGATACCGCATCTGGTACTGCTGGAAACATCAGACTCCAGATCACTCCCAGCAGACACACTTCACAAGCCGGCAGAAAAAAAAAACTCAACCCGGCTCTCGCCTTCCATAACATTAGAGGCTCTTAAAAAAAAACCCACAAAAACAAACTCCGTACCGTAGTCCACTCTTTAAAAAAAAATAATTCCCGGGAGGTAGCTCAGCCGAACAAGCAGTACGCCGACAGCTCCAATTCATCATCGTCGCCAATGTGATGAAGCCGGGGGAGTCCGACGAGCTTCTGAAAAGTCCTTTATTTCAGCAACAGCATCATACATACACAGGGCCCGGTTCCCTTTCACCAGGTCCTCATTCCTTTTTAGCTGGCTCTACAGCTGCCTGCCTTTTATGCTAGTGCTGGGTTAACTCAGTCCAATTGAACACGGGGAACAATCATCCCCAGGTGGATGAGTCCTGTGCAGGTTATTACGCTTGGATAACGAGAGATATTGTAGGCCTCGTCAAAGGAGGCATTTGTCAGGGCTAGAAGGCTGGGAACAGACAAAGCCTGTGTGGAATATAAGGAAAGTAGGAAGGAACTTAAGCAAGGAGTCAGGAGGGCTAAAAGGGGTCACAAAAAGTCATTGGCAAATAGGGTTAAGGAAAATCCCAAGGCTTTTTACACGTACATAAAAAGCACGAGGGTAGCCAGGGAAAGGGTTGGCCCACTGAAAGATAGGCAAGGGAATCTATGTGTGGAGCCAGAGGAAATGGGCGAGGTACAAAATGAATACTTTGTATCAGTATTCACCAAAGAGAAGGAATTGGTGGATGTTGAGTCTGGAGAAGGATGTGTAGATAGCCTGGGTCACATTGAGATCCAAAAAGACGAGCTGTTGGGCGCCTTGAAAAATATTAAGGTAGATAAGTCCCCAGGGCTTGATGGGATCTACCCCAGAATATTGAAGGTGAGAGAGGAAATTGCTGAATCCTCACTGGTGATGTCCCGGAATGGAAAATAGCCAATGTTCTTCCTTTGTTTAAGAAGGGTAGCAAGGATAATCCAGGGAACAACAGACCGGTGAGCCTTACGTCAGTGGTAGGGAAATTACTGGAGAGAATTCTTCGAGACAGGATCTACTCCCATTTGGAAGCAATTGGACGTATTAGTGAGAGGCAGCACGGTTTTGTGAAGGAGAGGTCGTGTCTCACTAACTTGATAGAGTTTTTCGAAGAGGACACAAAGATGACTGATGCAGGTAGGGCAGTGGTTGTTGTCTATATAGACTTCAGTAAGGCCTTTGACAAGGTCTGTCATGGCAGACTGGTACAAAAGGTGAAGGCACACGGGATCAGGGGTGAGCTGGCAAGGTGGATACAGAACTGGCTAGGTCATAGAAGGCAGAGAGTAGCAATGGAAGGGTGCTTTTCTGATTGGAGTGCTGTGAGTAGTGGTGTTCCGCAGGGATTAGTGCTGGGACCTTTGCTGTTCGTAGTATATATAAATGATTTGGAAGAAAATGTAACTGATTTGATTAGTAAGTTTGCAGACGACACAAAGGTTGGTGGAATTGCGGATAACGATGAGGACTGTCAGAGGATACAGCAGGATTTAGATTGTTTGGAGACTTGGGCGGAGAGATGGCAGATGGAGTTTAATCCAGCCAAATGTGAGGTAATGCATTTTGGAAGGTCTAATGCAGGTAGGGACTATACAGTGAATGGTGTACAGGTCCACAGGTCACTGAAAGGGGCAACACAGGTGGAGAAGGTAGTCAAGAAGTTATACGGCATGCTTGCCTTCATTGGCCGGGGCATTGAGTATAAGAATTGGCAAGTCATGTTGCAGCTGTATAGAACCTTAGTTAAGCCACGCTTGGAGTCTGGTGTTCAATTCTGGTCGCCACACCACCAGAAGGGTGTGGAGGCTTTAGAGAGGGTGCAGAAGAGATTTACCAGGATGTTGCCTGCTATGGAGGGCATTAGCTCCGAGGAGCGGTTGAATAAACTCTTGTTTGTTCTTACTGGAACGACGGAGGTTGAGGGGTGACCTGATAGAGGTCTACAAAATTATGAGGGGCATAGACAGGGTGGATTATCAGACACTTTTTCCCAGGGTAGAGGGGTCAATTACTAGGGGCATAGGTTTAAGTTGCGAGGGACAAGGTTTAGAGGAGATGTACGAGACAGGTTTTTTTACACAAAGGGTAATGGGTGCCTGGAACTCGCTGCCAGAGGAGGTGGTGGAAGCAGGGACAATAGTGACATTTAAGGGGCATCTTGACAAATACATGAATAGGATGAGAATAGAGGGATACGGACCCAGGAAGTGTAAAAGATTTTAGTTTAGATGGGCAGCATGGTCGGCACAGGCTTGGAGGGCTGAAGGGCCTGTTCCTGTGCTGTACTTTTCTTTGTTCTTTGTTCTACACATCTTTGGACTGTGGGAGTAAACCACAGCACCCAGAGGAACCGCACGTAGACATTTGGAGAATGTGCAAACTCCACACAGTCACCCAGGGCCGGAAATGAACCTAGGTCTCTGGCACTGTGAGGCAGCAGTGCTAACCACTGTGCCATGATCTTTACCTTCATGTCACAGACCTTTAAACTTGATTTCATGACAAACGTTTAAAAGTGTTTTGGGGTACATATACAAACACTTTCACTTTATTATGAGGGATGTGTATTTCTGAGATACCAAGTGACTAGTTAAATGGTCTAGGGGGACAGATGAAAACACTTCATTGTGAGAAAATATTAATTTTTACATACTGACTGACTGACTGCTTAATGGGTTTAAAGGCTGCAGAAGGGGAGAGCAGCCAAATGAGCCCCATCCCGTGAATGGGTGGGGAGGTTTGCTGAATGGGAGGTCTTGGGCGGGGGGGGAGGGTGGGTGAAGAGATGGTTGAAGTGGGGTTCTGAGGGGGCAGGGAGGGAGGCCTGCCAGCAATCTAAGGGGATTGGCTGAGATCAGAGTGTCCTTTAAAAATGATGCTCCGATGAGGTGCGGGACCTGTCAGAGAGATTAGGTCCCACCCCTCTCTGTTGCAGTGCAGACCCAGGTGGACTGTAGAACGGCACAGAAAAACAGATTGTGCATAAAATCCTTTGCAAGTGCCTCAGCATGGCACGTCGGTGTCACTCCTAGTGCCAGTGGGAATCACTCTGGCTTTCCTGCTAGTTGGAGCAATTAATCTCAGATCTTGGGGATTGTGCCTAGAGTTTAAAAAAAAGGCAAACTACTTACAGTGGTTGAAGGGTTGATAATTCCAGGGCACAGATTCATGGACCAGAGTTGTCATGAGGAAAACTTGTCCACATTAAGAGCTGTTTGAACTTGGAATGAATTTCCTATGACATAGATTCAATAGCGACGTTCTAAAGGAAGTTGGATAGATACTTCAAGGCTTAAAAAATTGCAGCAACGTGGGAAAGAGCTGGCACAGACCTGATAGGTTGAATGGCCTCCCCTTGCATTTACAATTCTGTGATCTGGACTTTAAAACAAAAAGAACACTCAAGAGGGTTCCATGGAAGATACGTTTGGTAAAGATGATGGAATTAAAAGCAATGTGATTACAATGATAGAAAGATGATTGGAGTGCAGAAAATAAAGGTGTAGAAGTAGTGGGACGTTTCTGGCACCGGAAAGAACTGCTAAACAGTGTTCCACAGAAATTCATTTGAACTTCTCCCTCAGGAAAATACCTTTTGCTTCCTACTTCATTTTATCCTTGAGACATCACTGAATCTAACGTGCAGTTAAAACCAATTGTTGGTGAGCTATCTTGTCTTGTGTCCCCAAATTAGATTGAGATTGACTAATTGACGTTCATTCTGGATTGCAATTTGCCCAGATAGGTGAAGTGACAATAGCATTCCAAGAACTATATCACACACACATTTACAGAAAATATGACTAACGGTTGCCGATATGTGGGCACACATTTTGCAATAATTGTAAACTTCCAGTGACTATTTGTGGTGGAGTAGAACCCTTCAACAGCTACCTTGTTTCCCATTCAGGTCATTGACACATTAGTTCCCTCTCTGCTTGGAGTATCTGTTGTTCCTTTACTCCCTGATGCTAAATGCTTGCTTATTTTTCAGCTTTGAAAAAAGGTTATCGACATTAAGTAATCTTTTCTTTTTACAAGTGTGTTGACATGGATGGGATTTATTTTCCGCACCTCTGTTTTAGTTTTGGATTTCCAGATTTTTTTCTTTTCTTTTTTTCCATGTAAAACGTGTTTGCGCTGTTTTAATCCAGGGCCCTAGTGACTTTTACCTCAGTATTAAATTGCTAAGTCTTGCTCAAAGGAAAGAAACTGTAGATGGTGTGCGAACTATCAATATAACATCACTGCAGAAGTGTGTGCTTTTCACAGGATGGTATTGAAGTACATTACTGGGGCCTTGCAGAGAAATTTGCCCTGATCTAAATCAGGTTATAGGTAACCAAAATTTGCACTGGTTACCATCCATTTCTGATCAATGATTTGTTCACCTTCATATTATTGTTAACTTCAAGGCGATGGTTCTGGTCATGATGAGAGAGAGAAACATTGGGTCAATTAAATTTATTTCACTATTGAAAATAAACAACACTTAGATTTTATTTTTTAAAGAGCAATGTCCACATCGGTGACTTTGTGATTTATCTTTTACAAGGCTTGTTGGAGGTCACCAGTGGCTGCATCAGGGTCAATGCTGTTTGCTGGTTTCTGAATTAATTGTGGCCACTTGTATCTGTATTGGCTTTGGTAAGCTGTTTAAAAATGTCCTGTTGACTTTTGTTGAAATTGGATGCGCTGACCTCTTTTCCCCCAATACAGAGATATGCTTAAACACAGCTTATTAATGTGCCGCTAAATTGATATGACACCTCAGTTTGAAATGTACAGCTGTCAGTTTTTGATGAGTATCGCTGATAATCTCGACAACAATCCGCCAGCCTTCATAATTCTATCAGGCAGGGTGGTAGGTTGTCAGCCGAGGAGAAATGAAGCAAATTAAATTCTAGTTGCTACTTGTTTTAGCCATATTTACAAAAGGAACTGGATGCTGCTGGAACCCACAATTGGTGTAACACAGTCTGTTCTTGGTTAATATAGTCATTATCTGGTGCTGTGTTGCATGATTTACCAGGCATGGTGCTCCTATTTGTCTTATGAAAATTCTGAAGCTGGATTGTGCGAATTGGGAGAGGTAACTTTGTTGCAAGGTTAGGTGGATTGCCCATGATTAAATTGCCCTTCGTGTCCAAAATGGTTCGATGGGGTTACTGGGTAATGGGGATAAGGTGGAGGTGTGGGCTCAAGTGGGGTGTTCTTTCCAAGGGCCGGTGCAGACTTGATGGGCCGAATGGCCTCCTTCTGCACTGTAAATTCTATGATTCTATGCATAGCTTTCAGAAGATATTATTTTAAGATTGTTTTGACAAAACGACTGTCATGATATGCAAACATGAGGCTAATGAACACATAGAATAGGACACGATCAATGAGCAGTCAGGACACTTAGGGGTGGTATCTCACTCTAAAACGGATGAGGCACTCACACCCCTCCTCTTTCCACAGACCAACATCTACAGAGTGAGACAGGGTGTGTCCTCAGCATCACACCCCAGCACGTGGCTTAGAGCAAGGCTGGTTCAGTTAGACTGAGTTACTACATTTAGATTAGCAGAGAGTCGAACTCATTGAGAACTGTGCTAATAGTTCAATAAAACACATTGACCTCACTTCAAAGTCTGGAGCATCTTTTACTCAAAAATTGCATCAAGTGGCAGCTTGTGTTATTCCAAATTACATAACACAACATGATGCCAGGAGTTTGTTCAATCTAGTTAGTTCAACTCAGCAAAATCCGTGACGACCAGCGAATGTATACCGGCACAATGGAAAAGATTCCAGCTCCTCACCAGCTCAGGACCTCCGGCAATCTCAGTGGACATTCAAGCAGAAATTTCAGCTTTACGTCGAAGCATCAGACTTCAATGGTACGTCTGATGCACAGAAGATAGCTCTTTTCCTCACCACAGCGGGTGATCACGCCTTGGAAATATTCAACTCCTTTCACTTCGCCGAAGACCAGGACAAGACAAAGTTTGAGACCATCCTGGACAAGTTTGACAGCCACTGTGAGGTGGACACCAATGAAATCTTCGAGCGCTACATTTTCAAGCAGCGATTGCAAGGGAAAGACGAATCCTTCAACTCATATTTAACTAACCTTAGACTGCTAGAGCAATCCTGCAACTTCGGTGATATCACTGACTCCATGATCAGAGACCAAATTGTTTTTGGAGTTCACTCTGATCCTCTGAGAGAGCAGTTACTGAAGATCAAGCATATGACCCTGCCAGTAGCGATTGAAACATGCACAGAGAATGAGCACGCTGAAAATCACTATTCCCTGTACAAAACGCCCAAAAATGATAGACTAGCCTCCCACAAGGTGGAGAGTGTGCCGGCCATCTCCCGGATGCATCGCCTCAACATTGACAAAAGCGGCCATTTTGCGTGCTCTTCCCGGGGCCCGACGCCTGCGCAATGCGAACGGGATAACGAAGCGGCCGAAACACGCACTGCGCAGGTGCAGATGGCTGAGAACCACACTGCGCATGTACAATGACGCATGGGAGTGTCGGGACACCGACGTCATGACGTGTTCGAACTGTGGCACCGCCCATTTAAAGAAACACTGCCCTGCAAGAGGCAGACACTGTTTAAACTGCGGGAAGCCAGGCCACTATGCAGCCCTGTGCAGATCTGCACCACCAGTCAGGAGCCAGCGCTCCCAAATCCGATGACAGCGTATCAGGAGTGTGCAACAGCGCCTACAGGATTCTGATCCAGGCAGTGCAACGGATCCAGATGAGGAATGCCTGGACAACGCCTACCATGTGGGCATTATTACAACGTGTGAATATGCCACACCAGACACATCGCAAGTCCAGTCAATCCTAGCTGTGGATTCTGAGGACGAATGGCGAGCAGTGATGAAGGTCAACCGCTGCCCCATCCAGTTCAAACTGGACACAGATGCCTCTGCCAACCTCCTCTCACAGGCAGACTTCAGACGCAGTAAGAAGCCACCCAAGGTCCTTCCAACCGGCTGCAAACTCCTGGATTACAACGGGAATGCCATCACGGCACTGGGATCCTGCCATCTGCACGTATCCAACTGACACACACAAGCACGGTTACGCTTTGAAATTGGTAAGCCGGACAGGGCATCCCTACCAGGTGCGCACGCCTGCAAGCAGCTGAACCTCATTCAAAGGGTTTACACCACAACATCCTCCCATGTGGATCTTCAGGCCGGCAGCGATGCCATCCTCGCCCAGTATCCAGATGTGTTCAACGGGATGGGCACGCTGCCATATCGATACAAGATTCTGCTACGACCTGATGCCAAGCCAGTGGTCCACGCACCACGACGAGTCCCTGCTCCACTGAGAGAGCGCCTGAAGGCACAGCTCAAGGATCTTCAGCAAAAAGGCATCATATCCAAGATAACTGAACCGACTGACTGGGTCAGCTCGATGGTGTGCGTAAAGAAGCCTTCGGGGGACCTGCGCATCTGCATTGATCCCAAGGATCTTCATAAGAATATCATGCAGGAAGACTACTCCATCCCGAAGTGGGAGGTACTCACGAGTGAGATGGCACACGCGCGCTTCTTCACCAAATTTGATGCATCATAGGGATTTTGGCAAATCCAGCTGGAAGAGTCCAGCAGAAGGCTCTGCACCTTCAACACGCCTTTTGGCAGATACTGCTACAATCGCAAGCCATTTGGCATCATCTCGGCATCGGGGATATTCCATCGCATCATGGAGCAGATGATGGAGGGCATTGAAGGGGTTTGTGTGTACGTGGCCGACATCATCATATGGTCCACAGCCCCTGAAGAACATGTGTCCCATCTCCAGAAGGTATTCCGCCGTGTACATGCCAACAGCCTAAACTTAAACAGGTCCAAATGTTGTTTTGGCACATCGACGCTCAGGTTCCTAGGCGGCCAGATCTCACAGCATGGTGTGCGCCCGGAACAGAAAAATAAAGGCCATCAAGGCGATGAAGGTCCCCGAGGACAAAAAGGCGGCGCTGCGCTTCTTGGGTATGGTCAATTTTCTGGGCAAGTTCATTCCAAACATGGCCACAGACACCACGGCCCTACGCAACCTGGTGAAAAAGTCAACTGCCTTTGAGTGGAAGGCAGCACACCAGACAGAGTGGCTGGAGCTGAAAGCCATGCTCACCACAGCACCAGTCCTGGCATTCTTCTACCCGGAACGGGAGACAAAGATATCCACAGATGCGAGTCAGGATGGCATCGGTGTGGTGTTGCTTCAACGAGATGACACATCATCCTGGGCACCAGTAGCCTACGCATCAAGGGCGATGATGCCCACTGAAACCAGATATGCTCAGATTGAGGAGTGCTTGGGTCTTCTCACCGGCATCCTCAAATTTCATGATTATGTCTACGGCCTGCCGACATTCACTGTTGAGACGGATCATAGGCCTCTGGTCCACATCATCCAGCAGGACCTGAACGACATGACGCCTCGGTTGCAGAGAATCCTGCTTAAACTTAGGAGGTATACTTCAACTTGGTGTTCACACCTGGCAAGAAGCTCATCATCGCTGATGAATTGTCCCGCTCCGTCACCTCGCCCAGTGAGCCGCTGGAGATCATCCAGCATATCGAATCGCAGGTGCAACTGTGTGCTAGCACTCTCCCGGTGACAGATGAGAAGGTAGTTCTCATCCGTGATGAGACAGCCAAAGACCCCCTCTTGCAGCCCATCTTCCACAACCTCACCAATGCCTGGCAGTACCCACAATTGTACAATGTGAAGGATGACCTGACGGTGATTGATGGTATCCTCCTCAAGCTGGACAGGATTGTCATTCCGCTCAGTCTCCAGAGCTTGGTGTTGTGCCAGATTCATGAGGGACACCTGGGCGTCGAGAAGTGCAGACACAGAGCCCGGAAAGCTGTCTACTGTCCCGGCATCAGCCAGGACATCACGAACATGGTCCTGAACTGTGCTACCTGTCAGCGGTTCCAGCCAGTGCAGAGCAAGGAGACGCTCCAACAGCATGACATAGTGACCTCTCCGTGGTCCAAGGTTGGCATCAACCTCTTTCATGTGAATGGTAGCGACTACGTATTGATCAACGACTATTTCTCAAATTACCCTGAGATGCCAAAGCTCCCGGACCTCACCTCTCGGATCGTCATCAAAGCCTGTAAGGAGACATTCTCAAGGCATGGCATCCCAATCACCGTCATGAGCGACAATGGCCTGTGCTTTACCAGTCGAGAATAGTCCACATTTGCCAGGTCATACAATTTCCAGCATGTCACCTCCAGTCCGCACTATTCGCAGTCCAATGGAAAAGTTGAGAAAGGGGTGCACATTGTGAAGCAGCTCATCTGCAAGGCCGCGGACTCTGCTTCCGACATACACCTTGTACTGCTCGCGCACAGGGCGACTCCATTGTCCACTGGCATGTCGCCGGCTCAACTCCTGATGAACAGGGACCTGCGGACGATGCTTCCAGCCATACACCTGCCCAATCTGGATCACCTCCCGGTGCTGCAGAAGATGCAGCAGCTCGGAGACTGTCAAAAGCAGGGCTATGATGCCTATGCCACTGATATGGCCGTGCTATCCCCGGCAGACACCGTCAGGATCAAGATACCGGATGGTGGGTGGTCTGCCCCGGCTGTCGTTGTTCGACAGGCCGCGCCCCGCTCTTGTGTTGTAAGTATGGCTGATGGCTCCATCGTGCGAAGGAATCGACGGGCACTGCACAAAGCTGCCTGCCCGCAACCACTTTCTCCTCCATTTCCATATGTTGAATTGCCACCTCCTGATACCTCACACTACGAGGCCACCAGTCATGCTTCCATCCCGCCTGTCAAGGCGCCGTCGCCCCTCCGCCACCTCTCCGGCGATCGTCCAGGATCAGACGCAAGCCTCAAGAGACTGGACTTGTGAACGTTTGTTTTGTTTCCTCTGTTCTGTTGTCCTCCGTCAGTCACGTTAGACCGACTCATTCACATGTAAATACATTCACATAGGCCAACAAAGTCTGGTTCAGTTAGACTGAGTTACTACATTTAGATTAGCAGAGAGTCGAACTCATTGAGAACTGTGCTAATAGTTCAATAAAACACATTGAACTCACTTCAAAGTCTGGAGCATCTTTTACTCAAAAACTGCATCAAGTGGCAGCTTGTGTTATTCCAAATTACATAACACAATGACTTTGCCAGAACTTTGTCAAATAATTGATGGGAATGTATTGTCCCCTGTTTATAATATTCATGTCAAAAGCAAAACAGAGGTTTTGTAATACCTCATCCTCCCCAAATTAAGCCGTTTCCAAAACACTTATTTTCTTAGGACGGGAGTGCTGCTTCAAAAGGGCTGTAAGCTACAATTTTGCTTCCAGCTTTATAATTTTAAGGCATTTACCCTTGGTGTTTCTCAGAAGTAGAATGAATTTATAAGCAAATTTGTAATTTTCCTTAAATGAGAAGCTAGGTTGACCTTTGTGACATTGTTCATGGATAAGAAGCCACCTGTGCCATGTTCCACTCTCTAATTCTCTAATCTCTCTTTCTATTCTATTGCTCCCCTTCTCCCTATAATGCTGTCACTCTTTGTATATCATTGTACTGTTCAGTTCAAAATTCTTTACCTGTTCTCGGCCATCTTATCTCTTGTGACCAAGATTATTGCAGAATGTGTAAAAGACAATCAAACCAGAGTTGGTAATCCTGATTGCTAACCAGTGATGCGCAAAGTGTGCACAAACACAATTGAATAAATTGGCAATTCAGTCAGAAGATGAATAGTTAACTGATGAAGTACTAGAGAGCTGCTGATGCCCATCAGCATTGGTCAGGGACTTCAGAAAATGAGAAGAAATTTGGGAAACCAAAGTCTGTAGAGGCAACGTCTGGATGTCAAATAAGTTAACTTTCATCATTTGAATACATTGGTAACTTTTGAAATTGCTACTCTTGTTTTCTAACTCGTTCTCTCCAATAACAACAACTTGTGTTTATATAAGCACCTAAATGCCCTGAAGCACTTCATAGGATCATGATAACACAAAGAATTATCGTTGGGGGTGGGGGGGTGATTTTGATTTTCAGGTTGGAACGTGGAAACAACGGTTCATGGTGCACATTACAAATGAGCCCAGCGACCACTGGTGCCTGAAATGTGATTGCCTGCTCATTTCTCCTTGGCCCCAGTTAAATTAAATGTATTAACATGATAGCAAATTCCACTGTCGATTCTGGTCAGTGCAAAAAGAATGAATTTTCAACGTCACTACATTAAACAATCACTTAATCACTTGCTGTAAAGTGACTTGCCAGCGTGCAGGGGCCTAAACCCCATTAATGATCAGAGGCCACTGTAAAATAGTCTTTATAATTTGACCAGTGGGGATCTTCCATGGCGTACTTTTCTATTTTGATGTATTTCACCTAGAGCCAGATTTAAAGAAGCCAATCACATGGGACTTGGGTGAGGAATTGCATTCAGTATAAAGACTAACCCCCATATGTTATCAAATCTCCAATGAACATGGAATCAGAACAACATTAACCCAAACCCACATGATAGAATACTTGTTTATTTTGCTGTTCCACTGCAGTGACTGATTCAAGAATTGCAAAATTCACTGTAGTGCAGTAAGGGAGACATCCTTGACCTTGTGGCGAGCTACATTATTTGAGAAGTGCAGAGTGTGCTTTACAATTTATCTAGCGCTGTAGTACTCTTAAGTGTGCTTGATATCAAAGGTGGCTGCTCCTTATTCCAGCATTAATCAACTTCACCATTTTGAGTACAAAAATCCTCCAAAACAAAACTGCAAAAGAGAATTCTATGTTTTTTTTTAACAATTTCTAAGTATTGATCAACAGCTGTGGCGTGTTAACCTTTCCCTCGTTCTCTAAGCCGAATCTTCCTAGAATAGAAGGATGTTATAAATATAGAATGTTTGACAGGTATGCACACTGTTGATGAATGTGAAATTTACATGGCGTGCTCACAGAATGAGCAGGAGCTTTGTAGAAGCTGACATTGACAAAAAAGGGTTATCTGGCACACATGAATTTCCTCCCATTTTGCAGACTAAAAATAAATGGCTCACATATAAGATAGTAACTGAAAGCTGAAATTAAACATTTTTTTTATGCATGAGCAGATGGTATTCTTACAATTGAAATGTTATGGGGAGAGTAAAATTGTTAACTTTGCCTTTTTACAATATATTTTCCGAGTCTTCTGAGGTTCCATGCTATGAATATTACCAGCCTGTCTTTTAACAATCATTTTTGACATTCCCTTTGTTTTTAATTTTTTTTGCCCATTATCTTAATGCACTTTGCTCTCAATGCACTGCCTGGAAGTGTGGTGAAGGGCGGTTCAGTCGAGGCATTCAAAGGGGACATTAGATTATTGACTGAACAGAGACCATGTGTAAGGACACGGGGAAAAGGCAGAAGATTGGCACTAAGTCCTGATGCTCATTTGGAGAGTTGGTGCAGACATGATGGGCCGAATGGCCTCCTTGCGCGCCTTCTGTGATCTCGTTCATCTACATGGAAATGATCCATTGTGCTGACAGGGCCTTGCCAGCTCTACCATGTCAAATTGTTGGACCCAAGTGGTAGTTGCGACATATTGCCCATTAAATTCCCAACAACCAACGCGCAACTGATTTTTTTTTTTCACAACAGATTCATTGATTCATATTCTATCCTCAGACGACAAAAAAGAGATATGTGTTTTATGTCATGCAGAATCTCTGAACTTCCTCCAAACTTAATTTTCATCAGGCTTGCTGCTTTGGTCAGTGAACTACTTCTGGGGTCACCTTTGGTGACCAGTCGGAATAAATGTGTCTCTTTGTCATTATTTGCATCAGAAAGTGGGAAGGAATCATTTAATTCTACCAAGTGATCTCCTGTTTTAGAACTACCTCAATTTCTTTCTGACTTGTTTGAATCTTTTGTTTTTAAAAAAAAAGGAAAAATAATGTGGTCACTAATTGGTTGCGGTCATTAATTGACGTTGCTAAGCAACCATACATGGCTTGGGAAAAAGGACATTGTGCCAATATCAGACTTTAAAAATGGGTTAGCTCGGAACTGGAATGTTCAGAGTAAAAAGGTTAATCAGATCATAGGAATGACACCAAAGAGAACATTGCAAAAGCTGGACCATGTAGTAATCCGCATTAATTCTTCCGCCAATCTGTGACCCGTAATACAATTTCCCAGGCTAAAGTGGCTAGATGTAGAAACATGGTGTGCATCCAACTCCAAGCTTGTGATCTGCTACACTGTTCAGTGCGTAAGACATACATAGAGAGAGAACTGCTTAAATAGGTGCGCATTTTACCTGTGCAATTTGGGGCTGTGTCTATATGGTAATTTCCAAAGTTTGGGATGCAGCAATGACTGCAAAAGTGACTGTCCAGCCTTGGGATCTGATGATGTACTTTTAAAAGAACTAAAACAGGTTTGTTTTTTATCCTTGCCAAAAAAACATATTTCTTGACAGAATTTTAATCTTCCGCTTCTAGTTGCTGCTTTGTCCATTGTGCATTATGCCATTTACCTCCCTGAAACCCCCCCCCCCCCCCCCCCACCACCACCACCACCAGCCCCAAACTTCTGTTATGGAGACCTCAATGAAAAGGAAGCTTTCAATCAATTATATCATTCTGCTTCAAGATCACTTATCCCATCTCCAGCACAGGCACTGCACAGCCATAAAGTTAGTAATAGCCTTGAACTTTCATGCTCGGAGGGTCAGTCCAAGATTCCGCTGAGGACATCACGTTAGACAACCCACTGCACACAAACAATAAGCAATTCCCTGATGCATTACAAGCGCAAATCTTAAATCATCTCCCTCCCAGTGGACAACTGACAGCAGCATGATGAAGCACCTCAATTTAACATAGGTCTAATGTAGTGTCCCTACTCGATATTACCCGAATGACAAGAGGGCAGGAAATAGCTAATGACTATGTTCTAGGAACAGTACTGAAGATTTAATATGGTAGGGGACCAGATGAAAAGTACGGGTCACTTCCAATCTTCCTGTGTTCCATTTCTGACCATGAATGAACTCATCTGCAAAGATTGTGAAACACTTTTTTTTTAAATCCGAATTTAACTTTTGAATTGTTCAATGATGAAAGTTTAATCTAAAGCTTCACAGTTCTCTGCTGCTTACCTGGTCCTGGAGGCTGGGTTGCTTGAGCCCCCAGTAACCGCTGATGTATCATTTGGAGGGTCGAGCATGGAAGGAAACCATTTTTGTTTGACAAATTTCTAATGCCCAATACAAACAGGTTTGCAGTACTGTCCCAGAAGCTGGCAGAAGGTAGCCCTGTACAGCCTGCCATGTGTCGCAAAATCATAAATTCACTATTTATATAGGGATTTACAATTCTATGTAAAGATCGACTCCTATACTTATTTATTTAATAGAAACATTGCAACCTTTCTTCAGCCACACTGACCATATTGGGAGTATTTCATTTTAAAATGCCCTGGCTGTGAAAATGTGAGACTAGAACAGATGGTTGCCATAAGAGTGTAAGGCTTCCTAAGTTTTCAAACGATCCATTTGCCCACATCATTTTTTTGTAATAATCTTTGTTGTCCCAGGTAGGCTGACCTTAACACTGCAACAAAGTTATTGTAAAAGCCCCTAGGTGCCATATTCCAGTGCCTGTCCGGGTACACTGAGGGAGAATTTAGAACGTCCAAATTACCTAACAGCACATCTTTCGGAACTTGTAGGAGGAAACCGGAGAGCCCGGAGGAAACGTGCAGACTCCACACAGACAGTGACCCAAGACGGGAGTCGAACCTGGTACTCTGGCACTGTGAAGCAACAGTGCTACCCTGCCGCACATATTTTATTTTATTTCATGTATTTTAAACAAGTGTCTCAACAATTTTCACAGTAACTTCATTGCAGTGTTAATGTAAGCCTACTTCTAACACGAATAAAGATGATTTTTAAAAATGCCCATGCAGCCGTTTGTAGTGGCAGCACTGTCTTTTTTGAGGCTCTCCCTGAAATAGTTGCTCCTTTTCGATGCTTGACAATTAGATGATGGTGACAAACATCTTAAGATACAATTACTTACCACAGCACAGAGCAGTGACATGTTTATCTTGCAGCTGTCTGTAAGTAAACCAGTTCGCCTAGAAAACTGTGCAATAGGACCAGGATGGGGGCGAATTCATTGTAACTGGTTCATTACAGTGTGAAATTGAGAGTGAGAGATTGTTAATTACATGAAGTTTGATGGGACTCGGTGTCCCATGTGCTTTGGGAGGCAGTGGATGGCAACCTCCTGTGATTACTGCAAACTCCCTGTCAATATGAAGCATTCTTCCCCACGATAGTTACAACCCAGGATTGGATAATATGAAGAAAGGGCGATGCCTTTTACTCCGTCCATCGTGAATTATTGCTTTAAAAAAAAGATACAAAATCTGTCGAAAGTGAAGTTTGACAGCTCCACAGGACAAGGAGAAAAGCAATAATCCTCCGTATTGACTACTGTACGTTTGGAAAATCCTTTCATTAGAAGAGGGTTCAGCTTCGTCAAGTTCTTTTTGAAGGTCAAGTCTTTCATTAAATCTTTATTCCTCCCCCCCCTCCTTTTTTAAATGGATTTTTCACCATAATCCTAAATGTAATCGCCGTTTATTTCAGCGCTGCGGAATGTATTCCTCCTTTGGGTCAGTTGACGTCAGATATTGTTTAAGACGAAAGGAGTATGATAAATCATTTAAAATTCCTGAAGGCATCTATCTGCTTTCTGATGTTGCTTCTCGGCTGCTGCCAGTGCAGCTTGCTGGCCAGGGGGAAATCGCTTTGGCGTGTGCAGGGCGCCTCCTGCCGGAGACTGTGACATTTCCACACCTTCAAACCTGATGCGGTGCCGAGGTCAGCAAAACAAACAGAATTAGCAGTCAAATTTATGTCTCGGTCTGTTTTCCCGATTAAACTGTTCTGTTCGTGCGCCGCAGAGAAAAAAAAAGTTCATCTCATTGCATCAGATCTTAACTGGAGAACGGTTTGAGATATTTATGGCATTGAGTAGATGAAATTGTGGCGAAGATGTTGGTCTGACTCCCTGCATGTTTATTTCCTCTGGAATTTTACATCGTTTGTACCATGGAAGGAAATTTCCGACATGGCCCAGTTGCTGGGCCAATGAAATATTAAACAGCATTCCAATCCCAGTAATTAAAGAAAATTACTGCTGATGCTGGAAATCTGAAGCAACAACAGAAAATGCTGGACAATCTCTCAGCGGGTCTGATGGCATCTGTGGAGAGAGAAGGAAGCAAACGTGTCCAGTCTGGATGACTCTTGGTCAAAAGTGGAGAGAACTGGAAATAGGATGAGATTTATACAGTGTTGTGGTTGTGGAAGGTTCCTTATCGTGTATTCACCTTCCCTTCTGAGGCTAAACATGTTATACTCCGTGATGCACTATCAATTACCACAAAGAAGAGAGTAGTGGAATAATCGAGGCTTTATTGAGCAAAGATGTTGTGCCTCCTGTAGCTGGAACCAGAATGGCTGCAGCTCGGTGGGCACACACATTTATACGCTGCCTACTGGGCGGAGCCAGCAGGCAGGAATTTACCCATGTACCTCTACTATATGGGCAGTGCCGTAATACATGCAATATACTACTAGTGGTGACTACCACACTCCGCAAAGGACTCAACTTCATGCCCTTACGCACCCCCCTCAATGAATTTTGGGCACGATATGATGCTGAACTCTTTTTCCGCCACCTTCATCTCTGTGCTCACTTCTTCTGGCAGCCCTTGACAGACCATTTCACCCCCCCCCCCCCCCACCAGTATTCTCCATCCACCTGGACCCCTTCCTCTGACTGCTTACCTGCTCTTGATCTTTTCATTCAGAATTGTCGACCTAGCATCGACCATCTCCATTTCTCTGCTCCTCCCATCCACTCTAATCTGTCTCCTTCTTGCTGGACTCTGCACTCTCATGTCCAACCCTGACTTTGTCATCAAACCTGCCAACAATGGTGGGGCTGTTGTTGTCTGGCGAACTGACCTCTACTTCGCAGAGGCTGAGTGCCAAATCTCAGACACTTCTTCATACTTCTGCCTGGACCATGACCCTACCACCGAGCATCAGACCATTATTTCCAGGACTGTCACTGACCTCCTCTGCTCTGGAGATCGTCCCTCCCCAGCTTCTAACCTCATAATCTCCCAATCCCGGATAGGCCACTTCTGCCTCCTCCCCAAATATCCACAAACAGGACTGTCCCGCTAGGGCCATCATGTCAGCTTATTCCGGCCCACTGAACACATTTCTTACTATCTTGACTCCATACTCTCTCCTCTTGTCCAGTCCTTTCCCACCTACATCCGTGATTCCTCTGATGCCCAACGTCATATCAACAAGTTCCAGTTCCACAGCCCTAACCATCTCTTTACCATGGATGCCCAATCCCTCTATACCTCCATTTCCCACCAGGATGGCCTGAGGGCTCGCCACTTCTTGCTCAGAGGCCTGGACAATTTCCATCCACCACCACTCTCTGTCTGGCTGAACTTGTCCTCTCACTGAACAATTTCTCCTTTAACTTGTCTCACTTCCTCCAAACAAAAGGTGTGGCTATGGGTACCCGTATGGGTCCTAGTTCTGCCTGTCACTTTGTGGGGTATATGGATCATTCCTTGTTCCAATCCTACTCTGGCCCCTCTTTTTTTTTTTTTCCAATCAGTATATTGACGACTGTTTCAGTGCCGCCTCATTCCTTTCTGGACCTGTAGTCCGGACTTGTGTCTATGCATTAACACTTTGAGTGAAGGGGTGCCACTGGCTTGAGAATTGCCGTGTTTCATTTCCAGCAGATGAAACATTAAGTGAGAACAGAATTTAGAGACAAGATAAACCAGGTGTCAGTAGGCTAAATATGACTTGGTATTTTAGGAGACCATACATTTAAATAAATGTTCTTCTTTTTCTCTCAATTTTGTTGGTACGCTCAAAATAACATATAGGTTTATTCATATTGCATTCATGGAGCTGACAGGTTTGCAATCACATATTTGCCAAAGAAAGATTGCTTGCATACTCCTTATATCTGAAGTAGGTGGTGCATATTCAGTAGTTCTACACTGGGTAGTATTGAGTCCTGAATATTCACCTCCTGTCACCTTGAAGCTCTTGTGCATTGGTCTCCTTTTGTTGCCGTTCCTTTTCTTTCAAAATATCAAACATAAATGAATGTACTTTGTGGCATCCATGCTATCAAATTCACTAAAATATTTGTGCTGCTACTTGCTCTGCCCAGCATTGGAAATCTACCATTTCCCTCTGGTGTTTTAATGCCAGCTTTAAGTGGGAAAATGAATATGTCGGAATAAATAAACTTTTCACTTCCACCTTAATTGCTGCTTAATAAATAGTTAATGAGCAACAAAAGTTTCCATGCTGAGTCTGTCCTTTAGCATATGTGAAAAGCAATTTATTCCCAGGAAGACGTTTAGAAAAATGAGCGTAAATTAATGTTTACTTAACACCGAATCCAAATATCTTTTCTCTAAATTTACAAGTGGCACATGTGTTACCGCAAATAGTAAAATCAAATTAAACCTTCTCTTTCCAAGATAAGAGTTTACTCTTGGTCTATTTGGCATCAACACTATCAGTTAGCACCATGAGTGCTGACAGTTACACGATTCATGGAAGAAAGTTGTGAACTTAACACAATGATCCCAATGTGAGCCTCTGTAACTTAACAAATTATACAAGCTGGACAGCATTTTTTTAAAATTCCTACCTCCTTACAGCTTGGAATTCAACCATATTCACAAGTAATGCATTTTTAGTATATTGAGAAATTTTAAAGAGGGGTTGGAACCTGTAGTCCAGAACACCAAGGTTGATAGACGTTAGAGCAGGAAAGATTAATCAAATTGTGGTTATCTCGTCTTATGGTTTCCTGTCCTTCAGCATATGTCCGGGAACGGATCACAAACTCAAAGTGAATGAAGATTGTTGTTTGGCTCTTTTTGGTAAATGTGAAATATAAACAAATGAGAAGAGGAGAAACTGATCTCCACCTCTCAATTCAAACTGGCCCTGATTCATGAAGCGGCGAGCGAGGAGTTTAGTTTTGCTGGAATTGCAAAGGACAATTACTACACATTGAAAGTGTTGCTCTTTTTAGCCTTAGTCTATTGGCTCTGATTACGTCACCTTTGCTCACGAGTCGCCAGGTGTCTTTATGATACCGCCACGTGGTTCAAGTTCAGGTTATGATTAATAATACAGCACACCGCTTAGTAAGGATTAAAACAACGGTCATTTATTATATACAACAAGCAATATTAATACCCTAATACTACTTTCTATATAATAAACCTATCACTACTGGCCAATACTTAACTTAGGAAGAGCCCACCAGGTCAGGGAAACGAATGGCTTGTCCAATCAGATCTGGCCTGCGGGATTCAAAAGGCTGCTACAGGTCGGTGGCTAGGTGTCTCTACCGGATAGCGATCGCTGGATTCAAACTTACAGTTGCTGGTTGCTGTTCTTGCGAAGGTCTCGAGCAGGCAAAGAGGAGAGAGAGAGAGATCTGAATTTGGCCCCTCGCTTTTATAGGGCCCAGGGGCTTCCCGCCTCCCGGGGTGGCCCTTGACCCTGAGTCCCAAGTGATTGGATTTGTTCCCAATCCCTGGGGTCGATGTGTCCAATGGTGAGGCGATTCCTCGATCGGGGGGTGGTCGTTCACCTGTCTTTGTTTCGCCCACTGCAGGCGCCGACAGGTCTGGCCCGGTATTCAATTGCTAATATGTTGCAATTGTTCCCGGGGATAGCCGATTTAACTGCAGATGCCTGGATAGATGGGCTGCAAACAGTCCTGAATGTAACTGCAAATACCTGGGTTGATGGGCTGTTGATAGCCCTGAGTATCGATCTGGGCTAACTTCCCCAGAGCCGAATATGCAATACTGTCTGCAGCTGCCTGCTTGTGTTAGCTGCTTGTCCCAGCAGTCTTTCGGGTTAGCCATTTCAAACTGGGTTTTGGCCAGATTAATCGGAACGCAGCCGTTTTACGTGGCTACAAAAAGAAGCCAGCATAGTTTGATATAAATCATTGCGGGTGGGAGAGACAATTTGACCGACCATTTAAAGGTCCATTGACCTCGGGCGTGAATTTCTGGTCTCGTGGAAGGCACCACTGGAAAATCCCGCCCCAAATTTGTGCCAGATGTTATTTTGCCATGTACCTTGCGTCTAACCATGTACAATATCACAGAAGTGCACTAGTTATCCAAAAGAATTATCCTGCCATGACTTTGAGGATGACTCCGGGTAAAACAGAAGCCCTGCAGTCTTCCGCTTATAAATAAAGCCATTCTGCTGAGGTGGGGTTGATCCTCCAAGTTGACACTTTGGATGGATGAAAGCCAAAATAAATGCCTTAACAGTTTATCCTTTCATCAGAATTCTATGCTTTTGGTTAGCAGACCTGAATTTTCGTTCAACAGGTATGAGTGGCGTCATGATTTTGATGCTGTTCTAAAAATTCTTTGCAGTTCTTTAATCAAAATATTTAATCAACAGAGCAGGAGATTTGGAACAGAGACTGATAAGTTGACAGCAATGACCTGACAAAGTGAGGTCGGTTGCCAGGAAAGTCCAAATGGAACAATCAAATCTGTTAGTGCATGAATGCACAATATCAAAGGTGGCAGCACTCAGGTTAGCATCATCTCCTGAGCTGAATCCCTGATCCCAGCTGCATCAAAGTGGGTCAGTGAAGGCTGGGTACATTTCCATATCAAATGGGAGAAAATTATTGGCACAACCAGAAGATGGGAAGGACAGTCATAATCTATAGGCTGCTCTTGGGAGCTTACATTCATGACATGGGAAGGCTGGGATCAAGAGATTGGGATCACTTCCAGCCGCAGGTAATGGCTGCACTCGGGGCGATGAGATGGCTAAAGATTGAGTGGGTAAAAGAGAGCAAATATCAGGACAATTTTCAATTGCATGTAACTAAAATGCAAAATTTTACATCTTGTCACTGATTAATGCATATTGCAGCTTTGGGTAAGAATAGAACCTTACGATGTCGGTACAAAAGTTTGATTTACCAGTAGTCTACAAATGATTTGCATAGAATTTACATGGAATTTCACCAACAGGTTAGGGGTGAGCCGTCAGAAATAACCGAGGAGAATAAAAATAGCTATACATTTATTAAATAATGCATGAAGCATCTCTGGATGCTGGTGCAGAAAATCGATGCAGCAGAATTGATTTGATTACAAAACATAAAATTGTTCCTCCTTCGATATACAAATATAGCAAAAAAAACAACAGCGCTAACTACTGCGCTGGGAATATGCTGCTTGGGATACGTCTCTTATAGCCTTTTGAGTCTCAGAACTAAGATACAAGGGAAAGAAATAGTGCCTTCCATAGTTTAACTCCATCTTGATGCAACACTCATTATTTGTGTATACTGTCAAGCTTTTTATCTGTAAATTGATTAATCTCCTGGATAAAGCAAGTAGTTCATGTTAAGTGGCTTCTAGTTAGCAATCAATATGTATTTGCATAACAATAATAACTTTGAGGTGATGTTTTTGATACCAGTCTGAAAAGTCAATCTTTTCTACCCTGTGAAAAACATGTCAGGAAGGAGATGGCTAAAATATTCTCTTTCTTGAAATCCCTAATCAAATCTGAAGTAACCAACCACATCTCATAAACCGATAATAGGTTTATGATTTGAAAAGGGACACAAGCCCCGCGATGCATAAACTGGTCTTTATATTTTATGAAGTTCTAAAGTGGTATTTATATCTTGACTGCTCAGTGTCAGCTGTATTTTAAAATATAAATTGATAGAAAGAATTAGCCTGTAACTTTCTCTGAGTGAAAATCAGTACTAGCTACATGAAGCACGCGGGTTTAAAGGCAACTTTGAAAGGGAGGTGGTAAGTTTCAGAGGTCAGTCAATTGGATGTGAGAGTGAAGATTCAGACATTGCGGGGGTGGGTGGATTTGGGTATTGGGTTGGTGGTAGGTCGGCGGGGGTGGGGGGGAGGCGTTGGGTCAGTAGGGAAGGGGGTTGTCAGACTGTGGGTGGGTGGGGAGGCATGGGGCATTAGTGTCAGGTTTCATGTTGTGCTGGAGGGGTGTCAGGTGGCAGGTGACAGGGGGGGGGGGGGGGGAGAGAAGGGGGAAGGGTGTGCCCTGTGCAGGGTTCGGTCTGATGTTTAAAATGTTTGCTCAGATGTTAGAAGCTTTTTTCCCTTCTACTCTTGCAGCAACTAGCAGAATCATTTGATGTTAGCAGTTTCAAAGATGCGCAGGCTAGGTGGATTGGCCATTCTAAATTGCCCTTTGGCAGGTTAAGGGATTACGGGGTAGGGTGGGGTGTGTGACTAGGTAGGGTGCTGTTTCAGAGGGTTGGTGCACACAAGACGGGCCAAATGGACTCCTTCTGCACTAAGAATTCTATGGTTCACAGCCCAGCGCAATTGCCCAGGGAAAGTTGGTTTTTCGTTTAGAGTACCCTCTTACTTTTTTTCCAGTTAAGGGGCAGTTTACCATAACCATTCCACCTATCCTGCGCATCTTTGGGTTGTAGGGGTGAAACCCACGCAGACATGGGGAGAATGTGCAAACTCCACATGACCCGGGGCCGGGGCCGGCGCGGAGACGGCAACCCACGTGCACCCGTGCCGGCCGTGGTACGCATGCGCGGACCCGCGCCGGCCGTGGCACGCCCACTTTAAAGCACCGGAGCAGCAGACACCACACGTACTATCGCCCTAGGAAGGGGTGAATGCCTGGGCCTGGAGGCCTGTTGCCCCTAGAGTCACTCGCGCCGCTTTTGACGCTGGCGTCAGAACTTGGCCGCAGGATCGGAGAATTCCGGCCCTCAATTTATATATCGCCTTGTTATGTCTGTGAGTAGCACAGCAAGGTGTTTAACAAGTTTTTTAAAATTCATTTACGGGATGTGGGCTTCGCTGGTTAGGCCAGCATTTATTGCCCATCCCTAGTTGCCCTTCAGAAAGTGGCGGTGAGTTGCCTTCTTGAACTGCTGCAGTCCTTGAGGTATAGGTACACCCACTGTGCTGTTAGGGAGGGAGTTCCAGGATTTTGTCCCAGCGACAGTAAGGGAGCGGCGATTATATTTCCAAGTCAGGGTGGTGAGTGATTTGGAAGGGAACCGCCAGGTATCTGCTGCTCTTGCCCTTCTAGATGGTAGTGGTTGCGGGTTTGAAAGGTGTTGTCTAAGGAACCTTGGTGAGTTACTGCAGTACATCTTGTAAATGATACACATGGCTGCCACTGTTCATCGGTGGTGGAGGGTTTGAATGTTTGTGGAAGGGGGAGCAATTAAGTGGGCTGCATAGTCCTGGATGGTGTTGAGCTTCTTGAGTGTTATTGGAGCTGCACTCATCCAGGCAAGTGAAGGGTATTCCATTACACTCCTGACTTGTGCCTTGGAGATGGTGGACAGGCTTTGGGGGATCAGGAGGTGAGTTACTCATTAGGATTCCTAGTCTTTGACCTGCCCTGGTAGCCACAGTATTAATGTGGCTAGTCCAGTTCAGTTTTTGATCCCCAGGATGTTGATTGTGGGGGACTCAGTGATGACAATGCCATTGAATGTCAAGGAATGGTGGTTAGATCCTCTCTTGTAGGAGATGGTCATTGTCTGGCACTTGTGTGGCCCGAACGCAACTTGCCACTTGTCAGCCCAAGCCTGGATATTGTCCAGGCCTTTCTGCATTTGGACATGGACTGGCTCATTTTCTGAGAAATCACGAATGACACGTAACCTTGTGCAGTCATCCGCAAACATCCCCACTTCTGACATTCTGATAGAAAGGAGGTCATTGATGAAGCAGCTGAAGGTGGTTGGGCCTAGGAACCTGAGGAACAAGTGTTACTTTTGATGTGCAGTGACTCGACAAATATAATCAAATTGTGCACTCAAATATATATAAAATTGTCACCAGCAAATGCAGTAGGTACTACAAAAGGAACTTCTCCAAGTATTTAGAATGGAATTTTCCACCACAAAGAGTAATTGAGGCAGTTATAATAGATGCACTTCAGAGGAGCTAGGTAAACATAAAAGTAGAAAGGATTCAAAGGAAATGTTAATAGAGGATTTGGAATATGAGTAGCTTGGTGGCACAATGTGTAGCACTGCTGCCTTACAGCACCAGGGACCTGGGTTCAATTCCAGCCTTGTTTGACTCTGTGTGGAGTTTGCACGTTCTCCCCGTGTTTACGTGGGTTTCCTTTGTGTGCTCCAGTTTCTTCCTGCAGTCCAAAGATGTACAGGTTAGGTGTATTGGCCATGATAAATTGCCCCCAGTATCCAAAGATGTGCGGGTTAGGTGGGGTTACAGGGATAGGCTGGGGGACTGGGACTAGGTAGGGTGCTCTTTCAAAGAGTGGTGCAGACTTCATAGGCCGAATGGCCTCCTGCTGCCCTGGAGAGATTTCCAAGGGGGTTCATGTGAAGTATAAACACTTGTGAGATGGTGCAGTTGGGCATGGTGGGCTATTTCTGTGCTGCAATTCTGTATCAGATTCCACCAACAGTAGTTGAGATGACTGTGGTGATATGCATCACTGTAAATACACAAGAGTTAATGCAAATACACTAAGACTAAGTAAATACTAGAGGGAGCACCAGATACATCATGACACACAGACATTCAACCAATAGGTCAGTAAGATAGGACACGACCAAT
This sequence comes from Scyliorhinus torazame, assembly GCF_047496885.1. NCBI lineage: Eukaryota > Metazoa > Chordata > Chondrichthyes > Carcharhiniformes > Scyliorhinidae > Scyliorhinus > Scyliorhinus torazame. The sequence goes on along the minus strand of NC_092713.1, from coordinate 277,271,654 downwards.
GGGCAATCAAGACACACCCAGAGGTGACACTACCACAAGGGGGCTACACATATAAAAGGACAGGGCACACATGCTCTTTCTCTTTCCATAGGCAACACTCAGAGATAGGGGCAGATCAGGAAGCATCACACCCACACGTGGATTAGAGCAGACTGGTTAGTTAGATTGAGTTACTATAGTAAGATTAGCAGGAGAATCGAACCCAAGTAGGAGAATTGTTAACTGTTCAATAAATGTGTTAAACCTATCTCCAAGTCTGAACCTTCCTTTGTCAGAGTACACATCAAGGAAGCAGCTTATGCTACATGAAGAAGCATAACGCACCAATGACTGATTAATTATTCATTTTCTTTGGTGGTGTCTTAAGGAGAGAAATTATCCAGGTTAACAAAATGGGTCCCTGTGCTCTTGAATAATACCATTGGGTAATTTCTGTCCCCCTGAACAAGCAGAAGGGACTTGGGTTCAGTGTCTAAGCCAAAAGGAGCGTTCCTCTGCCATTAAAGTGTCAACTTCAATTACGTGCTCAAGTCTTCTGGCACTCTTTAAATCTGCAACTTCTGATTCAAAGATGCAAGCATTCAGAAATGAGAAAAGCTGAGAACAGTAAACGATAATATTGATCCCCAGTTTCTGTTAACTGAGCTGGCCTTAATGGTAGGAACATTACAATTGACTTTAGACCCATTAGGAATGGAAAAGCCAGTCAGACTTTCAGCTCCAGATTGCTGTTTAGATCAGATAAGGATAACCTTGGCTTGACTATGTTCTCATAGCTCATTGATATTTACTTTGAAGATTTACTGATCCATTTGGTTGAGTTTTTGGAATGTGCCATAATCTCAGAGCACAGTAAATATTTTCAGGAGCCAGGAACAGTGGCAAGGAAAGTTGCAGGGAGAAAGGATATGACAGCGAGTAAAGAGGAAAGGGCAATGTCCACCACCTCTGGTCAATAATCTTAAGCACAGTGAGAAATATGATTGAGATTCAGACCGGCAGAAGATTTTTGTCAGATTTCAAGGAGTCCAGTGTGCTCGGTTTCACCAAAATCCTGTTAACGTCAGGCAGTCCAGACAGTGCGATTGACATTGATGGATTTAATCTACTATGTCAGGATTGATCTGCAAATAAATCCAGAGGAGGGTGATTGTGTATACATGTGAATGAACGTCGGTGCCAACATTTTCAGGTTAAGCAACGTATCTGCATCTGCTTCACTGCCATTGAATTGCAGTGTGAATTTCATAGCCTTCTCACTGCCCGTGAATTCAATCAACTACACATTATTTTCATATATTCCACCTGATGCAAATGCAGCAGAGGCGACAGGTGTCTTTAGGAAATAATCGAAGGAATGGACCAAAGATAATCCTTGGTCATATCAATCACCATGACTTGGCTTTAAGGGACTCTTTCTGTAGCTACACGCTCACTGTGTTGACAAACAAAATCAAGGAGAGAAGGCACTAAATCGATGGGTGGAATTTCTGCCCCCCACGCTGTGGCATGTTCTGCAGCGGTGGAGACAGCTTGCCACTGGCTGGAGGTGGTATCTTCCAGGCCTGCTGCTGTCAATGGGAGTTCCTGTTGGTCACACCTCTCCCACTAATTCCGCCCCACCCCCGGCCGTGGCAGGGGCTCACCATCGACGGAGCCAGAAGATCCCACCAGCAAGAATGACTGTAAAATTCAGAAGATGATGACATATATAAGAGTACAGAGATCATAAATTATTACATGATAATTTGTGAAAAGTTTCATGTCCAAACAAACTGACTAAGATCTATTGTCATGCCACCAAAGTATATCTTTAACTTTTAAATAGGACATGTGCTTTTAAAAAAGGGCATACAAGCGAAAACTGGCTGAGACTGCAAAATAACCACTTATTGGAATTCTTATGTGGATTGTACTCCGTCCCGAGAGAGGAAATGGAATATTGCACTGTTTTGCAGATGGAGATATTTCAAAGGAAGAGATGCAATTCAAACTCCTGTGGAGCTAATGGAAGCTGATTACGATATCAGCAGGAACCATCTCCTGTGAGCTATAATCCCAGACATGATTATGTTTTCCCCCTTCCCAGGATATATACGAAAAGTGGTTAAGAACCAACTGCAAACCTTTTTCTCGGTGTGCTGGTCCAGTGTTCTAGTTCACAACTGAAGAAATTTCACTTAGTATCCCTGTGCTGGCAGATAAAGTCTCTCTCTAATTGCTGGGAGCAAGCCAAGTCGAAAATTAAACAAATCATTGAATCACCAAACCAATTGCTCAATCGCCGAAGTCAGAGCTACCAGAAGCACCCAACTTAATGGCCACAACATTTTGCCATATACTTCTCATGGACAAGCCAAAAATTAATTTGTCTATATAGTTTTTAACATTTATTTTTGGTCTAACTTCTTCTTTATAATTTGTGTGTATGTATGTTGTGTTTTATTCTTTTTTTCTTACATTTTAGTGACTAATAATGTCACTTTCATTAACTCGAGGTTAAATTGGCTCCTTTTAAAACATAAATACATTTGGGCTGGAAACGGGGGCGGGATTCTCCAATCCCGCGACAGAGTGCCCACGGCGTCGTAAACGGCGTCGCATATTACGACGGCGTGAATGGGCTGCTCCGATGACTAATTCTGGCCCCTACAGGGGGCCACCTCGGTGCTGGAGCGGTTCGTGCCGCTCCAGCTGCCGATCCCGGCGCAAACTGTGCGCCGCGGGATTAGTGCATGCGCAGTTGCGCCAGCGCCAAAGAGGACATGCGCAGTGGCACCAGCGCCAAAGCGCGCATGCGCAGTGACCTCCTTCAACGCGCCGGCCCCAACGCAACATGGCGCAGGACCTCAGGGGCCGGCACGTAGAAAAGGAGGCCCCCAGCCACAGAGGCCGGCCCGCCGATCGGTGAGCCCCGATCGCAGGCCAGGCCAGATTGGAGGCCCCCCCCAGGATTGGACCAGCCCTCCCCGCCCCCCCCCCCCAAAGGCCGCCACCCGACCCTTACATGCCAAGGTCCCGCCGGCCCAGAGCAGGTTAGAACGGCGCCAGCGGGACTCGGCTCTTCTCTTACGGCCGCTCGGCCCATCTGGGCCAGAGAATAGGCGGGACAGCCGTGTAGAGCGGCCCGTGACCGGCGCCGCGCCAACCACGCCGGCGCTAATGGCGCCGATTCTTCTGTGGAGAATTGCGTGCCTGCGTCGGGGCAGCGTGGCCCATTCACGGGGATTCTCCGGCCCGGCCCAGGGCTGGGAGAATCCCGCCCCGGGTATCGACAAGGGAATGGATCTTTTTCAACTAACATTGTTGCAACCAACTAAGGTGTTGAATAAAGAAAGGGAGCCAGTACACCCCCCCTCACCAATTTTGGGGTGTCCCATTCAGAATCAAAAGGAAATTAGGGGGAACTCTCCCAGGGGCCACTCCTAACAAATTGAGGGCTTGTGGTTGTAATTGCGGCCATAAATAAAGCAAATGAATTAGAGTGGGGAAAGTAAATTGTTCCTTTGAAATCAATTTGAAAACTGTTCCTTGGAGAATTAGGGGAAGTCACTTTGCAGCATTTATAAGTTCTGTCCCTCGAACAGTTAAAATATTTAGCGAGTCACTCAGGATTAAATTCTTCCGGAAAGTCTGAAAACCCAAAATTTAGAAAGGGGTGGCCAACGGTCTACAGGTAGAAATTGAGGACAATGAAATGGTTAGAGTATTTGTAGAGAAAGAGAGAGAGAGGCAGGAATCTTACTGTGACCCTTGAAGCCCCCACTAGCTCAGACCTGAGGGCTGAGGCAACCCGATTTGCTCACTTAAACCCTAAATTTAGTAAAGCAGAGGTGGAAGTCTTGTTTATCTCTTTCAAGTGGAGATCAGTTAAAGTGGCCAGTCCAACATTGGTCCTTATTACTGCAGAGTAAACGTTCAGAGAAAGCTCACGAGGTTTGCTCCCTCTTGCCTGAAGAAAGTGCCACTGATGATGAGGCAGTGAAAAGGGCTATTTTAAGTGCATACCAGTTTGTGCTGGAGGCTTAAAGATGCCATATCCTTCCCAATAACAATACACCTAGAGGAACAGAGACTAGGCTGGAAGTCACACTGGCTGACAGTTATGAGTTTATCCATAAACCCTTCTTCCAGAAGAGATCCTCCCCAAGTCGTACCTCACCCCCACCCCAACCAACTGGAAAGGTTAAAGGTGGGAGAGAGGGAAGTGCTGGGGGCCCTCCTTAGGACAGAAAGTGTGATGCTGAGATGAAAAATGAAGCCAAGAAGCCTGTGTGGTTTAACTGCTGAACAATAGTGAATGTCCAGGCCAACTTGTGTAAAACCAATGAGATTTATTGGGGCAGTGAATGGGAATCAGTCAGAGAGCATAGCAGTCCAGGCAATGGCTCTGATTGCAGATGTGAAGCCCTGTAGGTTAAACAAATCTTTGAGAGTTACCGGGAATTTTGTATCTGAAAGAGGGCTGACCATGTTTCCCCAGTGTGGTGACTGTCAACTCGAGTGTATCAATCGTGATTTACATTGCTAAAATAAAGCAATTATCAGCGCTTTGTGATTTTGAAGCACCCCTGAATGACATGCTGTGGGGTCGATTGATTTGTGGTGTAAACAATGACACCATGCAGCACCAGTTGCTCGCAGAAGTCAACATAAATTTCAAAAGAGCAATGAAGATAGCGCTGGCCATGGAAATCACTAAAAAAGATTTGCAGGAGCTGCAGGACGCACAAAATGGTACCGTACACCAACTAGGGTGGGAATGTGCAGTCATGGCACCAAAACCATTGAAGAAGCCGCAAAGCAGAAAACCTTTCCAGTTACCACAGAACAAAAGATATAGTGGAGATAAACAGGCAATTACACTTATGAAATGCTACCGATGTAGGAGTTACCACACTCCTGAATAATATAGGTTTAAGGAGACTGAGTGTCATTATTGTCACAAAAGAGGGCATTTGATAAAACACTGCAAAGCTAAGACAACACTGCTGAGTAACAATCAGCTAAGAAGCTGCAAGTATGCAATCTGATGTCATTGATCCTGATTGTTACACTCTTTTAAATCTCTTTTTAAAGAAATCAAGCCTATTCCTGTAACACTCTGCGCATATGGAAAGCCTCTAAGTATGGAAGTGGACACAGAGGCATCAGCCACTGTGATCGGTGAGCACAAATGTTTGGCCTTGAGAGAGGGTTCCCAACCATTGTAATTGAAGAGCACTTCTGTCAAGTTGAAGATCTACACAGGAGAAGCATTAAAAGTAAAAGGCACCACCATAGTACCTGTGAGCGACGGGCAGCAGTCTGCCCAGTTCTGGGTAATAATCGTGAAGGGTGAATCACCAAGCCTTCCGGGCTGTGATTGGCTTAAAGAAATCAAGTTGAATCAGCCCGAGACCTTTTAAGTGCGGGCAGGGTGACTGCCAAAATTGTTAAGTGACGAATTCGGCAAAATCAAAAATTTGCATTTATGTTGATCAAAGGCAACTCCCCCATTCTTCACGGCCGAACTGGTGCCATATGCATTTGGAGAAAGAGATAAACATGTTGGAAGAACTAAACATCATCCAACTAGTTCCGTTTTTGGAATGAACAGCACCCATTGTCATTTGCAGTGATTGTAAGCTAACAGTTAATCGGGTCGCCCAGCTGGATAAGTATCCAATTCCGAGAATTGAAGACGTGTGTGCAAAGCTGGCAGGAAGTCAATCTTACGCAAAGCTGGATATGCGTCATGTGTATCAGCAACTCAAATTATAAAATAGTTTCTGGGGTGTGTCACGATAAACACATACCTAGGCCTGTTCCAGTATATGTGCCTGCCTTTTGCCGCATCTTCAGCATGTGCAATATTTCGAAAGATGATAGTGAGTCTGCTACAGGGGCTACCATGGGCCATAGTATACTTTGACAATGTCCTTAGAAATGGATTGACCGAAGTCAAGCATCTAACTGCAAACTTAGAAGAGGTGTTAAAGATGTTTCAGGAGGCTGGAATCCGCCTCGGGAAGGAGTGCACCTTTCAAGCCACCAAAGTGACAGAGAACATAGAACATAGAACGATACAGCGCAGTACAGGCCCTTCGGCCCACGATGTTACACCGACATGGGAAGTCAAAAAACAAAAGCCATCTAACCTACACTATGCCATTATCATCCATATGCTTATCCAATAAACTTTTAAATGCCCTCAATGTTGGCGAGTTCACTACTATTGCAGGTAGGGCATTCCACGGCCTCACCACTCTTTGCGTAAAGAACCTACCTCTGACCTCTGTCCTATATCTATTACCCCTCAGTTTAAGGCTATGTCCCCTCGTGCTAGCCATTTCCATCCGCGGGAGAAGGCTCCCACTGTCCACCCTATCTAACCCTCTGATCATTTTGTATGCCTCTATTAAGTCTCCTCTTCACCTTCTCTCTAACAAAAACAACCTCAAGTCCATCAGCCTTTCCTCATAAGATTTTCCCTCCATACCAGGCAACATCCTGGTAAATCTCCTTCTGCACCCGTTCCAAAGCTTCCACGTCCTTCCTATAATGAGGTGACCAGAACTGTACGCAATACTCCAAATGCGGCCGTACCAGAGTTTTGTACAGCTGCAACATGACCTCATGACTCCGGAACTCAATCCCTCTACCAATGAAGGCCAACACACCATAGGCCTTCTTCACAACCCTATCAACCTGGGTGACAACTTTCAGGGATCTATGTACATGGATACCGAGATCCCTCTGCTCATCCACACTTCCAAGAATTTTACCATTAGCCAAATATTCCGCATTCCTGTTATTCCTTCCAAAGTGAATCACCTCACACTTCTCTACATTAAACTCCATTTGCCACCTCTCAGCCCAGCTCTGCAGCTCATCTATGTCCCTCTGTAACCTGCAACATCCTTCCGCACTGTCGACAACACCACCGACTTTAGTGTCGTCTGCAAATTTACTCATCCACCCTTCTGCGCCCTCCTCTAGGTCATTGATAAAAATGACAAACAGCAACGGCCCCAGAACAGATCCTTGTGGTACGCCACTTGTAACTGAACTCCATTCTGAACATTTCCCATCAACCACCACCCTCTGTCTTCTTTCAGCTAGCCAATTTCTGATCCACATCTCTAAATCACCCTCAATTCCCAGCCTCCGTATTTTCTGCAATAGCCTACCGTGGGGAACCGTATCAAACGCTTTACTGAAATCCATATACACCACATCAACTGCTCTACCCTCGTCTACCTGTTCAGTCACCTTCTCAAAGAACTCAATAAGGTTTGTGAGGCATGACCTCCCCTTCACAAAGCCATGCTGACTATCCCTAATCATATTATTCTTATCTAGATGATTATAAATCTTGTCTCTTATAATCCCCTCCAAGACTTTACCCACAACAGACGTGAGGCTCACCGGTCTATAGTTGCCGGGGTTGTCTCTACTCCCCTTCTTGAACAAAGGGACCACATTTGCTATCCTCCAGTCCTCTGGCACTATTCCTGTAGCCAATGATGACATAAAAATCAAAGCCAAAGAACAAAGAACAAAGAAATGTACAGCACAGGAACAGGCCCTTCAGCCCTCCAAGCCCATGCCGACCATACTGCCCGACTAAACTACAATCTTCTACACTTCCTGGGTCCGTATCCTTCTATTCCCATCCTATTCATATATTTGTCAAGATGCTCCTTAAATGCCCCTATCGTCCCTGCTTCCACTACCTCCTCTGGTAACGAGTTCCAGGCACCCACTACCCTCTGCGTAAAAAACTTGCCTCGTACATCTACTCTAAACCTTGCCCCTCTCCCCTTAAACCTATGCCCCCTAGTAATTGACCCCTCTACCCTGGGGAAAAGCCTCTGACTATCCACTCTGTCTATGCCCCTCATAATTTTGTATACCTCTATCAGGTCGCCCCTCAACCTCCTTCGTTCCAGTGAGAACAAACCGAGTTTATTCAATCGCTCCTCGTAGCTTATGCCCTCCATACCAGGCAACATTCTGGTAAATCTCTTCTGCACCCTCTCTAAAGCCTCCACATCCTTCTGGTAGTGTGGCGACCAGAATTGAACACTATACTCCAAGTGTGGCCTAACTAAGGTTCTATACAGCTGCAACATGACTTGCCAATTCTTATACTCAATGCCCCGGCCAATGAAGGCAAGCATGCCGTATGCCTTCTTGACTACCTTCTCCACCTGTGTTGCCCCTTTCAGTGACCTGTGGCCCTGTACTCCTAGATCTCTCTGACTTTCAACACTCTTGAGGGTTCTACCATTCACTGTATATTCCCTACCTGCATTAGACCTTCCAAAATGCATTACCTCACATTTGTCCGGATTAAACTCCATCTGCCATCTCTCCGCCCAAGTCTCCAGACAATCTAAATCCTGCTGTATCCTCAGACAGTCCTCATCGCTATCCGCAATTCCACCAACCTTTGTGTCGTCTGCAAACTTACTAATCAGACCAGTTACGTTTTCCTCCAAATCATTTATATATACTACAAAGAGCAAAGGTCCCAGCACTGATCCCTGTGGAACACCACTGGTCACAGCCCTCCAATTAGAAAAGCATCCCTCCATTGCTACCCTCTGCCTTCTATGGCCTAGCCAGTTCTGTATCCACCTTGCCAGTTCACCCCTGATCCCGTGTGACTTCACCTTTTGTACTAGTCTACCATGAGGGACCTTGTCAAAGGTCTTACTGAAGTCCATATAGACAACATCTACTGCCCTACCTGCATCAATCATCTTAGTGACCTCCTCGAAAAACTCTATCAAGTTAGTGAGACACGACCTCCCCTTCACAAAACCGTGCTGCCTCTCACTAATACGTCCATTTGCTTCCAAATGGGAGTAGATCCTGTCTCGAAGAATTCTCTCCAGTAATTTCCCTACCACTGAAGTAAGGCTCACCGGCCTGTAGTTCCCGGGATTATCCTTGCTACCCTTCTTAAACAGAGGAACAACATTGGCTATTCTCCAGTCCTCCGGGACATCCCCTGAAGACAGCGAGGATCCAAAGATTTCTGTCAAATAATCAAATAATCAACAATAATCAAAGGATCAGCAATCTCTTCCCTGGCTTCCCAGAGAATCCTAGGATAAATCCCATCAGGCCCTGGGGACTTATCTATTTTCAGCCTGTCCAGAATTGCCAACACCTCTTCCCTACGTATCTCAATGCCATCTATTCTAACAGCCTGGGTCTCAGCATTCTCCTCCACAACATTCTCTTTTTCCTGAGTGAATACTGACAAAAAATATTCATTTAGCATCTCGCCTATCTCCTCAGACTCCACACACAACTTCCCATCCCTGTCCTTGACTGGCCCTACTCTTACCCTAGTCATTCTTTTATTCCTGACATACCTATAGAAAGCTTTTGGGTTTTCCTTGATCCTACCTGCCAAATACTTCTCATGTCACCTCCTTGCTCGTCTTAGCTCTCTCTTTAGATCCTACCTAGGGAACCGTGTAGACGCACAAGGATTGCACCCTGTGGAAGAATGAATCAAGGAGATAAAGGAACTACAAACATAATCAAACTCAAATTGTTTTGGCAGATGGTAAACTACTATGAATGTTTTTTTACAAAACTTATCAACAGGAGAATGTTCTGCTGAACAAGCACCTATGTTGGCCTTGGAAGACTCTCCAGGAGGAGGCTTTCAACAAAGTAAAGCTGAATTCTTCAAACCTGTTTGTGCACTTCAACCTATCTGAAAAACATATATTGACCTGCAACACCTCTCCATATGGCATTGGTGCGGTGTTGTCCCATGAGATGGGCTACGACTCTGAAAACCCAAGGCTACATCCCAAGAACCCTCCCAATGTCCGATATAGGGCAGACACAAATCAAGAAGTGTAATAGTGTTATTATTATGCCTCTTCTTATTTAAATCCATTACTGATGACATTAGTAAGTGCTGTGATATCATTAGTTGTTATTGTTGCGCGTGTATATTCGTATTTGACTGCCCTTAGTTCTAATTGTATTCTGTTACTGTTATTTTGATGTTTAACTAGCTACTCCCGTTTTTGACTCCATACTGTATTTCAAATCTTAATATATCAATGTAATGAAGAAGATAAACTTTGCTTTTTCGACTACTTTTTTGTGGTCCGGTTACCACAAAAAGAAAGGACTATCTATAATCTCCGGCATCAATAAATTGCACCAGTTCATGGCAGGCACTTTTCCATCTTTTCAGACCACAAACCACTTTTAAGCCTCTTCAAAGAAGACCAGGCTATCCTACCAATAGCCTCAACAAGAACTGAATGATGGGCGTTAATTCTGTCCACTACGAATATACTTTCAAGTGCTGACTTGGGATACACATAGCGAAAGCGCCTCCCTTATGCGAAAGTGTCACATGTACTCCTATACCCCAAGCAATCATCCTGACATTAAATATTTCACACACATTTCCAGGGTGTGCGAAGCAGATCAGGAACTAGACCAATTAAAATCTACTTCTGTCCAAAGTGGGAGACATGAAACTTACAGGATAGGTAAATGAGCTAGTTTCCGAGGAATTGAAGCCATACTTTACGCGCAAAAATGAATTGACTTGTCAGGATGGGATCATACTCTGGGGAGCATAGAAACAAAGAAAATAAGAGCAGGATGAGGCCATTCGGCCCTTTGAGTCTGCTGCACCATTGAATGCAATCATGGCTGATCATCCAACTCAACAGCCTAATCCCACCTTCCCCCCCTCCCTCCCCCATACCCTTTAGTCCCCTTTTCCCCAAGTTCTATATCTAATAGCTTCTTGGAAACCTTTTTTTTTAGCTTAAACTACTTTCTGTGGTAACAAATTCCACAGGCTCACCATTCTCTGGGTGAAGAAATTTCTCCTCATTTCAGTCCTAAATGGTCCACCCCATATCTTCAGACTGTGACCCCTGCTTCTGGACACACCCATCATCAGGGACATCCTTCTTGCATCTACCCTGTCTAGTCCTGTTAGAATTTTATAGGTTTTTACAAGATCCCCCCCCCCCCCCCCCCCCCCCCCAGCCCGCCCCGCATTCTCCTGAACTCCAGCGAATACAATCCTAATCGTCTGGTAAACCTTTGCTGCACTCCCTCTTGACCAAGGACATCCTTTCTCAGATAAAAAGACCAAAACTGCACACAATATTCTAGTCGTGGCCTCACCAAGGCCCTGTATAATTGCAGCAAGACATTCCTGCTCCTGTACTCGAATCCTCTCACGATGAAGGCCAACATACAATTTGCTTCTTTACCACATGCTCCACCTGCATACTTACCTTCAGCGACTGGTGTACCAGGACACACAGGTCTTGTTGCCCATTCACCTCTCCTAATTTATGGTCAGTCAGATAATAGTCTGCCTTTCCGTTTTTTTCTACCAAAGTGGTTAAAACTTGAATTTCCCCAAATTATACTGCAAGAGTAGTCACTCCTGTAATAGGCAAAGAGGTGCTCGTAAATGAATTACACAGTGCTCATCCTGGCATCTCTAAGATGAAGATGCTCGCCAGGAGTTACATGTGGTGGTGTGGCATTGGCGATGTCGAAAAGCTAGTCAAGCACTGTCAACAGTGCCAACTGCAACAAAAGTTTGTCAGCTGCAGCCCCACTGCACCCTTGGGAATGGCCTGGCCGGTGATGGGAGGGGAGCCGTATTCACAAGTGCTGAATTTCAAAACTTCATCAGTCTCCACAGCATTAAACACATCAGAACTGCGCCTTACCACCCAGCATAAAGTGGACAAGCCGAGCAAGTCATCCAAACTTTCAAGCCTGGCCTGAAGAAATTGTCAGGAAGGACCTTGGAATCCAACGTCTTATGCTTACCTCTTAGCTGCCATTCCACTCCACGTGCAACAATGGGAATTCCATCACCGAACTGTTCATAAATCTCAAATCGAGACTCAAACTCATGTTTCCAAATTTGTCAGGCAGGGTAGAGACCAGCCAAGGTAATCCAAAAACAAGCCATGATTCATATAGTGAAGCATGGAAATTTATGGTAGATGAAACTATGTTTGAAAAACTCCAGTCGCCGTTTTTCAATGTTTCTTTTAAGTGTCACAGGCATGTAGAGTTGCAGCTGCACTGTTGAGTTTTTAGTCCAGATTTTCAGGCATTCTGCAAAAAAAATGAGTGGGTGGGATTCACACTATCACTCTGGCAGGGTGGGGTCTGATGGAGCAGGCAAGACTGGGTCCGGCCCGATCAGCACAGAAAGTAAACTCCCCGAGCCCCCGCCCCCACTCCCAAGGGCGTGGAGAGCCCCTTAACAAGCATTCAGTGCTCCTCCCACCACCACAGCACAGGCAATGGGCTCAATCCCCTTCTCCTCTGAGGCCCCCTCTTCTCACAGGCATCAAGTCGACTCGCCTCGCCACCACTGCAGTCTCGGGGACACTCTTTCGCCCCTACCCCCCAACCACCGCAGTCTTGGGGGAATTCTCCACTCTCTCAGGCATCAACCCTCTCCAACAAACATAAGGGGGACCCCTCTCCTGGGGCATCCCAGAGGACCCAACACTGCTACTACCCCCTGGCACAGGTTTGCACCATCAAGTTAGCACTGCCAGTTTGGCACTACCAGGTTGGCAATGCCAATCTGCACCAACCTGACAGTGCCACCCTGGCAATGCCATCCATGGTGCCAGGGTCAAGGATGTCACAGAGCGGCTGCAGGATATTCTTCTGGGCGAAGCTAAACATGCAGAGGTCGTGGTTGACATTGTTATCAACAATGTAAGTAGTAATAGCGAGTTCCTGGAAGCAGATTTAAGGGAGTTAGGAAATAAATTAAAAAGCAGGATTCTCAAAAGCAGTAATCTCATGATTATTCTCAGTATCACATGCCAGTGAGAATAGGAGTACTAGAACTGAGTCATTGAGCATTTGGCCAGAGAATTGGTGAAGATGGAGGTCATCAGATTTTTGAAGCATTAAAGGCCGGTTCTGGGCACCTTTGGCAGGACCAGGATTACCCTTGCAGGGAGATTTGCTGGTGCTACTGGGGAGGGTTTAAGTTAGATTGGCAGGGGGATGGGAAGCAAAACTGGTAACAGGAAATAGAAAAGTATTAAGCAAAATTAAAAGGCAGGTATAACATTGGTGATTATCTTTCCATTTAAGACAGAAATGAGGAGAAATTTCTTCTCTCGAATGGTAATAAATTTGTGGCATTCTTCACTGTGTGTTCAAGGCTGATATAGGCAGTAAGGGAATCAAAGGTTATAGGGATAAGGCAGGAAAGTGGAGTTAAGGATTATATCAGATCAATCATGATCTCATTGAATGGTGGAGCAGACCCGATGGGCCGAATGGCCTACTTTTGCTCCGACATCTTGTGGTCTCCTATAGATTTTGGCAGCATGGTAGCATAGTGGTTAGCACAGTTGCTTCACAGCTCCAGGGTCCCAGGTTTGATTCCTGGCTTGGGCCACTGTCTGTGCGAAGTCTGCACATTGTCCCCGTGTCTGCGTGGGTTTCCTCTGGTTTCCTCCCACAGTCCAAAGATGTGCAGGTTAGTTGGATTGGCTGTGCTAAATTGCCCTTGGTGTCCAAAAAGGTTAAATTGGGGATAGGTTGGAGGAGTGGGCTTAGGTAGGGTGCCCTTTCCAAGGACCAGTGCAGACTCGATGGGCCGAATGGCTCCTTCTGCACTGCAAATTCTACGATTCTATCCTATGCAGACTTGGTTAACAAATGTGACTCCACTATTTAAGAAGGTGGGTGGGAGAAAACTGAGAACTATAAATCTGGTAGGTTGTCGACAGTAGTAGGGTAATTGTTAGAATCTATTATAAAGGATGTGATAATTAGTCATTTAGAAAATAATAAGGCAATTGGGCAGAGTCAACATGGATTAATGAAAGAAAAATCATGTTTGACAAACCTGTTGGAATATTTTCAGGCATAGAGATAAAGGATGTGACATGACGTGACCCTAGTGGATGTGACGTGTTTGGATTTTCAGAAGGCTTTTGATAAAGTGCCAGTGTACTTTCAAAATGCTAGTCCGCCAGTGGGCGGCACGGTGACGCAGTGGTTAGCATTACTGCCTCACGGCGCCGAGTTCGATCCTGGCCCCAGGTCACTGTCCGTGTGGAGTTTGCTCATTCACGTCGTGTCTGCGTGGGTCTCACCCCACGACCCAAAGATGTGTCGAGTAGGGAGGTTGGCTGTGCTGAAATTGCCCCTTAATTGGAAAATAAAAGAATCGCGCACTTTAAATTTTTAAAAGAAAAAAATGCTAATACCCCAAAATGAAGGCAAGTGAAAGAGCACCTTCTCAAATCATACAATCAAGTGGAAGCACTAATAATGTTTAAAGAGCTAAACCACCCTTTCTGATAAACACGTTTGGATAGTCTTTGCACAATTTATTCACAAAGCGTTGCACAGGTCTAAGAGACACAGCCTGCGTGAGTGAGACACATCCAGAGTGGGAATTTGGAACTTGGTAATTTGGTGCAGTGAGGTAATTCGGTGCAGAGTGGGAGAAGGAGCTTTTTCCCTACTGTTTTGTTCTCTCTCTTTCTTCTGGCCTGTAACTTTTAATCAGCAGGGAGAGAACCAGAGACCATCTGAGACCCTCGGAAGGTAAGTAAGTGATTTTTACTCATTTTTACTTTTATTACCTTTCAAATTGTGTGTGGGGCGGGGGGACTGAAGTGACATCACAGAAAAGCTGTAACCTGATTGGCTGTTTGGGAATCTACACTAAATTAAAAAAATTAAGCATTGGTAAACTAATTAAACATAATTATTTAATTATAATTTAGAGGGGTATCTAAGCCAGAGATCAGAGAGTAGGGTATTTAGCTTTCACATTTATAGTAGAAATCTAGTGTTGGCAACATATAGTTAACAGTAACTTAAAAAAAAAACTTTTAAATTTAATTTACTAATTAATTGACGCAATGTCAATTAGAGGGGTGCAGTGCTCTGACTGTGAGATGTGGCAGGTTCGGGAGGCTTCCAGCTTCCTGGATGGCTTCATCTGCAGAAAGTGCACCCAACTGGAGCTCCTCACAGACCGTATGGTTCGGTTGGAGCAGCAGTTGGATGCACTTAGGAGCATGCATGTGGCGGAAAGCGTCATAGATAGCAGTTATATAAATGTGGTCACACCAAAGGTGCAGGCAGAGAAATGGGTGACCACCAGAAAGGTATACCCCTTTGGATACTGTCGGGGGGGATAGCCGATCAGGGGAAAGTAGCAGCAGCCAGAGCAGTAGCACCACGACAGGCTCTGATGTTCAGAAGGGAGGGTCAAAGCGCAGAAGAGCAATAGTCATAGGGGACTCTATAGTCAGGGGCACAGATAGGCGCTTCTTTGGACGTGAAAGAGATTCCAGGATGGTATGTTGCCTCCCTGGTGCCAGGGTCCAGGATGTCTCAGAACGGGTAGAGGGCATCCTGAAGGGGGATGGCAAACTGGCAGAGGTCATTGTACATATCGGTACTAATGACATAGGCAGGAAGGGGCATGAGGTCCTGCAGCAGGAGTTCAGTGAGCAAGGCAGAAAGTTAAAAGACAGGACCTCGAGGGTTGTAATTTTGAGATTACTCCCTGTGCCACGTGCTAGTGAGGCTAGAAATAGGAAGATGGAGCAGCTAAACACGTGGCTAAACAGCTGGTGTAGGAGGGAGGGTTTCCATTATCTGGACCTTCAGGGTTGCATCTAAACTGGAGAGGCATAAATATCTTGGCCGCGAGGTTTGCTAGTGTCATACAGGAGGGTTTAAACTAGTATGGGAGGGGGTTGGGCACGGGAGTAATAGGTCAGAAGGTGAGAGCATTGAGGGAGAACTAGGGAATAGGGCCAGTATGGCTCTGAAGCAGAGCAGACAGGGAGAAGTTGCTGAACACAGCGGGTCTGGTGGCCTGAAGTGCATATGTTTTAATGCAAGAAGTATTACGGGTAAGGCAGATGAACTTAGAGCTTAGATTAGTACTTGGAACGATGATGTTGTTGCCATTTCAGGACCTGGTTGAGGGAAGGGCAGGATTGGCAGCTAAACATTCCAGGATTTAGATGTTTCAGGTGGGATAGAGGGGGATGTAAAAGGGGTGGCGGAGTTGCGCTACTGGTTAGGGAGAATATCACAGCTGTACTACGGGAGGACACCTCAGAGGGCAGTGAGGCTATATGGGTAGAGATCAGGAATAAGAAGGGTGCAGTCACAATGTTGGGGGTTTACTACAGGCCTCCCAACAGCCAGCGGGAGATAGAGGAGCAGATAGGTAGGCAGATTTTGGAAAAGAGTAAAAGCAACAGGGTTGTTGTGATGGGAGACTTCAACTTCCCCAATATTGACTGGGACTCACTTAGTGCCAGGGGCTTAGACTGGGCAGAGTTTGTAAGGAGCATCCAGGAGGTCATCTTAAAACAATATATAGACAGTCCAACTAGGGAAGGGGCTGTCCTGGACCTGGTATTGGGGAATGAGCCCGGCCAGGTGGTAGAAGTTTCAGTAGGGGAGCATTTTGGGAACAGTGACCACAATTCACAGTAAGTTTTAAAGTGCTGGTGGACAAGGATAAGAGTGGTCCTAGGGTGAATGTGCTAAATTGGGGGAAGGCAAACTATAACAATATTAGGCGGGAACTGAAGAACCTAGATTGGGGGCGGATGTTTGAGGGTAAATCAACATCTGACATGTGGGAGGCTTTCAAGTGTCAATTGAAAGGAATTCAGGACCAGCATGTTCCTGTGAGGAAGAAGGATAAATACGGCAATTTTCGGGAACCTTGGATAACGAGAGATATTGTAGGCCTCGTCAAAAAGAAAAAGGAGGCATTTGTCAGGGCTAAAAGGCTGGGAACAGACAAAGCCTGTGTGGAATATAAGGAAAGTAGGAAGGAACTTAATCAAGGAGTCAGGAGTGCGAGAAGGTGTCACGAAAAGTCATTGGCAAATAGGGTTAAGGAAAATCCAAAGGCTTTTTACACGTACATAAAAAGCCAGAGGGTAGCCAGGGAAAGGGTTGGCCCACTGAAGGATAGGCAAGGGAATCTATGTGTGGAGCCAGAGGAAATGGGCGAGGTACAAAATGAATACTTTGCATCAGTATTCACCAAAGAGGAGTTGGTGGATGTTGAGTCTGGAGAAGGGTGTGTAGATAGCCTGGGTCACATTGAGATCCAAAAAGTCGAGGTGTTGGGCGTCTTGAAAAATATTAAGGTAGATAAGTCCCCAGGGCCTGATGGGATCTACCCAGAATACTGAAGGAGGCTAGAGAGGAAATTGCTGAGGCCTTGACAGAAATCTTTGGATCCTCACTGTCTTCAGGTGATGTCCCGGAGGACTGGAGAATAGCCAATGTTGTTCCTCTGTTTAAGAAGGGTAGCAAGGATGATCCAGGGAACTACAGGCCGGTGAGCCTTACGTCAGTGGTAGGGAAATTACTGGAGAGAATTCTTCGAGACAGGATCTACTCCCATTTGGAAGCAAATGGACTTATTAGTGAGAGGCAGCATGGTTTTGTGAAGGGGAGGTCGTGTCTCACTAACTTGATCGAGTTTTTCGAAGAGGTCACAAAGATGATTGATGCAGGTAGGGCAGTGGATGTTGTCTATATGGACTTCAGTAAGGCCTTTGGCAAGGTCCCTCATGGTAGACTAGTACAAAAGGTGAAGTCACACGGGATCAGGGGTGAGCTGGCAAGGTGGATACAGAACTGGCTAGGTCATAGAAGGCAGAGAGTAGCAATGGAAGGATGTTTTTCTAATTGGAGGGCTATGACTAGTGGTGTTCCGCAGGGATCAGTGCTGGGACCTTTGCTGTTTGTAGTATATATAAATGATATGGAGGAAAATGTAACTGGTCTGATTAGTAAGTTTGCAGATGACACAAAGGTTGCTGGAATTGCGGATAGAGATGAGGACTGTCAGAGGATACAGCAGGATTTAGATTGTTTGGAGACTTGGGCGGAGAGATGGCAGATGGAGTTTAATCCGGACAAATGTGAGGTAATGCATTTTGGAAGGTCTAATGCAGGTTGGGAATATACAGTGAATGGTAGAACCCTCAAGAGTGTTGAAAGTCAGAGAGATCTAGGTGTACAGGTCCACAGGTTACAGAAAGGGGCAACACAGGTGGAGAAGGTAGTCAAGAAGGCATATGGCATGCCTGCCTTCATTGGCTGGGGCATTGAGTATAAGAATTGGCACGTCATGTTGCAGCTGTGTAGAACCTTAGTTAGTCTACACTTGGAGTATAGTGTTCTATTCTGGTCACCACACTACCAGAAGGATGTGGAGGCTTTAGAGAGGGTGCAGAAGAGATTTACCAGAATGTTGCCTGGTATGGATGGCATTAGCTATGAGGAGCGGTTGAATAAACTCGGTTTGTTCTCATTGGAATGACGGAGGTTGAGGGGCAACCTGATAGAGGTCTACAAAATTATGAGGGGCATAGACAGAGTGGATAGTCAGAGACTTTTCCCCAGGGTAAAGGGGTCAATTACTAGGGGGCATAGGTTTAAGGTGCGAGGGGCAAGGTTTAGAGTAGATGTACGAGGCAAGTGTTTTACACAGAGGGGAGTGGGTGCCTGGAACTCGCTGCCGGAGGAGGTGGTGGAAGGAGGGACGATAGTGACATTTAAGGGACATCTTGACAAATACATGAATAGGATGGGAATAGAGGGATACGGACCCAGGAAGTGTAGAAGATTGTAGTTTAATCGGGCAGCATGGTCGGCACGGGCTTGGAGGGCCGAAGGGCCTGTTCCTGTGCTGTACTTTTCTTTGTTCTTTGTTTATAAACCGTTTCTTGTCACTTTTTTCTGGGATAACCTAAGTAGCACCAACAGGCCAATTCTTCAGCTCTGAAGACACATTACAGAATTAATGTTCTGGTCTTAGCCTCAGATCACCTAAAGATGATTGGTGTTGCACTCAGCGAGCATTTTTTAAGGTAATCAATTTTTGAGCATTTAAATCAGCAGTTCTTGTTTGAAAAGCTTATTACAGCTGAAACCCTGGGAAAACCAAAAGCTGTGTTTTTTTAATGCAAAACTCTCATGTAATCAAAATAAGTTCCAAAATTAATCTTTCTACTTGATCATAGTTCATCTGCAATAGTCTTCAAATATAGTAAGTAACATGTTATGATGAGGAACCTTTCAGCATCACACTGAGGAATTCAAACTTATTTGATTTCAATCTGAGAACAGGTTTTAGCTAACAAGACATTAACTGTCATGTCGGGAAAGGGAATTCTATCTTCTTCGTAGCTGAAGATGCTACTTTCAGAAAAAAGTGATTAAAAATGGCTCACGAATAAATTGTGCAAAGAATGTCCAGATGCGTTTCGCAGCGAGGATTGTTTAGTCATTAAAACGCCAATTCTTATTAGCTCTTTCAGTTAATTGCAGGTATGAGAAGGCGCTCTTTCATTTGTCTTCATTTTACCTTATCCTCAATGGGTTATATTCTCTTCAGTTTGTTCTGGAGCAGTAATCTAATCGCTGCTTCAGAAACAACAATTACTCTTGTTAGGCTCATTTTGACTGTAATGGGAAACACGATTGGTCAATTATCAGTCATCTCTTTCTTGATGAACAGCAGTATTTTTAATCTAGCTGTTTATTGTTCTTCATTATTCTTGTGAATAGCATGCTTTAACACAATCTATTTGCAGATACCAATTAGAGCAGACCAGAGATACAATGTACAGTTCTCTAGAATCACATGGAATCATGCAGCGCAAAACTATTTGACCCGTCGTGTTTGTGCTGGTGCTTGAAAGAGCTGTCCAATTCATACGCTTTCCTCCACAGGCCCAGCATTTCACCCCCACCCCCGGCCTTTCAAATACACATCTAATTCCCTTTTGCATGTTACTATTAAATCTCCTTCCCTTTCACCCTTTCAGGCAGTGCATTCCAAATCATAATAACCCCTGCGCTAAAAAAAATCATCTCATTTCTGCTTCTTTTTCCTGAAGTCTCTCATCCTTGGTATAGTTCTGATATATCCTACCTGCACCTCCCCCCCCCCCCCCCCCCACCCCCAAGATCTTGACATCTTTACAAATGTGTGGTGCCCAATATTGGACTAAATGTTCAGCTAAGCCAAAACCAGTGTACCTTAATGATCCCACAATTCTTCAACTCCCTTATCAATTTATCAACATGAATTTTTTTTAACAAAGTCTGTAAAATGCAAATAAATATGAGATCAAATGTAACAGACTCTCTTGGAAGTGAAAATCACATGTCACCAACATATTGACCAGATCCCGGATTTCTAATGTTTGGTTGAATGGCAGAAATATAACACAGCCTTATTGAATTTCTTATTGTGCATATTGCTGAATGATTGTGTTCCTGACTCAATGACCATTTTTAAACAATCTAATGCATAGTCAGATTCAGCTGGATTTGATTATTGTCACATGTATCGAGGTACAGTGAAAAGTATTGTTCTGCATGCAGTCAAGGCCGGTCGTTCCATACATTAAAAAAATAGGACACACATAAATACATATACACATGCATCGGGTGAAGCAAACAAGACAGTAGTACTGCTCAGTTGAGAAGATGTGTTAAGAGATCAGTACAGTCCTTAAGTGGGTCATTCAGGAGTCTGGTAACAGCGGGGAAGAAGCTGTTTTTGAGCGTGTTAGTGCGTGTCCTCATACTTTTTTATTTCCTGCCTGAATGAAGAGGTTGGAAGAGAGAATAACCCATGTGGGAGGGGTTTTTGATTATGCTGCCCACTTTCCCAAGGCAGCGGGAGGTGTAGACAAAGTCAATGAATGGGAAGCGGTTTTGTGTGATGGACTGGGCTGTGTTCACAACTCTCTGTAGTTTCTTATGGTCTTGGGCCGAGTACTTGCCATACCAGGCTGTGATGCAGCCAGATAGGATGCTTTCTATAGTGCATTTATAAAAATTTCTAAGAGTCGATTTGGACAATGCCGAATTTCCTTAGTTTCCTGAGGAAGTATAGACGCAGTTGTGCTATCTTGGTGGACATGGGTGGACCAGGACAGATTGTTGGTGATGTGCACATATAGGAATTTGAAGCTGTCAACCTCAGTGCCATTGATGGGTGTGTATGAAACTTCGCTTCCTGAAGTCAATAACTAGCTCCTTAGTTTTGCTGACATTGAGGGAGAGATTGTTGTAATTACACCACCCCACTAGAAGAGGCAAGAATACTGCTGCACCTTACCTGGATTTGTTATCGAATAAGGTGCATTGATTATCGAGATCACTTATGAGTTTCTTTCATTGAAACTTTCTGAGGCATTGCTGGGTAAACTATTTGCTCTTTTGGTTTTCCCAGCTGTTTCTCCCACTTACAGCAACACGTTTTATTGAACTAATTTTGCATTATGTGCAAATTGTGATGTAATAAGTTTACATGAAATACGATAAATAAATCGGTGTTAGGATCACTGCTGCAATATAATGAAGTATGCAGTAAAAACCCATCTAGTATAAATCACCCAAATACCAGTTATCGTCATCGCTATCATAAAGTCGAACCAAGGACATTTCTGCTCTGTCCAAGTATTGATAATGCCCTGAATCATTATCCATTGAGGCCTTGTTCGGTTACTTGGGTAATATTGTATTTATGTAATGGATAATGAGTCACAAATCAGCTGAATAGCCTAACATTTGTTTCAAATTTGATCATATGGGTAGACGTAATCTGATTTCACAGAGAATATACAGACTGAGAATATTTCAAACTGTTTGACAGAACCTTGAGTAACATTACAAGTAGCTGCATAACTACTAGCAACTGTAATTGTAGCAATGAGGTGAAAGGAAACTTAATCAACTCAATAATATTTTAGATTGGAAACATTTATCTTCTCTTGTCAAATATGTCATTTTTTGGATGATGGAGGTGCATCTAAGCCCAACTGGATTACTGCTTTCATTCATTTCAATTTGCTCAAAAATGCTATTTTATGTTCACTGACCAAATATACCTTTTACAGTTGGTTTAGACATATTGAATGTGCTTTTGCATTGCCCATTGCATTTGCATTGCCCATTGCAAGTAGATTTATGCTGTATTTTAGAGATTTGAATGAAATAACGTCTCAATTTTGGGGCTTGTTCCATTTCAAGCTAATAAAATGATGTCTCACTTGTGCATCCTATCTCACTCTCATGCTAAGGTGAGTGTTTGGTTTTGTTTCTTTTTTTATCTTTCTTCTTCGTCCAGCCGTATTTCACTTTCCATCTCTCTCTCTCTCTCTCTCTCGCTCTTCTTCCTTTTCTCTCTCTTTCATTTAGGGAAAACCCAGGCAGAACTACTTATAATTCATAAACTGGAAACTGCGGAAATAGCTGGAAAATGGAAATAACGGGTTAGATTCTATGGCGCCGGTAGCAGAGTTCCCGATGCAGCGGAGAATCCAGTGTCGGGAGAAAAAACGGGATTGGTGCCCATTTTTGATGCTCCAGTCACCCGCTGGTGACGGTATTGAGGTTCGCACCCTGTGCCAGCATGAGGATACAAAAAGGTCAAAGTGACCCATTTACATTCTATTAATGAGCTGGGCACCAGATTCTCCACGCCTCCATGTATCTCGAGATTCACGTGGCCGTGGATTGTTGCAGGGATTTCCCAGTGTGGCCCTCATGCGGTGGACCTTGTATAGGCCAGAGGGGTGATTTTTCATGGTGTTGACCCACAATGTCCATTGGAGGGCCGCCTCCTTTCCACAATGCAAATTCTGCCCACCCCATCAGACCCCACCACCAGACACCATCCCACCAGGGAGCCCCCATAAGAGCACCCCCCCCCCCCCCAGCAGAGACCATCCATAACAGAACCTCCCACCAGAGACCCCACATAAGAGAGACCCACCACCAAAGACTCCTCCTATAACAGAGCCCCCCTGCAGAGACTCTCCCCATAATAAAGCCCCCTGCCTGGAAGCCAGATTTAAAATAGTTTTAATTGTGTCATTTTGAAGATGTGGTGCTTCTAAGATTACTAACATTTTCTTCAGCTCCTTGTGTAAATATAGAAAATAAGTGCAGGAGTAGGCCATTCGGCCCTTCGAGCCTGCATCACCATTCAATATGATCATGGCTGATCATGCAAATTCAGTATCCCACTCCCGCTTCCTCTCCATACCCCTTAATCCCTTTAGCCGCAAGAGCCATGTCCAGCTGCCTCTTGAATATATTCAACGAAGGACTTCCGGTTGCGGCGATGCGGAGCTAAGCCGCACATTTCAGCAGCTCCCGCTAGAACGGACTTTTGGACTCTCCGGAGGAGCCCCAACGGAAATCTTTGACCAATTCCCATGTGGGAAGGTGTTCCGTCGTGTATGGAGGGGACTAGAAGTGGACCAGCGGAAAAAGAGGCTTTGGAGCAGCGGCTGAAACGAGGGGGAAAAAACAAGATGGCGGAGGGCAGAGATCGAGCAGCATGGGGGCCGGACCAGCAGGAGTTTCTCAGGCGCTGCGTGGAGGAGCTTAAAAAGGAGGTGCTGGCACCAATGCTGATGGCGATCGAGGGGCTGAAGGAGACCCAGAAGGCCCAGGCGGTAGAGCTCCAAGAGGTAAAGGACAAAACTAACGAGAATGAGGACGAGATCTTGGGCCTGGCGGTGAAGATGGAGGCGCACGAGGCGCTGCACAAGAGGTGGGCCGAGAGATTCGAGGTCCCGGAGAACAGGTCGAGGAGGAAGAATCTCCGGATTCTGGGTCTCCCCGAAGGAGTGGAGGGGGCTGATGCCGGGGCGTATGTGAGCACGATGCTCCATTCGCTGAAGGGTGCAGAGGCCTCTTTGAGCCCCCTGTAGCTAGAAGGGGCTCACCGGGTCCTGGCGAGGAGACCCAAGGCTGGCGAGCCACCAAGTGGTGAGGTTCCATCGTTTCACGGACAGAGAGAGTGTCCTGAGATGGGCCAAGAAGGAGCGGAGCAGTAGATGGGAGAATGCGGTGATCCGAGTCTACCAGGACTGGAGCATGGAGTTGGCAAAGAGGAGAGCTGGCTTCAACCGGGCCAAGGCGGTGCTGCATGAAAAAAGGGTGAGATTCGTAACGCTGCAGCCAGCGTGACTGTAGGTTACGTATCAGGACCGACACCACTATTTCGAAAGGCCAGAAGAGGCTTGGACCTTTATCCAAACGGAAAAATTGGACTCGAACTGAGGGACTGTGGTTGTGGGGGAGATGTTGACTGTATACAGGGCTGTAAATATGGGTAAAGAATGTTTCTCGGGTGGGACGATGGATGGGGATGGGGGAAGAGTTTTTGATGGGTAGACAGTGAGGAATGTGGGCGTCGGTGCTGGAGGGAGGTAAGACTCTGGGATGGGGGAATTGGGATAAGGCTGCAACAGGAGCTGCGCCACAGGGGGCGGGGCTGGCTCAGGAAAGCGTGGGCTTTTTCCCGCGTTAGGGAGGAGGGGGGATGGAGGAGCGCAATGAGGAGGAGGGATTTCCACACCGTGGGGGGGGTCAACGGGAAGGCGGGGCAGCAGGAGTCAGCTGGGGGGGGTGGGGGGGGTGGGGTCGCCCCAATCCGGCTGATCATGTGGAATGTGAGAGGCCTGAATGGGCCGGTTAAGAGGGCTCGGGTGTTCGCGCACTTAAAGGGACTGAAGACAGACGTGGTTATGCTTCAGGAGACACATCTGAAGGTGGCAGATCAGGTCAGGTTAAGGAAGGGATGGGTAGGACAGGTGTACCATTCGGGGCTGGATGCGAAGAATGGAGGGGTGGCAATACTGGTGGGGAAACGGGTGTCGTTTGAGGCCAAGAACATAGTAGCGGACAATGGAGGCCGATACGTGATGCGGTAGGTTGCAGGGGATGGGGGTGGTATTGGTAAATGTATACGTCCTGAATTGGGACGGTGCTGGATTCATGAAACGTATGTTGGGGCGTATTCCGGACTTGGAGGTAGGAAGCTTGATGATGGGTGGGGATTTTAACACGGTGTTGGACCCAGCACTGGATCGCTCCAGATCTAGGACCGGAAAGAGGCCGGCTGCAGCCAAGGTGCTCAGGGGGTTTATGGACCAGATGGGGGGAGTAGATCCGTGGAGATTTGCCAGGTCTTTGGCCAGAGAATGTTCTTTTTTCTCCCATGTACACAAGGCCAACTCCCAGATAGATTTTTTTGTTCTGGGCAGGGCATTGATCCCTAAAGTGGAGGGAACGGAGTATTCGGCCCTAGTCATTTCAGACCACGCCCCGCACTGGGTGGAACTAGAGCTGGGGGAGGAGAGGGACCAACGCCCGCTGTGGCGGTTGGCTGTGGGACTGCTGGCAGACGAGGAAGTGTGCGGGAGGGTGCGGGGGTGCATCGAAAGGTATCTGGAGGCCAACGGGGCGGTGCAGGTGGAAGAAGTATGGGAGGCGCTGAAGGCGGTGGTCAGGGGAGAGTTAATCTCCATCAGGGCTCATAGGGAGAAGAGAGAGGGCAGGGAAAGGGAGAGGTTAGTGGGGGAGATTTTAAGAGTGGACAGGAGATATGCAGAGGCCCCTGATGAAATGAAAATGAAAATCTCTTATTGTCACAAGTAGGCTTCAAATGAAGTTACTGTGAAAAGCCCCTAGTCGCGACATTCCGGCGCCTGTTCGGGGAGGCTGTTACGGGAACTAATGATGAGGGACTACTCAGGGAGAGGCGAAGTCTCCAGACGGAGTTCGACCTGTTGACCGCAGGGAAGGCAGAGGGACAGTGGAGGAAGGCACAGGGGGCGATGTATGAGTATGGGGAGAAGGCGAGCCGCATGCTGGCACATCAGCTCCGTAAGAGGATGGCAGAGAGGGAAATAGGTAGAGTCAAGGATGGAAGGGGAACTACGATGCAGAGTGCGGTGAAAGTGAATGAGGCATTCAAGGCCTTCTACGAGGAGCTGTATAGGTCCCAGCCCCGAGGGGGAAAAGAGGGGATGCGATGATTCTTGGACCAACTGAGGTTCCCGAGGGTGGAGGAGCAGGAGGTGGCTGGTTTGGGGGCGCCAATTGGGGTGGAGGAGCTGGTTAAAGGACTGGGGAGCATGCAGGCAGGGTAGGCCCCGGGACCGGATGGGTTCCCGGTGGAGTTCTATAGGAAGTATGGAGACCTGTTAGCCCCGTTGCTGGTAAGGACTTTCAATGAGGCAAGGGAGGGGGGGACCCTGCCCCCGACAATGTCGGAGGCGACGATCTCTTTGATCCTGAAGCGGGATAAGGACCCACTGCAATGCGGGTCGTATAGGCCGATCTCACTCCTCAAAGTAGATGCTAAGTTGCTGGCAAAAGTGTTGGCTACAAGGATTGAGGACTGTGTCTCGGGGGTGATTCATGAGGACCAGACGGGATTTGTAAAGGGCAGGCAGCTAAATACCAATGTGCGGAGGCTCCTAAATGTGATTATGATGCCATCGGTGGAGGGAGAGGCGGAGATAGTGGCAGCTATGGACACGGAGAAGGCCTTTGACCGAGTAGAGTGGGAGTATCTCTAGGAAGTGTTGCGGAGGTTTGGGTTCGGGGGAGGGTTTATTAGTTCGGTTAAGCTCCTATATAGAGCCCCGGTGGCAAGTGTGGTTACGAATCGGTGGAGGTCGGAGTACTTCCGGCTGTATCGAGGGACGAGGCAGGGGTGCCCCTGTCCCCCCTGCTGGTTGCATTAGCAATTGAACCTTTGACCATGGCGTTGAGGAAGTCCGGGAAATGGAGGGGGGTGGTCCGAGGGGGAGAGGAGCATCGAGTGTCGCTGTATGCAGACGACCTGTTGCTGTATGTGGCAGATCCAGTGGAGGGGATGGTTGAGGTCATGCAGATCCTAAGGGAGTTTGGGGACTTCTCGGGCTACAAGCTCAGTGTAGGGAAGAGTGAGCTCTTTGTGGTGCATCCGGGGGATCAGGGAAGAGAGATAGATGACCTACCGTTGAGGAGGGCGGAAAGGAGCTTTCGATACTTGGGGATCCAGGTAGCTAGGAGCTGGGGGGCACTGCACAAACTTAATTTGACGCGGCTGGTGGAGCAGATGGAGGAGGACTTTAAAAGGTGGGACATGTTGCCACTCTCGCTAGCGGGCAGAGTACAGTCGATTAAAATGGTGGTCCTCCCGAGGTTTCTTTTTGTATTCCAATACCTTCCAATTGTGATCACCAAGGCCTTTTTTAAGAGGGTAGGCAGCAGCATTATGGGATTTGTGTGGGCGAGCAAGACCCCGAGGGTAAGGAGGGGGTTCCTGGAGCATAGTAGAGATAGAGGAGCGCTGGCGTTGCCGAATCTGGGTGGCCACTACTGGGCAGCCAACGTGGCGATGATCCGTAAGTGGGTTATGGAGGGAGAGGGGGCGGCATGGAAGAGGTTGGAGATGGCGTCCTGCAAAGGAACGAGCCTGGGGGCGCTGGTGACGGCACTGCTGCCGCTCTCGCCGACAAGGTACACCACGAGTCCGGTGGTGGCGGCAACGCTAAAGATCTGGGGGCAGTGGAGACGACATCGGGGTGCGATGGGAGCCTCGGTGTGGTCCTCGATCAGAGATAACCATCGGTTTGTCCCAGGAAGGATGGACGGGGGGTTTCAGAGCTGGCATCGGTCAGGGATTAGAAGAATGAGGGACCTGTTCATCAATGGGACGTTTGCGAGCTTAGGGGCGCTGGAGGAGAAGTTTGGACTACCCCCGGGAAACGCTTTCAGGTACATGCAAGTGAAGGCGTTTGTGAGGCGGCAGGTGAGGGAATATCCGCTGCTCCCGGCACAGGGGATTCAAGACAGGGTGATTAAGAAGGCAAATGGATTTTTGTCCTTCATTGCTAGAGGGATGGAGTTTAAGACTAGGGAGGTTCTGCTGCAATTGTGTAAGGTGTTAATGAGGCCACACCTGAGTATTGTGTTCAGTTTTGGTCTCCTTACTTGAGAAAGGACATACTGGCACTGGAGGGTGTGCAAAGGAGATTCACTAGGTTAATCCCAGAGCAGAAGGGGTTGGATTACGAGGAAAGGTTGAGTAGACTGGGACTGTACTCGTTGGAATTTAGAAGGATGAGGGGGGATCTTATAGAAACATATAAGATTATGAAGGGAATAGATAGGATAGATGTGGGCAGGTTGTTTCCACTGGCGGGTGAAAGCAGAACTAGGGGGCATAGCCTCAAAATAAGGGGAAGTAGATTTAGGACTGAGTTTAGGAGGAACTTCTTCACCCAAAGGGTTGTGAATCTATGGAATTCCTTGCCCAGTAAAGCAGTAGAGGCTCCTTCATTAAATGTTTTTAAGATAAAGATAGATAATTTTTTGAAGAATAAAGGGATTAAGGGTTATGGTGTTCGGGCCGGAAAGTGGAGCTGAGTCCACAAAAGATCAGCCATGATCTCATTGAATGGTGGAGCAGGCTCGAGGGGCCAGATGGCCTACTCCTGCTCCTAGTTCTTATGTTCTTATGTTCTTATGTATGGGTCGGAGAGGGCAAGGTGTTGGCGATATACCAGGAGATGAAAGAAGAGGGGGAGACTTTGGTAGAGGAGCTGAAGGGTAAATGGGAAGAGGAGCTTGGGGAGGAGATTGAGGAGGGTCTGTGGGCTGATGCCCTAAGTAGGGTTAATTCCTCTTCCTCGTGTGCCAGGCTTAGCCTGATACAATTTAAGGTTGTTCACAGAGCGCATATGACGGGGGCAAGGCTGAGTAGGTTCATTGGGATGGAGGACAGATGTGGGAGGTGCTCAGGAAGTCCGGCGAACCATGCCCATATGTTTTGGTCGCGCCCGGCACTGGATGGGTTCTGGAGGGGAGTTGCGAGAACTATATCTAAGGTGGTGAAAGTCCAGGTCAAGTCAAGTCTAGCATTATTTGGAGTAGCGGACGAGCCGGGGGTGCAGGAGGCGAAAGAGGCCGGCATTCTGGCCTTTGCATCCCTGGTAGCCCGGCGAAGGATCTTGTTGGTGTGGAAAGATGCGAAGCCCCCCAGAATGGAAGCCTAGATAAATGATATGGCAGGGTTCATCAAGTTGGAAAGGATAAAGTTTGCCCTGAGAGGGTCTGTGCAGGGGTTATCCAGGCGGTGGCAACCGTTCCTAGACTATCTCGTTAGATGAAGTTCGGTCGACAGCAGCAGCAAACCAGGGGGGAGGGGTGGAGTGGGGGCGGGGGGGGAGAGGAGAGGTGGACATCTCTTTTGGGGGGGGGAGAAAGAAGGAGGGACGGGGAAGGGGTTTTTTTCTGGGGGGCATTTGAGCAAGAAAATACATAAATGATCCGGAAAGACTGATACGTACGGGAGGAATCATATTGATTTGCCATGTTTATGTCTTGCTATGCGAGTTTTCTTTTCTTTTGGTTACGGGAGCGGGGGGGGGGGGGGGGGGGAGGTTGTTTGTATGGTTGAAAATTTTGTTAAAAAATTCTTAATAAACATATTTTTTTAAAAAAGAATATATTCAACAAACTGTCCCCAACCGCTTTCTGTGGTAGAGAATTCCACAAGTTCACAACTCTGAGAGAAGAAGTTCTTCCGCATCTCAGTGCTGAATTAACCCTTATTCTTAGGTTGTGACCCCTAGGTCTGAACGTCCCCAACACCGGGAACATTCTTCCCGCTTCTAGCCGGTCCAGTACCATCAGGATTTTATATGTTTCTATGAGATCCCCTGTCATAGAATCATAGAATTTGCAGTGCAGAAGGAGGCTATTCAGCCCATCGAGGCTGCACTGGCCCTTACAAAGAGCACCCTAATGAAGCCCACGTCATTCTTCTAAACTCCAATCTTTCTTCATATGTCAGTCCTGCCATCCTGGGAATTAGTCTGATGAACCTTCGCTGGACACCCTCAAAAGCAAGAATGTCCTTCCTCAAATTAGGAGACCAAAACTGCACACAATACTCAAGGTGTGGCCTCACCAAGACCCTGTAAAACTGCAGCAAGATGATATGACTAAGGTAATTTATGGATGACTCTCGGATTGGGCTCTGTAAATGCTTCAGGGTAGCTTCCTGTTCACTCGAATCCATGATGAGTATGTCATCTAAATAACATTGCACTCCATTCAGTCCACTTAGAATTTGATCCATGGATCTTTGAGAAAGCGCAGGTGCAGATGTTATTCTGATCGGAAGTCTTCTGTAATGAAACAGACCTTTGACTGTTAAGACGTTAACTAGTAGCTGTGATTTGGCAGCCACATTTATCTTCAGATATGCCTGTGAATATTCAATTTTACTGAAATTCTGCCCACAAACAAGTCTTCAATCAGCAGCAGTGGGTAATGATCTAAGCACAAAACTGGGTTCATAGTTTTTAAATCTCCACAAATTTTCACTGAGCTATCCCATTTTAATACAGGAACTCTTGGTGTTGCCCAATCACTGATAGCAACCGGTTTGTATTGATCTTTCTAGTTCTTCAACTTTAGGCCTGATTGTATATGGTACGGTTTTAGCTTTGAGACATTTGTGTGTGCTGTCTGGCTTGATTTTTAGATGTACCTCAACTCCAGTCATAGAGCCTCTTCAGAAATTATTGCAAATTGCTTTTTAAATCCTCTAATTGACTGACTGTTTCCCAGTTAAGCCTAATCTTAGAGAACCATGCTGTGCCAAATAGAGCGGAAAAGTTTCCATGGACAATGTAAGGAGGCAAATTCATTGTCTCTCCATTTGTTTCTACTTTCACCATAATGCATCCTTTTAATCCTTTTACCTCTTCAGTGTACAACCTTAGCATCACAATTTGATGGTTTTAAAGGTAATTGCTTCAGCTTTTGATGATAAATTGTCTCGGGTATTACCAATACTGCAGTATCTGTGTCCACTTCTATTTTAATTCCATGACATTCAAGTTTTGCATGTGCCCAAGACTGTTGTTGATCACCCTGCATTGACAAGACACCTAGCTTTAGCTCTTGCAGTAGCTCGGTCTTTTCAGTGATCTTGACCATCATCCACTAATTGGCATACACAACCAGATTGTTTAGCTGTATTTTCTTTCTTGCACCTTCTTAGCGTTGGAGAGGTTTTTTGAGCCCAACATGCCCTGACAATGTGGCCCCTCTTGCCTCAGTTCTCGCATGCATTTGTTTTAGAACTTATCTCCTGGTTTTGCTCTGTGAACTAGATTCTGTAGCAGCATTAACGCATTATGCACTACTAAGCTGAGAAACTTTGCGATCTTTAGGTCCTCCGATGTCTGATTTGCTATGAGAAATAATTGGAATCTTTCCCCGTATGAATTCCATTTCTCATACTCCTCATCAAATGCATCCATGGCGACCATTTATGCTGCCATTTTTTAGATCCCAACTCCTAGGGTCTGCACTTCAACCAACTTCCTCCCTTCTGATTTTTAATGGACTATGTGGCACAAACAATCCCCTTGAACAAGGAACTAGAACTTTCTTTTCTGTTTTGCCTGACTGCAGTTTGACGTTTTCTCCTGCGTAATGGCCCATGCAAAGTCAGCAGACTTTGGAATCCCGCTTTTCTCACAGTTTATTTAGCTTCGCCATGGGCAGCCCTGCAGCCCCGACCCCATTCACTTCACCTCAAGAAAGTCTTCTCAACCGTCTACTCATAGTCGCAATCAAAACTGTTTTTAAACCTTCATTTGCAGCAGTGCTTCACCCAACATCCTGTTCTTTTTCAGTGATCTTTCCTGCCTCAATCCTCATCACCAGTTTTCCCTTCTGTTATATTTCTTTGTTGCCGCCCAGAGAAATAGTATGAAGGTGCCCAACTCTGAATTCTTGTCAAACATGATGAGAGGTTTATTAAGGATATTGTTCTTAAAACCAAAGATGGCTATCTCCCCAAAGCCCAAGCATATACGTGGTGACATCACTAGGTGCAAAATCAGCAGGAATGCATCCTCTGATACATAACAAAAACTAGACGAATTTCAATCAGATGCCGACCACAAAGACTGGAAGATGCTCTAGAATCTGTCTACAGGACTAGTCCAATCCTCAGTGCTGATGGATTAATACTACTCACATAAAAAGCACAAATTCCAGAAAGATGGGCAGAGCACTACATCCTCAATCAGTGTTCATCCATCACTGAAGAAGCAATCAACAGCTGCCACAGGTTTTCATCAGTTCCTCGCTTGATGACCCTCTAACGCTGTTAGAAACAACGTATGCAATCACAATTCTGTCCAGCAGCAAAACCCCAGGAGCTGATGCTATCTCAGCTGAGTTGTACAAAGATGGAGGTCAACGTCTGATCAAAAAGCTCACTGAATTCTTTCTGCCATTGTGGGAGCAGCAGACCATTCTGAAAGAATACATTGGTGCCTCCATTGTCCACCTGCCCAAGTGGAAAGGAATTTGCCAATCTTGTGACAGTTGTAGAGAAGTCTCACTCCTCTCTATTGCCTTGGCAAAATCTCACCCAAATCATTCTGAATCACTTAATGCGCTGACTTGGTTGCGATGTTGCACTATCAGAAATGGTTGAAGAACCACTGATATGGTGTTTGCAGTTGAACAGCTCCAGGAGAAATGCTGAGAACAGAACATGGACCTTTCCACCTAATTTGTTGACCTGACCAAGACCTTCTGCACAGGTAGCGGTGTGGGCCTTTGGATGGTGATGGAGAAATATGATACCCTGGGAAATCTATCACAATGGTTTGACAGTTCCATGATGGCAATCTTGCACATATCCTGGGTGCTGGTGACTCTTCTGACCCATTCCCAATCAGTAATGGAGTTGAACAGGGATACATAACCATCATAAGCATATTTTATTTTTCCCACGGTGGTCTCTGATGCCTTCCAAGTTGTGATGCTGGCATCAAAATCAGATATTGTATGAATGGGACGCTGCCCAATCTGAACCACTCCAAGCAAAGACCAAGGTCTCCAAGGACTATATTTCACAATGTCCTGTTTGCTGAGCTACCAGCTAAGAGCTGGACATGCAATGACCTTGTTCTCCAATGCATGCTACAAATTGGTGCTTATGATCAGCATGAAGAAAAACAAAGCAATCTGTCAGCTTGCTCCAAGAGCCCAATGTCAAGCCCAAAATTTCAGTCCATGACCAGAACTGTCAACAGTGGATACGCTCACTTCTCTTGGCTGCACACTCTCTCTCTCTCTCTCTCTCTCTCTCTCTCAAGCTGTCTGTATTGATGATGAGACACATGCAAGAATTGCCAAAGCAAATGTAATCTTTGGCAGACTTTGAACATCAGTCTGGGAATGAAGAGGTGTAAGTCTCCCTGCCAAACTGTGAGTCCATAGAGCAATAGTCCTGCTCACTCTGCTCTCTATGCCTGTGAAACCTAGACTATGTGCCAGTGTCATGCCAAGAAGCTCAACCACTTTCAATTGAGCTGCCTTTGGAAGTGTCTAAGATAACGTGACAGGATAAAGTACCAGACACTGAAACGCTCACTCAAGCTAGCATGCCAAACACCCACACCATACTGAGAGTCAAATTGAGTTGTGCTAGTCATGTAACCCGAATGCCTGACATTCCCATAGTGAATCTTGAGTCTAGGGTGAACTCTTATGGTGGTCAAAGCAAGTGCCATTAGGCCACTCTGAAGGCTTTACTCAGGAGCTTTGATACTGACAGAGACCTGGGGAAAAACTGGCCTGGGATTGCTGCACTTGAAACGGTCCCCTTAGAAAGCAAGCACATGTCAGAGCAGGGGGAAAATGCAAAAAGAAGCCCAAGCTAGCACTCCTCCAAAACTCAGTTCTCTGCAGTATCCTGTCCTATTTGCAACAGAGCCACCTGAGCCCTGATCAGACTCAGTGGTGACCTATGTACCCACCAGAAGAATCCTACCAAACACCCCAGATGATGAACTTGGTCATCTTTGCCTCCAAGATAAACAAATCAAGTGACCTGGCCAGAAGTTCTGGAGGAATTTTGTTTGGATCTTTTGCCTATGAGATACATTTTTGTAAGCTTGCCAAATACTCCTATCAATTGAGAGTTGAAAACAGGTTGTGGTAAACCACTGTGTTCTTATATTAAGGGTTGTACGGTAGAACCTGCACTACAGGTTCACCTGGGCCCCTGCATGCTAGCTCCACCCAGGAGCCGGGTTATAAATATGCGTGGCCTTCAGCTAGCAGCCATTTCGTCAACTGCTGTAGGAGGCCACACTTCAGATCCTAATAAAGCCTCAGTTTGAATTCAACTTTATCTCCAGCCAAATTGATCGTGCCTCACAGGTTGTGACTAAAATGTTTAGGGTTTAATCATTATGTAAGTGTCAGACAAATGCTCAGTAGTGCAATGTAATATTACTGATGTAAATTACTACACAATGATTTTTTAAAATATGTGCAAGAATTGTCATAAGCTGTCATTAGAGATTTGTCTTTTCTTTACACCACAGCTGTTGTGTTATTTCATATTAGCATTGCTTCATTGGCCTCAAGCTCGATTCCAGCCTTGGGCCTGTGTGGAGTTTGCACATTCTCCCTGTGTTTGTGTGAGTTTCCTTTGGGTGCTGTGTTTCCTCCCATAGACCAAAGGTTAGTTGGGTTGGCAATGATCAATGCGCAGGGTTATGTGGATAAGACAGGGGAGTGGGCTATGGTAGTGGGCCTAGGTAAGTGCTCTTTTGGAGGGTCGGCACAGGCTTGATGGGTCGAATGACCTCCTTCTGCACTTTAGGGAGTCTACGGATTCACACCAGAGGCGGATAACCAAAACCAAGCTGACTATAAACACGATAAGTTGGAGAAGACGAGGTAAAATATCTTGAGCCTGGACAACGTTTGATTTAGTTTGATTGGTTAACTCTTGTAAATGTTGTAAACGGATAAACATAAGATGAACATTTATTGAGTTTAAGAATCTGATAAGTACGTTTGAACAAATACTGCAGATTTGAAAAACGAATATTTAATGTTAAAAAAAAGTCAATGTTCTTATATTCGTTCCCATGTCCTATTCAGTATTGACTTGGTAAAAAGTGATAGCTATGATGATGGTACGAAAGGAAGAAAATACATTTGGGGCTTGATTTTCAATTCGGGGTTGGGAAATTGATGGCCAGATCATTTCTGGGTCTCAGCCCCGTA
Source organism: Scyliorhinus torazame (assembly GCF_047496885.1). Taxonomy (NCBI): domain Eukaryota; kingdom Metazoa; phylum Chordata; class Chondrichthyes; order Carcharhiniformes; family Scyliorhinidae; genus Scyliorhinus; species Scyliorhinus torazame. The sequence continues at coordinate 277,236,671 of NC_092713.1, read as the reverse complement.
TCAAATCTACATCGCCAAATATGAATGCCTCAATTGAGGTGGCAGCAGGCTCAATGCCCAATTAGTGGTGCCAAGCATTTGCCAGGAGGTGTGAGCTACCTGAAAAGTGGCAAAGGCAAATGGCAGCCATGGAGGGGGGGGGCTTGCAAAAGGAGAGGAGGCAGCAAATTGGAGGGCCAGCTGGTTCAACAAGGACAAAGTGGCCAAAAGGCCAACTGAAATGTAATGCACATCATCCTGAGCAAGATCCATCAGGTCCCCCAAAATTTTCAACATGGAAAACACCCTTTTAAATACTGCCTGCAATAAATCTGACAGCTGTGCACTGACGGGCACCAGACTAGGCGCTCAGCAATCTACAAATTACAAATCACCTTCTTACCCTTCCTGGCCCATTAATTGGCTCCTCAAAGAGCTTATCTGGCCGTTAATTGGAGATTAGTGACTTCCCAAATCTCCACTCACTCCCACCCTCACTTTGAAAGTTCCAGCACACAGTGTCGGCTATCTGGGAACGTTATTCTCAAAATGTGCCCACTCCTGTTCTGTATCCCATGGGCAATTGAAAACCTTAGACAGAAGGCCTGTTTTCAGATAATAACTGACAAGTTAACTTTTTAGACCATAAAACACCATGTCCAAAGACTGGTCATACAAATATTTCCCTTAATGACGTCCAGTGTACTACGTTAAAATGTTACCTCTTTTTCTTAAAATAAAAGTTAAATGCACTTCTTGGGATGGGTTTTTGAGTTGCTTTCTTGAAATATAATTAGATAAGGACTAATTGCAACATGACTATTCAGCTAAATTAAACTGAACTGGCTCTGAGCGCAGCAATAATAAAAAAAACTCACTTCCGATTAAGTGTTCAAAGTGAAATGCGTTAGCCTTGTGTTAGCTGAGCACCTTTTGTGCAGGGAGAAAATTATTACAATACTATTTGAGATCTGATTGATGAAATGATTAATGTGGACAGATGTGTTTTCTTTCAAACGCTTGCACTTCTCTTGAAAAGGTCAAGTTAATTTATGCAGAATCTAGAGCTCCATTCTTCATTAGTGAATGTCACATTCATTATAGGTGCTGCATATATTTACCCTCCTTACAGTTAATCTTCCAACGGCACTGGTGCTGAATAAATCGCATTTTTGTAGTGACTTCAGTAGATGGTGCCGGGGAAATTATTTTTAGTTGTGTCTGAGGCAAGTATGCTCAGTTCGGCATTACAAAAATTATTGAGTTCATGAGTAACTGAGAAGAAACTGTTCTAAAATAAGGAGGCCAGTAACATTAGACGATTGGCTAAAGATCCAGAAGTGACATGAGGAAACGTTCTTTTACACAGCAAGTTTTATGAATCAGGAATGCACTGCCTGAAAGGATGGAAGCAGATACAAGAATGGTGTTCAAGGAGAATTGGCTAAATACCTGAAGAACCGAACTTTGCAGGCTATGGGGAAAAGGCAAAGCAGTGGGATATACCATAGAGACAACATAAACGCCGAATAGATTCTTTTTTGTGCTTCATCCTTCTATCATTTTATAATTGTGGAAGACAACAAAGTGGGTTGAGATTGAGAATTTGTATTTCACTGCTACATGGCAACAAATTACATTCACATCATCTTTTGCAAGCAAGTCATTTTGTTTTCCTTTTTAAAAAAATTTAGAGTCCCCAATTTTTTTTTCCAATTAAGGGCAATTTAGCGTGGCCAATCCACCTAACCTGCACATCTTTGGGTTGTGGGGGTGAAACCCACACAGACATGAGGAGAATGTGCAAACTCCATACGGGCAGTGACCAGGGCCGGGATTCGAACCTGGGTCCTCAACGCCACAGTCCCAGTGCTAACCACACTACCACATGCCGCCCTGTCATTTTGTTTTCCAATCTCATTTTGACTTTAAAACGTATGCAAGTCTTAAGCAGTCATAATTGAAGACCATGTTGCCCTACTGTGTGCCAAGTGAAGCCGACTTAGCATTTTATCTAACCTGACTCTGTGTTGACACTTTGTGGTCCGTGAAACAGCTCTTAGTTCCTGCAAAGCAATACCCGAGTTATATTTCCCTTGACTCCGTTGTTGGAAAATTATCTGTGGCTTCCTAAGACGCCCCTTGTTTCCTGGGAGGGATATTAGTGGAAGCAAAAGAATACTGCGGTAAGCGACTAACCAGGCTAACATATTGACAGAAACAGCAGTTAAAAATAATTCCAGCTGTGCATTTGGGTCAACCAAATGGAGTACCTTTTATAACATTGTGGTATTTCCATTTCAGTGGTTGCTGGCAGCACCCACCTGGTCTGGATTTTTATGCCCCCATCCATGTTGGTAGGGGCAGGATTTAAAAATGGTGGGCAGGACCCGGTTCAGGGATTCGTGCCCCCATTCCCATTATGTGGGATCTTCATGCTCCCACGATAAGGTTGCGCTAATGAGTCTGCACACAGCAATCCTATTCCAACCTACTCCATTGTGAGGCTGGGAATTCTATACACCCCGCTATTTCCATGGAGTGGGACCTGTTTTGGTAGGAGATGTGGTTCACAGAAATGCCAGAGGAGTTGTGAATCATGGGCAAAATCTGAACTGGAGTTGGAAACCTTTTCACAGATAAATTCAAAATGTGATGACAACTTCTCATGTCATAATGTAATGATATACGATAAGCTGGATGTGTTTTTAATGCAGTGATTAATGATGCGGCTTTGTTTAGAAAAGATATGTGACCATTAAGGTTCAAAGAATTTACAGTGCAGAAGGAGGCCATTAGGCTCATTGAGTCTGCAACGGCCCTTGGAAAGAGCACATTCATTAAGCCCAGGTTTCCAACCTAACCCGGAAACTGACCTAACCGTTTGGGCACGAATGGACAATTTATCATGGCCAATCCACCTAATCTGCACATCTTTGGACTGTGGGAGGACACCGGAGCACCCGGACGAAACCCATGCAGACATGGGGAGAAACTGCAAACTCCACACAGACAGTCCCCTGAGGCCGGAATTGAACCCGGGTCCCTGGGGCTGTGAGGAAGCAGTGCTAGCCACCGTGCTACCCAAGCGACTGATTTTTGCATTCAACGGTATTGATTTATGGGCCGGAGTTTTGGAGTTAGAATGATTCTGAATACCTTTTAGCAATGGCAGGCAAGACCTGAATGTAGAGGTTCCGCCCATTTCTGGCCGATGCAATTTTCACTGGTAGTTGAAGTAGGCAGAGTGTGATGGCATAGGTGCACAACACTAATCTGCTGCACTATTTGAAAACAGTGATGAGTTTAATCATTTTCACTATCTCCAGGCCCTTGTCCCAAGGTGTGGGACTCAAACAATTCATGAAGGTGTATACACCCTTGAAGGGCAGTTAAGGTCTGTTTATGTGTTATGATCTTAAAGTATTTAATTGCCCAGCCCTTTAACAAAAAAAAGTTAGGCTGCAGCTCAATTAGAGTAAAAACACATGCACATACACACACATACAACTGAAGTATATTAATTAACAGGCCATCTGGTGCAACTTAGAAAAGAACATTATCATCTGTACCTGTACTTTCAATGGACTTAATTGTTGACATTTATCAAGGGTTGTTATTACAGTTGATTGTATTATAAATGCTTGGCTGAGTTTTATAATGTCCAAAACCACTCTGAAGGGGTAATGTTCGCCGTTTTTTGACAGTTTTAAGAGGCTATTAAAGGATTAGCTGTCTTTGTAATTACTGAGGAGAGGTTTGTTTGTTTTAATTACAGGTTGACCACTTGGGAGAATTTAAAATCTTTGAATGTGTTTCATAAATGAGAGATTTTTAAAAATCAAGTATGCATGAGTGAGAGCTCTTTAGATTGTTAGAAGTTTATTTTTATATCTCCATGTGGTTCCTATGGTCTGTCCATAGTGGATACTGGGTAAGTTGCTATGGAGGTGGCATGGGGGCAATGAAATAACTTGAGGGTGTGATTAGTGGGTTGAGTGTTAGGGGTTAGAAGACATAACAGCATTTTCTGAAAGTTGGCCGATGTTTTAAAGAACTGAGATAGGCCTCGGTACTCCATCACCTTTGTGGATGCTTGTGAGATGCCTCTGGAGGCTGCAGTCCTGACTCAATCATGCTCCCACTTCCCCAGAGCAAAACCTGGATGTGACAGGACGCATTACATCAAGGCAATCTTCCGAGTTGCAAAATTTCCCAACTCGAACTATCTCCCTTGTTGGCAAAAATCTCGCCCTAAGATTTTAAAGTGTCATTTTCACCCTGGTGAAAGAGTCTTTTCTTTGAAGCAGTAGAGCAAATGGGCATCTGTTCCACTGTTTAAAAAAGTTTGAAGGTACTCTGCTCGAAAGTATTTACTTTTCCCCAAAAATTAATTCATATGAAAAAATTACCACCCTAGAAGGTTATTCGATATTCGCACAGAGTTGGGGTTGTAACAAAAAAGAGCTCGGTGGCAGGGCATGTGGATAACTGAAGGCAAAACTTTTTCTCTTGACGAAACAGTGCACACAGCTAGCAAATTGTGGATCAATAGTGATTGTAGCATCTTAGAAATGGGACAAACTGATAAAGAATTACAGCCCGTCCAAGTGTTCATGCATTGCATAAGGAACCCTGTTTTATTGTCATATGAACCTATTTAGGAGCGATTTCATTAATAATTGGGGACTCTTCACCATCCCATTTAGAAAGTGACAATGTTCAGAAATCATGATATATTTTCAGAGGAGCTGGAATCTGCAAGCTGAACAAGGCACTGAAATCTGCTGCAACAATTCTTTCAGTCCGTGGTTTTGGGTTAGTGGGTCCATTCAGCATTATCAAATAGTAATGTATTTATAATATCACAGCACCCTTTAACATATCTTGTTTGTAAAATGCTGTATCTTAAGGAGATCAAAGAGCACAAGGTAAACTGAGAGTTGTACCAGATATTTCAACATGCTGCTGCTTGACTTGATCACGTGCAGTCTATCCGTTACTTACACGCAACATCAGTCTCGAAGATTAGAAGAAGCTGGTTATCAACTTCACAAAGTTAGCACAGAGGCATAAAATGTGACGACTGAGAAACAATCCTGAAAATAGTACTGCGATGTCTGTAAATTGCAGTGGGACATGGACTGGGCTCACGTGGGGTACAAATGTACCCAATGTATCATCATTACAAGTATGGATCACCTTTTGCAATGTTCTGTCTTTCTTTAACAAAAAAGAATATTTTTTTTAAAATGCTAGTTTAAAAAAAATAGATTTTTAAAAATTGTTTTGGGAAACAAAGGCTTCCAAATATTAATATGTTTAAAAAGCTAAATATCCAAATAATAAACGATTTATTAGTTCGTCGGAGTCAGAAAAATCAATGGTCTCAGTCATTGTGTTGGAACATCCTTATTTCTCTGCAAAGAAAGAAGGACACACAACATGAAAAACGTTGCTAAGGCAGAGGCCACAGTGAAGAAACATTGCTGAATAAAGTCAGGAGCTTGCAGGGAGAGGATGTGCTTCCCTGAAGGCAATTACGCAGAGAAACTATGTGCTTCAGTTAAGCAAGGCCATCCATTAACACAAGGAAACAAAACATGTTCATTATTTTATAAGATGTGAAAATGATCTGCATCGAAACTGAAAAGTATTGATTCCAATAAGCAGATTCAGAACAAGATTTATCACTTCTCCTCTGTATGCATTCTATCGAAACCTTTCATAATTTTAAAGACCTCAAAGTAACTCATAGAAGATCCCTACAATGCAAAAGGAGGCAATTCGGCCCACCGAGTCTGTACCAAGCCTCTGAAAGAGGACTCCACCCAGTGTGAGAGTCACAAATTTACGGAGGAGCCAAAAGTGTCCATGAAGAGCAGATAATGTATGTAGAACTCGGGAGTGCAAGTCCAGACCTTGGTCTCTGCTCTTGCTGCATGAAGTATTTTCCCTGGGCTCAATTCAACTAAATGGGAACAAAGTTCCATAGCGAGCACGTTTAGCCACATGTTTCTTGGCGCTCTAAGCACCGAGAAACACAAGGCCATACAATGCCACTTACATTAAAAAAGGGGCCTCAACGGGGAACGCGCAGCCAAGGCCGCACATAGCCCCTTTTTCTACACCGAGGAGCTCCGCTCGTCGGAACTCCTCAGTGTAGCGAGGAGATCGGGGCTCCATTTAAAAATGGTGGCCTGATCTCCGAAACCCAGATGCGATATCTGACCCACCCCAGCTCCAACGCACTATGGGAGGGTCCCCGGCCCCCCCTGCACCCCACCAACACCCACGCAGGGCACCCTGGCCCAATCGAACCTGTGCACAAAATACCAGGTTGGCACTTCAATGGAAGTTCCATCTGGGCATTTCTTAATATTTGCAAATATGTTTTAATTCTAATGTCATCTAATAACCACATTTACATTATTTGGGGGATGGGGTAGGGGAAAGAGTAGTTTTCACTCTATTGGTAATTCATTTGAAAAAACCCCACAATTCAGACCTTGGTATATAAAATACCATTGTGGTCATTTCAAATTCTCAGAATCTTTGTTATCTGTCTACCTTGGTGCTGCACATCTTCTTCACTTGAGACCTATCTTCAATTTTTAATCAATAACTCTTTGTAACACATAGATTTGTCTCGTAAATTCCCCAGTTACAGAAGATCGTTTTACTCAAACGGAAAACAATGTGGGAGAATCCTGTTGCCCTTCCTGGATTAGGGCCCCAACTGACATGTCACACAAACGACTTGCACAGTATTCTTGAATCAAGTTTACTTTACTTGTATCAAATGTGTCATCGAGACTCTTATGCAGTTAATTATTGTCACACAGACTAGTACTTAACCCTATATAAAACCGTCACACAGAGTTTAACTCAATAATTGTCACGCAGATTTTAGCTTACGTGATAACGTTTGTCAACTCACGAATCAAACTCAAACGTCACTCAAAGCAAAACAGCTGGCCAAGTTCTTCTTGAACGATGCTTTACTGATCACCGAGCCCTTGACTCTGTGTAATCTTCTGCGATGGCTGTTCCCGGCATTCTGCTGATGAAGCTTTAAATCGCTGCTTCTTTACACTATTTCTTCTGGCTTTCTGCAGGTTTGATTATGTTGGTTTTACGACCCTCTGATTGCTGAGGTTGTGTTTCACAGATCCAGTAAACAGGATCCATTTGTTCAGACAGATCCCAGCAAATACTTACGTTTGGCCAAACCACAGCGACTACTAATTTTTTATGGCCTGCTATTCTTCACACTTGTTTATATCTCATCCTGCCTCTGACTTTTTCCCAGATGTGTTCCTCTGTTCCTTGAGCAGATAATGATCTTGTTTGAGGCCAGGGGCCTCTTCCTGCCCTGCATCCTGTTGTATAAACTACATTCCAAGAAAGTCTCCAGAAAGCTTCTGTGATTTATTTTGTATCTTTGCTACTTGGCCACATTTCCTATCAGGCTACAGTGTCTCTTGTAACTTGACCATTTTTCCAGTAGGCTTCGGGACAGGGCTACAATCCATATTGCAGTGTTGCAGCCATTTCCCCTACCCTTCAAGACAACTCCCCAGTGGCAACAGCATGGGATTAGTAGACTTACCTCAGTACATCCTTTTTCAATTCATTAATTTCCACTGGTTTGAGTTTATTCCATTGAATGAAAAATGTTACGCTAGTGAATTTAAGGAAATATAATATAAGGTCATGTCTGATCAACTTGATTGAATTTTTGGAAGAGATGACCAGGTGTTTAGATAACGGCAATGCATTTCACGTAGTCTACTTTGAATTCACCAAGATCTTTTATAAGGTCCCACATGGGAGACTGTTAGTGAATCTTAGAGCCCATAGTATCCAAGGGAATTTGGCAAATTAGATCCAGAATTGCCTGAGTGGCAGGAAGCAGAAGGTGATGGTCTAAGGGTGTTTTTATGACTGGAAGCCTGTTTCCAGTGGGTTCGCACAGGAATCTGTGTTGGGGTCCTTGCTGTTTGTGGTTTATATAAGTGATTTATACTTTAATGTAGGAGAGTTGATCAATAAGTTTGTAGGTGATATGAAAGTGATAACTAGTTAGGAGGACAGCATTAGATTACAGAAAGATAATCTTAGATTACAAGAGGATGTAGCCAGGCTGGTCAGATGTGTTGATCAGTGGTAAATGGAATTCAATCCAGATAAATGGGAGGTGATGCATTTGCAGGATAAACAAGGAAGGGGAATACATGATGAATGGCAGGACCCTGGAAAGTACCAAGCATCAGAGGGACCTTGGTGTTCCACCTGTCCCTTAAGGTAACAGGGCAGGTGGACCTAGTGATGAAGAAGGCATATGGTTACTTGCCTTTATTAGCCAAGGCATATAGATTAAGAACAGAGAGGTTATGCTGGAATTGCATAAAACGTTGGTTAGGACACAGCTGGAGTAATGACTGTCGTTCTGGAATCCACATTATGGAGGGATGTGATAGCATTGGAGAGGATGCAGAGCAGATTTACCTGGATGTTACCTGGGATGAATAGTCATGAAGAGAGATTGGATAGGCTGGGGTTGATTTCCTTGGAACAGAGGAGGCTGAGGGGTACATGATTGAGATGAATAAAATTATGAGGGGCATTGATAGACTGGACGGGAATAAACTTTTCCCCTTGGTGGAGAGATCAATGACGAGGGAGCATAGATATTAAGTTAGGGGAAGGAGGTCTAGAGGCGATGTGAAGAAAAACTTTTTCACCCAGAGGGTAATGGAAGTCTGGAACTCACTGCTTGAGAGGGTGGTGGAGGTAGAGATCCTGATAACATTTAGTATTTAGATGTGCATTTGCAATCACAGGTCATACAAGGCTCTGGTCCAAGTGCTGGCAAATGGGATTAGAGTAGTTAGGTGGCCGTATTTGCCCGGCGTAGACATGATGGGCCGAAATGTCTATCCTGTGCTCTAGATGCCCATGACTCTATAACTAATGGGTAGATGATGGTGTAGTGCTCTTGTCAGTGGATTAGTAATCCAGAGGCCTAGGCCACGTTTAAATGGGATGTGGACTTCACTGGCTATGGCAGCCTCTATTGCCCATCCCTAATTGTCCTTAAAAGAAGGGGGTGAGCAGCCTTAATGAATCACTGAAGTCCCTGTGGAGTAAGTACATCCTCAGTGCTGTTAGGGAGGGAGTACCAGGATTTTGACCCAGCAACAGTGAAGGAACAGCGATATATTTCCAAGTCAAATGGTGAGTGGCTTGAGGGAACTTCTAGTTGATGGTATTCCCATGTCCTGATGCTCGGGGGGATATGGGTTCAAATCCCATCATGGCAGCTGGTGGAATTTAAATTTAATTCATAAATATGTAATTGAAAACTAGGCTCAGTGATGGTGCCCACAACAAGCATCATCAATTGTTGGAAAATCCCATTGGTTCACAAATGTCCTTTGGGGAAGGAAATCAGCTGTCCTTATCTGGTCTGGCCACCATGTGACTCCATACCCACGACAATGTGATTGACTCTTAACTGCTTCTTGAAATGGCAATTCAGGATTCCATGAAAAAAAAAATCCTATTCATCACATTTTGAACACAGTTTGCAATAAAATCTGTGTACTGCCAGAAAGAGAGAAGGAAGATGTGAATCTTGCAGCAGTGCTTCGTGTGTGAGGATCAGGTGAAGCTAAGATTGCTATGTTTGATTGACTTAGATTGGTTGTTCATTGTTGGAGGCTCTGTGCATTGAGCAGTGTCTAAGACCCAGTTGGACAGTTCGTCTGACCACTACGTTTTGCAGCATTGCATCCAGCTCTTTGCAGCTTGACTCCTGACATTGACTACCTTGGCTATTTTGTCTTACTGTCTGAAGGTTTTTTCTGGGGTTGGCGGGGGGGGGGGGTCTTCTGGTCCCTTGCGAATAACAGAATGGTCCTGGTCCCCTGTGATAGAGCACAACCCTCCTCCTCTACAACTCCTTACCCAAGGCCTGCAGTACGACATTGGAAAGTCTCAGAGCTCATGTTCTCCCATGTTGTGCCATTATTTTTCAGGTCACAATCAGTTGCTGAATGCCACAGATGCACAAGGTGAGGCGAAGCTGGTTTTAACTGGTATCAGCCTCTCGCAATCTTTGGCCACCTGCTGAGGTGTGCAGCTGCTCCGAGGCAAGTCTATCGCCGGCTCACACTATAAACATGCTAATTAGGAGGCAACACAATGTTGCCATTGGTTGGTCTGCATCAGAAAGAAAGGGTGTGTGGTAATTCCAAATTGCAAGCCCCGTAACCATCTTTGGGCCACCACCCCCAGTGGTGTTACTATTAAACTTTCTTACTGGTACAGAGTTTAGTCAAGACAGCAACTTGTACTGTTTATTGTCAGACAAGATAATTGTCGCTGAATGCAAACGGTGGAATCTGATCAATTCCTTATCATTAGACCTTATCTAGATGGGCACAAAAAAACATCAACTTTAAAAATTCCTTTCTCATGCAAGATCACATTGTATTCTGTCCCATATCTAACTATCTAATTCTCCTTTCAGTATAACTGTGTCCAAGATATATTGAAATGCTTACAGCTAATGCATTTTTCAGCAAGTTACAAATCTGTAATTTCTGATATTGAGAGAAGAGTAGACTCCTAGATTATCAGAACAGCCAATTACCAATCTTATTGAAAAAACTAAGTTATTCCTGCCTGCAGATATGAATTATCTTCATATAGTTAGTCAGGAAACATTACTCAACAGTTACTTGGTGCTGAGGATTCAATTCAGGCTTGAAAATTGAATTTACTTCATTCTAATGTGAGCCTCTCTTGGTTCCACTCCACAGACATTCGTTTAATATATTTACATAAATTGAAACCTTTCACAGTTCTCTGCAATTACTTTTTAGGTTAGCTGTTTAAAGGGGAACTGCAGACAAATTTGTGTTTTGCATTCTGTCAGCTTGCTTTCAAACAGGAAACCAAGGGCGAAATTCTCCATTTGGGATACTGGGGGCGGGATTTTCCGGCCCACCAGCCGCATGTTTCTCGGCCGCACGCCGTTTGCTGGTGCCGGGCTTCTATCTTCCCGCCGCTTGCCAATGGGATTTCCCATTGTAACCACCCCACGATGCTAGGAAAACCGCGGGCGGGCGTGCGCTGCCGGTGGAAAAATTGAATGGCAATGACCGGAAAACTCCGGCTTGTGCTTTCCCACCAGAGTTGAATTGCACCTCATTTGCGCTTCCAGTGATTCCCAATCCTTCGCCATGCAAATTGATGCATAGCAAGGATTGCGAGGGATTCCAGAGGGAATCTCACTATTGGGCTGTCATTTTGAGCGGGCGGCCCGATAGCGAGGTTCTGCGGTCGGTCGCCCCTCCTCCCAGTATGGGGGTGACCCAACCTGCCCCCCCCACCCCACTGAGACCCCGAAATAAGAGACCCCCTAAATAAAGAGACCGCCACAGAGACCCCCTAAATAAAGAGACAACCCCCGGAATATAGAGACCCCCCACAGAACTCCCAGAAAAATACCCTTGTCAGGAAGCCCTCCCAGAAAAAAGACACCCATCAGGGAGCCCCCCAGAAGTGGGACTCCTATCTGGAAGCTAGAGAGCAGTTCAGACAGTGAAAAAGAAATACTGCTTTAACACTCACCTGACAATACACCTGCTGGTTCAGACATGGGAAACACCACCTGTCAATTCCTGGAAAGAGAAAACCAGTCAGCTGTGTTTAAACCACCTCAGATCTCTAATGTTCAAGCCATTGATTCACTTCTCATTGATATTGATTTTACTAGGCTGTGATTGACAGCTTCCACACACCACAGCTGCCAACATTGTTCCACTCATCTTCCTTCACGATTGAGGAATTCTCAAGTGCTCTAACCCAATGTTTATAAACATCAAACTTTAATTGACAGCTCCTGGACCACTTCAAACAAAATTAAATGCTGTCAATTTCTAGCTCACCACTTCAAAATCATTCAACCGTGAAGGGAGGTGATTGGAAAGCACTTAATTATTGCTTAGCTCATATTAATTATCTAATATGATTTTTTTTAAACAAAAGATTACAGTTCATCGTTCAATATCAGACCATACAACTGAAGACGGAAAGGTGATCCAGTGAATAATGGCACACTCTATAGAATGGATTCGATTCCGCTTCAAGCGACAACAGACCAGTGGCACCTCGGAAACAACACCACTGTTATCATCTTCATCACTGAATTCTCCAGGAAAGGAGCAGTGGCCACCTGTTTTAAACAACCAAAGAATTATCTTTCCAAACAATAGAAAGTTTGCCAAAGACTCAGAAAGGTTAATGAAAGACTACATGAGCAACAAAATAAGAACTACAAAATATACCCTGATCAACTTTCTTCCCAAGAACATTTTTGAACAGTTTTACAGGTGAGCAGCACACTTTAGTTAACCCACGTTTCTGTAAGCTGTCTTTAATCTAGATCCTGGCTAACATCCCATGGTTATGCTTTTTAGAATATTTACATATGTCACAAATAGCTTATTTTGCGGATTAACCCAGCTTGGCGCCCACTCTGTCCTGTCTTCTCCGTCTTGGTGTCTGCTTTCCTTGGCTGTCCCTCGCTCCATCTGTTACTTGTGAATTCTTAGTTTCAATTTTGTCACGGTAAAGAACTTCGCTTTCAGTGCTGGATGCAATCAGGGAAATATTTAAATAAATTGGGATATCTGTTACCTACAGTTCAAATTGGAAAGTGTTTGATAGAATTGAAATGAATTTTAAATGTATCTGACTGCAGGATATCTATCTCATCGTGACATCAAACTCAAGTGGAGCAAATCCCTCCGCATCACTTTTTACTGTTCAAAATACCAGCAGATCACTTTTTTTCATCAAAGGTACAGTGCAGAAGAGGCCATTCAGACAAGCCCTTGGAAAGAGCACCCTACTTAAGTCCACGCTAACGCTATCCCCATAACCTAGTAACCCCACCAAACCTTTTGGACACTAAGGGGCAATATATGGCCAATCCATCTAACCCATACATTTTTTGTTCTGTGCGAGGAAACAGGAGCACCCGGAGGAAACCCACGCAGACACGGGGAGAAAGTGCAAATTCCACACACAGTCACCTGAGGTTGGAATTGAACCCAGGACCCTAGTGCTGTGAGGCAGCAGTGCTAACCACTGTGCCACCATGCCACCCCAATATCTGTTCAGAACAACATCTGTTCAAAATTCTGATGAAAGTTCATTGACCTGAAAAGTCGCTCTATTTTTTGTTTTCTCCCTCCACACCTGCCACCTGGCCTGTTGAGCATTTTCTATTTTTACTTCTCCAGCATTCACAGTATTTGATTTCATCCTTCACATTCTTTGGCATCTACTTACCATTTGGAAAGGTATTTTTAATGCCAACATTTCAAATTATGTTGATCTCCAAAACTTAGGACACAGAAACCATGGTGGAGTAGAGTTTCAAATACAAGCATGGGACCTACTCTTTCCATTACTGGGTCTTCTGAGTGAGATGCTTTTCAGGACCTTGTGGAAGTTCTGATGTGCTGACCTATGTGGGAATAGCTTGGCAAGTTTCAACATCCGATGTTCAATTCTTCTGTTCCCCGGGATCCTCTGAGAATGTTTCCAATTCTGAGTTAGATAGGAAAATGTTGCAAAGTTTTCCTTTTTTTAAATTCTTTCATGGCCAGCATTTATTGCCTATCCCTAATTGCCCTCGAACTTAGTGGCATTTTAAGAGTCAACCATTGCTGTGGATCTGGAGTCACATGTAGGCCAGAGCAGGTGAGGACGGCAGATTTCCTTCCCTAAAGGACATTAGTGAACCAGATGGAATTTTACGACAATTGGCAATGGTTTCATGGCCATCATTAGACTTCTTAATTCCAGATTTTTTAATTGAATTCATATTTCACCATCTGCGCGGTGGGATTTGAACCCAGGTCCCCAGGGCATTACAATGGGGTGTCTGGGTTACTAGTCCAGTGACAATACCACTACGCCACTGCTGTACTTACCTGGATGGTTACCCAGGAAATGTTATACAGATTAAAACATAGCTGACCCCTGCAATCATGACTATTGACCGATCACCTGACTATCCCTCTGACTGACCACCTGACTACCCCCCCCCCCCCCCCGCCCGCCGACCCAGCTGAACACCCCAACCCAACTACACAAAGCCCAACCAGACCCAACTATATTCTCCAACCACCCAAGTATATGCCAACTATCCCATAGACCACCCAACAACCTCCCATCCACTGGTCTAACATATGAATACCACTTTGACTATCTGCCTACCACCAACCTCCCCCCACCCCGAGTAGACCTGACTACCCTTCCGACATGACCCGACTGCCCCAACTACCTACTTGACATCCAGTTACTCCTTACGAATCTCAGCCCCTGCAAATCTCACCCACGTTACACATTTACCAACCTAACCACCTTAACCCCTTACGTTACCTACACACCCACTTACTTGGCCACTTCACCCGCATTTCTGGAAAAGCCGAGCTCAGAATGTCCCAGAAGAAATGGGGAGCAGTGTCAAGCAGGGGAATTTTCGAACAAAGTGGCAATCTGACAATGATTTTGGCTTCTCAGAAGATCCATGTCAAGGAAATGAACTTTGGGAGAGCCCCAGCTGGCTAAGTATGCAAGGAGGGCCATTTACTTGTGCATGACTTCATTAGTGAAGTGGCAGGGTGAGGAAAGAGAAGGATGAGGAAAGGGAACCAATGAGAAATGAAGTTGGATGCAGTGAGAAATGAGCTGTCTGCTCTTTATAAATCCAATCTTAGCTATAGTTGTTATCCAATTCCGTCACCTGTACGCCTCCCCGTCCCTTGTCCCCACATCCCCTTTGATTTCTCAGACCTACACTTAATATTCATGGGGAAGGACAGAGGGTGACAGGCAGGGAAATACTGATGCAAATTCCAGAGAACTAAAGTACATATTTAAAATCTGAGGATGATTCATCGCTGGAGAGAACATTCATGTGCTTATCTTCTTGTTGTCTCTCATTGGTAAATACCTGGAAACAGATTATTTGCTTTCTCAGACATGTTGTGCAAAGATCCCAGTATGGAAGAAATTTAAAGTTGGTTTTTTTTCGCTCTTCCCTTTCACATCCTAGGTTTGCCAATATTTACTTCCTGTTGCTGGCCCTTCTGAACTGGTTCCCATCCATTGGAGTGTTCCATAAAGAGATAACCATGTTGCCCTTGATCATTGTGATGTCCATCACTGCTATTAAAGATGGAGTTGAAGACTACAAGCGATACAGATTTGATAAGAAGAAAAACCAAGCCAGGACACAGGTGTATGATTGGTATGTCACTTGTGAATAATTTCAAGAAAGGTTTCTGGTTCAGGAGATGGTGTTTACATGACATAATCTGTTGCCACTTTGCACTACGCGTTGGAAAATAGTAGAATGTTATTTAATGGTTGGCTGTTATACGAGAGAAAGGGAAAAATTCTCCAATAAAAGGGAAGAGGATCCAAGAAAATGAGGCATGCCTGTGCCAGTCTGGAGAATCTTTTATAAAGTAGCCCAAGAGCAACATTAAGGCCTAGGATAAGTCAGTTCACTTTTCCCTAAATTAGGGATTGAACATACGAGCGTATCAATTGGGAGCTCAAGCTTGCTCTGCCATTTCATAAGATCATGGCTAGTGTGATTGCAACCTCAACTTCACATTCCTGCCTCTGCCTTAAAAATATTCAAGGACTCCGCTGACTTTTGAGAAAGAGAGTTGCAAAGACTCCCGACCCTCTGAGAAAAAAAATCTCAACTCTGTCTTAAATGAGCCACCCCTTATTTTTAAATAGTGACCCTAGTTCTCGATTTTCTCACAAGGGAAGACATCCTTTCCGTGTCCACTCTGTCAAAACTGCCAAGGATCTTGCATGTTTCAAACAAGTCATCTGTATTCTCCTAAATTTTAGCGGATACAAGCCCAGCCTGTTTACCTTTCCTCATAAGACATCCCTCCCATTACAAGTATTATTCTGGTAAACCTTCTCTGAACTGCTTCCAATGCATTTACATCGTTCATTAAATTAGGAGACCAATATTGTAAACAGTACTCCAGACGTGATCTAACCAAATCTCTGTATAACTGAAATAAAGCCTCCCTACTTTTGTTTCAATTCCCCCGCAACAAGCGATGGCATTCTATTTGCTTTCCTTATTAGTTGTTTCACCTACATACAAATCTTTTGCAAGTCAGGCACGAGGACATCTCTCCCTACTCTGTTCTGAGGACCTTCTTCGAGAAGACCACCACCATACTGGGGCTAAAGAAGAAACAGGCAACGTGCCTCAACAATTGACATCCGATGGCCTTGACATCTCTCATTAGGAAGAGCTTCGAGAGATTGGTCATGAGGCACATCAACTCCATACTCCCAGAATGCCTTGATCCACTGCAATTCGCATACTGCCTCAATCGGTCCACAGCAGATACTATCTCCCTGGCCCTACACACATCCCTGGCGCATCTCCTATGTCAGACGCCTATTCATTAACTACACTCAGCTTTTAGCTTCATAATTCCAGCCAAGCACATTTCTAAACTCCAAAAGCTGGGACTTGGTTCCTCCCTCTGCAACTGCCCTGCTGTTATCAGACTCCTAAATGACCCTCTTATGGACTGACCGATGCCGGTGTCTATGTATTTACGTTGCGGACCTTGTGTTGCCCTATTATGTATTTTCTTTTTATTTTATTTGCTCTTCATGTACTAAATGATTTATTTGATCTGCTCGCAGAAAAATACTTTTCACTGTACCTCAGTGCGCAGGACAATAAACAAATCCAGTCCAACTGGATCCTCGGCTTCCTGACCCACAGTCAGTAAAGATCAGTAAAGATAAACAACGACACTTCTTCCACGATAACCCTCAGTCCTGGGGTCCTGCAAGGCTGCATACTTGCCCCCCTATTATACTCCCTATACGCACATGACTGTGTGGCAAAATCCGGCTCCAACTCTATCTCCAAGTTTGCTGATGAAACGACCATAGTGGGCTGGATCTCGAACAATGATGAGTCAGAGTCCAGGAGGGAAATAGATAACCCAGCAGCATGGTGTAACAACAACATTCTCTCCCTCAATGTCAGCAAAACTAAGGAGCTGATCATCGTTTCAGGAAGCCAAGTGTCCTACGCACCCCTGTCTGCATCAATGGTGCCGAGGTGGAGATGGTTGACAGCTTCAAATTCCGAGGTGTGCACATCACCAACAATCTGTCCTGGTCCACCCACGTTGACCTATGATCAAGAAAGCACAACAACACCTATACTTCCTCAGGAAACTAAGGAAATTCGGAATGTCCAATTTTTACAGATGCACCATAGAAAGCATCCTATCTGGCTGCATCACAGCCTGGTATGGCAACTGCTCGGCCCAGGACTGTAAGAAACTACAGAGAGTTGTGAACACAGTCCAGTCCATCACACGAACCCACCTCCCATCCATTAACTCTGTCCACACTTCCCGCTGCCCTGGGAAAGCAGGCAGCATAATCAAAGACCCCTCCCACCTGGGTTATTCTCTCTTTCAACCTCTTCAATCAGGCAGGAGGTACAAAAGTCTGAGAACAGGCACTAACAGATTCAAAAATTCCTTCTTCCCCGCTGTTACTAGACTCCTTTTATGGACTGAACTGATCTCTCTACGCATCTTGTCTACTGTTGTAGCACTACACTCCGTATGCTTCACCCGATGTCTATGACTATGTCTTTGCATTGTGAATTTATCCTATATCCTATGTTTTTTCATGTATGACCCGATCTGCCTGAACTGTACACATAACAATACTTTTCACTGTATCTCGGTACACATGACAATAAATCTCAATCTAATCTAAATCCCGCTGCATCTCAGAGCTCTGCAATCTCTCAAATTTAGATTCTTTTTATTCTTCATGCCAAAGTGGACAGTTCCACATTTTCCCACATTATACTCCATTTGCCAGATATTTTCCCATCTACTTAACCAATCTATTCTTTTTGTAGGCTCTTCCTAATTTGCTTTCCTATCTATCTTTGCGTTATCAGCAAACTTAGCAACCATACCATCAGTTCCGTCATCCACCTTCATCATATGAATTATAAATAGTCATGTCCCCAGCACTGATCCCTGTGGCACACCATTGGTTACATCCTGCCATCCAGAAAAAGACCAATTTATGCCTACTCTCTGATTCCTGTTACTTGTTACTTATCCTCTTCATCCCATGAGGGATATAAGGCTGCTATGAGCTTATGCCACTTTGCTCTATCTTTAGCCACGTTTCGTGCTCCGTGCCATGAGAACCCCATATCACTCAGCTTAGCCATCACAGTTCTATGCCATGATGTCTTTGGCCCGCCTGGCTTTCTCCTCTCTGGTGGTGTCCATCTAAGGACCACTTTGACTGTTCTCTCCGATGACATTCTGAATATGTGGTCAAGCCAGCGGAGTCGGAAGAACAGAATCTCACTTATAATGTTGTGACAGCCAGAGTCTTCATGCAAAGTCTTGTTTGGCCAGGAGATGCGGCAGATGTTCGTTAGAAACCCATGATGGAAAGCATCTATGTTGCTCATATCTGGCTTTATGACTCGTTAGCACTCCCGACCCATGCAGCAGAAAAGATTCAACATTGCTGTTTTATAGCTTTAATCTTTGCCTTTACGCTGCATTGCTTGGACTTCCAGATGGGTTGAAGTCAAGCAAATGCTTTGCGAGCCTTGCAGAATTCTGCCTTGATATCCTGCTTGGCCCCATTACCTTTGCTGATGAGACATCCTAGGTAAGTAAAATCTTCTGCTGTCTCTAGAACAACTCCATTCCCAGTTATGGATGTAGTAGACTTGGCATTGATGGTCATTACTTGGGTCTTGGTGATACTTATTTGTAGACCAGTCCTACTAGCAAAGCTAACCACTCTGTCTGCCTTCCCCTGTAGCTGGGCATGTCTGGATGACAGGACAGCTAGGTCGTTCACAAAGTTCGGATCTTCTAGGTAGGTGGAAAGGGTTCACTGGATGATTCAAGTCTGTCTGCTGTGGTATTTCTCATGATCCAGTCAATGATGGTAAGAAAAAGGATTGGCGACATTACACAGACCTGCCAAACCCCTAACTTTATGGGGAACCACTCAGCTAATGAATTATTCACAATCATAAGGCACTCTGTGTTGATAGATATTGCTTATCAGAACATAGAACATACAGTGCGGAAGGAGGCCATTCGGGCCATCAAGTCTGTACCGACCCACTTAAGCCCTCACTTCCACCCAATCCCCGTAACCCAGTCACCCCTCCTAACCTTTTTGGACACTAAGGTACCCTGCGGGAGGTCGGAGAATCCCGCCCTTTATCTTTGATGTTATGAGCATCTGAGCCTTTTCTTGGAGCCCAAGTGATTTGGTGCCTGGTAATTTCTCCTTCAACTTTTTCCTTTCATTATATTTTCCTCCACATGTCAACCGTTATCCACTCCTAGGGCGAAATTCTCCTACCCGCCCCGCCACATTTCTGCTCCGACCGGCCGGCGGGAGTCTCCGTAACACCGGCCGGTCAATGGGGTTTCCCATTGTGGGGCAGCCCCACGCCGTCGGGAAACCCCCGGGCGCTGGCAAAACGGAGACTCCCGCCGGCGGAGAATGACGGCCCTAGTTCTTTTTTTCTGAATCCCGTGACCCCCTTGGCAGCTTCTTTATCGGCTTTCTTGATGTTGTCCCAGTTCTTTATCACATCTTGGTCTTCTCCCTCAGCTGAAGTTGCTAGTTCCTCAAAAGGATTCCTTAATTCTTGATGTCATGAGATTTTAGCTTCGCAATGTCGAGCTGTTTCTTGCCTTATTCTGTATTACCATCTTTCGGAGTTTTAGCTTGATGTTTGCTGCAACTAGATTGTGATCACCGCCAGCATCGGCACCATGATGTAGAACATAGAACATGCAGTGTAGAAGGAGGCCATTTGGCCCATCGAGTCTGCACCAACCCACTTAAGCCTTCACTTCCACCTTATCCCCGTAACCCAATAACCCCTCCTAACCTTTTTTGGGACACTAAGGGCACTTTAGCATGGCCAATCCACCTAACCTATACATCTTTGGACTGTGGGAGGAAACCAGAGCACCCGGAGGAAACCCACGCACACACGGGGAGAACGTGCAGACTCCGCACAGACAGTGACCCAGCTGGGAATCGAACCTGGGACCCTGGCGCTGTGAAGCCACAGTGCTAACCACTGTGCTACCATGCTGCCCCATATGTAGAAATTTCCGAGAGATCTTGTTCATGATGATGTGGTCAATCTGGTTGACTGTTTGACCATCTGGCAATCTCGAGGTAAGTTAGTATGTTTGGAGGAAGATGGTTCCGCAATGACTAAGTTGTTATTCAAACAGAAATCAAGAGGCATTTGTTGTTATTGCTTGCAACACCACGTCCATGTTTTCCTCTAGCTTGTTCACAATCGATGTTTTCTGACCTAAGTTTCACATTCATGTGCCTACGATCAAGAGCATGTCACGTTGAGCGACTTTGGACATTGTTTGGTGTAGGACCTCATCCTAGTTATCTTTGTCCTCGTCTTCAGCTTTGTTAGTTGACGAATAGTACCTGTAAGATGGTGAGTTTGCAGTACTTCGATTTGAGGCATGCCCTGAGCATTCTCTCGCTAATGGGCTCCCATTTAATCAAGGTCTTGAACTTCTCCTTGCATTAGGGCTACACTGTGTATGTGTCCACCCTTTGACCCAGAATAAAGATGCTTGTGCCATCGTTGGTCACTTGGCATCCTGAACCAATCCAGCGACATTCACTCATAACAAAGATGTCAAGAAGGTATCTGGAGGGCAGCACGGTGGCGCAGTGGTAGCACTGCAGTCTCACAGTGCCGAGGTCCCAGGTTCGATCCCGGCTTTGGGTCACTGTCCGTGTGGAGTTTGCACATTCTCCCCGTGTTTGCGTGGCTTTCGCCCCCACAACCCAAAGATGTGCAACGTAGGTGGATTGAACACGCTAAATTGCCCCTTAAATTGGAAAAAATGAATTGGGTACTTGTCATGATATCCAGATCAGCATATCATGGTGCAATCGCACACACACTGATGGACAGGCATTTGGACCAATCAGCACACACACAACATCACAGCCAATCACTAGTAAGAGCAGACGCACTATAAAAGGGGGAACACGAGAGTTCCCGCTCATTCTGGTAGGAGATAGCTCGGGACACAGAGCTTGCACCGTGACACTCAGACATAGACCATGTGCTGAGTGCCTCACCAACATTAGTGTTAGGGCTAGGTCCATAGGTTAGCTGGTAGCGAACGTACCCAAGTCTATAGTTAGTTGCATCTGTTAGTTAACATAATAAAATCAAGTTGTACCATCTACAGCCGTGTTGGCTCATTTGTGTATCAGGACACCCAACACGACATGATACCACGAGTGGGCGCAGACCAGCGACTGTGAGACCTACCTGCACCATTTCAGCAATCCGCCATCCTGATCCATGGAAAGCATCAGCCCGCCGCAGCCGCTCCGAATCACTGCCAATCTAGGTGTAAACTGGAAGTTTTTCAAACAGCGCTTCCAGCTATTCCTCGAGGCCACAGACAGGGAGAATGCATCGGACACCAGGAAGATAGCCGTCCTCCTCTCCTCGGCAGGGCAACACGCCATCCACATATTTAACTCCCTGGCATTCGCGGAAGGCGAGGACAAGAAAAAATCCAAACGGTGCTGCTCAAGTTCGTTGAACACTTCAGCGTGGAAGTAAATGAGAGCTTCAATCGGTACCTATTTCAACAGCACCTGCAGGTTAAGGACGAACCTTTTCAATCATACCTAACACACCTCCGCATCCTTGCGCAATCCTGCAGCTACGGGGCCACCTCCGACTCCATGATAAGGGATCAGATAGTTTTTGGGGTTGTGTTAGACACCCTACGCCAGCAGCTCCTTAAAGTGAAACAACTCACCCTGGCGACTGCAATCGAGACCTGTGTCCTCCATGAAAACGCGACCAGCTGGTACTCCCATATCCAGGCGGCCGAAACGGCGCGGCATGGGGCCTCCGAGCCAGAGCGGGTCCAGTCGATCGAGTACCTCCCGGCCCACGGCCCAGACGAGGGCGGCCATTTCGCACGCTTTCCAATGCCTCCCGCGCTTGTATGTGCCAAAAGAGGGGACGCTGAGGCAGAGGAACACGATGCGCAGGCACGCACTACGCAGGACCGCACCACGCATGCACGGTGGCGCAACAAACGTTACGAACGTAATGACGTCACGACGTGCAGCAACTGTGGATCTGCACATTTAAAGTGGCAATGTCCTGCTAGAACCCAACAGTGCCTACGCTGTGGCAGGTTGGGCCACTATGCTGCCTGTTGTCGAGCACCTCAACCTGCCAACTCGCAACAATTCCGCCAGTCTGGCAGGACCGTGCGGGCCATTCAGCCTACATTCACTGGCTCACCTCCAGACACCTTGCAGACCGGCAACACCGACGACAGCGAGCCCTTCCGCATTGTGGTCATCCATAAGAACAGCTGTCCCCAAGTAGGCACCACCAGCAGCTGCCAGTCCACACCATTGATCCGGACGATGAGTGGTGTGCCACCCTGACGGTCAACCGATCTCAAGTCACATTTCGCTTAGACACTGGTGCCTCTGCCAATCTGCTCGCATGGTCAGCTTTCCAGGCATTAAAGGTCAAACCACCCATTCCACCTTCCCACTGTCAATTGGTGGATTACAATGGGAACGTCATCCCGGCCACGGGGTCCAGCCAGCTGGAAGTCATCCACAACTCGCGCACGGCCAAGCTGTCATTTGAGATCGTAGGATCCTCAAAGGACTCTCTGTTAGGCGCACAGGCGTGCAAGATTCTCCACCTCGTTCGGCGAGTCCACACTTTGTCTCCTGACGGCACATCTGACTTTCCAGATGTAGACTTTAGGGCGCAGCTCCACTCACTCCTTGCGCACAACCAGGAGGTTTTCGAGGGCATGGGCACATGCACACGTACAAAATACGGCTCAAACCGGATGCCACCCCGGTCATTCACGCCCCTCGTAGGGACCCAGCACCCATCAAGGACCACCTCAAGCAACAGCTGCAGGACTTGCAGGACCAAGGAGTGCTTTCCCGGGTCACGGAACCAACGCCATGGGTCAGCTCCATGGTGTGTGTGAAGAAGCCATCCGGCGAGCTCCGGATCTGCATTGACCCGAAAGACTTGAATTCCAACATCATGAGGGAGCACTACCCTATACCTAAGCGGGAAGAGATCACGAGCGAAATGGCTCGAGCAAAAATATTTACCAAGCTTGATGCCTCAAAGGGCTTTTGGCAGATTCAACTGGATCCGTCCAGCTGGAAGCTCTGCACTTTCAACACTCCATTTGGCAGGTTCTGCTATAACAGAATGCTATTCGGCATCATTTCTGCTTCTGAAGTGTTCCATCGCATCATGGAACAGATGATGGAGGGCATCAAAGGGGTACGCGTCTATGTAGACGACATTATCATCTGATCAACAACACCACAGGAGCACATCAGTCGTCTCCAGCGTGTATTTGCACGTATCCGAGATCAGGGCCTGCGCCTTAACCGAGCTAAATGTTCTTTTGGCCAGACTGAACTGAAGATTTTGGGGGACCACATCTCCCGGTCAGCTGTCCGGCTGGATGCCAACAAGGTGGCAGCCGTCACGGCCATGCAGCGGCCGTCAGACAAGAAGGCAGTGCTACACTTTCTCGGGATGGTCAACTTCCTGGGGAAGTTCATTCCCAACCTTGCCTCACACACGACTGCTCTTCGCCACCTGGTCAAGAAGACCACGGAGTTCCAGTGGCTGCCTGCACACCAGAGTGAATGGGAGGAGCTCAAGGTCAAGCTCACCACTGCCCCGGTATTGCCGTTTTTCGCCACCACACGGGAAACAAAGATCTCCACGGATGCCAGCCAATCGGGTATTGGTGCGGTCCTCCTGCAGCGGGACGACACCTCATCATGGGCTCCGGTCGCCTACGCCTCGCGGGCCATGACCCCCACAGAACAGCGCTATGCGCAGATCGAGAAGGAGTGCCTAGGATTGTTGACGGGCATTGACAAGTTTCATGACTATGTCTATGGTCTTCCGCAGTTAACTGTAGAGACCGACCATCGCCCCCTGGTCGGCATTATTCAGAAGGATCTAAACGACATGACCCCTCGCCTCCAGCGCATTCTGCTCAAGCTCCGGGGGTACGACTTTCAGCTTGTCTACACCCCAGGGAAGGAGCTTATCAGTGCAGATGCTCTGTCTCGGGCGGTCAACACACCGTCCGACCTCGAGGGGTTCGTGTGCCAGGTCGAGGCACAGGTAGCCTTCACATTGGCCAGTCTGCTGGCCACTGATGCACGCCTGGCCCACATTCGACGTGAGGCTGCGGTTGAACGCCTGCTACAACGGGTGATGCGCCACATGACAGAAGGGTGGCTAAAGGGGCAGTGCCCGCAATTTTACAATGTCTGGGACGACCTGGCCATCGTTGATGGCATCCTCCTAAAATTGGATCGGATTGTGATCCCACACAGTATGCACCAGCTTGTCCTTGAGCAACTGCACGAAGGCCATCTCGGAGTCGAGACGTGCAGACGGAGGGCCCGAGAGGCTGTGTACTGGCCGGGCATCAGCGACGACATCGCCAACATGGTGCTCAAGTGCCCCACCTGCCAGAGGTTTCAGCCGGCGCAACCCCGTGAGACCCTTCAGCCCCACGAGTTGGTCACTTCCCCCGGTCGAAGGTCGGTGTCGACCTCTTTCACGTCCTCGGCAGGGACTATGTTATCCATTTACTATTTCTCGAGTTACCCGGAGGTCATACGCCTGCACGACACTTCATCATCTGCTGTCATCCGGGCATGCAAGGAGACCTTCGCTCGCCATGGCATTCCGCTCACCATCATGTCTGACAACGGACCTTGCTTTGCAAGTCAGGAATGGTCTTCCTTTGCCGCTGCCTACAACTTCACGCAGGTGACGTCCAGTCCGTTGTATCCTCAATCGAATGGCAAGACTGAGAAGGGCGTCCATATTGTTAAGAGGCTTCTCTGTAAGGCTGCTGATACCAGGTCTGACTTCTGTCTAGCCTTGCTGGCTTATCGCTCGGCCCCACTGTCCACGGGCCTGTCGCCGGCTCAGCTGTTGATGGGTCGCACCATCAGGACAACTGTTCCATCCATTCATGTTCCTGACCTCGATCATGCCCCGGTCTTGTGGAAGATGCAGCAACAGCGCGATCAGCAGAAGGTGGCACATGATGCTCGGGCGACTGATCTTCCTGCCCTGGAGCCTGGCGACAATGTCCGCATACACCTTCCAGACGGTGGCTGGTCAGCAACGGCTGAGATTCTCCGCCAGGTGGCTCCCCGATCACTCGTTGTTCGCATGCCTGATGGCTCTATTCGCCGCCGCAATCGGCGGGCCCTTCGTTTGACGCAGCGCTCACTATGACACTCTGCACCGGTGCCATCCCCTCCTGTTGCCCCTAATGCCGATTTTGTTGAGCTTCCTGCCATGATGCATTTTCCGCTCTCGCCCGTCGATAGGCCCATTCCTCAGCCGGTGGCTCCTGACCCATCCTTGAGGCGGTCAACCCGAATTCGTCGCCCACTTGAGAGACTGAACTTATGAGCCTGTTTTGCTTTCTTTTGCTTACTGAGCTGGTTTACAGTACTGTTGACATGTTTCTATTATCGTTCTGTGTTCGAGAGTTTGCATTTGTTCTGTTCTTGGTACACTTTTGTTCTTATGTTGCACCTGACATCTTCCTCTGTATATAGTTAGCCTCCTGTACATTTTGTAGTTAATCCCACACACACATATTTAGTTGCACCCAGTACACAATATTATTTATTATCATGCAGGCACATATTTCTTGTGAAAAGGGTGGATGTCATGATATCTAGATCAGCATGTCATGGTGCAATCACACACACACTGATGGACAGGCATTTGGACCAACCAGCACACACACAACATCGCAGCCAATCACGAGTAAGAGCAGACACACTATAAAAGGGGGAACACGAGAGTTCCCGCTCATTCTGGTAGGAGACAGCTCGGGACACAGAGCTTGCAGTGTGACACTCAGACATAGATCATGTGCTGAGTGCCTCACCAACATCAGTGATAGGGCAGGTCCATAGGTTAGCTGGTAGCGAACCTACCCATGTTTATAGTTAGTTGCATCTGTTAGTTAACATAATAAAATCAAGTTGCACCATCTACAGTCGTGTTGGCTCATTTGTGTATCAGGACACCCAACACGACAGTACTCTAAGTTTATATTAAAAAATAGAAGGTATCTGTGCATTTCTTTAATCACATGAGCTGAATTTGGTGCGGATATTCCAGGCTCCTATTCTGATGTTAACTTTGGGTCTGATTGGATTCATCTCCACACTTCTGACTTCCTTTGAAGAGTTTTGGTCAGAAGTGGTCATACTACCATATGTCTGGCTAGAATCCTTTGCAGGATCCTTGTGAGTTGCTGTTTTGCTCTTTGCAGTTTCTGTAAATGGATGTTATTTTTGCAGGCTGAGGTAGTTGCCCCCACGCCCAACCCCCAACCTGGAGGACCAGTTTGCTGTTCTTTGTCAGACCTGAGATCTGTCCGATGTGGCTAGACCTACCAGGAATCAAAGCCTGCAGTTTTGACTTGCTTACATAAACTAATTTCGCCCTACCTCTTGTGTATGCACACACTTCAAAGTTATATTCAAAATATATTCCTAGCCCAGGTTTCGCTCCAATGGCAAGAACTAAGGAAGTAGCTGCCAATCTACAGAATCGTACCTGAACAATTAGTCTCTATTTGATCGCGGGAAATGCCTATTTGGCCCACTTTCCCGTAGGATCCAGATTTGAAAAGACAGGCCAGATTAAGAATAATTCCAATTTCGCAGCTATCTTTCACAACCATGTTTGAGATTGCAGATTAACTATAAGTAATATGACAGCATTGCAGCTATTTTTATATAAAGGTATGTTAATCTAAATATATATCTATTGGAAGAAGTTTTATAACAAATCTATTCAGAGCTCATCACAAACCATATTACTTTGGCAGTTGCACTGACAGCAGATAAGGATGGCTGATAGTGGGCTGAAACTGTTGCGCTGGTCAAGTACAGGAGATGTTTGCAATTGATACTAAAGTGCCTAGTTGGAGCAGAGTGAGACCTGTGTGTGACCCCTGTATACTATCTGAGCTGAGCATGCTGGGCGTCATTTGCAATCAGTTTTTATTTAAATTCTACTCCTAACATTGATTTTCCTCTTTCAACTCTTGCTGAAGAATATCAAAACATGAAATAAATGATCATTGTGAGGTCTAAATTGGTTAGGCTGCTAATGAGATCGTTACAGCATTGTCTGTTGAAACAAATGAGTCCAACGTTACAAAGATATTAATATATTCCTAGACTTCTTGGGAATCGGGAGAAAAATAAATTTAACTTTTGTGAATATTTGAAATACAGCAAATTGAAATTGGCTTCAGAATGTTTGCAAGTGAAGTATTTATGTAGCACACAATTAGTTTTGGCATATACAAAGTTATCATTTGTAAAGCAGCATTGTGATTAGTTAACAAGATTACTGCAGTTAATAACAGACTGGCAGATTTGTCATGGTGCAACTCTGCCTGTGTTAAGGCCTGCGAGTATGTATTTAATTAGGAGCTACTTATGAATTATTAGTGCCTTCGGGAGTGTGAGATTAATTTTTCAGAATTCTTTTCCCTCTTTCTTTTTAGCCTGGGATCTTTTTTAATCTCTTTCCCATGGCTTTTGGTGGGTGAGGATGATTGGAAGTCAGATTGCTTAGTTGCAACAAAGCTGAATGGGACAGGCTCAATAGACCAGCTGATTCGTGTCTGCCTTGTTCGCGTGTTTGTACGCCGCGGAATTTTTTAAAATTGGTGGTACATTGGAAAAACCATGAATACCAGCTGTAGCAATATTTCCTTAGATCGCTAAAAGGAGACCAACAAATACAACTCCTGTCTTGTCCTCCAAACCTCTAGTCGATTGAAAAGCCCTGTTGGTTTTTTCATCCATTCTTCTATTGTGCCCCTAAAAGTCAATTTATATAATAAAATTGACACAATGTAGCAACAAATCTAATAGTGTGCTACATAAATACCTCATTTGCAAACATTCTGAAGCCAATTTCAATTTGCTGTGTTTCAAATATTCACAAAAGATAAATTCCTTCCCCCCCCCCCCCCGATTCCCAAGAAGTCTAGGAATATATTAATATCTTTGTAACGGTGGACTCATTTGTTTCAACAGACAATGCTGTAACGATCTCATTAGCAGCCTAACCAATTTAGACCTCAAAATTATCATTTATTTCATGTGTTTGGGCAGCACGCTAGCACAGTGGTTAGCACAGCACCAGTGTCCAGTTCGATTCCCTGCTGGGTCACTCCCTGCGGAATCTGCACGTTCTCCCCATGTCTGCGTGGGTTTCCTCCGGGTGCTCTGATTTCCTCCCCCAATCCAAAGACGTGCAGGTTAGGTGGATTGGACATGCTAAATTGCCCTCAGCGTCTAAAAACGTTAGGAGAGGTTATTGGGTTACGGGGATAGAGTGTAAGTGAGGGCTTAAAGTGGGTCGGTGCAGACTCGATGGGCCGAATGGCCTCCTTCTGCACTGTATGTTCTATGTTCTAAATGCCTTCCACTATTTTACAATATTAGGAACAACTTTCCTTTCTTTGGCAGCTAAGGATTGCTTTGTGCTCCTTTCTCAGATCTTTAGCCACTAATCCAAACCTTGTGTCCCATATTTTAAAGATCTCCTTTTTTGTTACCACAGTGCCAGCTTCTGTTCTTCATCCTACATATCTGTGCAATCAGTGCTGAATCAGGATTCTCTCATTTCCAGATTCAAATATTCATTCTGGAATCAGCAAGTTCCAATCACTTCACCCCCTAACGTATTATTAGGGCAGTTTGTTTTGCTTCCACATCCCAAGATACACACAACCAACTTCACCTCAACCTACCCCAACCTTCTTCAAACGTCAAAGCCAAGATTTTCTCCTGGTCACCGTCTTCCAAACCTGTGACTGCCACCGTCTAGAAGGGCAACAGCAGAAGACACATAGGAACAGTACCACCTGGAGGTTCCCCTCTAAGCCACTCACCATTCTTACTTAGAAATATATCTCTGTTCATTCACTGTCGCTGGGTCAAAATCTTGGAAGTGAATGTACAGTAGCCAAATTTGTAGACGACACAAAAATAGGTGGAAAGGCAAGTTGTGGGAGAGATACAAACAGTTTTCAAAGCGATATTGGTAGGTTAAGTAAGTGGGCAAAAAGTTGAAGTATAATGAGGGTGAATGTGAAGTTCTTCATGTTGGAAGGGAGAACGAAGAACAGAGGGCGTGATCCAACGGCCATGCTGCCCCCGAAAAGCAGCACGCCGCAACGTGGCCAATGAAAGCCGGGAGGCCCTGCTTCCAGTAGCTACCCGACTCGCCACTATTCATGAGATCCAACGCAATCTCGCAAGACGTTGTGATGTAAATCCTGCCCACAATGGGCGGGATCACTTTTTGGCAAATCTGCATATCAGAGCGAGACAGTTAACCTCACTCAAATGTGCAGATTCCCGAGGTAACCAAGTCTTTGGGATTTTACCCCTTCGCCTCAGAGACCTTGGGCGGGCGCCGTTCAACACTGGTCCCCGCAAACTGGAACCAGACAGAACGGCACTCGTGGGGGTCTCCCTGGGGATCGGAGGCCCCAGCTGCATGGCCTTTGGGCATGGTGGTGCAATGGGCTGCTGGTGCCACCTGGATATTGCAGGGACCTCTGTGATCGAGACGACATTTAAAAATGGCCTTCCAAGCTCTCGCTACACTGGGGAGTTTCGGCGAGTGGAGCTCCCCACTGTACAAAACAGTGCTATGTGTAGTCTTGGCATGCGTTCTCCATTGAGGCCCGTTATTCAATGCGAGTTGTGTTGAATAGTCCTGTGTTTCTTGGCACTGTGAGTGCCTGGAAACATGTGGCTAAATCTGCTCACTAGGCGACTTTGTTTCCTTTTGGGAGAATCGCGCCCAAAGTATTATTGAAATTGAGAAATCTGCAGAAATCTGCAACGCAAAGCAACTTGGTGGTACTGGTGCACATGCACAAAACTCAGAAAGCTAGCAGACAGGTACAGCAGGTAATCAGGAAGGCTAAGGGAATGTTGGTCCTTATTTCAAGCGGGTTGGAGTATAAGAGTCGGGAAGTCTTGCTGCAACTGTACAAGGTACTGGTGAGACCGCATCTGGAGTATTGTGAGCAGTTTGGGTCCCCTTATTTAAAGAAAGATATTATTTCATTGGACGCAGTTCAGAGAAGGTTCACTAAACTGATCCGTGGTATGAAGGGATTGTCTTATGAACAAAGGTTAAATAGTTGGGACTCGACTCATTGGAATTTAGAAGAATGAGAGGTAATCTCATTGAAACATATAGGATTCTTAAATGGCTTGATAGGGTAAATGGTGAGAGAATACGTCCCTCATGGGAGAGTCTAGGACCAGAGGGCACAGTCCCAGAATAAAGGAGTTCCAATTTAAGACTGGGATGAGGAGGAATTTCTTCTCTCTGAAGAGTTGTGAGTCTTTGGAACTTCTTGCCACAGAAAGCTGTAGGGGCAGAATCCTTGTATATATTTAAGGCTGAGATAGATAGATTCTTGATCAGTAAGGGGATCGAGGGCTATGGCAAAAGGGCAGGAAAGTGGACATAAGGAATGTTGGATCAGCCATGATCCTATTGTATGGTGGCGGAGTAGGCCCGAGGGGCCGAATGGCCTACTCCTGTTCCCTATATTTTATGGTCTAATGGTACTGTGGGTGTACATACACCTGTAGGGCTGCAGCAGTTCAAGAAAACAGCATAGCAGCCCTTTCTCAAGGGAAATAGGGATGGGCAATAAATGCTGGCCTTGCCAGTTATACCCACATCCCTACCTGCCAATCCTTTCATCCTCCCCCTCAACTTCAGCATTCGACCTTCTCCATCACTTGCATATGTTGCACTATCAGTCTGTCTCAGTCCTCGCTTCCCGTGGTGGGATGGGAGCCATATTTAGTCTGACCCTCCCAAGAACATGAAAGTCAGAGAGTCCGTGTAAATGGGGAGTTTGCTGTTGTCTGCCCTTTGAATCGAGGATGACATCTGTTCAGGGTTCTGAGTTTCTGGCCTGGGTTTTTTGACCAGGCAAATTCTCGACCTACAAATCCTTTGGCACATGGCAGAGGGCACCCCATGAGGTAGTGAGATCCAAGGTGCTGAATTAGCTTTCTTTTCTTGCCTTCTCTATCGCTGAGCTACCTCATCATTAAGACATTAGGTGGACATTTATGGCACTGTTGTGATGGGGGCAGAGCCATAAGATGCTTCAAAATATTCAAAACTTAATTGACTTCAGCGGAAATGGAAGATCCCACCGGTGGGAGGGGCCTTAAAATCCCGCCCATTGTGACACAAAGCATCTTGGTGGTCACGTTGTTGCCATTTTGAACAATTGGTAGCAAGTTCCTCCCAATCATTAATGTCAATGCTGCCACACGCCTTGGAGGACTTCAGAGTGTCTTTGAAGTGTTTTATTTGTCCTTCACTGGAAGATTGCCTATTTGAGAGCTGGACAGACAGTTGTCGGCTACCCAGACACAGTAGCCTGAATATTTGTTCCTGGCAGAGTCGACCAATCCCCAGCTTTGTAAACCCTGGAGAAAGTGCCCAGATGGTTGGATTTGTATTCTGGGGAGAGGGGGTGAAAGTTGGAGTTTTGGCAGAAAGTCCAGAAGCAATGCAGCGACTGTCAGGTGCAGAAGTGGGCTGGACGGAAGGTCAACATTTTAAAAAAGCAATAAAACATAAAGCAGCCCTCATTCCCACATGCTCTCCATATCCTATCCATTCCAATCCATGCCAACTCATGCCCATTACCCACCCCTATGTTTCCTCACACCACCCATGACAACCTATACCCCTCTACTCAACTTCTTCCCGCCCCCAATACCTTTTATAGCCACGATGCCTACTTAGTGCCAACTACCCCACACACTACCATTTTGCCCTGACAACCTCCAAATCACTGTTTCCACCTGGGGAGACATCAGGATCCATGCTGAGATTAAATGAAATAAAGTTCCAAGTGTCTATTGCAGACTTTATTTATAAGTAGAACCCTCTCATTAAGTATACCCATTCACTGCATTCATATCCCTTTGACTATCTAATCTTTATAAAAACAAATATTTCATTCAATGCTAATCTGTTATAAAAACAAACATTGGAATTCATAATCCTACTTCAGGAGACAATGACAACATGTAGATGTCCATCAAACTGTGAAGTGGCAGGCTATGATAATGGAATGCTGTGAAATTAGGCATGCTGCATTATTCCAGTAAAGGAAATCCTTAGGTTTATGTCAACAGGCAGAGTGAAGTAGCAAGCAATGGTTTTTATTTTTAACGCTCTATGTTTTTTTTTAAAGGTTTGAAGGGTAGGTGTTTTAAATATCTTGACAATTACTTTTGAAAGTTCCAATGAGTTATGTACTTTTATGTTCATGAACTTTTAACAATCCCAAAGAGTACATCACTTTCCCCCAAAGGTGTAGCAGAACCATATACAAATGGGTGCCCTACCTCTCCAAAGGAATGCCCCCACCATTCCAAAGAACTCTGCAAAGTATAGATCCGCTCTGACCAGATCTAGTCTGCATACTTCGTGGTTCCGACTTGTGGCTATTGAAAATCAAACCTCACTGGAGGTGGCTGCTGTTGTACGTGGACAGCGACCTCTGCAAAATGTGCATGTGAAAACCCTGACCCGACCCCAATTCCTACCCCCAAAAAATAGTAGTTGCCATGTTTGAGGACAGGACTTCTGCCGTTTGGTCTCCTCTGCCATTTTTCCAATGATGGAGAGGCATTTCACCATTGGAAAATCTAGGCCAGTGTGTAGTCCATCAACATTGATTTTCCAAGAGTTTTGTCTGAATGCTTGTGGAGCCAGCTTCAAGAAAAGGATACTGATATTTGTTCAACGGTCCTCCCATTGAATCTTGAGGGTGTGACAAAGGCATGACGGGTGCAATTTCTGTTGTACTGTTATATGTCACCAATACACAGTCCAGGTCTCACTGCAGTACAAGAATAACCATCTTTATTATTGTCACAAGGAGGCTTACATTAACACCGCAATGAAGTTACTGTGAAAATCCCCTAGTCGCCACATTCCGGCACCTGTCCGCGTACACTGAGGGAGAATTCAGAATGTCCAAATTACCTAACAGCATGTCTTTTGGAACTTGTGGGAGGAATCCTGAGCACCCGGAGGAAACCCACGCAGACACGGGGAGAACGTGCAGACTCCGCACAAACAGTGACCCAAGCCGGGAATCGAACCTGGGACCCTGACGCTGTGAAGCAACAGTTCTAACCGCTGTGCTACCGTGGGGTGACAGCAACGATTCTATAATAGTCCATCGTACTGAGGTCTAGCTGGCAACATTGGTTAGGCACCATTTCAAAAGCATCTGGCATCCTCATGGTGAGGATAACTTAATCCACTTAATCCTCATCTCCTATTGTATTCACTCGCAGCCAAATGTGTAAATGTTGGTCAGAATTACACCAGTCCTCTTTGTTCGGGTTAAATTTTCCAGTTGTTCCCAAATTTGCCTTCAGTGCTATTTTTAATGACCTACCATGCTGACTCGCTGTGTACCTGAATATGATGTACACACAGGCCTTTTATGAGAATATCAGAGTGCATTTGCAGGTGAGGGAAATACTGGATGTTGTATCTTAGGATTTCATAAATTCTTTGATTGGGCATCAGACACGAGGTCTGTTTGAAAGTTAGGGCTGATAATATTAAGGAAAATGTGATTGCTTAGAGACAGGAATGTCTAGATGACAGAAATCAAACAGGAATATGTTTTGTTTTTAATGAACCAGGTGTGCTCCGTGAACCCTACGGGCCTCTGCTGGCTTATTTTTCTCTTACCTCAATTATTTGGACAAAGGCACAGGAGAAATAAAATTGAACTTTTCAGATACTAAAAATGGAAAACAACAAATTAGAGAAAGAATGTAAATTATTTGACGAGGTCATTGGCAGGTCAGCAGACTCAGCAGAGAAATGTGAAATATTGGAGAAGAGTTTCCATTGCAATTTTTAAGCATAATTGGTGCAAATGTTCAGGGAAACTGATGCCTGGCGGCTGGCTTCCCAACTCAAAAATGAACCCTTTCCTCCCCTCTCCCCACAAATTATCTTGTGCTTTTCGACCCCTCCTGCAATCCCCCCTGTTGAGAATCAAGTAAGCTCGTTTCCACATTTAATAAAGGGGATCAGTGATTCAGACGCTTGGAGTTTCCTATTCTTAACTCTTAAAATCCATGGTTGGTTAGAACATGAATTAGAAGGTGCTGAAGTTGTCAAAATCAACTAAGAGAGGGTGAAATGTAAAGTCTTTAATCTATAATCGTGGGCGAGTAACCTTTTGCCATTCTGCCTGAACAGACTGTAACATGCTTCTTGTCGCTTCTGGTAATCGTGGGATCACAGGAAGGTGTTTATCCTCTCCAACCACAGTGAGGGTTTCTCAGGAGGATATCCTTGTTTTTTTAATATTATGGGCCAGGGTTTAGAGAACACCAAAGTAAATCATGGAGTTCACCTGACCCACAAATTTTTATAGATTTTGGTTATGGGGAGCACAAGGGCCCACTTTACAGGTGTGATGCAACAGAGATCTAAAATATTTGTAAACAAACACAATGTTTATTCGATGAATCCAGTCAACATTTTATAAACACACAGAGCGAGATTCTACGACCGAGTTCTCCGGCGCCGGAAATTCGGCGGGGGAGGGAATCGCGCCGCGCCGGTTGGCGGGCCCCCCCCCGTGATTCTCCGGCCGAAGTCCCGCTACTAGGATGCCTGTCCCGCCGGCGTGGATTAAACCACCTCTCTTACCGGCGGGACAAGGCAGCACGGGCGGGCTCGGGGATCCTGGGGGGGGGGGGGGCGCGGAGTGATCTGGCCCCGGGGGGTGCCCCCACGGTGGCCTGACCCGTGATCGAGGCCCACCGATCCGCGGGCGGGCCTGTGCCGTGGGGGCACTCTTTTCCTTCCGCCTTCGCCACGGTCTCCACCATGGCGGAGGCGGAAGAGACTCCCTCCACTGCGCATGCGCGGGGATGCCGTGAGCGGCCGCTAACGCTCCCGCGCATGCGCCGCCGGCAATGTCATTTCCGCGCAAGCTGGAGAGGCACCAAATGCCTTTTCGCCAGCTGGCAGGGCGGAAATCAATCCGGCGCGGGCCTAGCCTCAAGGTAAGGGCTCGGCCCCCCAAGATGCGGAGGATTCCGCACCTTTGGGGCGGCGCAATGCCCGACTGATTTGCCCAGTTTTGGGCACCGGTCGGCGGACACCGCGCCAATACCGGGGAATTTCGCTCACAGTAAACATCTTGGGCGGGATTCTCCGACCCCCGCCGGGTCGGAGAATCGCCGGGGGGCGGCGTGAATTCCGCCCCCGCCGGCCGGCAAATTCTCTGGCACCGAAAATTTGTCGGGGGCGGGAATCGCGCCGCGTCGGCAGGCCCCGCCCCGGCGATTCTCTGGCCCGCAATGGGCCGAAGTCCCGCTGCTGTCATGCCAGTCCCGCCGGTGTGAATCAAACCACCTATCTTCCCGGCGGGACAGGCGGCGTGGGCGAGCTCCGGGGTCCTGGGGGAGGCACGGGGTGATCTGGCCCTGGGGGGTACCCCCACGGTGGCCTGGCCCGCGATCGGGGCACACCGATCCGCGGGCGGGCCTGTGCCACGGGGGCACTCTTTTCCTTCCGCCTCGGCCACAGCCTCCGCGATGGCCGATGTGGAAGTGACACCCCCCCTCCCTGCGCATGCACGGGGATGATGTCAGCAGCCGCTGAAGCTCCCGCACATGCGCGGACCTCCGCCACCCTCCGCAGTCCCTTTGGCCCCGGCTGGCGTGGCGCCAAAGGCCTTTCCCGCCCGCCGGCGGTGCGGCAACCACTCTGGCGTGGGCCTAGCCCCTCAAGTTGCGGAGAAATCTGCACCTTTGGGGCGGCCCGACGCCGGAGTGGTTCCCGCCACTGCATCCAGCCGGAACACCCGCCCCGCCGGGTAGGGGAGAATCCCAACCCTTATCAACTACCAACACTGATACCACCCCCCCCCAAAGGTACAGTACTCTATAGGTAACCCTTCGTACCTTTCCAAACAACATCCATAAATAAAAGTCCCTTTTTAATAAAGACAGTAGGTTTGCATTCCTTACAGAAACAGGTATTACTTTGAAATCATCAAGTGATCTGGGGACATTCATTAGCATGCAGAGAGAGAGAGGACAACTGAAAATGAAACTAAAACTCAGAGCCAAAAAAAGCTTCCAGCTCAAAACGAAAGTAAAAAGCAGAGCCGGAGCCCAGCTCCATCCACACAATGACATCACTGTAGCCACTTGAGAAGACAAACATTCCTTAAAGTGACATTCCCATGAAATTTCTAATAATAATAATAATAATCTTTATTGTCACAAGTAGGCTTACATTAACATTGCAATGAAGTTACTGTGAAAAGCCCCTAGTCACCACATTCCGGCACGTGTTCGGGTACATGGGGAGAATTCAGAATGTCCAAATGACCTGACAGTACCTCTGTACCTTATTATCATGAGGAGGAAGAGCAACAGCATAAGTTGGAATAAGGAAGCATTTAGGAGAATGGACCCATCAATTTCTTGCCCATTCTGTACCACTGCAGGAATATATATGCACAAGTCATATGGCAATCCTTAGTACCACCAAAGAGGCAATAGGGCTTCTCTACTGCATATAAACCTGCATCATCTGCTTGCACAGTGCTCTCTCTGCCCATAAAGATGAGGCCCACACTCAGAATTTGTGGCAGAGGCTCATTCCCAGCAGTCATGATAATCTCTAATATTAGCTGGGGTGCAAGTCTGGAAATGCATTTGATGAGAGACTGGAACATTTTGTGGGAGAATCATAACCTTTGACATCACAGCCAGGCAGCAACAACATGTAGTCATCC
This sequence comes from Scyliorhinus torazame, assembly GCF_047496885.1. Taxonomy (NCBI): domain Eukaryota; kingdom Metazoa; phylum Chordata; class Chondrichthyes; order Carcharhiniformes; family Scyliorhinidae; genus Scyliorhinus; species Scyliorhinus torazame. Next base: position 277,199,514 of record NC_092713.1, on the reverse strand, counting down.
AATATTACAATGTAGCTGGTTTTCATCATGTTGTGGATGCAGTCGATGATACCTATGTTCCTTTACAATCTCTCAGAGAAAACCCTTGATCCAATTCAACAATGCCAATGAGGGATATGTCGCAAGTTGTCAAAATTCAAAACCTGCCCTTTTGTTATATATTCAAGGAAGAAAATAATGTCAATGCATGGCTTGCAGGTGACAAAAACTGTCCTGATATAATCTACTGCAGAGCCTTAAGAGAAGCAGACAAATTCTACAATGAAATATTAACCCACTCAAGTGTGACCATTGGGACACCATTGGAATCTTAAGGGGCTTATTTTGCTGCAATTGATTGGTCAGGCAGGGCTTTGCAGTATGCTGTGGATCGTGCGTCATGTCATGTGTAGTCTGCTTGGAACGTCTAGGAAAAGGTCAATTTCACAAATGTTTAAATTGATGATTCCCCAGTGACTGACCCTCAATTGAAAGTGTGAAGAACAGTTATAGGAAGCTTAAATATTTATTTATGCTATTGGAGCATGGGTTGGAGCATGTGGTGCTTTGCCGCAAGGAGTAATTGAGACAAGGCACTGTTACATCTTAAGAGAAAATTGGATAAATATTTGAAGCAGAAAAAAATGTAGGGCTGAAGGGAGATATGAGAGTGATGGGATTACATTTGGGAGGCTTGAGCAAAGAGTTTGCGAATACTCACTGTGTGAAACTACTGGCTCGTGTCCTGTAAATTTATATGATTCAATGATGTAAGGAAAGGCTGTGGAAAGGTGCTGAGAGCTGACTGCTCCAGTTGAAGATCAAGCACCCTCACAGGCTCACTTCCCACCTAACTTCCTGTGCTGTCGGTTCCATATTTTTGTTTTATTCTGAAGCTGTGGAGTTTGCATGATTCTGAATCAACATTCATGATAAATGGAAAGTTGTATTTGTTTTAATTGGAAGCTGATCCAAATACCTTTTCTGTCTCATTTGATATTCTCTGGAAATATGAACGTGTACCCATGCCTGTGGTGGTGGTGTCTCCTGTGGCTCAGTCGCAGTCTCGGGCGAAATTCTCCGTTATCGGCGGAATGTCCGCCGATCGGCGCAAAAAACGGCGCAAATCCGACTTGCGTCACGTCGGAAAAATGGGTCGAAAGTCTCCGGCCCGAAATGGGCTAACAGCGACGTAACGAGATCCGCGCTTGCGCAGTGGTTCACGCCTTGCAGCATCATACGCGCCGTACGGCGTGACGGCTCATAAGGCCGCGCTGCTCCCCCCCACCCGACCAGAACACCCGACCACAACACCCGACTGGATGGCTGGCCGCCGCTCAGCCCCGAGGTTCGAGTCACGGGATGTGGAGGCGCTCCTGGACGCAGTGGAGCAGAGGAGGGATGCCCTGTATCCCGGGCACGGCCGCAGAGTTGCCCCACGCCACAGCCGGCGTCTGTGGAGGGAAGTGGCAGAGGCCGTCACCGCTGCGGCCCTGACACCACGGACAGGCACCCAGTGCCACAAGAAGGTGAACGACCTCGTCAGAGCAGGCAGGGTGAGCCTCCCCCATATCCCCCCTTCCCCATATCCCCTCTCCCCCATATCCCCCCCTCCCCCATATCCCCCATATCCCCCCTCCCCCATATCCCCCACCCCCATATCCCCCATATCCCCCCTCCCCATATCCCCCCTCCCCCATATACCCCATATCCCCCCTCCCCCATATCCCCCCACCCCATATCCCCCATATCCCCCTCCCCCATATCCCCCCTCCACCATATCCCCCCTCCCCATATCCCCCATATACCCCCTCCCCCATATCCCCAATATCCCCCCTCCCCCATATACCCCCTCCCCATATCCCTCCTCCCCCATATCCCCCCTCCCCCATATCCCCCTCCCCCATATCCCCCTCCCCCATATCCCCCCTCCCCCATATCCCCCCTCCCCCATATCCCCCATATCCCCATATCCCCCCTCCCCATATACCACCTCCCTCATATCCCCCATATCCCCTCCCCCATATCCCCCCTCCCCCATATCCCCCCTCCCCCATATCCCCCCTCCCCCATATCCCCCATATCCCCCCTCCCCATATCCCCCATATCCCTCTCCCCATATCCCACATATCCCCCTCCCCATATCCCCCCTCCCCATATCCCCCATATCCCCCCTCCCCCTATCCCCCCTCCCCATATCCCCCCAACCCCATATCCCCCATATACCCCCTCCCCATATACCCCCCTCCCCCATATCCCCCCTCCCCATATCCCCCCTCCCCATATCCCCCTCCGCCATATCCCCCGTATCCCCCCTCCCCCATATCCTCCCTCCCCCATATCCCCCATATCCCCCTCCCCATATCCCCCCTCCCCATATCCCCCTCCCCATATGCCCCCTCCCCCATTTCCCTCCTCCCCCATATCCCCCATATCCCCCCTCCCCCATATCCCCCCTCCCCATATCCCCCCTCCCCCATATCCCCCATACCTCATATCCCCTATATCCCCCCTCCCCATATCCCCATATCCCCCCTCCCCCATATCCCCCATATCCCCCCTCCCCCATATCCCCCCTCCCCCATATCTCCCCCTCCCCCATATCCCCCCTCCCCAATATCCCCAAGTGAATCCAGCCCTAACCTTAACCTCTGCAATGCACGCGCAACCGATGGCGTGCATTCAGATACCTGCCTAACAGTGTTGCTTTTACCCCTGCCACCCCTCCCCCCACAGGATAAGCGTGCACACAACAATAGGGAGCATGTGAGGACTGGAGGAGGCCCCGCTGATGAGAGGCCACTGACCGAACACGAGGAAAGGGCCCTGGAACTGGCTGGTGGACCTGAGGACCGGGAGGTTGCTGATGCAGAGGTCGGGGCCCCACGAGCAAGTGAGCCACCGACAGCCCGTCCCCATATCCCCCCTCCCCTATATCCCCCTCCCCCATATCACCTGATCACTGCCTGATGTCTAACCATGCATGCTTCATTGTG